>NW_017728909.1:32318712-32340903 GCF_001723895.1 Crocodylus porosus | reverse complement strand
GGCGCCGCCGCAGACGCTGAGCGAGACCAGCAGCGCCCGCCGCGCCAGCGCCGAGGCACCGGGCTGGGGGTCCAGTGTCCCCTTAGCCCTACCCCGGGGCGAGCAGCTCGGTTCCGCACCGCTCTGCTCAGGCGGGATGGGAGGGCCTCCCCGCCGCGCCGGGGGCCTGGGAACTGCCCCCCAGCAGCAAAGACACCCCTGGCCTGCCTCTGGGGGAGAGGGAAGCCCAGTTAGGCCCCTTCTTTCTAGGTTTGGAGCACCTGCGGGGGCATTCATCACCTGTACCCCAGCCCCCGGGAGCGCCTGCCCCAAGGAGCAGAAGGCCGTCCTGCTGCCAGGCTCGACTTCCTCAGGATTTGACCCCGGGTTATTTTTCTTTCCTCCCTGCAGGTTCCCCTGCCACGTTCCCTCCTCCTGAATCCTGTGTTCCTATGAACTCACCCCTTGTCTTTCACCTCACAGCCTGTCCCCCAATTCAAACCAACCATGACAAACTAAGGTTAGGTTTGTCACCCATCCCGCATCCCGCAAGCTGTATATCACGTCCCTTGAGCGCCGCTGGTTGACAGTTGTATCTGGGAACTGGGAAGGCTTCAGTAAAAGGGATTCTGTGTTTGCACAGTGCTTTGCAAAATGGATTCCTGATCCAGACTGGAGCCTCTGGGCACTGCTACAATGCACGTAATATATAATCATTGTAATGTAATTCAAATGGAATAGTTAAGCCTAACCCCATGGCTGCAAAACCAATTACCTTCCATCAGCCTAAGCTCTAGGTGAATAATTCATAACAAATAAATGGGTGTGAACATAATAGAAGCAGATTTGTTTAAAAATTCAAGAATATTCACAGATATTTTTTTTCCAGTCTTCACTGAGCTCTAATCAACTCCTATAGATTATTCATTATGGAGCACAATTGCCTTAGTGCTTCTCCAGTAGATACGTCTGTATGAATCATATAGTGTTGATTTCACAGGCAGAAGAATAAATGTGATCCTTATTTTGTTATGTGTTTTAATTATACATTATGCATCATGATATTTTTCTGATATCAAGTACATACAAATACATCATAAAGGATGCCATGTTACGCTTGCTCCGATTTGTGAATTAGGCAAGGAAAAAAACTGAGAATCTGTTGTTTGAAAAAAGCAAAGTATTTATGGCTCTAAAAGAAATACATCTTCACTGGAAAGATAAAGTACCAGGCAGCAGTGACCTCAAATATACTGCCCTGCTTCATGCAGGATAGCTCCTGAACTGGAAGCAGTATAGCTATACGTGCATGGTTAAAGGGCTAATTAGCTCATGCATCTCTACTGCTTCCAGATCAGGAGATAACCTTAGGTAGCACAAGTGTATGTGAGGGCACCACTGCTTGGCACAGTAAGCTTGTAGTGTAGAAATAATCACATACTAGTTCTGGGCCTCTGAAAATAACTGCAGTTCTTCACTGGTAAACAAAGAGGAATTGTTCTAGAACTCGATACTGAAAAGAGACTTCAAAATGACACTTATGGCTGGCTTAAGGTAATGTTGGTTACCCAGTAAAGTCTAGCCTTTCCAGCAAAATTTTCAAATGTCTAAACACCAGCGGCAGCCAAAATGTCCATTGGTAGACAATTTAATTCACTGAGACTTTATTGGTCTGACAAGTTATACAAGTTTTGTCATACTAAGAGTGAGATCCTTCCAACATCTGTCAGATTTTAGAGTTACACCCAGCATTAGTGATCTTTATCCCTAACATCTATTTATCATTATTGTCCATTCCTAATCTAGTGGCCAGCTGCCAGGCAGCACGCTGTGGCTACTTTCAGATGTGGGGGAAAAATAAAAGTGGAGCTTTACTTAAAACTCAGCGTGGTTGTATGCCCAACTGAGCCCAGCGCACGCCCAAAAGAGGCAGCACCTGAGCTGCACCCGGCTTTTCCAATGTCTGTATAGATCAGGTGCTTTAGTGGGGCTTTTTGATGCTTTTATCTAATAGCTGATTGAATCAGCTATTAGATAAAAGTGCCAAAAAGTCTTGCTGAAGTACCCAATCTATACAGATGCTGCCGAGCCAGGGTGAACTAACGTGCTGCTGCTTCTGATAAAGCACATTATTTTTTCCACGTCTATCATTACCCTATATGCCATGTCAGGCTAACAGTGCTGTACATAACTGTTCTGGTCTGCATTCATCACCACCATATTACCAGAATCTTGTCAATTAAAAACAAATATTGACAGTCTTGTTCAGCCGTAGACAAAGTTAAATCAGCCAAACAATAGTGAATGAAAATCATCCATTCAGCAACACAAATGGCCTCAGTGAAGCCAATACAGGATGAAGTCTGCTCATGGTTTCACAGCACTATTAAATGAAGTAGAAAGTGTAGTACAAATGTCTATTGTAGAATATTTTAGTTATTTGTGATGAACCAAGTTCAGTTCCCTAGTGTACATTTCTAGATAATGATCCAGCTTGATCTCTGGCATGCCTCTGCTGATTTTAATACAGTTAAACCACAGATGATTTTAAACAATGTGCAAAACCAGGATTTATATTACCTCAATTACATAAAAAGGAACTGAAGATGTAACCTGTTTTAAAAAGTTAAGAAAGTTAACAAGAGAACACCACAAAAAAGCTCTGAAAACATTTGGGAACTCTGGACATATGTGGTATCCCGTCTTTTGTAATAAGAATGTCCTATTTGTATGAAAAGGTAGGTATGTCTTCAAAGCACAATGCAGTACTATGTACTAATGCTAGTACTAAAGGTAGCTTTAAATTACCTTGGGTTAAAAGTAGCTGGCCCCCTCCCCTCCCCCAGGGCTGGCTGGGCTGCTCTTTGGCAGCCCCCAGCTGCAGGGTATAAAAGCCTGTAGCCATTGTGTACCTTGGGCACTCTGCACAGGAGCTTGGGGGAGTGCAAGCCCTCTGTGCCCTGTGGACAGGACCCAGGCTGCTGCTGCTGCTCATCTACTCCACTAGCCAGAGCTGCCCTTTGGACACAGGTGAGTCTTGTAAAGGGCTGTAGCCTGCTGCTCTCCCTGCCCATTCCTCAGATTGCCCTAGGGCTCCTGCCTGGCCTGGCTGCCTGTGGTAGGAGGGTAGTATAGGCTCCCTGTTCCTGAGCACCCCCAGCACTGTCTCCTTTTTTTGCAGCTATATGCATGTGCTGTGGCATACTTGCCTCTGCCATGCAGCTTCCGGGCCCTGGCCCTAACCCACTGCAGAGTGCTCCTGGGTGTTGTCCAGTACTGGCCACACGGGCAGCTGCATAGGGGCCTAGAGACCCAGCACAGAAGGCACCACCACCAAGTCCTCCCCATCCTTCCCCAGTGGGGCCTGACCACACCTGCATGCACATTCCCAAGCTGAGCATCTGGGGCCCCAAATGGACACAGGAGGAGGTGCGCAACTTCTTGGCCCTCTGGGGAAGGGTGTATGGAGGTACAGAGCCAGTTTGCCTGGGTCGGGCACTCAACCATCCACGTTTATGAGGCTGTTGGGTGGGATGCACAAGACAGGCCACTTCTGGTCAACACGCTAATGCTGCATAGAAGTCAAGGCCTTCCATGCACAGTGGGTAGCGGTGACAGCCAGAACCGTTGGTCCAGTTGTGTCCACAAGACTATGCCCTTTATGTTGGAACTGATCAACATTTTGGTGCCCTGGGACCCAGGCTGCACACCTGCAGTTTTCACCAGCAGAGACAGCCTAGCAGAGCCCCGGGCTCACCCTAACCCTTGTGGATGTGACACCTCCCTAAAGGAGGAGCCCTCAGGTGTTCAGCACCCTGCCCAACCCACCTCCCCAGCTACAGCACCCACTACCAGCTTGGAAAGCCCTGACCAGCAGCTGCCTCACCAGCTCCGCACCCTTCTGCCCTACCACCAGTGGATGGCAATAATATTGCCAGCCACCAGCAGTACCAGCTCCTCTCCAGGGGGTGCCCCTGGCCAGGCGTCAGCCTCCCTGACCACTACAGGCTGCAGACATCAGGCACAGCCACTTGCCCATGCCATTGGGGAATCCCTTGCTGAGTCACCAGCCTCACCAACCCCTGACACATGGTAAATCCCACATAGTGTGTGGGGGGGAAACTCTTAGTCCCTGCTCTGGCCTCTGCCCAGCCCACCTGAAGTCCTCTGGCCTTGGGGCCCCACCCCAGTACGCAGAGAGGTGGGACACAGTTCAGAACTTTATTGGGCAGTGTGTGTCCCCACAGCTGGGTGGGCACGGACCTCTCACACCCCAAGGAAGGTGCTGATGCCAACAGCAATCATGGCCCCTGGTGCACAGTATCTTATCTCTGAACTGTTGCAAAATCTCACAAAAGGCTTCTGTCTCTTGCCTCTGTGGAGCCAACATCTGGATACAGGGGAGAGGCCACCAACCCCAGTTTGGATACAGGGTTCAGGTTGCCACTACCCATTGCTGGAGCCACCTGGATGAGTTGGCACTGGCAGTAGTGCACCCAGGACTGAACTGTCCTGCTCCAGTAGCTGGTGGTGGTGGCTCAGGAGCGCGAGACATGGGAGTAGGCATTTGACCAGATGCAGCAGGAAAGGAAGCTGGCATGGTAGGTAGAGGATGTTGCCCAGGAGGAGGCATTCCAGCAGGTGAAGTGGGAGCACTGGGGCTGGATGGAGGCCCTGGAAGAGTATCTCATCATGCTCCTTGAGCAGCAGGCCAAGAGCCAGGGCCAGGCAGCAGTGGCTACAGATGCTAACCACCAGTCCCTGCATGCCTTTCTGGGCTTGGCAGGTGCACCTGTGCCTCCTGACACCTGACCCCACAGGACCTCTCACTCCCACCCACCACCTCATTACAGCCCTCTCCAGTGCCTCCCAACCACAGGAGCCCCTCTCCTGGCCCTGCCACGTCTTGCCAAGGCCCAGCCTCACCACTCACTCTAGCTCCACACAGCCAAGGAACTGGGAGTTCCACCAGGAGATGCTGACCCTCCTAGGCCTGACCTTGGGTGTCTGGGAGGGGCACTGGGAAGGGTACCTCCTGACTGACAGGAGCACTGGCCTCCTGCACTGCAGCAAGAGCAGTTTGACCCTAGTACTCTTTCCTGCCATGGCACAGGGTCGGACTCAATGATCTGCTCAGGACCCTTCCAACCCTACAAACTATGAAACCTTCCAGACCTTCAGGGTAACTGTTCAGGGCAGAGGTGCTGGCCACCTGCCACTGGGCTCCGCAGCCTAAGCAGCCCACTCCTCAGCATCCCACGCCAGGAAACAGGGACCGGGTCTTATAGTTAAACATAGTTTTCAATTTGGGATATGCATTTTTTACTATGGATGGGTGGGGAGGTGGGTTCTGTTTGTTGAGGGGGGAGGGGGAAGAAATGGTGGAGGAGGCTGTTTGGGAAATAAAGCTGTTTTGTGTTACCCATGCACGTGCCCTGGAGTGGTGTTGGGGGTCGGGGGTCAGGAGGGCTGGAGCAGGGAGTGCAGGAGTAGGGGGTTGGCCAGAGCCTCCTGCAGCTGGTGCTCTGGGTCTGGCTAGCAGGTGCACAGCTGTCCTGGAGCCTGGGCAGGGGGAGCCTGCTGCAACCAGCAAGGCCAGCACCATGGCTAGCAGTAGTATGGGGCACTGGTTGTTGCTGATAGGGGCAGAGGCATGGGTAGGGGCAGCCGTAGTGCAGGGAGCTGCCAAGGAAGGAGCTGCCCCATGCTGCTGCTGCACTGGACATGCTGCTCCCAGATAGGGAAGGTGCTGGCCAGGGATCAGAGGGTGGGGGTGAGCTTCTAAGGTGGCTGCCAAGTGCTGGCAGCTGCCTGTGGCCTCAGCATGGCTGCCAAGTGCTGGCAGCCATGTGACCACAGGGGCCCACGGGGGCCCTCAGTGGCCACAGGGGCCCACGGTAGGCTGCTCTGACCTGGGACTAAATTTAGTCCTAGGTTGCCTGCTCATGTAGATGTCTGCCTGTTCCCATTTACTGTGCAGTAACTTACTGTGCAGTAAATTTAAGATGGAGTAAATGCATGTGTAGACATGCCCACAGTGAAGAATATGACAGCAAGCATGTAACTTCTGTACAGATGAGATCTGAGAGACAGAATGCCTCCCCACTCCCTGGGGAACCTCCTCGGGGCAATACCCTGTTTATAAATTGTACCTAAATGAGAAATTCCAGATTCTAAATTGTGAGGTTTGTAGCAATAATGTTCATCTCACTCTACCAACGAGTGCATTGTTAAAATACCTTTGAAAGAACAATACTTGGCCCATGACAGTCAAATAGCTTTTACCAACAGTCTGCTAAGAGCAGTTATATTCTGCAGAAAGATAATACTCATTGCTGTGGGATAAGTATATCTGGACTGTTACATTCCTTTGCTCTTAATCCAGTTTAAGTGAACCTGAAACCAGCTATCTGCTATGCACTTGTTTTCAACCATCCAAAGCAAAAGTAGAGGCTCTTTGACACACAGGGTTATCCAACTGGCAGCCTGCAAAGGGGCCAGTATGCAACCTGCAAGATGCCTGGTGGTAGGGGAGGGTCTGGGGAGAAAGGGAAAGCCACCAGTTGGGCTCTTTGATACATTTCAGTGGTCTCTGCTCAGTCTTTGCCTCTGAATAAAACAGTTCAGGGAAGAAAATAAGTCTATTAAAATTATGAGTTTACACAATCAGCAAACCCACCCATCACTAGACTAGTATCTGCTAGTCACTGCTCATGAGGGATTTGTCTTTACTAGGATTAAAGGAGTGTTAATGTGTTCCAATTAAGAGATTCTGAAAGACCATATGAGAAGGCAATGCATTAGACAGAATATGTTAGGATTTGTAGGCACTCATAAAAAGCAGGCCTTTTGTTTGTTTCCCTTCCCTAATCAATCCTCCCTCTTCCCTTCATGTGGGCGGATCAACATAAAATGGGTTAATGGCACAGTGCAAGCAGGGAAACAAAGTAAAAGATTGAAGCTTTGAAAGGATGAGGAAATGGAAGTATGTGTGATGTTCAATGGACAACAAAAAAGGGAAAATGGACATGAGAATGGTTCAGAGCAGTGACAGCCAACCTTTTTGGTATGGGTGCCACCTGCAACCTCTCTGATTGTCATTCTGATCTCCTTTCCCTGCCTGATCTGCTGTTCTTCTTTCTGAACCCTGACCTGTGCTCTCTCCCTAATGTGCTTCTCTGCTTTCTGCTACTGTGCTGCCTGTCTGCTCCCTGATTTGCCATGTGCTACACACACAAAGGGTGTGTTTGCCACCTGTGGTACACATATCATAGGTGGGCCCTCCTGATTTTGAGCAAATCCTGAAAAAGAAGTTCTTTATTAATGAAATAGATGACAAGCTTCTTGTGATAAACTCAACCAAGACTATAATCTCCTTGGGTCAGATACTATATTTATACAACAGATAGAGTAATTTAGTCTGTGACTGGGACCCCCAGATCAGGGATAGGTAAAATGTGGCCTGCGGGCCAGATGCAGCCCACCAGGCCATTCTATATAGCCCACGGGGGCCCTAAAAATTTTAGAAAATTAATATTTATCTGCTCCTGGCTGCCTGTCATGTGGCCCTCGATGGCTTGCCAAAACTCAGTAAGTGGCCCTCCGCCCAAAATAATTGCCTGACCCTGCCCTAGATGATATTGTACTACATAAATAAAAATAAATTAATAGGAAACAGAAATGAAAGGGTCTTTGATTACAAGCAGAAATTAGAAGTTAACTAAATAAATTAAAAATGTAAAATGAAGCAAAAAAAAGTGGAGTTGTTTAAACAAAAACCTTGAAGTTGTGTACATAAAAAGAGACAATGAAATTTGGATAATCTGTCACTTCAAGAGTATTGCTAATTATTAGTTATCTATGAATGACTAATTATCAGTACTTAACCATTTTCCACTTTTTATAACATGTATTTTGTACACCATAACAATACATACCATATACAACAGGGGTGTCAAACATATGGCCCATGGGCTGCAAGCCTCTCTAACTGTCCACCAGCTATCTGAAGGCACCAGAAGTTGGGACCTTTGGCCCCATTGGGCATGGCCATTGGTGGTGAGCTTAGTCCACCACCCTGGACCCCACAATCCTGCCTCTCCTGCCCAAGCCAGAACCTGCTGTTTGGCCACTGCTGGATTCTGTACTGCCCTCACTTGACCCTGCAATGCTCCTGCCACCAGGCTTGCCCCCACTCCTTCCCTTACCATATCCTTTATCTCTATTGCTGTAGGACCCCAGGTCACCATTACTGCCCCCACAATAGCCACCTCAGCAGTTGTCATGCCTCTGGTTGGATCCATCTACAAGGAACCCTGTGGTCCGGATCAAACCTGGGGCCCTGGATGAATTTTACAATCCTGTTTTATAATGTTTTATAATGAAGAAAAAACATATACATATGTGTATATTACATATATTATATATATATTACAAATCATATGCATCCCTGTCTGCTGCATAAGCATTATATGATGATACAAAGACATGATTAATGTACAGTTTCTTACAACAAACATTTAGAATGTAACTATTAAAAATTACATGGTTATGGTGGAGTATAATCAGGAAAAGTTTTTTGCTTTGCAGTCTTCCGAGTACTTATTGCCAAAATAGATATTTCCTGGAAAATTTAAGAGTTGATTAACTATGATTGTTCAGCCAAAAATATCAGAAGAGTATTCAGTGTTTTGTGAGTATCAATTAGCTTGACTGGTACTATAGAAGCATATGTACCTTTTAGTCTGACTAATTATCAGGAGCAAATTCCATTGTCATTTAGTATGTCTCCATTGAAGATAACTAAGCACAATTTAACAGCTGCATTAGCCACAGCATTTTGCATGTCAAGCAATGGATTCTGGTGGCAATTTAGTCCACCAACTAATAAAACCATTGTGACAAATTTCACAGTTACTAATTACCAGCTTCCACTGTATATGATTCTAGAGTCATGTGAATCAGTAACTCAGGTGCAACCAAACAAGAAAACTCCACCTGGCAATTTGATCATTTCTGGCACATCTGGCAAGAAAGGTAATATGATTTCAGAGGGAAAATATAATCAGCTGACTTTTCAGACCAAGCTTAATAATTGAAAAACTTTAAAACTTTGTACAGCAATGTGACTCAGAAAGAGGCGGAGTCCAGCACTTCTTTTAACTTTATCAAGTAACCAGAACCCCCACAAAAAAGTAGCAAAATGCTAAAATGGTGTGTGAGGAAACAAAGATTTATTTTAATTCAATTACTGAAACATACAAAAATAATTTTGCTTGTCTAATCATCCTATTTAGCAACAGCAAGGACTTTGCACATAAACAGAGCAATAGAAGCACACATGGATAGGTTGCTGATGACAGTGGATCCCCCTAACTTTTAGCCAAAAGCCAATTTTCATTTTACGGACACCACCAAGGGCACAGTAACAGGCATGGCCTTCTTAATCATCTCCCTGGCTAATGCTGCAATAGATGCTCTAAATAACAGTCAATAAATCATGGCAACACACTCCAGAATGCCACTGTAATTTATTGTAGCACTTAACATTAAACTTCCTAATGATTGTTTCCATTGTTCTAGTTATCCCTTCTATTTCTTCGCTGACCTGTTTTTCATCCAGGTCAGTCTCTGCATTACCTTTGTTTCTTCTACCCTTCTAGGAGAAAGCCCTCATTAACCCTCTTCTCCCAGCCAAGAACTTAATATTTCCTTCTCCTAACAAGTATTAATCATACTCCTCTTCCTCTCCACCTCCATCCCATCCATCTCTCTAGTTCAGTGTCTCTGTCCTTCCCTTCCAATTCAGTCTCCTTCCTTGCTAAAGTTGCCCATATTTCATCTTCTCTGAGTCTGCTCTAGAAAAAGCAGGGGCTTCCCAGAGGAGCACTGGAAGCAAGAGGAAGCAAGCCTCCCTCCTTTTGTTACCTGACCTGACAGGAATCCTGAAAAGGCTGATACCTGCTTCTAATTTACAGTATTTTGGAAATTTAAGACAATTGCGGTAGAGGATAAATTTGCTACCACTTTTAATAAGAGTTGAAGGTAGTGGTCAACAAAGTAGTGGTCAGCTTCTTGCAGGACTGGACTCTTACTGGCCTTGCAGAACCACCTCCTATTCCATCTATTAGGCACCTAAATGCATTTAAGCATTTAAGTGTGATCCTCCTACTGCACGCTCTGGGGATCCATGAAATAAAAGTAATACAAAAAGTGGACTAGTCCTCCTGCTAAGATGATGGCATATTACCAAAGTAGGTACAGTTATGTTTTTGCAGGGCAGAACAGGACTACATGTATGTAGACTCAGGTGCCTAATAGGTGGAACAGGATCTGGCCCTCAATAGTTAATGAATGATTCTACTGTGCACAAACTATTTCTAAAATCCATTACAGGAAATGTTTCATTTATAGCAGCTGTAACATACCCATCAAATTTTTCAATTGCTGAGTAAATGTGTTGTAAAAAGTCCTGGCAATAAATCTTAATGGACTGCTCCTTTACCTCTAGACTATTGTCTATATGCAGACAAGGTGTGACAGAAACTACAGGGAGACAAGGTATGACAGAAACTACACTAAGATTACACATACTTCACTAAAAATATTCCAAATTGTTAATTTTTGGCAATGTTAAATATGATTCATCATGTCACAATTTGTCATGAAGTACTGATCCTGCCCCTTAAAACATCATTTTCAATTGCAGCCAAACTAGGACTGATTTTAAATTAGTGCGTTTTGACCAAATGTTGCATAAAGATACTGAATACTGTTAACTCCTGCAGAAATCCATGAAGGTTTCATGTTCCAGAATAGGGCCCAGAGAAACAAGAACTATAGTCTATAAAGAATTTAGGCAGAATGGAATTATCATCTCAAAAATAAACTCACACAACTGCCTCCTTCACTACAAGTCTCAGTACATTGTGCCATAGCACAGCCCATTAAGAGTATAGCCATGCCCCTAAAAGTCTGCTTGTATTCATGCACAGAACTGCTGCAGTTGAAGCAACTCACTACCATATCCCTCATCTAAACCCAGTCATAATCCATAGCTAGCATGGCTGAAGGGCTGCAGCTGTGAGAAGGCTAATGAGGGCACAGCAGGAAAGGAATAAAAAACCCTAACAGGCAGAACAAGGGAAGGAAAAGCACCAAAGGAACGAGACCTCTGGGCTACGAAGACAAGTTTGGGAAAGGAAGACTGAAGCCACAGCAGACCCATTCCAGAGTCCAAGACAATAAAGTCTTGTTTCGTGAAAGATTGTATATGACTAGGATATGCTGAGAGGTGCTCCAGGCAGCAAGGCCAAGTGGATAAAGACTGTATTACTGAAGCTTACCAAGAAATGTTTGGAGAAGGGAAAAAGCCTGGTCAAAAGGCCCTGACACCAAAACTGGTATACATGGTGGAGAACATGAGCGAGTAGTTTTCAGCCAGCAGAATAAAACCCCAAGGTAGCGTTAAAATGGATAGAGGAATGCAGTAGCATGAGCAGCAGTATGGATGCTGCTCATGCAGTAGCATGAGCAGCAGTTCCAGCAGAGGATTCAAGAGGAACAGCCATGCTTTATGCTGCTGCTGGTGAAGCCCAGCATGAAAGGGGCTGGGGCATCCCAGACCACAACAGATGCAAGTGTAATCTTACAAAAATGAGGCTGGATGATGAACCCCCTGGCTTTTCTAGACACATCTGAGCAAATGGCCAGGACATATTGGTGGCCTAGTGATCTCTGGGCCATTAAGTAGCACCCTACTTAACTGGGAAGGCTCTGCCTGTTAGGCCCTCGGAACAATGCTTCATGCACCTATCACTATAAGATTGGGCTTTGTTCAGCGAGAGAGCCCTTGTGCAATTTGAAAACCATGGAAAAATAGATACTAAGGGTAGAAACATCCTGAAGTTGGCCTTTTTGGATTGTGTGGAACTTGCAGAAGAGGCCTCCAGACAGTAGTTCTGAGCAGAGCCATTTGACCCCAACTCTTGGCCTCAGGCAGTGGTGCACCACCTTAAGAATTTGTGCAACTGGTGGTTAAAATAGGAGACTAATTTTGCTGACAAAATGGTGGAAGTGGTGACATTATAATAATTAAGGCAAATCCTGGGAATACGGTCCTGGGAATGATCTGTAGCCACTGGACAGGAGGCAATATGCCTTGTTGAGAATATTTTTAGAGGAGGAAGTGGACGTGGGAAGACTAGCTTGGCCGAAGGGGCAGGCCCACCAAACTACAAACCTAAAACAGGGAAAGATTGGGGTGGCACATGAGCCCTGGAAGGGAGGCCAGACACCTGGCCCTGAAGAATGCCCTCATTCCCCAAGATGACAGGGTGAGCTCAGCAAGCTCAAGCCAGGAGAGGGTCACCACTGGGAGATGGTAATAGATCATAAGCCAAGAAAACCTTTGGCTTGTTTCTCATGTGGCCAACTTGGGCACTGGCACTGAGACTGGATGCAACTACAGTTGATGAGGGGGTAATCTGGGGTCTCTGAAGGGAACTTCCAGGATAGATAACATATATACTTCCAGTCTGGGTAGGAGATGTCCAAGTTCTGGCCCTTGCGGATATCAGCCCAAACCTTTGTGTAGGAGCAGCTGGCGGACCCTACCTAATGTTCAGTTCCAGAATGCATATATATGACCTGCATACATGAGGATACCTGGACCTATCCTATCACCAAGGTGTGACTGATGATCGGGACCTGGACAGCTCCCCTCTTCCATTGTCACTGCTGCTGCCGTGGGGAGGGGGGGAATGGGCCCAGACCCCAAACAGCAGGAAAGAAGTGGGGAGCAGGTCCGGATGAGGTGGGGAGTGGGGGTTAAATTCCCATCTCAGCATCAGGGCTTCAAATTGAGAAGTCTAACTTTCCAGGAGACTGGCCTAACCACCTGGGCTCTAGACTGGAATTTTCTCTCCTTCTGTTGAAGCTGTGCCACTGTTCAGAGTTCAAGATTAATTGGATGAGAGAGAGACTGTAGCCTAGAGGTTAGGTCAGTAATCTGAATGGCTAAGGGATTTAGGGCTCCAGGCCCTAATTCTACATCTGTTTTGCACTGAACAGCTGCTGCTTTAAATACTATAACAGGAAGCTGGGTTTTCCCCAACACTTAACACACCTATCTTTAGAAAATTAGTTTGTGACAAATTAACTCCTTCACTGTCTAGAGGAAGTTGGATGCAGAACTTGCATTTCTTGGAAAGAGAAGTGGCAAGCCCTACAGCACATAGCCCATGGGAACCCAATGAATTTGTGTGTGCAAATTTGTGTATCTAGGTCAAACTCTCTGGATGGGGAGGAGCAGTTGTGCAAAATTATAGTTTAGCAACAGAACAAACCTAGATGCCTACAGAGAGGCATTTAAATTATACTGACCATCCAAATAACAAGGCCTAGATTCAAATACTGCTTCAAGTGCTCAGCACTGGGGGAGGGAGGAGGGGAAATCAGCTTATGTTTATTTAAAAGCCTAAATGTAGATTGAGGAGCCTGCTTTAGGCTTTCAAGTTTAAAATATGGATTCTAGTTCTTCAAAAACACTTTTAATTAAGACTTTTTGTGAGGGATAATTTTATTAAGACCTTTAGATATTTGCAACTTGAATCTTGTACAGCCTAAATGCACTTTAGAATATTGTTTTATAAAATTCAGGCATTTGATATTTCAGTCATTTTCTTCCTAGTAAGATGTCTTAGCCAAAGTCTCCAGTTGGAATCCAGTGATAAAAGATCCACCACTGCAGATACAGTTAAGTATTGCACATATTTCTTCTAAGTGTCACAGGAATTTTACATTTGAAACTTAGAATCATTTTCTAAAGCTGTACAGAACAATCATCATAAATGTAGTGACTTACAATGAGATCTCTGTCATTCCCTGGTGACACTGTTTCTCTCTTAAAGTTTGTGTAGTAATGTGAAATTTAAACTTCAGTTTGACATTATAGTAGCATACGGCTTATTGGTTTGTCAGTTATGCTACTGTTTCTAGGCTTTCTAGCTTAGTGTTTTCAAAAACACACAAAAAAAATCATAGTTCACTCAAGGGAACTTTCTTTTAAGCAATAAAAAGATATTTACAAGCCTAGCTCGAACCAAAACATTTTTTGCCTGGCAATTTACCTAGTTTTATCATTACAAGATTGAGGCTTGTTCAATAAGAGTCCTTGTGCAATTTGCAAACCATGCAAAAATAGACATTAAGGGTAGAAACAGAGGTCACCAGACCAAAGCGAATTAGTTCTGGTGGGACAACTCTTATCAGAGCTTTATTGGGTAACAGATGCTTGATTCCTTTTGTCCCGTATTGGGCCCCCTTCCCAATGCAGGACAAGAAATGATCCCTAGGGATGCCCCTGGTCTGTTGCTGCCCCACACTGGGTCCTGTGGAGGCACAAGCCTGCACAGGTCCTGGTGCAAGAGCTGGAGAACCCCCAGCATCCCGTGCCTGCATGCAGGGGCCCATGCTAGGATCCATGCCTTTGCCCAAGGCATGGGTCCATGCAGGTCTCAGTAAGGAGGCACAAAGAAGCATGGGAACTAGGGAATCCACTGCACCCCATGCCTCCATGCGGGACCTACACTGATCAGTGCTTCCACAAGAAACACAGCTCTGTGCATGTCCCAGCTTGGAGGCCTGGCGTTATGATATCCCAGGTCCCTTGCTTTCATTTCAGGGCCTGTGTGGCTTTTCCATGGTTGTGGGGACACACCTCTGGAGATCCAAGGTAGGTCTCCGTAAGTGGGAAACCCTGACTTTTCCTGCTTGCTGAGATGTGCCCTGGGCATTTCTGTAAGTGGGGAAAGCCAGACAGATGCTCTGGAGCTTGAGAAGAAGCCCAATCTTACCTGGGGTGGGCAAGTTAAGGAAAGTGGTGCTCTGGGCAAACTTGCATTTTGGCACACCCTCCAAGTCAGTGATGCTTCTGCAGGCAGAGGCAGACAGGGAGGTGGAGTTGGGGGGAGAGGGCAGAGGCAGCACAGCTGCCTGGGCAGGTGGCCCTGTCCCTGGCTCGGCCCTGTCCCAAGATGCCATGCTGCAGCCACCTGGCAGCTGTCAGTCTGGCCCACCGGTGGCTAAATGTCCACATGGAGCTGCTGCTGAGGCTGGGAGTAATTGCAACACCCCCAACACAGCTGGGTGTGGGAAGGGAAGGGCAGGGGGAATGCCCTAAGCAGGTGGCCCTGTCCCTGGCTTGGTTCCCAGTGCTCGTCCCCATCTCCTCTGTCCCATCATGGAGGGCAGGGAATGTGCTCCTGCTGCCACCCACACTGCCTGGCCCAGCTCCTCCTAAACAGTGTCTGGGAAGAGGAAGGGGAGGGATTGCCCAAGGCAGGGCAGGGTTGGGGGACAGCACCTGACCATTATAGCCTGGGTGGTTGTCCACCCATAAGACCAGCTCTGATTGGGCCACTCAAGCCCCTGAAGCACCAGTGCATCCCAGAGCAAATAGACATTGTCCACAGTAAAGCAGCATAAACTATTAGTACCTTTTGTTGTGCTACTGCTGTGGTGGGGCAAAGGAGGGACATTTATTTGCTCGGCATTTGTGCCACCATAAAAATCATATGGTGGCACAGATGTGATATCAGGCAATATCTGTTTCTAATCTAATATTCCTCAGTATTACTCTGACCATCTTAGAGAACAAATGAGCATTAAAAGCGCATAAAAATAATAATTGATCTTCATGAATTTGAGTTTAACAGAGGTCTAACTTCTTCTACTCTCCAGGTAGGTGTTTAACTAGAAAACAGACTCATGAAGGCACACTGCCTTCACCTCTGGACAGAGTTTTCAACTGTTTATAGTTCCTTTGATTTGGTGGTTGCAAAAGAGCTCTCTGTATTTTGCCTGGAATCAATGCATTTGATTCTTCATCTATTTGCTCAGATATTGTTTCTTAAAAGTTTGCTATTTTTTCTTTTATCAGGAAATATTTTTATCTGTAATTATTGGGGGGTTTTCTGCTTATTTTGTAGACCCTTACTATTAAACTAAACCAAACACAAGGATACTGTAATCATCCCAATAACCTTGTACAGCTATAAAGTAGCTATCACAGTAATGATACTGCAGGCAGCGCTCATAAAAAACTATTATGGATCATTCACATGCTTTCCCAGAATGCCTCTCTGTGAGTTCTTACCCCTCACAGCCATATACACAAGTTAATAAGCTCTGTGGAATCAGTTAGGTATAGTACACAGAAAGTACCTTAGGCTAGTCAAGGACATCAGGGTTTGCCTAAGAAACCAAAACAAAGTTAAATTTCCTGTGCCACACAATTATGGATTTATAGATTCATAGAAGCAGGGTCGGAAGGGACCTTGTAGATCTTCTAGTCCAACCTCCTGCCTGGGCAGGAGAGAAAACCGGGCTGAAATAACCCCAGCCAGGTTGATGTCAAGCCTCCTCTTAAAGACCTCCAGGGTAGGTGCCAGCACCACTTCCCTTGGAAGTTGGTTCCAGATCCTAGCCGCCCTGACAGTGAAGTAGCGCCTCCTGATATCTAGTCTGAATCTGATCTCTAACAACTTGTGGCCATTATTCCTTGTTACCCTAGGGGGCGCTTGGGAGAACAAAGTCTCTCCCAAACCCTGCTGGTCCCCCCTAGTGAGTTTATAGGCAGTCACCAGGTTCCCCCTCAGCCTTCTCTTATGAAGGCTGAATAGGTTAAGGTCCCATAGCCTCTCTTCCTAGGGTCTGCCCTACTGTCTCCGGATCATGCGGGTGGCCCTCTTCTGGACCCTCTCCATGTTGCCCACATCCCTCCTGAAGTGCGGGGCCCAGAACTGAACACAGTACTCCAGCTGCGGTCTGACCAGTGCCGCATAGAGGGGGAGGATCACCTCCTTGGACCTGCTTGAGATGCATCTGTGGATGCACGACAAGGTCCAGTTAGCCCTACTGACCGTGACCTCACATTGTCGGCCCATGTTCATCTTGGAGTCAGTAATGACTCCAAGATCTCTTTCTGCTACCATGCTCTCAAGGAAGGAGTTTACTAGCTTATAAGTGTGCTGCTAGTTCCTACTGCCCAATATAGTTTCTATATTGAAACCCATTCTATTTTCATTAGCCCACCCTGTAACCTGTCCAGGCCCTGCTGTAAACCGTCCTTCCCTACTAGCGTACCCACCTCACCCCAAATCTTGGTGTCATCAGTGAATTTGAACAGGCTGCTTTTGACCCCATTGTCCAAGTCACTAATCAAGAAACTGAACAGTGCGGGCCCAAGGACCGAGCCCTGGGGGACTCCACTGCCCACTTCCCTCCAGGTCGAAAATGACCCGTCTACCACTACCCTTTGAGTACGACCCTTCAGCCAATTTGCAATCCATCTGACTGTGTAGGCATCAATGCCACAGTCACCTTTTTTAATGACAGTGGGATGGGAAACTGTGTCAAAGGCTTTGCCGAAGTCCAGAAAGACTACATCCACCATGTCACCTGCATCCAGTGCTTTTGTGACCTGATCATAGAAGGCAATCAGGTTGGTCTGACAGGACCTGCCCCTAATGAAACCATGCTGGTTGCCCTTGAGCATCATCCCTGATGCTGGCCCATCACAGATGTGCTCCTCGATAATCTTCTCAAAGAATTTCCCCAGGATTGAAGTTAGCCTAATGGGCCTATACTTGCCCAGGTCCTCCCTCTTCCCTTTTTTAAAGATGGGTACCATGTTGGCTTTCTTCCAGACATCTGGCACCTGGCCTGAGCACCACAAGTGCTCATAAAGCCATGCCAGGGGCCCCGCAATAACCCCTGCCAATTTCCTCAGCACCCTGGGGTGGAAAGCATCTGGACCTGCTGATTTGAACACGTCCAGCCCCTCCAGAAGCTCTCTAACCAGGTCTTCCCTGACCTTAGGCCTGGCGGCGTTTCTCCCGAGCCCGTCTTGAATCTCAGTAGGGGAGTCCCAGTCCCTGCACAAGAAAATGGAGGCAAAGAATTTGTTAAAGAGGTCTGCTTTCTCTTCTGGCACAACCACCAGATTGCCAAGCATATCCTGCAGGGGCCCCACATTACCCGGTGCCTTCTTCATTCTCCCTATATATTTAAAAAAGGACTTATTATTATATTTGATTCTTGATGCTAGCCCTAGCTCTGTATCTGCTTTAGCTTTTCTAACAGCCCCCCTAGAGGCCCGAGCGGTGGAGGTATACTCCTCTTTGGTGACAGCCCCTCCCTTCCACCAGGTGTATGCCTCCTTTTTGGCAATCAGACATTCATGAATGCCCTTGGTGAGCCAGGGGGGCTTTTGGGCACTCTTGCCTCCTTTGCTTTTTGTTGGGATTGTCATCCCTTGGGCTCTGAGTATCGTCTCCTTAAGGAATGACCACTCATCTTGAGCACTGAGTTCCCCTACCCTTGAGGACCCCAGCACCTCTCCCACTAATCTCAGCTCATTGAAGTTGGCCCTTTTAAAGTCTAGGGCTACCGCCCTGCTGCAGGCCTTCGACACCCTGCGCTGGATGGTGAATTCCAGCAAGCGATGATCACTGTCGTTGAGGACCTGGAGCCCTCTTACCAGGTTGTCACCTGTGGCCAGGACCAGGTCCAGCAAGGCATTCTCATTGGTAGGACTGTGCACCTCCTAGGTTAAGTGGAGGTCCTGTATCTCAGCCAGGAACCTCCGTGAGCAGTCCAACCTGGCTGACTGCTCCTCCCAGCAGATGTCCAGGTAATTTAGATCACCCATGACAACTATATCCCTTGCCTTAAGTGCCACCGCAAGCTGACCTGAGAATTTGCCGTCAAGCTCTTCCCCTTGGTTGGGAGGTCTGTAGTAGACCCCTATCCCCACGACCGCCCTGTATCCTGACCCACAGCACTTCTGCCTGCCCCTCCTCTGACCCCATTCTGCTGGCAGAGGATGTGTATTGCTCTTTGACATAGAGCGCCACACCCCCACTTTTCCTTCCTGTTCTATCTCACCTGTAAAGCCTATAGCCCCTAATGTTAACTGCCCAGTCATGGGATGAATCCTACCAGGTTTCTGTGAGCCCTACTATGTCCGGGTTTGAACAGGCTATTCAGAGGGCAAGTTCCTCCTGCTTATTCCCCCTACTATGAGCATTGGTAGAGCATTGGAGCACTTGGATTATGACAACTCAAAAAAAGAAGAATGTTTGGAGAAGTGAATTCATTTTACTTTTCAAACTTTCATGTTGTATTGTTCTGGTTAGAAGTCCCAGAGGAACCGAAGTAATTGTACTCAACTTATATGTAAGGTCAACCTTTAAATCATGCCCCCTACAATCTTGGCCTTTGTACTGACAGTATTTTTGTGTATGTAATACAAATACCAAAGTCAGAATTATTTTTCAAAGCAGGTATTATTTTAACAGTTTAATGAAATTAACCCTTTAGGTTCTTTCCTTATTTGATTTTCCCACGGGATTTTGTAAGGACAATAGGAATTTTCAGTTTCTATTTATGGGAATGTTCAGTGAGAACAATTTGACTCAGTCAGAACAATGCAGTATCTTCCTAAAACTTTGAATGATTTGTCCCAAGCAGATGATAAGAGTTCTGACATTTCAGATGGATGGATTTAGTTTCATGAAGTTAGGAGAGATTTAAATTCATATTTATACTAGAAGGTTATCTTAGACTTCCATCCATCAGGTAGGGCACAGCAGTGAGCTGGGAGGGGAGGAGCCAAGCAAAAAAATCAAATGCTTCTCAATGGCACTAAATTAATACAAAGGAAAATGAAAAATGCAAGGAAATGCTCTTTTTTCTAAAATGGAAATCTAATCTGCCCTCTGCCAAAATGAAGAAAAAAGTTTATTGTACTGGTGGGGAGTTGGTAGTGAAGAAGTTAATGTAAAGAAAGCAAAATACCTCAATTCTTAATGCTCATGTGGTTTTTTTGGTTTGTGATATTATAAAAATTGTGAGCTATTTTCCCATTGGACAGATCTGGAAAACCCTCATGGCCATCACAGCACTAAAATTAGGACAGATTTATTTAGGGTCTCAATTTTTGAGGTGTTCAGAACTTAATCACACGGTCTACTTTCTTCAGCCAAAGCTTTTTGTAAACCTCATCATTCAACTTTCCCATGTGATGCTTTACATAGTGACATATAGTGTGCGTCAAGCAGCTCTATATCCCTAGATATGGACAACTCTATTTTAAAAATGTATTTGTTTAGCCTTGGTTTGGATTAACTTACTGATGAGTGCAAAGATGTTATTTGAGCATTGCTATAAATGAAAACAGATGAATTATATAACAATACGTGCAAAAATTAAGCAACTTCTGCCAAATATTTTCCAGTAATAGTCACTTGAGTTTTTAAAGAAATGCAGTTTGGCCTGCATGTGTGTAATTCTGTATTCACTTTGAACTAGAGGCACAAACAAGCACACAAAGCCAAATTTTACAAATGAGTACATGAATACCTTATTTACTCCAATCTAAGATAAGGTTTTTTTCCCCCATTCAACATGGTGGGAGGAAGAGGGGAAACAGTCCCTTGTCATAGATTCATATACAAGCAGAGAGGCTGGCAGCTGCTGTAGCTCTGACTCAGGGTTGCTCCCCATACCTGCCTTGACACTACTTCTGCCCCTGCTGCCTGTCCCCCAGCTTCCCCCTGCCACTACTTCTGCCATTATGGCTGTAGCCCCAACCCCAAACCAGTACACAGTTGCTCTGGACCCCACCAAGCCACGCAGTAGCAGTGGCAATGGTGGCAGCTACAACCCTGGCTCTAGCTCACCCAGGACCAGGGCCAGGGGCCAGAGCTGCCACTAATATTGCAAATGCTGCTGTGTGGCTGAGCATGGGATGGAGTGACCATGTTCTCTATGTCCCAGGCTGTGGCTGGAACCAGAGCTGCAGTGGAGGATTCAAAGGAGGTGTTAGTGGGGGCAGACACCAGAGGGCACAGACATAGCGAGACTGGTGGGAGAGGGACAATGTGTATGTGGGGAGGGCGGAGGCGCAGGCTACAAGGAGTGATGTTTAGACCACTTGACTCCCTGCCACCTGGCTCCCTACCTTGCTAATGTCTGCCCCACTGCAGTGGCAGGGGAGGGGAGAATGAATTTAAGACAAGCCTCTAATAATTAAATTATATACCTGCAAAATTATAACATTTATAAATGTTCCATGTATAGAGTCTAATTATTTGGGGGGTCTTCTTAAATCCAAAGTCATCTTGGAATTGGATAAATACAGTATTATTCAAGCATGAGATTTTCCATCAGAGAACATGAACAAATCTCATAAGACTATTGACTCATTAAAAGTAACCAAAATGCTTGAATAAGTAATATTAAAGAGAGTTAAAAATATTTTTAAAACCCATTATTGAATAATACTGAAAGTGAAGAATGTAAAAGCATAAGGCTTTCATTATGGATTAATCTACTTAGCCATAGTTAGTACATTATGTTTCAAGCTCAGAGAGACTTATTTTGAAGTAAGATTTTTAGCAGAACTAAGACCCGGTCTCCTCATTTGGGAATAAATAATGAACTCCATTTCAGACTCCTCTAAAACATTTGCTATGCATGTTCATGCCTCTCATTCATTCTGCTGCAACCAGTAGCATTGAACTACCAGATTTTTGGCCATTAGTTGTGGCAAAATAAGGAAAAGGAGAAGGTAAACCTTATCCCTTGGAAATACCTTTTACAATAAAAATCCCTTTAGAAAATGAGAGGCCATACACAAATTGTAACAGAAACTAAGTCAGGCTCATGGTTAGTAACAACTCCAAAATCCAAATCCTACTTCATGAAGGGTATTTAAATTGTACTTACACATATAATTGTAGATGTGCAAGAGGTGGTTTTGCCACTTACACAGGGTATGTGTAGTGTTCTGCATTTTCAGTTTTTTTATTTTCAAAAAAAAATTCTGGGAATTTTTCAGGGTTTATTTTCCAAACGTAAAAACCGGATTGAAATCAGGATAAAAGGAAGAAAAAAAATCAGTTTAAATCAGGGAAAATAATAATATGTCCCCAGGGCAGTGAGGGAGGGAGGAACTGGACTAAGGCTAGGAGTAGTGAAGGGGCGGGAGGAGGGGTGCAGCACAGCCCATTGGCTGCTCCAAGGGCTGCAGCAGGGAGCAAAGCGGGGGAGCTGTCAGTGGGTGTGTGGCACAGGATGCGGTGGGCACAGGGGGTGGGGCTCTTGCTGCTATGTGCCCCCAGAAGGGCTGCAGAGCTGCACTGGGCT
>NW_017728909.1:32315711-32318612 GCF_001723895.1 Crocodylus porosus | reverse complement strand
CCCTGGATCTGCACATGGGACAGGAGCAGGCTGCCACCCACTCCAAGTGCTGGGAAGAGCCCGGTGCTGCCACCAGTCCCAGCCAGCAGTGGCAGCCTGCTCTTGTCCAGTGCACAGATCCGGAGGCACGTGCCCCCCAGGAAGAGCCCGGATCAGCCCCCCAGCCTGCAGCCCTCCCAGGGTGCTCATAGCAGCAAGAGCAGCACCCCACCCCCTACTCCCACTGACAGCTCCCCATACTTTTCAGCCCCAGGAGTGGCCGATGGGCTGCTCCGTGTACCTCTCTCCTGCTGCAGCAGCCTGCTGCTGGGTTGCCTTGGTGCTTGGGGGAAGGGGGAGTGGCAAACAGCCAGATGTGGAGGGTGGGACACAACCCTGACCCCAGCACTGGCACCAGCCCCTCCCACCCAGGGTCAGAGCCAGAAGCCCTGTGCCCCAAGGCAGTGGCTCCAGGCCCGTGGGCCTCTGTGGCATGGCTGGGTGCAGTGCCTGCCACAGGGAGCAGGG
Organism: Crocodylus porosus; assembly: GCF_001723895.1. Classification (NCBI taxonomy): domain Eukaryota; kingdom Metazoa; phylum Chordata; order Crocodylia; family Crocodylidae; genus Crocodylus; species Crocodylus porosus. The sequence goes on along the minus strand of NW_017728909.1, from coordinate 32,318,105 downwards.
CCAGGCTCTCCTGCCTGCCCCCTCAGCGGGGCTTGCAGCTTCAGTGCCCAGGACTCTCCCGTCCCACCCAGGGTCAGAACCAGGAGCCCTGTGCTCCCAGGCAGCAGCTTCAGCCACCCCACCCCGGCTTTTGCACGGCCACCATTACTCCCTTCACCCTGCCTCCCCTTCTGTGTGCAGCTGCCACCACAGCCCCCCACCCCCAAATTAGTTTTTACTGATTTACAATGGGAAATGGATGTAAATCAGTAAAAACTGAATAACTTCAATAAAAAAAATCCAGTAATTTATCAGCAAACTTCAGTAAAAACTGAAAATGAGGAACACTAGGTATGTGCAGTTGTTACACTTAGATCAACCTAAGTAGGTTAGTTTAATCTAAGTGTCAGTCCATACATACATTTAGGGAGGTTAGCTCAGGCCAAAAATGGCCAGCCTGATTTTATTTAGTACACCTGAGAACAGCATTCCCTCTAAGCTGTGTGCAGGCACTCTCATGCCCTGCTGCAAGGTGCACCTGCACGGCTGTGCACACCACACAGCTTAGAGGGAATGCTACCTGAGAAGTGTACAAAGTTAGATCAAGCCTGGGTTGGCCTGATTTACTGAACATATGTACATGTTCAGAGTGTAGCCCTTGGGTTTGGAAAAGTCCATCTGCTCTCCCCAGTCCCAGGGCTACCCTTTTCCTAACCCAGCCCCTTCTCTGACCATCTTTAGCTCTCCAACCCCCACAACTCCCAGGTGGACATCCCTTCCTGTAGACTCACCCCCTGGACCTGCCATCCCTCCCAGTCCTGCCAGCCCCTCTTATCCCACCAAACACACCCCAGGCCCACTGACCTACTAGTCTTTTCAATCCTGCCCACCTCTTCCCCCGTCCTAATTTACTTAGATCATGTTCCTGGTTCAGCTTCCAGCACCAGCAAACATACACAAGCAGGACCTAATCTACAATCATCGTGCTTAAAGGCTTGGGTCCCAGGAGTGTCTGCATGTGGCCATAGATTTTTGGCCATAGATTTTTGACCCAATATCTGCCTGGATGGCTAGTCTTTTCCTTCAGAGCATGCCTCAAGAAATCCACTGTGGCTGTGTATATTCTTTAAAAATCCTGTTCCATTTTAGTAGATGCATAAGTCTGCAAAAATGTAGTCAGAGTAGAAAAAAATTAAAAAACCTGCTGTTTGGATAGGAAGAAGGATCTTCCTATCCTTTAGTGTCACCATTTGAGTGCCTGACTATGAAATAAGACTCAGGGGGCATGTCAAAACATGGCCCCATGGTGCAATTGTTACTGCACTTGCACTTGCTTTAGGAAGTACTAAATGACAGTGCAGTAACAGCCATTAGTACACCGTCCTGGCAGCACACAATTATTTTTAGCAGCTACATGGCTGTAGTGATGCGCTATAGCGAGGTAGCTTGTTGCTACAGTGACACAGTTTTGGCGTCATGGTCTGTGCCCGCCAACACTATGGCACCATAGCACGCTGCTACAGCAATGCAGTGTCACATGTAGACACACCCAGTTTTTAGCCAGCCTCTCTCCTCTTACTCCGTAAAGGTCTGAACCCATATCTCCTACATTTTAATAATTAATGCACCTTAACCAGTCTGCTAAGAGCCAGACAGAACTAAACATGCCCCCTACCAAGAGGAATGTAGAAGATGGCCCAAGTGGGCAGATGAAAGAAAAAAAGACATGTAGATTTATCCCTGTGGCTCAAGGATGGACATTTCCCTTAGAGGAGGAGGGGCCCAGCTTCTGGCCATCTATCCATTTTATGCAATGACTATTACATGAAAAATGCAGAGACATCATTGGAGGAAGGGAGCCAGGCCAGAACCAGAACTGGGTGGTTTTTTTTTCCCTCCAGCTACATTTTAGGGACTTGCAAGTAGAACGGCATCTCCACAAAGCACACACAGCCATGTTAAAGCCTTTCTGAGCATGCTTGGAAAACAAAGGTCTAGCTATATAGGTATAGAGAAAATATAAAATCTTTGTAAGTGGCAAAAATGCATCTTACGCTGTTACATTTAGATGTATAAGTAGCTTGGGCCCAAATCCAATTTCACCTAAAGGCATCTATAGGGCTTGTCACATGAGATATGCAGCACATGTTTTATCTGAGATTGTAGCAAGCATTACTGTTCTGAGCAGCCACAGTAATGTTTACTACAATCTCAGCCCACTCCAGGTGGGGCTGAAGTTGGCTGTGCCCTCCTATCCTAGGACACTGACCCTAGTTTCATAGTTTCATAGTAGCTAGAGTCGGAAGGGACCTAGGTAGATCATCTAGTCTGACCCCCTGCCTTGGCAGGAAAGAGCACCGGGGTCAGATGACCCCGGCAAGGTGCTCATCTAACTTCCTTTTAAAAATCCCCAGG
>NW_017728909.1:32309445-32315700 GCF_001723895.1 Crocodylus porosus | reverse complement strand
GCTAGGAGGAGGGCGAGTTCCTCCTGCTTCTTCCCCATACTTCGAGCATTCGTGTAGAGGCATTTGAGGCCTCCAACGGTTGTGCCCACTGACCCCCTAGTCTCAGCAATGCCCCGTCCCCCATCACTTACCTGTTTCTCCCTTTTGTCCATTGGTCTGGGCTCGCTGGCTGTTGCTGGAGCCTAGCACTAGGCATCACAATTTACACATCCATCTATGAGGATGTGTAACCCCTATATCCAGAGCCCATGCTGACCACATGCCCAGCACTTCCCAGCCCAAGAACACCTGCTGGGGTAAGCCAGGTTTCTGCTGCTGGTGGCAGGCACAGGGAAGGATGGGGAGTTGAGACTGGGAGAGGGTGCCATTCTTGTGACTAGAGCCATTCCTGCCAATGGATCCCACTGGTGTCAGGAGTACCACCAACTGGTTGTATTAGCTCTGTGGAGCAGTCCAACAATAGCTGAATACATGCTACTTAATATAATATGGAGATGTTCCTTCCATGACAAGTTGTAACTTTGCTATGATACAACCATGCTTAGTACGTTTTATTGTCTGAACACACAGATGCTCTTGTTTTAAGTGTGGTTAACATGTCCAAAATGTACTGCACGACATGACTCTATCTCAGCTCCATTGATGTTAATGAATTTATGTCCTGTATTTGTGTCCAAGCAATGGACAATTCAGTTTTTCTTACCTTTGGGAAGTTAGCTACTTTATTTTGATTTTTTTCCAACATTTTTCTTCCTTAAAAAGTAGAGGATTGTCTTAGTGTTCTGGCCAATTTGGAAAAAAAAATTGTGGGTAATGATGCTAAAGGACTTTTGCAAGTTATTGTTGAGTTGAGTCAAAGATCAATGTCTGCACTAAGGAAACTGCAAATTGAATCAGTCCTCATTTCTGCAAAGTTCCTAATCTTATGTTCAATCTGAGTAGTCTCATTGAAGTCACTCAGTGAGACCACTCATGTGCTTCAAATAGGTCATTAAGAATTTTTCTGAACTGGGGCTTCAGCTAGCATAGATGTAGGCAAAACTTTAAAACATTTTAAAGTCTACTTTTTTCCCAAAGTACCATTTAATTTCTTGTTTTGTGCACCATCCTTACAAGCAGTGTAAACAGGTGAACAGAAAGCTATTAAATAGCAGTTTCAATAATGGAGATGAGGCTTTATTCATTATTTTTAAAAGACTTAAGTGATACAAGTCTCCCTAGGGACAGACATTACACATAAATTGGTTTAAGTGATCAGAAACTGGTTTAAACCTGTAACAGAACAGACATTCAGTGCACATAAACCAGTTTCAAAATGGATTTGAGATAAACTAGTTTCAGATAAACTTGGTTGAATGTCTGGCTCCTCTCTCCTCAGGTCTGACACCCTTTTTCCTTCTGCTCCAGGAGTCTTTTAGCCAGTCAGAGCTGGGGCTCTTGTTCCGGTTATGGCTTGTACTCTCTGAATGAGGACGTACTGGCAGTGAGTTGGGGGTAGGACTCTCTCTCTGGGCCACAGGGTTCCCTGAACCTTGGCACCCAAGTGGTGCCACTTGCTCCTCTGGACAGAGTTTCTCTCCCTGGCAGCTGGAGGTTTCCTGTCTGGGCTTCCAGGTCACTAGGGTCGGTAGGGATCATTGAGTCCGACCACCTGCTCTGGGCAGGAAAGAGCGCTGGAGTCAAGTAACCTCAGCCAGGTGCTTGTCTAATCTCCTTTAGAACACCTCCAAGGTAGGGGAAAGCACCACCTCCCTTGGAAACCCATTCCATATTTTGACAACCCTCACTGTAAAGAATTTCTTCCTGATTTCCAATCTAAATCTACTCTCCCTCAGTTTATGGCTATTGTTACGAAGGGCACCCTGGTAAATGGAGTATCAGCTATTCCCTGCTGACCCAATGAGTTTTGTAGACAGCCACGAGATAACCTCTCAGCCTTCTCTTGTGGAGGCTGAAGAGATTCAGGTCCCTCAATCTGTCTTCATAGGATCTTACCTGCAGGCCCTCAACGAGTAGCCCTCCTCTGAACCCTTTCTAGGTTATCCACGTCCCAAAACCAGACGCAGTACTCCAGCAGCAGCCTCACCAGTGCTGCAGAGAGGGGCAGTACCACTTCCCTAGACTTGCTCATGATGCACCTACTAATGCAGGAAAGAGTGTGGTTAACCTTACCTATTTCCTCATCACATTAGCGACTCATGTTCATTTTTGCATCGACTATGACTCCAAGATCCCTTTCTGCTGCTGTGCTGCTTAGAATGGTACTTCCCAGTCTATAGATGTATAGGTGCATTGTTCTTGTTATAGCCTACTAGTCTGTATCCCAATCCTTAGTCCTAACCACAGGAGTTATCTTTTTGCCTACTAGGTGCAGAATATGAGGTTATAAGACCAAAGGATTCTAGAATGCTGTAAAACCAAAATAATGCTGCAAAAAAATGTATAATTGTTAGAACTCTATAAAAATTATAAGCTTGTATTTAATTATAAGCTTGTTAATATTTACCTGTCTTATATTGTATATCTATCTGATTCAACATGTTTTGCAGGCCTTTCACATAGCTCTCCTCTTCTTCCCTTTTTCAGTGTTTCTCTTACAGCTCTTGTTCTATCTGAGAAACCCAAATGGTCACTCCCTGAATAAGCCATTCTGGAATTCCCAAGTGTTTTTTTTTAAATCTTGTATGGCTTTTATTGTCATACCAGGCACCCATGAATACAACTGTTTGAAATTAATAATTAATTGCTGTAATGGTCTGTAAATTATTACCATTTCAGTCTATTTCATGCTATGATTCATGTAAGAGAAAAAACTAGAAACTGCTCTATTCAGAGCCTAAGAATATTCATAATAACAGTCACAGCCTGGCATTAGTAAAAGATAGGCAAATTTGGCATGGGATATTAAAAAAAATAGTTGCTATTGAAACTAGGGCATTATAATAGGCTTATTTGATTTAAATATCAATTACATTTTAGCTGTTTCAGATTTAATGTATTGTTGTAATAGTAAGAGCTTTGTTAATAGCAAAAGTTTTGCATGCTGATACCATAGGAGGCCAGTGAAGCGGCACATAGCCTCCTGCTCTGCGAGTGTGATGAAGACATGACCCTGGGTAGTAGAATGCTGTGATACAGTGGAATGTGATAAACACCAGGTGCGTTGGATCACAACTCATCCCCATTTTTCCCGCTTGAGATAACGTTGTTTACTTCAGACTATATAAAATGTATATTCTTAAGTTACTATGGGTTCTTCAGCTCTGGCAAGAGTCCTGACTTGCGCAGAGCCCCGGCACAAGCTATTGCATCCCTGGGATCAGGACACTCGGGGGTCAGGGGAACCCTGCAGGGTGGCAGCTGCTGCCTAAGGCCAATGTGAGGTGACTGTCCTCTCTGCTCTGTTCTATCGCCTGCTCCTGCGAGTATCCTTAAGTAAAGATTTGCAAGAGTGAAAACAACCATGAGTATGTCCTTTGTTCAAGCACAGGGAATCTGCTGAACCCAGTGGTTTGTTATAAGACAATTGTATCTCCAAAATAGTGATAATTTCATGCTCAGTACCTACATTTTGGAAATGTTAAAGTTGAAAAGTGATTTCTAGTCAAAGGAACTTTAGTTTTTTCAACAAACTTTTCTTTATGCATCTGCAGTTTTTCTATATCAATTATTAATATGTCACTTGTAGTTAAACTATTTTGGTTTATAGAGATGTTCTATGTTATAGTTTAGGTTTTGTGTGCAGAGCAGTGATAAAATGTTACGTAAGAAAATTTATCCTAGTCATTATGCCTTGGTGATTTTTTCTTTATGATACGAGACACAATTCTGTATTTTATATATAAATATATTCTGTATTTTATTTATATATATAAAACACCTTCTTTTTTTCTTAATTTCCCATTCTCCTATAGTAATGCTCAGCCTTTCTGGCATGTGGGCTGGATGATAGCCAGTCTGTGGACTGGATCAGGCACAATGGACTGATCCCATGTACTAGGTCTGGGGCCATGCACAGGATCTGGGGCCCTAGACCATATCTACATGTTGCATCCGGGGCTGCATACCTGGTCTGAGGTCTTGCGCTAGATCCCATTCTATATGCTGGGCCTGGCTGCATGCTTAAGACTGTGGCTGCAAAACTGATTCCATGCACTGGGTCTGGGACTGCGTGCCAGGTCTGGTCACAGACCAACCCCACGTGCCAGTCGGATGCAGTGTATGGGGCCATGTCACCTGGCTTGTGGATTCCCCCAGAGAGGGGAGCAAGTGCTGTGTTAATTGACATAGGATTCCCAGAGCTGGCAGCACAGCTATTTTGGACCTGTGGGGAGCTCCAGGGGCCAAATAACTCAGCTCTGCAGGATGTATCTGGCCCATGGGCCATTATTTGAACACCACTGTCATACATAATTATCTAACTTCTCAGAACTACACAGACAGAGCCAAGAGTGATATCCTGTGTACTGACAAGCAAATTCAGAAACATGCAACTGGGTAGACTTAAAATAGTCAGAACTGATTTATGCATTTGGATGAGCTCAGTTATAAAACAAGACCTGGTTAAATAGTGGGGGGAAATATATTCATGAATAGACTTGCAAATTCTTTCTATTTTGTCTGTTTCCTCACACGTTTTACATACTTAAGCACAAAGATGTTGGGGAACAGCTATTTTTTGCACGGTGATACCTGATTGCAAGCAGCAAGTACTTGTATTTATATTTGAGCTGGAAATGCATGCCTCCTGCTTATATAATCAGAGAACAAACATAACATGTGATATAGCTGACCAATGACACATCATGAATTATAACAAATAGTAAAAAATACAGTTGAGGTGAATAGGTTGCCAGCAACTCTTCATATCTCGTCAAGAATTTTTAAATGTCTTGACAACATGGCACAAACATTAATTTAAAAAAGGGTAAGACACTCTAACATACTACTGCTTCTTTAATAGACTGCAGTAATAACCCTTTTTGATGGAGCAGCAAAAATAAAATACAGGAAAATATAGTTTGGATCGAACTGGATTCAAGTTTTTAAAAAATGTTTCTCATCAAAAGCAGGAAAAATACTTTAATTCTTTAAACATCTGCAGTTCTTCTAAATTGGTTATTAATATGTCATTTGCTGTAGTAAAATACTTGGGCTTTATATAGATGCTGTATATCAGTGCTTCCCATACTTTTCCTCGGCATGACCCCTGACTCCCAACCCGCAGCCCCTCACAACCCCAGCTGCCCTTCACTCCCCACCCACAGCCCCCCTCCTCCCCCAAGTGCCCCAGGACCAGGGCCCACAGCCCCCATCCCCCCCAGCAGCAGCCAAACCCTGGATGCCACCTGCAGGAAGCAGCTGTTGCTGTGTATGGAGCAGAGTGCAGAGCCTGGCTTCCCAGACCCCAGCCCCAGCCCCTCCCATGCAGGCAGCACTGCCAGAGCAAAGCCCATGGGAGGAGGGTGAGGATGCAGGCTGCCCACTGCAGGTTTGGGGCTCCCTGCCCTGCTGCCTCCCACCAGGGGCTCGGAGGTCCAGTGAGCAGGACCCAGTATGGGAGGGAGGGAGTGCCACACTGTGCTGTGCCATCATGGCTGCCAAGCTGAAGTGCCCCTTGCTCACCCAGCAGCAGTGTGCCCCAAACTTCATGGCACTGCTGCTGCCATGCCTCAGCTTGGTGGCCATAGTGGTGCACTGCTCCTTCCCACAAAGGGTCTGCTTGCCTCCAGATGCAGCTTCTGCCTGGAGCTGGTCCAGCCTGGCTATACCCCTGCACTCAGCTGTGGGTGCAGAAATCTCAGGGGGCATGTTTATCATGACCCCATCTGCTGATGTTGTGACCCCATTTGGGGTCATGACCCACAGTTTGGGAACTGCTGTGCTATATTATAGTTTAGTTTTTGGTGTGCAGAGCAAAGGTGACATAGCAAGTAACACCTGGCTGCCCGTACAGTTTCTCTAAATTATGCCAAAGATCAGACCAGTGAAAAGCCAGCCCCAGAATTAAGGAAGGGAGATTTCATAGATTTCATAAATATTAGGGCTGGAAGGGACCTTGGAAGATCATCGAGTCCAGCCCCCTGCCCAAAGGGCAGAAAGTCAGCTGGGGTCATGGGATCCCAGCAAGATAAGCATCCAATTTACTCTTGAAGGTGTTCAATGTAGGTGCTTGAACCACCCCCGATGGCAGGCTGTTCCAGACCTTGGGGGCTCGGACAGTAAAGAAATTCTTCCTTATGTCCAGCCTGAAAC
>NW_017728909.1:32271471-32309025 GCF_001723895.1 Crocodylus porosus | reverse complement strand
CATCGGCGAACTTGGCCAGTCCGTTTCTGACTCCAATGTCCATATCATTAATGAAGATGTTGAACAATATGGGTCCAAGGACAGAGTCACAGGACACCATGGTGAGTGACTGCCATCAATCACTACCCTCTGGGTCCGACCACAAAGCCAATTTCCCAGCCAGCAGATCGTAGTGGACCCAAGGCCTGCTGAGCTGCTGCAAGATCTGCTGCAATTGTTTAATGTGTTTGCTCAAACCCATATGTAGAAGCTAAACAGATTCTTAACCAGGGTGCTGCCACCCTAGGCTTCCACAAGATCCTTTTAAGGGTATCACAGGGTGCTGTACAATATTAACACTGTTAGGTATGCAAATCCCTACACATGATTTACAAGAGAAACCCAGACATTTCAAATAGAAATAAAAAAAAATATTCTGCCCTGTAGTGGTCTTTCCAAATTCTTCCCAACACAATTACTCCATTATTTTTCTATAGTCAAGAACTAAGTGAAAACAAAGAGCTGAAAGTTTCTGAGGGGTACCTTGAGTCTAACAAGGGGTGCCTCTAAAGAGGTTGAGATTCACTGAGCTAAATAAAGAAGCAAGGATTTTGTAGGTGATACCTTTTATTGTACAAACTGCCTGGTTGGGATAACGTTAGACAAGGTTTTGAATGTAAAACGTTCTTTGTCAGGTCACAAAGGCAATACCTCCTGAACAGAACTGATCAATTATTGTAGTTTTGCTTCCACTTACCATGTAATACAGCAAAAACTTGACGCTGTTTCTGTATATCCGGTGATATGCAGTAAATCTTCCTCCTCTTTAATTCAGTATAACTTACTAATCTGTGCACACCTTAAGACACTAGTTATCTCCTCCATGTCCTCCTTACTCTGCTGAAGCCAGTGCTTTTTGAATGAAGCTGAGAATTTGGCCTAAAGATTCTTCTAGAATAATCTGGGAACGTGGAGGGAGTTACATACATTTTCACTCCTAGTCCTTTCCCCAGAACATGACAAGGACTTAATCAGCAAATGGTGGCTCTTCCTCTTTTTGAATACAGATATAGTTTTTGGCTGTTTTGAAAACTGCTCAACATCCTAGCCTCTGTTTACTCCCACATACATTAATTAGAGTAAAGTTACTCTGGATTTACATTGGTGCAGAGGTGAACAGAAACCTTGTAATCAATTAACAAATTAATTAAGCAAGAAGCCAGCACATTGTGACTCTTCTGGGTTCTTAGTGATGTCACTAGAGCTATGCTGCCGAAGACATCATAGCTATCAAAATAAATGCATTTATACAAGAGAGTAAGGGCTAGATCCCACAACCTCTACTCATGTAGCTAAATCATCATCATGCAAACATTGCTTTTATTTTAGTGGTAAAATGGTGCAGAAAGGTAACACTGAAACCCTTCATAAGAAGTCTGGTTTTAGCCAGATGAATAGCTATGCAGATATCCTGATAAATAGCTTCCTGGCTGACTGTGGAAAGACAATCTGAAAGCTAGTTTGGAAGTAAACCTAGATCAGATTTGTACCCTCTTGTTTATGCAGATTCAATAGATACAATAGCAATGAGGAAGTAGCTGGTATGGCAAGCAGTCCCTTTCCTACAGTCTATAGGTGCTAAACCCTCTGGTTCAAAGTAATTTGCAGCGAGTGTAATTAAGGAATATTTGCACAGATAAGGACATTTTAGACAGCCACAGCCCTTCTGCTTCTACGATCTGATTTAAGCAAATCTCTCTGCTGTGCAGCATTGTGTCCCCTCTGTGGGTACACCCACTCTTAACTGACTGGCTATAGCAGGGGTGGGGAAAATGCATGCGGCCCGCCAGGCCATTCTATCCAGCCTGTGAGGCCCCTAAAAAGTTTAGAAAATTCATATTTATCTGCCCCTGGCTGCCCGTCATGCGGCCCTCAATGGCTTCCCAAAACTCAGTAAGGTGGCCCTCCACCCAAAATAATTGCATGCCCCTCGGCTACAGTATCTTTGAGGTAACTGAAGCTTCCTCTTCTCTCTGTGGGGTTAAAGATATCTCCAGGGTAGAAATCACTTCCCTATCTATATCTGTCTTCACATCTCTCAGCTTGTTGTTATATATTCCCTGCCAAGGCAAACTTCATGCAGAAAACTGTTGTGCAAACTGAAGTTGGTTGTGTACATGATTAAAACAGTGTGGTCTGAATAGGTTTTCTTAACTACTTAATTTCTGATGGAAATGTTAACATAAAAGACACAAAGATGTATGTCAGTGTTGAACTCTATCTTTGCATGCTACAAAACTGGTCTTTTGAGTGTAGACTTGTTTGACTAAGCAATTTGACCTACATGATTAAATGATGACAGATCAGGCCCATGTAAGAAGAGCAGCTTGTGCCCAAGATTACCTTTTATGGAAGCAGTCCTACATACTCTTATTCGCACAGAAAATTTCATTAGTCTTAAATGGAGTCTGTGCAGAAGAAAAAGGAAGGATTTCATCAGTAAAGAACCTACCCATTATTACCCACAGCACAGCAAAAAGTACCAAAGAAAGAAAAAGATCTTGACTTAAACTATTGTAAAGTTTGTAGCTGATAGTAATAATATATCAGTTGGAAGTTTAAATTTTAAGGGAGTTTCTTCATTGGCAATGCTCTTTCTTACATGAAGGCTAATAGCATTCCTTTCTTCCCTACATAAAGGATATGGTGTATATTCATAAATCTCATTCAGAATATATCTGTCGGTGAAGGTAAGTGATCCTTGCGGTAATTATGACTATTCCTTCACTGTATCAATTTTGGAATGGTCCAGATCAAGCTAAGATGCTATGTATCTTGTGATTTTTTTTTTAGAGTTAGTTTTAGATTATGCCCACTGAATAGTTTCCTCTAATCTGACCAGAAATAGCATCTAATTTGGGGAGAAACACAAACCACTCAGTGTTCTGTTCCCTTTTCATAAACCTGCTTGTTTCATTTTGAGAAGATAAATACGGTTAAGCAAAGCTTATGGGGAAAGAAGTAAGGAAGAAGGAAAGTTTTAAATTATCGACTTGTGGTTAATAAGACAAACAGTTCCTTTAACTTGTTGTACAACAGGTCACAGTAATTTATGTGATATTTCTTGCTGGACAGAATAATATTTGAACTGTCAATTTAACAGTACAGTATATGCTAAGCAAAACTTACTAATATCAGTGGTACTTTTTCCTGCCGGATTAACTTATTTATAAGGTAGCACCATGATTAGCTTTAATAAATACAGTAACAGCTTTGCTATCAGGCACCCATGGGCAATGGAGGGTGCCAGATAACAAAATATGCTGGATAACTGAGTGGCCCGAACAGGTGTCTTTGCCCGTTCGGACCGCCACTTGTCCTACTGTGTCTGGGGTGTCGCCGTCCCTCCTGTCATGTTGCTGCCCCTCCCATGGACCCCATGGGCCCTGAGTGACAGGGAGGGGGGACCTGCACAGCCAGCTATGCCCCAGGCCATGGGGGCTTAGCAGTACAGGCTGCTTTCTCCCCGGGTCCTGGGAGCTCTGTGAAACCAGAAGTGCCAGGGTGGGCACTTCCAGCTTCACTTTTCCCTTACCAGCCCTTACAAGCCAGCATGCCAGTTAACAGAGCACACCAGCTTGTAAGGTGCCAGTTAACACAACTTTTGCTATATTTAAACATACAGGCTAGGGACAGAAGTTACACATAAACCAGTTCACGTGGTTGGAAATGGGTTTAAACTAGGCATGTGGAAAGCAGCTAGTATTCACTTTGGATTCAGCTAATTTGGGGGACAGTGATTCAATTTGGTGATTCGAATCACTGTCCCAAATCAATTTGCCAGCCTCCTCTCCTGCCCCCCCCGCCCGTACTTACCAGCATGGAGTCTGACTGCAGTTCCCTGCTGCAGCCACCAGGGATTGCCTGAATTGAATCAGAATATCTGAATCTTTTTTTCCAAAGATAAGGAGAGCTGCAAATCAATTTGGACCTTTTAATTGATCCCCTGACTTGATTCGGATTCAGAGATTTGGCCACCAAATCAGGCTGAATCTCCTCCCAATCAAATCACCACCTGAAATGTCGCACAGCCCTAGTTTAAGCTAATAACAGAACAGAAGTTTAGTGCACTTCAACTGTTTTCAAAATGGCCAAATCCAGTTTAAAATGTACCTGGATGGATGTAGTTCCAGACTTAACTGATTTAGGTCAAACTGGTTTATGAAACTTCTGTCCCAGATCCCCTCCTGACTCAAGTTAACTCAGAGTCCCCCAGCATCCCAGGATGCTTTGCAGCCAAAGCTGAGACAGTGAAGACTCTCCTTCTTAGCCTGTTTCCTGTCTTGTGCCCGTCAGCTTGGTGGGATGGGGAGCAGAGGAACAGACCCACCCCCAGGCCCCCTAGCCTGGGTCTGCACAGTGTGATGAGATGGAAAGTCCCCAAGGTAGGGACTCTTCATCCCCCTGCAGCCTGGCTAGTTGGGCTGGAATTGCCCCAGCCCTGCCCCTTCTGAGTTGCCCACTTCTCTGAAGGGGTGGGGGGAGGGCAGGGAAAGATGCACCATTCTGGCCCGGCACTGGCTCCTCCAGGCAAGGTCTGCATGGTGTGTGTGGGGGGGTGGGGAATCCACCACCATGGGGGCTTATCACGCCCCAACAGACCAGTAAGCCATCATGGGATCTCCTCAGCTCCACTCCCTCCCCCAACCACTCACCTCAAAGGTGGGAGAGAGAATGCACCCCTTGGCCCAGCACCAGCCTTCTTAGTTGGGCAGACCCCAGCTCAGGGTGCCAGTGCTTGGTCAGAGGGTGCATCCCTCTTACCCACCTCTCAGAGGTAGACAACTTGGGAGGGGAGGGGGCTGTAGTGACTGCAGCTTAGCTAGCCAGGCTGGGGGGGACAACCCCCCCCCATAGCAGGGGCTTTTCCCCCATACCATGCTGGAGGGAGGCAGTGCCAGGGTGCCTCTGAGAGGAGGTCAGCTGGGGAGTGGGTAGGTCTGGGGAGAGATTGTCTGCTGGCTTTCCCCTCCAGTGTTGCCACGATGGGTGGTGTACGTAATTGCCCCAAGGCTCCTGGCCTGAGCCAGTGCAGGCTTCTGCCTTTCTTGGCCACCCAAACACTGAACATCAGTTCAGTTTGTTATTCATTCAATCTACACACCTTAGGAAAACCCGCAAAGAATGAATCACTTCTGCCTCAGGTTTTTTGTTTTTCTGTTTTTAGCCACAAAGCACAGGCAAAGTGCTACACTTGCCAATTTAGCCAAATTAAAATATTAATAAGTGTTGTGTAGGCTGCAGTAAAAGCAATCGAGTGCTGGGCCTTTCTCTTAACTAGAGTGCGTATGAACTAAGGAAACAAACAATGAAGGCTAGAAGAAAAGGATGCAATAAATAAGTAAGGCTATCAGAAAGATGGTTAAGAGCATGATTCTAAAGGGGCAAGTTGGATTGTTTGATTTGCTATAGACACTATCTTCCCCATCACAGTTAAATTACATAACCTCCCATGCAACACATTCCCTTTCCAGTATTTTATATCCCCCCCTCAACATACTGTTAATGACTTTAACAAGTAATCTGTTTAAGACACATTGAGTATAGATATAGCATTTTGTCTGTTGTATCAAGGCAGCAGCCCCCTTGCTCAATTTCAATACGTGATCTGTAAAAAGGTAGAAATAACCAGGGAAATAGCCCTGAAATACCAATGAGGACCATTTTAAAAAAATCTTGTCTTCTGAGGACTTCAGCAGCCTTTCAACCCTTTGCCATACAGTTTCTTTCTGCCTGCCTTTCATAGCCCAAATGGCAAAACCGTGTTTCTTGAGACTCACCTAAGCATATTATTGGCAATAACTAAAAGAACTGGGTCAGACTCATTGTGTCTTGATTTTTGAAATCTTAGGATCAGCAACATTCCCTGAGCAGGGAAGGAGCTTAAAATATGAATGGAGAAAGGGATAGTTATAATTTGAGGAGTGTCAGTAACCAAGGCTGTACTGAAGGTTCATATTTTAACTGGTCACTGAGAGTTTCATTGTCCCCTGTTCTGAACATGCCCTTTGTTTATAAATCCTTTACTCATCCATTTTCAGCTGCTGTGAAAAACCCTTCCTCCTTGAAAAGTCTGGCAGGTCTTCCACATGAAGTGAGAATGATAATGGATAACAAGGGCAGTTTAACTTTGCAACATTGCATCCAACATTCATTATATTCACAGCAACTGAAATGCCACCTGTCTTAGTTTATAATACCTCCACCTCCGTTCCTTCCTCTGCCAGTTACCAAGGAGCACGGGGTGGCGGGGGGAGGAGGGGAGAAATTAAATACAACGCTTGAAATGAATTCTGCAACTGGAAGGAAATATTTAAGAAAGCATTGCCAAACCCGAAAGAGACAAACTGATGACAAATTGCATGCATAAAAATATAGGCAAAGTGCTGACTATAGTACTACATAGGCAGTTTTTAGTGCAGCTTAAAAGTGGTGGGTGAGCAAATTTTTACATACAGGTGTATTTTTACTCCAAGAATTGCTAAAACATTAAAATTACAGGTAGTAGTTTTTTAAACTTCAGACGATAAGGTACTGGTGTCTCAATATTTGCCTAATGCTTTAAAGAACAAAACTGTAATTAAAGGGGGAGATGAAAAATTATCATGTCTCTCCCTTACCATTTTTTTCTTCAGATAAATTAAATATTAAAGTGCTGGACTGAGATCAAATTTTTTAAATGGGCGGGAATAAAAGAGGGCATTTACAAACACAGATACGTTTACAGTACTTTTGTGGAGCTGTGTTTAATAATTGAAAAGCTTGCTTTTCTTGGAAAAATGAAACATTTTCTTTTTTTTTTATAAATGACTACGTTGTTTAGAGAAAATATAAGCCCTACAGGTATACAATAAAAGAGTGCACCAGAATTAGTGGGAAACTGGGATAGATACAGGGAAGAACTTGAGTGGAATTCAAGCACCTATTTTGTGTACCTAAGTGCCAGCTCCATTGCTGCAGCCCTGAAAA
Source organism: Crocodylus porosus (assembly GCF_001723895.1). Taxonomy (NCBI): domain Eukaryota; kingdom Metazoa; phylum Chordata; order Crocodylia; family Crocodylidae; genus Crocodylus; species Crocodylus porosus. The sequence goes on along the minus strand of NW_017728909.1, from coordinate 32,302,017 downwards.
CCCCACTCAGTTGTTACCTAACCCCAAACTCCATATGTGCTACTGCTGGTGACAAAGATCCCTCTGTGCTTGAGAGTTCTAGAGCACACACACACACAGTTCCTCCATTTTCACAGTAGTGAGCAGCTCAGCACATAGTTTAGATGTTTAACCAACCAGAAACTAGTCTTTTCTCTTTGCAAGTCCCTGGTAGGTATGCTGAGAAAATAACTACATAATTCAACAGATCCAGGTGTACAAGGGGTGGCTGATGCCACACAGGGCCAGATTTAGCCCATGGACTGGCCCTGGACCACTCATCTGGCCCACAAGGCCAAAAGGTTGAGTGCCATTGATTTTAAATATAGCTAGAGAAAGTGGTAATTGTTGCAATTCCTCTTTCAACTGAGAGCCAAGAATTTAGAGCACTTACCTGAGTGGGAGGCATAAGAGCTATAGGACAATGGAATGAGCTGTCTAGGGTAGTTGTGGGATATTCTTTGTGGGAGATGTTCAGGAAGAGGTTGGGCATCCCACTGTCTGAGATGGTTTAGAAATAAGGTATATAGCATGGTTGCAGAAGATTGGACTACATTCCCTTAAGCCCCTTCCAACTCTATGATTGGAAAGGATTCTCTCACTTCCCAGGAAGCTATAAAAGCTCCTCTGGTTCATGTACTTTCTTGATCTCTCCTGTTGATGCTGTTCCATTGTGAAACAAGGAACTCAAGATTAATGAAGAGAGAGAGAGCATGCATGGCTCTACAGAATGTGGCTTAGGTACTCACTATTTAAAGAAAAACTTTTCTCCTAGTCCCTGGTGTCAGGTCTATTTCTGTATTTTAAAAATAGAAAATAATCATAGGATAAAAATACATAAACAGGCCTGAGAATAGGGAGCAGAAACCTGGTGATAGCTCAAATCACTTGGCTATAATCATGCTCCCTCTTGTGGTTGGTTTCTGGCCTACTGAATCTTGAATTCTTTGAATTTGTACCACTGTACACCAACAGGTGGGATGGAGAACTCCTCCCCCAGTATCCTGGTAGCTAGGGCATTCAGCTGCACAATGTGGGATTGGATTACTTCAAGCACAGAAAGAAGCTGAACCTAGGTCGCTCATTTACTTGGTAAGTGCTTTATCCAGTAGCTACTATACAAGGATTACCATGACCAATATTATGAAATGCAGTACTGATTTTTCAAATACATCATTACAGTATTTTGTTTAGTGTGATGACATAAGCCTAGCTGAGTGGTGCTTCTACAAGGAATATGATAGATTTTCCTGACTGGAGAACAATGCAAAATTTATAGCATTAAATTCACCCTTCTCTTAAGAGATCTAGGCCAAGACTCTCCTCTGCATTCAAGCATGTCATGTTGCACTGCCAGTGTTAATCTGCCCTAGCTGAGGACTGTCAGGATGTCCTCGGGCATGTGGCTGTGCCATAATACGATCAGGGTCTCAAAATGTCCCAAGAGTTACTTAAACACAAGCATTTGTCCTGTTTATTCTGTTTTTTAAACTGTATTTTTGGTATTATCTTGTTTTTTTGCTGTTTTTTGAGCTGGTAGGGTGCTTTCAGGTCACAGTTTCTAGTGCTGTACGTGTAATATGTTTATGCCCAGCTGGACCTGACCCAGCTCCAGCTGGAGGTAATCAGGGCCCTAGCTAGTTATCCCCAGGGCCCTCAGGAGGAGGCCCCCACCCACACTGATTTCTATAAACTCAGCTAGAGAGCAGAGAGGCTGTCTGTGCCTCCTGGCCTGCCTGTCTGCTTGCTCTTGCCTAGATTCCACCTGAACCTTGCCAAGTCTGACCCTGTGCCTAAATTCCTGCCTGTACCATTACCTAACCTACATCTGTGCCTTGCCCCTGCCTCATTCCTTCCTGCAGCTTACCTAGCCTGAATCTGTACCTCACTCCTGTCTGGACCCCTACATCATGCCTGCCTGTCTGTGCTTCAGTTACTGTACATGTCAATCCTTGTTCTCCATTACCCCATCCTTATCCTGCACATTCCTGAGTGTTCCTGTACTGGCTTGGACCTCCCAGTACAACCAATGACATGCCTTGATCACAATTCTATTGTAAACCCCAGCTTGATATCTTGGACTAATTCCTGGCCTGATCTTGGGGCTCTCCATGGAACACAGCCCGTTTGGACTGACTGTTCATGCTCTGATCCACCTTAACAGTATGCAACAATAAGGGGAACCTACTTTTTAATTAATAACAGCTGAGAACCTTAATCATGTACTTTCAGGACCTGAAGCTTGAAAAGAAACATTAAAATTCATGGTAGAATCACAAGATTTGGCAACACGGCTTGCCCATGGCTCAGTCATTCCTTATTTGCTGTAACACCATTATATAATGCAGTACTTATGTTGGTGCAACTGATTCTGAGGGTGCAAAGTCAATGCAGGAAAATTTGGTTGAAACCCACATTTGAACAGCCCTTCCATGGGTTCAAGGATCGTGGGTCTAGTTTTCCAGAACAAATGTTCATTTCCTTTACAGATCCAATAAAAAAGGTATTGATGATATTGACTTATATGAATCCATAGATCATTCGACATATTAGATTGATGGCATGCTTTGAATGGGTTCATGGTAGAATTACAATTAAGTGGAAACCATATGTAGGACAGACCAAATAACAACTGCGTACCAGAATCAATGCACACTGAAAATCCATTAAAGACAAAAATATCCAATTACCCAGGGATTTCTCGTAAGACAACCACTTCCTTTCCAATCTCTCAGGTCTAATCTCAAAGCACCTTTTGGAGACAAGCCTACAAACTTCACTTCATAAATTTACTGGATACAAAAAAATCACAGACTAAATATAGTCATTGGATTTATGGCGCAAAATAACCTGCCTGACATCTGATAACCCCAGGTAACCTATCTGCATTTTACCGGCTACATTCTCTCACCAGTTCAACATTCCCCGCTTTCCCCTCCTCCCCTACCTCTGCCACATTTTTTGTCTCCCAATACCTCTGATTCTCACTGCCATGCATTAGTATTTTCACAGACGTGTATTTTGCACATTGGCTTCTATTCTGCCATAGAGAACACATCATACCAGCAGACTTTCCCTATGCCTGAATAAGGGTGTTTGTGCCCGAAAGCTTGTGAAGAACAGTTTTTCCAATTATCTAGTTGTTCTAATAAAAGATATCAGATTTACCCAAAGAACCTTCTCTGTCTATGTCCTTAGACCAACACAGCTACAACCATCAAACCTGAAGCTTTGCATGTTGCTCAGGTACTGAGATGCTTGGCATTGACAAAAAACTCTCTCAGGTCTAATCAATGTAGGATCCACAAACTAGATGTTCCCCCTTTCAAGTTCCTTAAGGACTCGGTTTAATTATCATGCTCTGAGCATACCTCATATCCACTCCTACAACATACGTCTTCACACAAAACAGCAACCACTGTCACTTGCAGTCAACACTCCAGTGATGGTGTCACTGCTGTTCCCTCTTTTATATACTACCAAGACCACTCAAGAAGTAGGAGACCTATGTTCATTTGGTTGAAAAGTATTTCTCCAAAGGTGCTAGGAAGTACCCAAACCAGGAGGCTGACACGGGTAAACAGCTGAAGCTGTTCCATTTTGCATGGCATAATTAGAAAATCTTTGGCCCAGAGACGGAAGATAGAACATGCATCAGAAGTTTTGTGTCTTAGACACTCACCTGGAAGGAATAGATTTAGTTACCAGTTCCCTACTCCAGGGTCTGTTTATATTACCAAATAAAAATGAAAGATATCTTGGAATAAGGAGAGTAACCCAGGTTTTCCCCCATATCACGTGAGCTCCCTAATCTCGATTCCTCAGAGAGAATGCTTCCTCTCTGACACAATGAATCTAAACTTGTACTCTGTGAAGTGGGTTTGTCACAAGGTACTTATGTTATTTTTTAAGGGGGTGGCAGATACAGGTTGGAGCCATCTCAGATAGGAGCGAGAACAGAACCGCTGACATCTTAGGTTTGTGTTCTAACCACAAGGCTACATCATAAAGAGGTACTTGTCTTCCAGCCTATCTTTCAAAAGCAACAGATGATCCCCGATCTATTTTTAAGAAAAAGCTACCTACTGTCAGAGGGTCCACACATTGTACAGGGAAGAAAGAGCTGATGTTAGAGTGGGAATTCCAGCCTGGGGGCGTATTCCAATGTTCTGTGTCACAGTGCCTACATCTCTTTGTGAACGTTGGCCTTAGTTCTTCAGTCCAATTTCCAAATGAGCTTGTAATTTTGATTCCATTCCAAGCAGTGCTTCATGCAGATCATCTTCAGTGATTTATTCTTTTCTCATCAGAAAAACAAAAACCATAGGTTTGCATTCGGATAGTTTCCTTGACAACTTGGCATGTGGTCCGCCTAATTTCTTTTGGTATGTTCTCATTAAACCTCATATTTAGATTTAACACAATTTCCTGTAATACAACTCAAAATATAGCAGCACCGGAATAACTCATGAGAAAAAGATAGCAAAAAGAAAATCTATTTAAACTCTGTCTACAGTAAGGAATTGTAGACTGATCTGCCCAATAACAGTGGGAGGGGATAACTTCAACTCAGGATATTCATGCAAGTAAAAAGACTAGTATTTGTTCTTAATTCACAGTGTAGGTCATTGACAGTCACTGGTTCCAGGTTCCACTCTACACAAACTTGAGATCTCAGGTTCCCTATTTTAAATCCTTATTTAGTATTCAATAAAGAACAGGAAAGCAGATTTTGTTCCTTTTTCTTCATGGTGCTGACACGTATCTCAATATCTCTAATGGGCCTAGGTACTAATGGAATAGAGTCTTCAGAGCGTTCTAGTTACAAGAAGGCCAAAAAAAAGAGAACCAAGCTTGTTGACGTTGTTTGCTAGTCAAGGTATATTGCTACAGTGCTAGAGGATTGAGTGCAAGCTTCATCCCAGAGTTGTTGACCTTCAGTCAACACACCTGTAAATATGTACCTGATCATTTGGGCTGGGAAATCAAAGGTCGCCAGGTGAGATGGTAGCCACATCATCACCATAGAAACTGGTGCCTTAACTTCACTAACCTGAAGAATTGTTGTTGTCATGACTTAGATGAGAGAGAGGGGTTTTAGAGGAAAAAAAGACAAAAGGCTCTTCAGAGCTCTAAGACAAGCATGGAGGGGAAAAATATTTTATTTCTCCTCAACAAATTGCAATGCCTGTAGGAGACACAAACTGATAACAGGCTACATGCATAAAGATATAGGCAAATTGCTGACTGAACTACTGCATAGGCAGTTTTAAATGCATATTAAAATGGTGGGTGAGCAGATTTTCATGTACAGAAGGTAAATTTCTTGCTCCAAGGCAAACAAACTAAACAATTTAGAGAAAATCTAGAACTGCATTTAAATTATATGAGACAAAGCTTGAAAACATTAAAAAATACATATAGATGGTGAAAAGATGAACAAAAGTCTTTACTAGAAAAAATTATACAAAGAAAATACCTCTCCCCACCAGTGGGAGAAAAAGCATTGATGTTGTTCATGTACACATACACACACACATATGCACACACGTAGGTTGGGAGGAGGGGGAAAGAAACTATTGCCATGTAGCAACCAGATTTTTAAAAGGCACCAGTAGTTAGGTATTTAAATATGCAGATAGATAGTCAATTAATCAATGGAAGTGAAGCAGCTAAGCATAATGGAAAATCCTACTAGTGGCTATCTGTATCTTCAGGCATCTGGATAATGGACTCTACTCCAAAAGGTTTCTAGACAATATCTTTAATATTTTATAAGAGATATGAATAAAATTGGTGCTAAATATATAACCCATTTGAAAATAATAATTGCAAATTGTTCAGAGGTCCATTCTCTCAACAGCAGATTTCACTCCCTAACCTCACTTTGAACCATACATGTTCAATATCGAAGGACCTCTCAGTGTCAAAAAAACCCTGCCACGTTGTTAATTAGCATCATAACAAATGGGTGCATGCGCACTATGTGCGGTTTGTGGTGCCTCACACCCAGGTGCACACTCATCAAGACACACCCTGTGTGTGCTTCCTCCTCTGGCTGTTGCTGGTGTTTCCTTGATGTTCTTTCTGCACTCGCTTCCTTCCCTCCCCATCATTCTCCCCCCCGCACACACACACTCTTCATTAACCAAGACCTCACTCCCATATTTATATTCAGTTACCAGGACAAACCCTCACATATCCTCATTCCTACTGCATTCTTGCATGCAGCATGCATTTTGGACATGACTTATTTTTTTTGGAGCCATCTATTCCATAAATGAGTGTAATTTACATGGACTCTCTCTCTCTCTCCCCTACATAAAGGCAGGGTGTTTCACTCAGACCTTTAAGGAGAAGGCAAGTCAAGGTGGCCCCTTATAAAAAATTACCCCTCAACAGCACCCTGGTTTGTATTAGCAGGAATGTCAGTAGCAAATCAAGGGAAGGGATTCATCCACTCTATTCAATACTAGTGAGGTCTCACTTGGACTACTGTGTCCAGTTTTGGGCCCCACACTTCAAGACGGATGTGAACAGTTTGGAAACAGTCCACAGCAGGGCACTGAAAATTATCAGGGATGTGGAAGACAAGGCTTATGAGGAAATGCTGAAAGAACTAGTGTGATTTAGCCTGCAGAAGAGAAGTCTGAGGGGGGGATTTGATATCAGTCTTCAAATACCTGTAAAGTGATTATAGATGGAAATGTGTTTGGTTTTCTTCCTGTGGCTGTAAGTGACAGGACTAGAAGTAACGGCTTCAAGATGCCATAAGGGAATGGTAGGCTGGAGAGGAGGAGGATCTTTCTGGCTATGATATCTGTCAGGCATTGGAACAAGCTACCTAGAGAAGTTGTGGAATCTCCATACTTGGAAACTTTCAAATGCAGATTAGACAGACACTTGGCTGGGATGGTTGAGTCAGGGATGATCCTGCCCTAAGCAGGGGGCTGGACTAGATGACTTTGTGAGGTCCCTACTGTCCTTTGATCTTAATAGGCTGACATTTCTCCCCTTGTTCAATTAAACTGAAATATTCACTTTTAGATGCTCCTGAAGCAGGGAAAAAAAGACTTAAATTAGAAGCAGTACAGAGAGAAGACTAGGAAGATGAACAGCCTCCTTGAAAAAAGGTCAGGGTCAATAGATTTAGAGAGAAATAATAGAACAGGTGACAAATACCTATCTAATGACAGAGTGGACCATGTTAATCCTCTACAAACATCTAAAGGGTTTGTCATAAAATGCTAATATTAATAGGAATAGAAATAAATAAAAAGTGCACTGTCAACTTGAATTTTTGTGTATTTAAAATAGTGTGAGGTATTGGAGCTACCTTCAAGCCTCCATACTAAATTCTGTAAGCTTACAGTCATCTTTTTCTGTGATAGATTCAGAAAGCAAGAGGGAACAAACTATAACACAAAAAATAAAGAAGCCAATAGAGCAAAGCCTTTAGAATTCTTTCTGAATCTTTCATTTAAAAATAATATTAAAAGTGTTACATGATGTAAATAATAAAAAGTTCTGTACAATTTTTTTTTAAAATAAGTTGTAAAAAATGAATGTTAAATACTAGGAAAGGCTTTCTGTCCGATCTGGTATATTCTCCTAAGGAAAGCAGTGGAAGTCTCCTGATGTGAGACATGTAACAGTAATTTTTACATACATGCTAGCAACACATGTATAGATTGCCATGCCTATGTATGACTTCACTGAATTGGAACGGACATTTAAACTAGAATGCTAGAATGCATTCAAAACAAGGGGTGGAGAGATGGGGCAGGATGGGAGGGACAACAAACCCACCCATGTCCAAGGGATTAATTAGATAACCAGATAGGTGTTCTTCCTCTCTAGTTTCCCTGCATTATAAGTTCTCAGTTTTTTGAGAAATAGGGAAGTATTTACTTTCTAAGATGCAACAAAAGCAGCTGAGACCACCTATTGGTAGATCTTACAATGACACCAGTGGCCCAGTAACTATGATAATAAGACTGTGCTTTTCCACTACAGGTTGTGGCAATTCCTGGTAGAGTAGAGGCACATTGGAGAAGCACTTTTGTGGAAGCTGGTGCTTTCTGTAGATAAAATTAAAGACTTATTTCCAGGGTTCAGCAGTACAGTTCTCAGAGATGCACACACAAAAGCAATTAGGCTTTTTCAAATCCTTCAGAAAACTGTTTTGCCCCAAACTCAAAATCATTTGCTTATTTTAATGAGTTGCCCTATGCCTCAGTGCCACAGATAAGCTATTCACCTTGCAAACTAGAGAGCAGTTCATGAAAGTTGTATCTCCTCTGTGCTAGCCAGTCTATAGTACTTCAGTGTTCCAGATCTGACAGCATTATATACATAGAATATTTCCTCTAGGACTATGCAGGAAGTTAGAGATACAGAATGAAAAAAACCCCTCTAAATGAAGAAATAAATATCTCTATTTTCAACACATTTGTTGAAATGAAGAGAAAGGGAGAGAGAAACTCTAAAACAGAAATTACATGAATAAGTGAGCTGTGGCACAAACTTTACCACAGACCATATTTATTTACAAAGAACAAGAAAGAAATTAGCATGCAATTTATGAATGTTGAACCCTTTCCTACAGGAGGGGAAGTACTCATGAAGCATTTTCAGCTGAGTTCTCAAAAGCCCCTTAACAGCATGTAGGCCCTCCATGAAGAGCTTCTGTGAGTCTTGGTGTATCTGCAAAGATATCCAGTCCGTCTGCATTACATGTTAGCCCATGACTCTGAAAGGAAGCTGTTCTATCTTTAGGGCTCTACTTCCTTTCCATGGATATGGGACACTAATTTTTAAAACCAGGGATGGATGTTTACTGGTAAGTGTGGTGCATTGTACTGTGCAGCTTGATCAGTTTTTAACAATTTTTGTGCTATCAGGAGAAGAAACAACTCATGGGTTTATAGGGGTTAAACTGACTTCTACTAGACACAACAGTTAGAAAAATATAGAAGTTGTATTAAAAAAAAATTCTCTCCCCCTCTCATTTGAAGGATGCAGCCTTCAGGGAAGCTGCAGGAATAATGATAAACTATCTAGCAGTGGATGAATTGGGTGCACTAGAGGACCCAGGAGTTCCCTTTCTATTGAGTATATGAGTCAATTATTTTCCTTATCAAGATTAAGTAAAACAATGACTGAGGGAATCAGATGAGACGAGGGTCATATTTTCCAGCCCTTCTGTTCATGGAAATCTAGGCACTAACTTATTTAGCAATATATTCCTCTATTTTTCTGCTTTATTCAATTAACTTACAGAATGAAGCTCAAGGTCTCTATGCTAACTACAAACCCCATTTCACAATTACTTATTAAAAATATAATTAATACTTGTATCTCCACAGGTATTTTGTGTTGTAATAGCTATATGCTATCACCCTCAAGGGTGTATTACCTAGGGAAGGGGAAAAAAACCTTAAACAAAGACTATTAATTCTCAATTACCTTGGCAACTTGGAAAGGTTTTAGATATTTTATGAGACATTTAGATCTGTATTTAGATTAAATGCATATTAATGAGAGACTGTAACTGAAACTTAGTTTCTAAATCAGGAGATGACGGTACAGGCCAAACTCAGCAGTAATTATAGTGGTAGTTTAAGTCACACTTCAGAAGTCAGTCATAAAGTGGGTGCCATTGATAAATTAGTGTAACGTGCACAGTAAGGACAAGACTGTGCCTATCTGCAGAATTCTGAATAGACAGCCACACGCTGGCACAAAGCCCCTGCAGGGTACACAGGGAAGATACACACTGCCCTGTTCTTTAGCAGACCATTCTGAATCGCCTGCAAACCTAGGGGAGATGTGACAGAGTTCCTAGCAGTCTACAAATGATTAAAAATATCCTACAGATGTCCTCAAGAAAAGCAACAAACTTTTTGCCTATTTGTAATTACATACACAGCAAACCCAAGAAAATAAAGCTTCAGAGATAACACAAAAGCCAACAGCACCTGAATACCTCACTTGTATGAAAACTATCAGGTTTCATACCATCTTCAATCCTAATCTTTCATCTAAAGGTAAATGTCTCTCGCTTTGTCCTATCCAACTCAAAACACATTGCCTATGCAAAACTCATGACTTTCTCTCTTGTGTCAAGGAAGAGTAGTGACAAAACCAGTGAGTAGCAAAAGTTTTTTCAGTGTATTTTGCACTTCACTAGGTTATGTGACAGATATATGCTTATCTTTATTGCACTGAAGCAGCAGTTTGACACATATAAGGAACAAGAGAAAGAAAATGTTTCCTTCTTCTTCTGTGACCTGAGGCAAGTCACTTAAGGCTAGCTCTAAAAAGCCACTAGTAGATTTCAGGTACCCACACCCATCAACGTAAATGCTTCTAAACCACTAGGTGCCTAAGTTTTTACCGGTGTTACTTTAGCACAGGGGTGGGCAATTATTTTGGGCAGAGGGCCGCTTACTGAGTTTTGGCAATGATCAAGGGCTGAATGACAGGCAGCCAGGGTCAGATAAATATTAATTTTCTAAAAATTTTAGGGCCACCACAGGCTGGATAGAATAGCCTGGCAGACAGCATCTGGCTCGCGGACCGCATTTTTCCCACCCCTGCTTTAGCACTTCAGAGTCAGCTATTATGTATGCCTACATGATCACATGCAGGTTCTATCGCATGCAGACATATACAGAGTGAACACATGCAGACACATGCAAGATCACATGCAGGCACATACAGAGCAAACATCTTGAAAAATATAGCCTAAGGCTCTGGAGGATTCACCAGCTGAAGGTCTCCTAAATGGCTTATGCCAGTAAGTGTGCTCTAAGCATGCCTAATACTTTGACAGCACTGAAGTCCATACACTGTGCAGCTGGAGAAATAGGAAGAGGTGCTTGCTTCCCTGTCATCAGGCTAGTCATCAAACATCTCTGTTAGGAAGTGAAGGACCTGCTTGTATGCCCTCCTCTCCTCAGTGTGGGTTCAAACTCATACTTTCCCTATCCCAGAGTACCCTAAGCACTAAGCTCCTATTGAAGTTCTGTTACTATGCAAAAAAGAATTCAAAATTCCTATGGCCTGAGAAAGAACAAGTAAAAGAAAGCATAACTATAGGGATGAGGCCATGTCTTGGGAGGAGAAGAACTAGCCTATGATCCCTGCTCCCAGCCTACTTATATATTTCATATTAAAGAATCGTTGGATAAAATGCATAAATCGTGTTGAGAGCAGGGAGTGTAACCAGGACTCCCACTAATTACTGGGTAGAAAATGAAGTTCCCTCTTGCTTGCTTCTCTCCTGGCCCCATGAGTCTTGCATTATTTTGAATTCCTGGTGGCCTGGCTTCAACAGGAAAAGTAAAGGATCCTGCCTTGACTAAAGCCAGGTGGTTAGGTCACCCTCATGAGAGTAGATGTGGATCTCCTCAGCTGCCATGAATTATATGCATTTTATAATAGATGGTCATAGGTCAAAAAAATTAATAAATAAATTGAAAAACAGAACAGAAATAATTCTGGCAACTCTAGATCTCATGGTGGCAGAGGCACCAAATGTACAGTTGGATACCTAAGCTCTAAGGAGGAGCACGAGTTCAGACATACCCCTAGGCCTGTTGGGTAGCTTTAATCACCTCTGTACTCAGTGCTTAGGTGATCTGAATCCCCTTTGGTGATTCAGTTACACATATTGATTGACTATGCAAGCAGCGTATATGGCTAATTCAGGGATGGGTGAAGTCCAGCCCAGAGGCCGGATTGGGCCCAAGATCCCAGCTCTGGCCCTAGAGCAGCAACCTGCCTAGCCACACGCCCTGCCAGTGCTGCTGGGGTCGGTCTCCCATGCTGTCATGGTTCCACCATTGCTGGGAGCGCCGAGGAAACCAGCCACAGCAATGTGGTCAGGGGCTCCTGGGAAATGGAGTCCAGCAGCCTGCCAGATCTACCATTTTGCCCTCCCCAGTCTAATCCCATTGACCTCCATCACTTTCCTGTGACAAGTCAGGCAATTTTTAGGTATTGCAAGACCTAAGAAGCAGAATAGATGCAAACAGTTTGGATATAGTTCTCAGTTACTATGAAAACAGAGGATGATGTGGATACCTCAGCTCACATTTTCTTCCTACAAAAATGTTTCAAACAGGAAGTCCTTCATTGTGAACTGAGTCATCTAAATAATTGGACAAACTGGACATCCTACCATCAAAGTTTTATGTTACTCCCACAGACCTCCTGCTTTCCAAGAATCTCACAATCCTTAAATCAACACTTCCTAAACTCTTACTGCAAACTGATATGATTTGGAATTAATTTTTCCTTGCTTATTTCTTTTAAACATTGTCTTCAAGAGAGTTGGTAGCTTCCAAAACTAACAACCAATTGATCAAAGTGCACTTGTAATAGCTGAACAGCAAACAAAAAGTATCAAAGCTATCTTAGCTAACATATACAAACACATAACTTATCAGTGTCTTCATCTGCTGTTACAATTTCCTTTGGCAACATCAATCAGGAGGAACCAAAAGGCGCCCTTTAGCCTCTTCCTGTAACTTGAGGGATAAAAAAAAAAAAAAAAAATCTAAGGCTATTAGCCAGATCCTGAGCCAGCGTGTTGACTGTTCATTGAATTGCATGGAGCTGAAGGCCAGACTACATATGAAAATGTAAGTGCCATACTGGATCAGACCAATGGTCCATTTAGCCCAGTAGTCTATCTCCGGCAGTGGCAGAAGTGGATGCTATAGAGGGAGACCACTGAACCAGGTATCATTAGAGTGATTCCCCTGTTCAATAACCTTCCAGGCATCCACCATTATTGGTTTCCTCTGGTATCCCTAAACTTCTCTAACCATTTTGTTCAATAGTCTTTAATAGAACTATCATCCAAAAATTGATCCAGACCCTTATTGAATCTGGCTATGCTATCTGCCTCTACCACTTCCTGTAGCACTTAATTCCATAGGTTAACTACACACTGCATTAAAGAGTATGTTCTCTTCTTAGTTTTGAACCTGTCACCTACTAATTTCAGTGGAAATCTCCTAGTTTTAGTATTCTGGGACTTGCCAAACAAGGTTGCATGATTTTATAGATCACTATCATATTCTCTCTCTGCCATCTCCTTCCCAAACTAAAGAGTCCTAGCCTTTTTTAGTCTTTCCTAGTATGGCAACTGTTTCATGTCTCTGATCATTCTGGCTCCCTTTCTCTACCTTTTCTAATTCTACTACATCATTTCTGAGGTATAGGGGCCAAAACACAGTTTTCAAGATGTGAGCACATCATGGATTTGTGTAATGGCATGTTGATGTTCCCTGTTTTGTTTTCAGTTCCTTTCTTAATGATTGTATTGGCTTTTTTGGTCTGTGCTGCACAATTAGTTACTGTTTTTAGAGAACTATCTACAGTGAATATGAGATCTCTTTCCTGAGTCATAACAGCTCATTCAGAACCCAACATTGTGTATCTATATATAGTTGAGGTTATTTTTCCCCAGGCGCATTACCCTGCATTTATTGACACTGAAGTTCATCTGCCTTTTTTACTGTGGGGTTTTTGGTTTTTTTGCTTACTGACTTAGCTTGGAAAGATCTTTTTGCAACTCTTCTCCATTAACTTGGGACTTGACTACCTGAAACAGTACCTGACTACCTGAAACAGGTGAATATCATCTGCAAAACCTGGAGATTAAAATGTGCACCCCCATTTCCAGGTCATTAATGAAAATATTGAACAAAATAGGGCCGAGTACAGATCCCTGCAGGATCCCACTTTTGACCTCCCTCCCTACCTCCTGAAATGCTTTTTGAAAGTCCATATCTATTGTGTCAGCTGGATCCCCCTTTTCCATGTGCTTATTAGCATCCTCAAAGAACTCCAGCAGTTAGGAAGGCAGGATTTCCCTTTACAAAAGCCATGCAGGCTCTTCCCCAACAGATCATATTTGTCCATGTGACTGCTGATGTTATTCTTTATTATAGATTCTACTGACTTGCCAGGGATGGACATGAGAATCACTGGTCTGTAGTTCCCAGGGTCACCTTTGGAGCCATTTTTAAAGAGATGGGTGTTATGGTAGTGTTGGCTGGAATTAGAATTTAGGCAAATAAGGTCACTATTCAATTAGTAATTCACTGAGCACAGTCCAAGCTCCAACATCCATCAGCTAGATGCTTGGACCACTGTGTAAATGGTCCAGAGGTGATTAGATAACAAACCAGATGTAATAGATAAAACATTTCACAAACACAAATTAAAACTGGAACAAACAATGGCAGTTTATTAGGCACAACAACAACAACAACTGGAAAAATCTATTAAATCTATTACACTATACAAACAATTTACTCTGATAAAACAGTTCCCTAATTCCTATTATTTACACTAAAATACAAAGGTACTTACAAGACTGACAAACGTATAACAATGAAAGGGAAGGAGGGGTTCTTTTTACCTCCTACCAGGAGACTGTGAGTTAGTGCAACTGAGGACAAGAAAGGACAACTTCAGGACTAAGCTCCAGCAGTCTCCTGGCAGAGTGCGTCAATGATGTGGTTTTTTTAGGATGCAGTAGGGTCAACTAAGCTCCTAACAGCATCAGGTAACTTCAGGCTCACAATAAACTACCTTTCAGGCACACTCCTTTTTACTTCCTCACAGGCATACACTAACACACCTAAACACACACATCATACTCTGCCTCTCAGGCACACACACAAGCTGTCTGTCTTCCAGGCACACTCTCCAACACAAGCATCCACACACACCCCCCAAACTGAGGTGAAGGATCCTTTTATATCTTGACTGAACATGGCACTCTGTTTTTTCACACAACTTGCTATTTACTTCACACAGCCCACTATTTTTCACTATCTGTAGGCCACAGGGTTACCAAAAGGTCAATACAGTCCTAAGTCTGCATTCTCCTCCTTGATACCAAGTCGATTTTAGAGACTTTGTATCATTTCTGTTTACCTGAGGGTTGGTGTCCCAAGCCTGTGGTCTCCCTTTCTTTTCCTATGCTAGATGAGGCCATCCTGGCACCCAAGCATTATGGTAACTCAGGAGACATAATAGTACCGGGGAATGAAACAGTAACTATAATAAGGCAAGTGTAAGCACAGTAACAAAACTGTTCAACATAACTGCAGTATAAACAGAACTGTGGTATTGCTCAAACTTAAACTTTATTGTAATCAGATTCTTCTTTCACCGGCCTACATTCTTCATTCAGTCTATGCATACTCACATACACAGACTTTTCTCTTTCTCTTGGATGCATATGCACTCTGCTAGAATTTACCGTGCACTGTAACTTTTGCTTCATATGCCATGTATACACAGACAACCCTAACGTACTCAGTATCAGACACACTTGGCCGGTTAACACCACTACAGTCGGGTGCAATACCAGATTCCATACTCCTGAAGCTCTGGGCAACCACCCTAAAAAGGTCTCCCACCATTGATGTGAGATGGCTGTTGACAAGTTTGCAGACACTTTAATTATCTCCTTATCATTAAAGGATACCTTTACATAGTGTTTTTCCATGCTCTTCAGGTTGGCAGTTAACATCTTCTGCATACCATCGTGAAGAATCATTTGTCTGATGATTGACAAATACATGCCAATGTGAATCGGTTTAATTTCATGGTGAATAGAAACATTCTTAGCCATCTCTATTTTACATGTCTCGCACCATGTACTTGTTTTTCAAGTATTATTACAGGATACACAACTTCAATTTCATCTTGAATAATATTACAAATGGTGGCTATAATTGTATCCTGTTTGAAATCATAAACAAAGTAGGCTAATTTTCACCAGTTAGCTATAATTCTTGTTTGGTTGCTACTTCCTTTACCAACTGTCTAAATTCCAGAGGTATATGACCTGAATATCCTTGTCTTAGAATACCACTAACGATAGCATGCAGTCAAGATTGGGTTTGGGAACATGGCAAAGCTAGCCTGGTATCATTTTGGGTCTTTTCTAATGCCCGTAGCATTAATAAGTGTTCTAATTGAGAAATTTGCTGTCACACTGGTAATATACTGTGAGATTTAATAGCCTGATGTCCAATTTCTGATATAGACATGGTGGTGGGTCTTTCTACCTTTTGAAGCTGACAGGCAGGTGAAGACAATTTATTGGCAATTACTTTGGGATTTTCAAGTATTCAAGATTCCTAGACCAGTGCCAATGCTACCTAAAGCAGTACCTGCATCCTTCCTCTGCGCCTCCTGACTTGCAAGGCTTTCCCAATGCTGAGGGACCAATTGTGCCACCCAGAACTAAGTGTTTGCAAGAGTGGAGCACAATCTTCCCTTAAGGAACTACCATTTGCATGACCAAGCTTAAATCTAATATGCCTCTCCACATATATAGGTCTAGAGATCAAATCATGAGGTCTGTTGGTTTGCACATACAATAATTTGGCTTTAGTCAAAACTGGTACAGGGTTCATGGTGATCCAAAAGAACTCTGCTAAGTGCTTAAGCCATAGTACCTACCACCCACCACTGTATGAAATATTAACTGAAATATTCCACTTAGGTAATTTGAACAAACATCACTAGGTTACATTTCTCATCAGAGATTAAATTAACCCATAACTGAAGATTTTCCTAATTGGCAAATGGAGTATCCTTGTTTCTTATAGTGGATTCAGGGTAATGACACGTGTTAAGAGGATCAATGATAGCTCTCTCAGATGAATTTAGAGCTCCACTAGACTGGGATTAAGCATAAATGACACATTGTTTGTTTAAATAACATTATGACTAACAAGCCATTGTAAGTATGGTTGGGTATATGACGGAGCAGGTCAAAAGTGTCTAACTTCAGTGGATACCCAAATTAGTATCACTGCCCATTGCCTTATTTAGAATAAGGTTCCAGTCCTTGTACTATTTTCCTGAACCATATTTAGAACCTTGTAAAGTGTGGTTTGTTCTCTCAAATAATCCTGAGGCCTGGGGATGATGCACAATGTGAAGGCATTGTGGGATGTTAAATGCTTCACAGGTCTTTTTCATATCTTCCCAGATAAAACATGGACCACGGTGTGAGTTGATAAATTGGGGCATGCCCAACATGTGAACACCTGGTTGATCAAAACACAAGCAGTGGTCAGTGCCATGCAATTTTTGGTAGGAAACACCTCCACCCACTTGGAGAAACTATCAATTATTAGCAGACAATACTGGTTGCTATGCTGGGTATGAGGCAGTGGTCAATAAAGTCTATTTGTATTCTGGGCCAGGGACCTACAATTCACTGGTATTTCAATGGTCCCTTTTTACTCAGCCATTTGAATTATTCGCAGCACAGGAGAAGCAGTTTTCAACAATATGTTTAACATCATTTTCCATTGCAGGCCACCACACCACTTGCTTGAGTTGATCAAGGGTTTTATCAACACCAAAATCTCCACGGATGTGTGCAATTTGTAAGAAGTCTGCATGAACCACTTCCAAGGCAATCCACACTGACGATAAGTGGTTTTCTTTCTGAGACAGTATGACACCTGAGGACTCTGCCAGACACCCAGTCTCTAAATTTGCCAGTTTGCATCAATTTTTGCCATGTTAAGTCTTGATTTAATTCTGGAGACCAATTAAATTGACTGAATCAGGGACTGTAGAAGGCATGACTTTCAGCACAGGAGCAACTTCTACTGCTGACCAGCTTCCACCCAAGTGCTCATAAGAGCTCCTTCCTTTGCAGACTTGTCAGCTTGGCTATTATGTACCAAGGCTGCTGTACCTCTAGAACTGTGTCTTGACCTTTCCCAAGGTCACTGGGGTGTCACAATCACTTGCCAGATTGTAAACTGTCAAGGGACGGGGACCCAGGAGCAGCCGTGATCTCTCCTGGTGCCCCTACCATGCCAAGTTGCCCATTTAGCACCCTCGTTCTCACCCACCAAGACTTTGATGGTTCTATAATATTAATGGGAGGCTGCCTTTACTTGACCCCTTGGACCCGGTGCTCTTACCCTTCCAGTCCCTGCTCTATACAAAAATGGATTCTGGTGCCCCAACCCTATGGGCGTTGCGTGGCTCCTTCCGCCCTAATACCATGCCCCAAGACTCTCAGTTGTTCCGGACATTATCTCGTCAATGCCCTTGCTCTCTAATCTTGTACTTGCCCTCACCGGGTTCTAGTCATACACTCACCCTCACCGGGCTCTCTGATCTTGTGCTTGCCCTCACCAGGCATCTATTCATACGCCTGCCCTCACCGGGCTCCTTATCTCTATACTTGCCCTCACCGGGCGTCTTAATGTGCTCACCTCAGAGCACTCGCCCCTATTGGGGCTGTCCCGCGCTCCCCACGCACTCACCCCCACAGGGGCCTGTTTCATATTCCCTGTGCTCACGTCGCCCGCACTGGGCTTCGTCTCCCACGCTTCCCTCGGTCAGGGCTCAGGTGGCCGTAGCCATGCCTGGCCCCTGACCCACTTCAGGGGTCTTACGCCCGACTTGGGCACTTCACAATTGGGCTCAGGCGGCCTCCACCTTACCTGGCCCTCAAGACCCCTTTCGTGGGACTGGGGTCAGTGCCCCCTGGATGTTGTGCCCTCACTGGGCTTCTTGCTTGCAAGCCCCTCCCTAGGGCTGTACTCATGCTCACGCCCACACTGGGGCCTGTCTCGCGCTGCACGACTCTGCCCCACTGGAGCCGGGGTCTGTACAAACCCCCAAACACGGCACCCTCCCTGGTGCCAGGAACCCCCACTCTACTGGGTAGCCCCCATGAGGCCTCCTCCAACCCCTACAGCCTCACCCGGTCCTCCGGTGTTACACAAACAACCAAACCAAAAAGACAAAGCCATAAGCCAACTGGCTGTAACACAAAATAAGCCTCCTGGCTATAACATAAATTCTGCACCACCCTGGCTCTCCTTCATACCTCCCTGTCAGGGTTCTCTCCACCCCGTACCATCATGCAGATGCTCAGGCTGCTCTGCTCTGCAGCAGAGCTCCCACTGCTCAGGCTGCCAGAGGGGAACTGCCTGCTAGGCTTCAGCCTGGGCTGTTTATATAGTCCAGGCCCTGCTCCCTCCTGGTCAGCTGACCAACTGCGGTTGCCCCACCAACCAACACCTGTATCTCTTCATAGGAGCAGGGCACCAGAGTGCCTCCTGCGACATAAACATACAGTAGCAGTGTCCTATACTTGACTGGTTTCCCGTCTGAATATAAAACTCTCAGGACTGCCATACTGGCAACCAGTCACACAACGCTCTATGTACACATTCAGTCAGAGAACAGTGCAATGGTGCGATTTTTAGGTGTATTTTCTAGACCAGCTATAATGCCCACAACTTCCGCAGCTTGGTCCAATGGGAAATCACAGCACCCATTCACAACTTGTACAATTCCCACATTACCAACTTATACAGCTATGAACCTGGTATATTGCATGCATCAATGTAAAATGTACTACCATTGGTAAACCATACTAGATCATAATTGGCAACAGTTTCTTCTGTAAAACCTCTACACATTTGGAATACCAATAATCTGAGAACATTGATAATTAAAAGACACTCATGATAATTGTCCTTGTCTTGATCCTCTATCACCAAACCATACAGTAATGCTGGAAACTTTTGCACCAATTCCAGGCTTACATTTCAGTTTAACAGAGCTAGTGTCCATTGAGCAATCCTCTGGACACCCCAGAGTCATTATTTTTTCCATTCAGGACATATTTAATGTATGTGTTGTTTTAAGAATGATGGGCACCATCCCTGTTGGATACTCCCGCTGCTGGAGGGCTCACACTAATGCTAGAATTTCCCTCTCACAGGCTATATTGCTGGTCCATGTCTGAGAGAGCTCATGATGCATATGCCACCAATCATCTTCCTGATTCAAAGTCTCAAGAAAGGACTGCACCTAGGTTCTTGTTGGAAGTGGCTAGCTCTAAAACAAATGGTTTATTAATGTCTTGATACAGCAGTACTGGTGCAGTTACCACACTCTTTTTCATTGGTTTATAGCAACACACTCTTGCTTGCCCCAGCTCCACTCAACTCTTTTTCACAGAAAATGATGAAGAGGGGTTGTTTTAAGCACAAAATCCTCCACAAAACCTCTAAGAAAGTCTACCAAACCCAAAAATGATCTGAGAGTACTGGTGTCTTGAGGCATCAGTAGCTTTTGAATTAACTTAACTTGAACACTGACTGGACTTCTGTTTCAGCTGCCAGCGGAGGGAGGGTTTGGGATTGAGAGAGTGGTCAGGGGGTAAAAAGGTAAAATAGGTTTATTGATTTAAGAAACACGCAACTACACAAAGCTTAACAATACAACGAGGACAGACAGTAAAATTCCAAGTCGGCAACTTATTAGCAGTCCCCTTTGATGCCTGGAATAGATAACCTTTTAAGATCTAGCGAAGTCAGGTGTCCCCAATCTGTGCCATCCAAAGGGGTACTGGGAAGGACCCTGGTATTTAGTTTTTTGGCTCTTTAAAATCTACTGGCTTACAGAATCCAGGTCAACAGCTTTTTCTTACAGAGTCAGCTTTCTTTACCATGCTGCTGTGTTTCCTTCTATCGATTTCTGGATGTGTTAGGAAATTCATAACTTTTGAGCTATGCTGTCAGCTCACAGCTAATTACAAGTTTTATGCTGCAAACTTTTCTTATATGATTAACTAATAGCAGTACAAGCCTTTTCATTTTCCTGATATGATTAATTTTAGCTGCCCCATTGCTAACAAAGCTGGCCTTAACTAGGTTTTAAACTTTAATTAAACTTTAAGCTATGGCTTATATGTATTAACAAATTACATGACATATCCGGTCTAAACATCACAGAACCCTAGCAAGCACTAAGCTACAAAGTTTCCTTTTACACTTTGCTTTTCAGCTGTAAGAAGCAGAAAGCTTGGTTTAACTCTTAGAAAGCTGGTTTCACCATCACAGGATGCCTCAGCAAGCATTTCTTTCAAGCAGACACCATTCTTTGCTACTAAGAGACACGACCAGGCCACTGCCACAGACTTCTACCACTTTGATTAAGTTGTAATTCCAAATACTTTACTGTAGGCTGAACTAACTGTGCTTTTTCCGGGTTTATTTATATCTGGTGATATAAATGATGTTTAGCACTCTTTCGGTATGACACAAGCATTCCTCTCTTGAGGTAGCAGTAATTAAAATATCATCAACATATGACACCACATACTCCACATCCTCCTCGCTCAGACCTTTCCACATATCTGTGACAAATCTATGACAATATACAGGTGTGTTATGGAATCCCTGTGACAGCCTTTTAAAAGTATACTGTCACTGATCAAAAGTTAAAAGTGTGGCAGGATATCAGTGACACTGTAAATTTGTAGAAATTAAAAACACAAAAGACAAAGCAGGGAAGCGGGGGGACAAGGGTGGAGGGGGAGCAGGGGAAAATAAGGCCGAGGGTGAGTAAGGGAGACACTACAGTGGTAGTAATTCAAGGTTGAATACAGGCTGTCTGTGAAAAAGGAAATAGCTGGAAATTAGGAAGACAAAGGTCAGAAAAGTAGGGGAGGGAAGGGGAGAAAAGGTAGGGGGAAAGAAAAATGTAAAAGGTTAGATCTGGCAGGTACCTGGTGAATCAGCTTTCAGGAAGGTTGTAACGTGTCATAAATCTAATTTTTATATATCAAGTCCATGATTTTTTGTATCCAGTAGATTTATGAAGTTCTAGACTCGTCTACAAAGGGTGCTTTGTAAATTCCCCTTGAGTATTAGAACTGGGAGATTGGAGAGGGAGTGATTGTCCTGCGAGAAGTGTGCTCCCACAGGTAAATCGGTATTCTTGTCTTTGATAGATTTTCGATGTTTGTTCATTCTGGTGCACAGTTGCTGTTTATATCACATCTACTAAAAGAACCTTGCCTGCCTATGTCCTTAGACCAACATGGCTACAACCAAAAACCTCTGCCCTAATGACTCTTTCTGAACTGACCCTCAGGTCTCACATGGTCTGAGGTATCAAATTCCACACTGTCCTTACAAGACACTTTTGCTATTTGCAGGCTTTTCTCTGCTAGGAACTTTTCGCCGAACCACTTCTTGCTAGAACCTCTGAACCTTAGAAGGTTCCCACTGCAACTAAGTCTGATCAAAGCTTCTCTCTGTAACCTCCAAGACTCTCAGTTTCTTTGGCTCTTCCTTATGAGCAACAGGCTTAGCCTCTTAACCTTGGAGAGCTTCAGTGGCCACCTTATACCTCATCACATGTAAAACCTTTCCATTATGTACCCAGGTACATCCAAATACCCCTCGAGAATCCCTTAACCAAATCCTTAATAAAGTCTGGGGAGTCAAAATCGATTAAATGTCTACCCCTATTGACTACAGCATAAAGCATCCACTTTCACTAAATATAGGACCCTGGACATTCACTGCCCACCTGATAGCACTCAAAATAAAGGATCTCTACAGGTTTCCCATGAAAGAATAAGTTAAACACTACATCAGTGAATTCATCACCATTTTGGATGCCTGGGGATTTTATCCTTACTGGCAATGCAGCAAAATCTTATGTCATCATGCACTCTTGAGCCAGATCTATGACACCTCTTTGTGAATAGTGTTCACTGTCTCCACTCAGCCCAATTTCCACAGTCCAATCTACACAGGTCTTACAGGTCGGTGGCCCAATGCACTTTCCTAAAGCACATAAGTCATCTGGGCTAAACGAAAGCAGCATCCTCTCTTGTCCATGATCTGCCATTGTCCAACAGTGTCTCCTTGCCATGGATGGGTGCCATAGGTGCTGCCCTCTCCTGCTTCGGAGAGTCAGCCTTCCTATGCCTCTGGGTCTTATTGCTAGCCAAGTCACCATCACCACTATGCTGGCTGGACACAGAATCTGAATCACTATATTCCTTTCCAAGATCACGATTGTCTGGCATGACACGTATATTCATCAACAACTTACTTCCCCTGAGAACCTTTACCTGGTATTCTAATGACCTAATTTTCTTTTCACACCTAGTGTGATCTGAGGTATGCTTTTCTGCTTCCTCTTTAAGAATGCAGTTAAGCCGCTCTAATGTCCTCTACTTTACCTCACCAACTATCACAGTCTGCAATGAGACTATCAATATCACTTTCTACTTCTTTCACATGACTTTTTAATTTACAGATTTTGTTAGCATCACACCTGGAGTGCTTATTCAGTTGACAAATTTGGTTCTCCAGGTTGTGAATATGCTGTTCACTTTCCTCATTACTATCCATGAGTAGCTGCTTGCTCGCACATAACTTCTGATATAACCTCTGACATGTCTCCGTCGGTTTCCTTGCCACCTTTAGCAAACCCATCACTGCCATTTTCTTTGCAGCCTTGCGGCTGTGCTTGTGACCCTGCATCCACTCACCCCATTTTTCACAACATGCTTTATACACTCCAGTAGTTAATCCTAGTTCTCCCTTGTGCCACACTCAGCACTCCAGCAGACTCGTCCAAACATTTCTTACAATAATCTCTTTAGAAACCCACTCTGCAAACATCTCAACATAATCTGTGGAGGTAACTCCTGTTTGACTAGAGCGCTTTCTCTTCTCAGTGAACTCAACCACTTGCTTTGCATGCCTTCAATTGACCCTAATGTAGCTGAGTAGTGGTCAATCACCCTTAACTTCAACAAAACAATAAGCAGCGGTAGGTAAAACTACTATAAGCTGTACCCTAAGTAACCCCTAGAAACAATAGTAAGTCACAAGGAACAGTAGTGAATAATAGAAAACAGTAGTACACACTACAGTGCCACCTAGCAAACAATAGGCATTCACCAAACAAAACAGTAAGCTAAGCAATAGGCTTCCAGTGTAACTAAGCTAGCTTACTACTGTTAGAAATGGAATATTGTTAGAAATAGAGTATTGTTAGAAATGCACAGCTTGCATCTTGCACCCGATAAGAAAGAAACACTGCCAAGGACTTTTTTCCTTTCCCAGCCTTGCCACAGCTTTTTCTTATGCTAAATCGCAGACTCTCCCCCAGCTTCTCCCTAGCCTTTCTCATACAGATTACAGAAGCTGGAATTCAACTGACTGTGTCCTTGAAAGGGGGGCGGGTTTGAACTCTTGGTGACCTATAGTAGTCTCTGAGCATGCTTAATTAGCTGATGCATATTTACCTCTCCACCCTGCATACTTAAGTAGTTAATTATACTATACATGCGATGTATGTAGTGATGTAACCACATGTATGCTTGTATGAAACGGAAATGAGCTGTAAGAGTTCCTGTTTCTGCACACGTGCCCAGGAGGAAAAAGATAAATACAGCCTGCAAAATTCCTTGGTGGGTTTAGAGTAATCTGAGTTTTTGACTCTGCTCTGACCCTATTTGCAAATACACCTTTTGTGCCATCTAATGAGTGTGTGTCTGTGATTTTGGTGGCCTCCAGAGAAACGAACCGCTTTATGCATCACTATTGTCAGGAACAAGAACCTGCTTCTACTAGACTGACTGGCCTTATCCTGAATTGTTTAATCTAATTACAGATCATTGACACCTAGTCTCACCCACCCAAGGACCCCAAATCTCTTGGCTGGAATTAGAATTTAGGTAAATAAAGTCATCAGCCAATTAGTAATTTGGTGAGCTAGGCCTAATGAGCACGGTCCAAGCTCCAGCATCTATCAATGTGATGCTTGGACCACTCTGCAAGGAAACCAAATGTAATTAGCTAACCAATTCCTCATACACAAATTAAAACTGGAACGAATAATGGTGGTTTATTAGGCACAACAACAACTGGAAAAATCTAGGAAATCTATTCCACTATACAAACAACTTACTATGCTAAAACAGTTCTAATTCTTATTATTTACACTATAATACAAAGGTACATACAAGTGTAGGCAGTATGAGTCCTGGCCTGGTCTTGACACGGTCACACATGCGTAGGAAGTCTCTCGAACATTTAAACTTCTGACTTTGATGATGCTATGACCTACTTAGAAGGACTGAGCATGCGTAGTTTGGACCAAGTTATATAATTGCAGAGTGGGAACTTCATGTTAATAAGTTATGAGGTGATGATGAATGTGAGGGGTCCATGAAAGTGATACTTTTGAGTGGCATCGATTGATTGAGATGTACAAACAGTGACTGGGCCATGGAATGATTGGCAGGTGGTGTGATGTGACCACTATAAAGCCAGTGAGAGGCACTATCTTGGCGTGTGTGTGCGTGCGTGCCTGTGCAAGGTGTGTGTTGTGACTGGGAGTCTGAATTTTGCGGGACTGGTTGTGTGGATGTGTCAGTGTGCATTGTGGCTGGGAGTCTGAGTTTGTGTTTGACTAATGAATGTGTATTGTGGAATATGCTAGATAGAGCATGTTGAGAGTCACATATACCTGCGTGAGAGACTGAGGAGAGCGGGAGTTGTTCGAGCATTGTGTGTGTGGGGATCAGCTCCACCTGTGTACCTATACTCGGAGACTTACCTGAACTCACCTGCCTCATCCCGACAGGAGGGTAATGTATCACCCGCCCTTTTTGAGTTGCTGAGCACTCACTATAGGTGAAGAAAAGGCTAGAAATCTTCCAGGTGTTAGTGGCTCTGCAGCAAGCCTTCCTGCCTATCAACCTTTGTATATATTGTATATATAGTGCTTCATTGACTCTTTATTGACTCTTTTGCTGTTGTTACTGTGGATTTATTATTGTTGTATTTTGATACTGACCTTTATAATATATCCTTGGTAACTTTAACTTTGGTGTGAAGTGTTATTGGTGTTGCGCACCTCTGAATGGGGCCAGACTGCAGGCCAATGTTCAAGGGAAATTAACCATTTGGGTGCCTCAAATCACAGACACCTGATAGGCCATAGAGAGGCCTAACAAACCTCTGGCCATTTAATAAGGCTTCCCCTGCCAAACCCGTCTTCACAAGACTGACAAATGTATAACAATGAAAGGGAAGGAGGGGTTCTTTTTACCTCAGGAGACTGTAAGTTAGTGCAACTAAGGACAAGAAAGGACAACTTCAGGACTAAGCTCCAGCAGTCTCCTGGCAGAGTGCATCAGTGACGTGGTCTTCTAGGATGCAGTAGGGTCAACTGTAATGATAGGTTACATACTATTGCGAGCAGTTCTGCAATTTTACTTTTGAGTTCTTTCAGAAGTCTCAAGTGAATGCCATCTAGTCCGGGTGATTTACTAGAATTTAGTTTATCAATTTGTTCTAAAACATCCTCTGTTGTCATATCAATGCAGTCCAACTTTCCACACCCATCTTCTAGAAAGGCCTGATCTGCCCTGGGAATTTCCCCAGTGCCTTCTGTGGTAAACACCAATGCGAAAAAGCAAATGTCTAGCTTTTCTGTATCTACACATTTCTTTTAGGAGGTTCATTAGGAGACATTGTACTAACAAACAAAAAGGGAAGGGGAAAAGAGTTCTCTTTTCCCCTTCAGCCCCTCCTTTCTACAAAGTAGAAGCATATTTGGAAAATATATGAGATAAGCTAATTGCAGAATAACCTGCCAAATGGTGAATACAGTATAAGCAATATCTTCATGTTGCTGTTCATCTTGATGTTTTTTGAAATTTAACAGCTTGTTCTTTTTAGGCTTCATCTACAGAAACTTTTTCACCTGCTTTACTCATGTAACTTCAAAAGTATCATTATACTGTTATTCCTCAGCACCCAGAAGCTCTTACACTGGTATAGGAGAAACTTTTTTAGTTTAGCTTCAATTTTAAAGTACATACCATATGACAAGCTAAACTGGAAAATGCAATCTTAAGCCAAAATAAGAATGCCTACATAGAAAGTGATGCTAGTTTAATCCCCTATTAAAGTTAAATTAATGCACGTTGTTATGTTGAAAGGGTTGCTCATGTAGAGAAAGCTTTAGTTAGGATATCTGCCACTGTTGTGTCTAGGCCCCAGGTAAATTTGTTACGAGTCAAGTTATAAAGAAACATTGGCTCAAGTCATGGAATAATTATTTAAGATCAACTATCTCTTTTGCAACAACTCTGTGAACAGACAACTTTCTTTTTCTTATTGCAGACAAGCAAAACTGTTGTGGATTTCCTTCCTTTTTTCAAAACCCTGCATTTGCTATGCCTCAACGACAAGCAAAACTCTTGCAGACCAAAATACACTCAGACTTTCAGAGAGAAGCTTTTCTCTGAAAAGCATGTTTATTATTATAAAAATTGTGTTTTAAATGTTTTTTTTCCCCCTAACAAAGGAAAAGGAATATGCGTGGCTAGCTCAGACACACATATTGAGTTAAAACCCTACCATTCAACTCCATGTTCTTTTCATATGAATTTTGCTCATACCCTAACTCTTCTTATGACAAATATATGAATCATTCCAAAAGTAGTCTTAAGAGCATCTATTTTATAAAAATATTGCCTTTGGCAAATGCAGGACTTTTAGAAAATACTAGAATGGTAACCTGAAAAATTGAAGATCTCTCTCTATCAAAAGACTGGGTATGGTATGGATAATAATAGGATTTTGTAGGCTAGCAAGGTTCTGTGTGAAGTGCATCAATTCTGGATGAGATTAATTTCTATCATTTTTATCAATTCAAGATTTTATCAGGAGTCTGATGATACTTGGACTCCTGGAGCCCTGCAACAAGAAGGAAGTCTTTTTTTTCTCTATGACCAAGAGGTTGATAAAAGTTTGAGTGTGACCATAGTTTACTCTAAAGGTGTAAAAAACAAGAATTAAAAAGCTGCTAATTAAAAATACTTTTATTTTAAAGTGTCAGGGTTTAGGGGTACCAATTCTAGCATTTTGAACAATTCCTCTTTAATACTATTCCCTCTTTGAGTGATTGTTGCTGTTAATATGTTACAGAGGTAACTCTTCTGAAGAAAACTAAAATCCACATTCTACAAATAGCAAACTGATTTACTGTGACATTTTAGGGAAAAAATAAATTGCAATGAGTTATGTAAACACAATGTTAGGATTGGAACTTGTAATAAGTCAAGAAATCAAGTGAAAGACTAAATGCTAAATCCATGTTTAGGGACTTTTCTGAGGCTGATATTTTTGAAATTCAGTTTTCTAACAGAGTTTTTGTATCAAAATTTGTTAAAGAATACCTTAAAAAAGTGATTCTGTTCACTGTTAACATTCTAGCATGGGGAAAAACTACAGATACACACAAAACCAACTAAAACAAACATGCAACACAAAAAAGTTTAGATTAACTTAAACGTAAATTCCAGGCACTGACCTCATTTCGCCTGTAAAAGAAAAATGGTGTTTTGTTTGTTTTTTGTTTTGTTTGTTTGTGTTTATCTTAAACCAGCTTATGTGTTAACTGGAAAACCAGTAGTTTCACTACTATCTTACTGTACTACTCCTACTGACAGTTTTGATATGAATGCGTAGCAAACTGTGGTGATGGAAGACTTTGGAACAGGGTGTACTTTAAACAAGGCCTTTGATTTTATCTTTGCAACAAAAGAAGAAGAAGGGTTTTGTTTGGTTGGTTGGTTGGTTTGTTTTGAAGTGTAGACACTTGGAGAGAGAAAGAAGGGGAAACACAAGTTGCCAGGTGTCTCCTGGAAGATAAAAAAAAATTGCAAGTGTGACAGAAATGAAAGATACGAGATTGTTATCAAATTTGTTTCTCGTCTTGACACCAAAGCAGATGTTTGTAAGTCTGGAATATGTGTGTTTCAAGAAGACATTTATTGCTTTTTATGCAAACTGATCCAGCAACAGTGTAAGAGTACCTACCCCTGTGATGGAAAAAAACATGCATTGATGTCAGCGTTTTATTTTTAGCTATAACTAATAGACCATATTGAACCTTCAAAAATTGGTACACTGTGGTACAAAATGCTTCTATTAAAACATTTTTTTTCAATAGAACATTGAGGTTTTTTAATTAAGCATACATTTTTGCAGGAAACATCTACGGAAAAATTCAATTTTTGTTTAAAACAGAAAAGTTCCAAGTCAAAAACACCGTGTTTTGGGGGTTCAAACTTTATTTTTCATGTTTTGAAACAAAGTTACATTTCTGCATGTAAACAATACCTTTTTCAGTCATTTATATGTATTTGTGTAAAAACATTCAAAAACAGAGACACTGGAGGAGTATAAGGACTTCTGACTCACCAGCTATTTTCTCAACCTATTCATACCCTGTTGTACCACCTGGATATAACAGTTTTAAGTGGATATCTTATTTCCTCTAGAGCAGTATTTCTCAACCTGTTTATCCTTCAGGCATCCCTCCATAACTTTTCTTAACATAGCAGTACCCCAGGGTATCAGCTGAGTTTTACTGAGTGAGAATCTAAATTCAGAAAAGTTATGCAGGCATGCCATAAGGCTAAAAGGTTGAGAAACTCTGCTCTAGCTGGTTCCAGGGGAGGGTGCTTGGTGTAGGACTCTCCCAGTTGGATCCCCCTTTCTCCACTGCCAACTCCTCCACCCCACCCCTAACCCATACCTGAGGACCCTGTGATAGAGGCTGCATCTCTAGGGTCATAAGGCTGGTAACCAGAGCCATTTGACCCTGTAACTTCTCCTACTGGTTTGGGGAATATGGGAGAAGTCACAGGGAAGAGCTGGGCTGAAAATCATGGCTCCATCCATGCATTCACCAACCCACAGCAGAGCACACTGCTCAATGTGTGGGGGCATGCCAGAGGGCAAGGGAAGATAGCAGTGACAACAGTCCTCAGCGTAGCAACCAGGGACACCAACACCACAATGGATGTGGAGAGCCAGACAAAGAGAAGAGTGCTTTACTCCTCACTCATGGTCTGGATGCAGCAGCACCCATTAAGGGATCTCAAAGCACCCCAGCTGCCACAGCACCACAGTTGAGAATTGTTGCTCTAGAAACACCACAGGTCATACCCCTAAGGACTCTTTGGACTAAATCCTATTTCACCTTTGTGCTCCTAAGTTGCATTTACATTGCCACATAATTGTAACTTCCAGTATTTACATACAGTTTGAATTCTATTTCTACCTGTGTTGGAAGAAGATCACCTTATCCATAACAGTCATGAAGAGAAAGCAGGTAGCCCTCCCCACTTTTCAGTCCAACAGGCGAAGTTAAGGCACTTGCCCCTGGAGCAGGAGACCCTGGTTCCACAACACTATCCCACCACACCCCCCCAGTAACCCTTCCCCCTCTTTAAGATATTTGAACCTGTGTTTTCCACTTCCCAGGAAAGTGGTTTTTTTAACTACCAAACACTGGGTGAGGCAATGCCCAGAACACACTCCAGGAGTTTTCTTGACACTGTGTTACCTGTCAGCTCCATGTTCTTGGGGAACCTTGACACAGGACACAGACTGTCTGACTCACAAAGAATCACGCCCCCCTCCAAACAGAAGCTGATTAAGATGCAGTGAGAGACACACCTAAAACCCTCCAGATAAGGGTGACAAAAGTGAAACGACTGCCCTAGGTCTCATTTGCATCTGAGATGGGAACAGATGACCATTCATTTACATGAGAGATGGAGAACAGAAAGCCTGAAGCAGAGACTGCAGTGAATTCTGGGATCAG
>NW_017728909.1:32270050-32271371 GCF_001723895.1 Crocodylus porosus | reverse complement strand
AGTAACACAAGCAGCACATTGATAGAATTACCAAGACCCTAGCCCTAATAAATGAGCACACCCCAAAGTAGCAGGCAAATCTGGTAACAACTGGTCCACTGCATTTAGAATTTACTATTCATTGAATAAACAGTACAGAGATAGTTTCAGCCCCGTTACGGTGAACATTTAGAAGCCCTCCCCTTCAAGGGAGTATCTACCTCCCTGCACCAATTCCCTTGTTTGCCTCTTCCTTCACCCATTTATCTTTCCTTCCTGGATGTGCAGTGGACCAGCTTCAAACACCAGCTTGTGGCCTGGGGCTGTTTGCTAGAAAGTAGAAGATTCTGGTTCAGACCCATTCTGGGAGAGGGGCCTAGAACTCATCATAGGCTCCCTGGATAAGTGTCCTAACTACTAGGCCCTTGGCCTGTGAGCCAAATCTGGTCTGCAGAGCTATTTCATCTGGCATGCAGGGCTCCCCAAGGGTTGGGAAATTTGATGGTGGGGGAGCAGTAGCCACATTAATTGTGCTCCCACACTGCTAATTTTCCAGACCCTTGTGGGCCAGAAGACGTGCCCCTGACTGCCAGATTATGCCAGCGAGTGGCCAGATCCAAGTGTGTAGGATCTGGTCAGTGCATGGTTGGGTTGGGCTGACAAGCATGATCAGGTCCATGGACCAAGTCCAAGGGGGTATTGCCCATAGGGCCAGAAGACTGGGCAACATTGCATTAGGTGATTAGGTTAAATGGTGGGAGGGCACTTCTCCTCTGTGAAGCCCTCATTAGTTGTATTTTTTCTCTAATGCTTTGAGACTAACTGGTGTTATGCTCATGCCTGGGTGATTCTATTCCACATGGGCATCTATGCAGCCAGAGTACAGCCTACCAAGCCTGTTCAGTAGGGAAGCAGAAGCTACACAGTATATAAACTATGCATATATGCCAGAAACTGTAGTTACATAGCTATCTAAATGCCATGTAAAGGTGCAGTTTGAGTTAGTCTTGTGTTTATGTATAAGGCCTGATAAAATTAACCAGTGACAAAATGGCACACGTGAAAGTGATGCCTTTCCCTTTCAGTTCTTTAGGGTACCTATTAGGGCTGTGCAAAGCTTCAGTAGCTGATTCAATTTGGAGGAGATTCAGCCCAACTTGGAGACTGAATTTCCAAATCCAAATTGAATCAGGAGACCAATTAAAAGCTCCAAATCAATTTGAAGGGTCCGAATCAATTGGGAAAAGCTTTGGCTGATTTGGAGATTCGGACAGAGACTAAACAGGCAAGTAACACAGCTGCCTCCAGCTGGTAAATCTGTTGGATTTGGGGGGAGGAGGGA
>NW_017728909.1:32251521-32269950 GCF_001723895.1 Crocodylus porosus | reverse complement strand
TGCCCTGCTGCCACTTGCCCAGCCAGGGCAGGTGGGGCGGGATGTGGGTGCAGCTCGCTCGAGGCTGAAGGGAGCAAGTGGCAGTAGGGCAGAGCCCCCACTCCCTGTGCTGCCGTGCCTGCATCCTGTATGCTTTCACGCCAGCTGGCAAGCGGCAACAAGGCAGAGCCCTTGCACCCAGCGCTGATGCGGGCATGGCAGTGCTGGGAGAGGGGGCTATAACCTGCTGCCACCCAGACTGAGCTGTGCCTACATCATGCCCCCCCTCCCTCCACGCTGGCTGGGCAGAGGCAGAGACAGGGGCAGAGGCAGAGACAGCTGGAGGAGCTGCAGGAAAGGCCCTCTTGGCTGCGTTGCCCAGCCCCATCGCACGCCCGGCCCAGCCTCCTGGCTGCGCGGGGTGGGGCTCTTCCATGAGTGCCCAGAAGCACCAATTGCTGCTGCTGCAGCTGGTGACTGTGTGTGCACGTGGGGGGGCGTTGTTTGTTTCTGAAGTGCTGGGACTAAGCTGGTGCCAGGTGAGGGATGGGGCCAGGCAGGGCAGTCATGCAGGCTTCTCCCATGGCTCCCCCCAGGGAGAGGTAGGCACAGCCAGAACAGCCATGGGAGAACCTGCAGCCACCTGCCTGTGCCTGCCTCTCTTGATCCAAATCACCAAATCTCTCCGAATCGTCCAAAGCCAATTTGGCCAAATCAATTCAGGACAGTGATCTGAATCTCCAAAGCAAATCACTGTCCTCCAAATCGGCCAAACCTGAAACAAATACTTCCCTATTCGCACAGGCCTAGTACGTCTACACATGCCCCAACATCTGCTCCAGTGCTTGCTAATGAGCACCTCTTGGAGCAGGCTTGATTTTGAAGTGCAAGACACTGAATACATAAGACCCTACAGGTGCTTTAATTAAAGCAGCTCCCAGGAGCCACTCTAATTAAAGTGCACCCCCCACCCCAGAGGACATGTAAAGTTGCCAGAGGTACTGAGTAGGTAGGGACCTGGCCCCCTCAGAAAGAGGGCTGGTACCTGAAACGTGTAACTTGTCACATATCCATCATCTTACCACCACCCTCCTCCGCCCCAGCAAAAATAAAAAAGTGCACATCTGTGAAAGATGCTCTTAATGTATAAACATTACACTCCTCACAACTGAGTTAAGGAAAGAGTTCTCACTGAAAATGGCTATTAGGTCTTTCAAGTTTCTATGGGCCTCCTGGGAAGTGGTAAATCAGATGACTTACAACCCTCCAGAAGTGTGTGGGAATTCACAAAGTAATGCTCAGATTTCAAATTACAAACTTGCTTCAAGTGTACCTTTCGGTAGTTAACTATGGAAAATTTTAGCCCAAAGAATGAATGCCTAGAGATGCTTTTGTGGGATAGGTTTATATTCACTGTTTTGGAGCCTTGAAGTAGTCACTGCTCAAGCATGGTATGATATGTTTTCTGAATTCAGCTTACTGTCTATCTTACAAGATTTATTTTAATAATATAAAATGTTACATATTCACATACCATTCATAGGATGGTCCATCCATTTTTGGTATTGGTCCACAAAGCAGCAAACCTCAACTCTTGGCCCTGCGCTAAATATATTCCTAGCCAATGGTTCACT
Source organism: Crocodylus porosus (assembly GCF_001723895.1). Lineage (NCBI taxonomy): Eukaryota > Metazoa > Chordata > Crocodylia > Crocodylidae > Crocodylus > Crocodylus porosus. The sequence goes on along the minus strand of NW_017728909.1, from coordinate 32,268,337 downwards.
CCCTCAGTTCTTCATGACCGTTAGGGCTGTGCGAAACAGCACTACTTCGTTTCGACTTCCATTTCACCATTTTGATGGGACAGTGTTTCATTTCGAGTTTCATTTCATTTTGAAAGCACTGTTCCATTTCATTTCGTTGAAACTGTTTCTCTGTTTCAACACCATTTTTCCCATAGGCTATAATGGGGAATCATGAAACTGCCTATAACTTAGTCATTTCTTGCCTGATTTAAATGAAAACAGCAGGGAAGGTAACTCCTGATGAGGCCACAAAGCCTGTGAAGTTTCAAGGAGACAGGTGCAGGGGTTTCTGGGAAATTGCACCTCAGGCTGCTGACAAGCAAAACTCGTGACGTGTGATTGTGTCTGGGTGTTAAGGCGCAACTGTTTTTCCATCCCTCCGCCAGAGCACTGGGCTTGTAAGGGGCCTGAGGGAAGGATCACAGTCCCTGCCCAGGTACACAGTCAATATCAGAGCAGTTCTTCCCTCGCTTCCCCCTCCCTCTCCTTACTTCCTGTTCTCCTGCAAGCCAGCCCAGCTTCGAAACGTTTCAAGTTCCCGCATTCTGTTTCAAGGATGTTTCAAAGCCTTTCATTTCATTTTGATTTAGCTGTTTTGAGCCCAAAATGAGTCAAAACAGCATCAAAATGAAACACCCAGTGAAATTTCACACAGCCCTAATGAACATATTCTTCTCCTTACCTTTGTAGTCTTTGGTGTCTCTCTTCCCTCCTCCCCATTCATTCTCTCATTCCTTCCACTACGAATCATTCTCTTTCCTTCCACTATACATCCTTCAACTCTTTGGTTTAATCAAATGCTGTCTCCTTTACTTTGAACTATTTGAGTAATACAGAAAATCCCACTGAATTCTCAGAAGCAGGACTTGATGAGTCAGCTTCAGAAAGTGACCTAATTAGGTACTGTCCCTGATACATATTTAAGAGTTGTGAGGTCAGTGGGTTTCCCATACATGGCATAAGGCCAGGGCTAGCGGGGTTTAGCCTCCCCAAACATGGGGCAATGGGTAGAGTGCCACTTCCGCTGCCCCGGGAGCAGCATGATTCCATGTGCATCCTGCCACTGCTGGGCTGTGCTGCGTCCCCTGCCCACCCCGTGGCAGGACGCACATGGCGTTGTGCAACTCTCGAGGCAGCTGCACCAGCAGAAGTGTGCAAAGCCCAGCACACAGCTGCAGCCTGCCTCCACCCCACACACAGATCAAGGGGCACGTGCCCCCCAGGCCTCTGCCAGGGTGCGCACAGTGGTGGGAACCCCACTGCGCCCCTGGATGAGCCGTCCCACCACTGACTGTCCCACCACCCATCCCGGCCGTGACCTCATTCCCTCCAGCCCCTGCTTCTGCCCCACTGCCTCCCTCACTGCGGGGGCCTTGACCTGCCCCACCCCCCACCACAGCCCTTCCCCCACAGACTTACTTGCTGGGGAGGAAAGGGTGTGCATGCACTTACTCAGGCCCCCCCAAATAATTTTTCTCTCTCCACCTATGGGGTTTCCTGTCACTTTTGACAGTTTCTCTTTTCTCTGCCTCTACCCCCCAAGCCCCTCAGAGTTGTATTTTTGCCCATTAATAGCTTTCGTAAGTGTACACTAGTATTCCTTTCAGACCAAGAAAGGTTCCTGGGTTGATTTCACTGATTCCATCGCCAATACACACATAGCTCCACAATACAGTGATGAAACAAAAATGGATGCAATCAAAGCTTTTCAAAAGCTTTTATAAAAGGTGCTGCAGATGTGCAGACAATTATTACTGTTATGTTTATTATCAGCCAATAACCAATATGGAAAACTATTTTCAGAGCTTAGTTTGAGTTAATTTCACACACCTGACATGACAACTCATAACACAGACCTCCTTGAGGAATAAATCCACAGATTAAGCCATTCTACTTTCAAGAGGCTCTACTTAATAAAAAAAAAATCCACAGCCAAATGTTAGGTCACCTGCTGCATTGCAGTTGCCTAGTAATTACCATGTGAGAAAAAGTACAAGTATATTTTTCTAGGTTAAGGATGTGGGAAATCAGAAAAAAGTATTCTGGATGTTCCTAAATGGAATAGCAATATACCATAGATTGGCATATTCTATTTAACCATTGAACTGTCTTCCCTCCATCCCCATCTACTCCAACAGTTTCTGAACTAAAAGCAAAAGTGACACTAATCAATTAAAACTATTTCCTCTCAAATCTGTTTTTGGTGTAATGTTGTATGTAATCTCTTTGCCTCAGAACTGTCACTGAGCTTTTGGACAATCATAGATTTTTTGCGAGTAATCCAGGATTGACTACAGCAAATGCTGAACTTCATAATAATTGGAATATCCAAGTTACACTTCTGTTCCATGATTATTCCTTTAAGTTTTTCTCCCAACCTCACTAACTGCTTTCCAGCTGGTTTGTCACCAGTGGCAGAACTCAATAGCTCATAATGGAATAGTTTAGTGGATCTTCTCTTCTGTCTGCATGGCACCATGTAGTCATGAGGATGTACAGAAACTGTTAGTCAGATGGTGAGTCCATGAAATTTGGCAGCTATGAAAAAGGACATATCAAACTTGCATTGTATTAGTTATTTTTAAGCAAACTTCCAATGTATTGATTTTAAATATGGGTGGGCCTGAGCCAGAGGCCTAGAACCAAAACATCTCTGAATTAGAAACATACTTATATTTACGTACACATGTTGGAGATTCATTCCATCTCCAAATATTAGTTATGCAAATGTTTAGTAATCTGTGAAAACAAATCCATCCTTTTTTAGATATATTTCAGTGTACTCTAAATGTCACATTCAGGGAAAAAGTCAATCTTACCAGCGTTGTAATTTATAAGTTATTGAGTTTTCAAGGTCTGCAGAACAATTATTTGAAAACACCAAAAACATGTCCAGAAAAACTACACAGTAATATAACAATATAATCATCAAATCCCTACTCAACAAGGTGTTACCAAGCAAGATGTCTTTTTTCTAACAATTTCTGTGAATTGAACGCATTGTATTCATTGATCAGGACATGTGGGATTTTTTAATAATAAACTTGCACCCCTCACGCCCTCAAACACACACAGGCAAACCAAACAAATACAATTAATTAGATTGTCAAGGATCTATTTGTCCTCTCTCCAGTGAGTCATTAACAGGGGTCCCAATTTTCTGTTTCCCACAGAAAATGTTAGAACCGGTGTTTTTCCATGACCTACTGAAAGCATGGTGGCTTCCAGCAGCAAGCAGAGCCATTTCTGTTCTTTTATTTTTGCCAAGGTTTTTGGCTTTTGACTAATCAGCGAGGGGGTGGGGGTGCTACTGATTGCTGGTTGGCTAAAAGGTAAAAACTACAGTAAAAATAAGAGAAAGAAGAAATGGTGCCACCTCATGTTTGGTAGGTAACAGAAAAACACGGATTTTTGTTTTTAACTGGAGATTTTCCACTTTTTCCCCACAGAAAGGTAGGATCCCTGGTGATTATGAAAGGATGTGCTGTGGCATGCTAGTGTGCCATGAGTGGCAGAAGTGTGTCATGAAAAATGACACTTTATCAGTATTAGATCTGGCCTGTGTAGCCACATCATCGGGCCTGTGGGGCTCCCCCTTGGTCTGGACATTTGGCAGTGGGGAAGAAGTGGCAATTAACACTGCCATCAAATTTCCAAGCCCCATGTGCTGGGATCAGGCCCATAGACCAGATCCACCCAGTGGAACAACCCAGCACTGCTTGTCTAGCGTGTAGGGACAAAAATTTGGGCACTACTACATAAATCTTATGTATGTACACACACACACACACACACACACGGACATGCACACATCTTTCAGGCATAAGAGTGAAGCGTACTGCCAATTTTAATCCCGAAAAAAGTTTGCCCCAGGTATCAACTGTTTGGGAAACATTGGTCTAGCTGAAGCTTAATTGTTTTAAATTACTCCAGAGCTTCAGGGTAAAGTTTTCTTGGGGGAAGGACGAGAGTTGTTTGAGTTATCAGTTACATTTAGCCATTTAAACCCACTTAGGCATTGTTACCACTCTCACGTTTGTATCTTAACTTGTACAATAAAAGAACAGCGATCAATTCTTTTCCAAGCCTACCAGGGGAAAAAACAAAAAGAAATCAACTTAGTCTTCGGTAAAGGTTTTGGTTCAATATTAGGAAAAGATTTCTTAATATTAAGTAGAAGGTCGACATACTGCAATAGCTACCTAGGGATACTGTAGAATCTCTTCCAATAGAGGGTTTTTTTTAATGAACAGGTTAACTGAATCCAGAATAGGATACAATTTAACAAGGATAAATACAAGGTGCTGCCCCTGGGGGATACCATTCTGAGTACCACAACAGTGGGAAGAGATCCTGGAGTCCTGGTTGATGCAAAAATGAACACGAGTCACCAGTGTGACAAGGTAATAAGCAAGGCTAACCACACTCTTTCTTGCATCAGCAGGTGCATCACAAGCAGGTCTAGGGAAGTGATAATTCCCCTCTATGTGGCATTGGTGAGGCCGCAGCTGGAGTACTGTGTCCAGTTTTGGGCACTGCACTTCAAGAGGGATGTGGATAACCTGGAAAGGGTTCAGAGGAGAGCTGTATGGTTGAGGGCCTGCAGGTAAGATCCTATGAAGACAGACTGAGAGACCTGAATCTCTTCAGCCTCCACAAGAGAAGGCTGAGAGGAGATCTGTGGCCATCTACAGACTCATCAGTGGGGGTCAGCAAGGAATAGGGGACACTCTGTTTACCAGGGCACCCCTCAGGGTTACCAAAAATAATGGTCACAAACTGAAGGAGAAGAGATTTAGATTGAACATAAGGAAGAAATTCTTTACGGTGAGGGTTGCCAAAATATGGAATGTCCTTCCAAGAGAGGTGGTGCTTTCCTCTCCCTTGGGGGTGTTCAGGAAGAGATTAGACAGGCATCGGATGGGGTTACTTAACTCCAGCGCTCTTTCCTGCCTGGAGCAGGGGATTGGACCAAATCTACCAGGTCCCTTCTGACCCTAGAGATCTGTGAAATCTATGAACAGCTGTTAAGAATGATTAAAGTGTATTTGATTGTGCTTTAGCACAGGAGGTCGAGCATGACAACCTTAAGGTCCCATTTGGACCTTCAGTTCTATGTCATATGCTATTTGTTGAAAGCCCAGTTTCTAGGGGCAACTAAGAAGAGAATCTCAGCTTTCAATTAAGAGCATTAAATTCTTTCCAAGGAAAGCCTGTAAATGTGATTCTAGTGTAATTTAAAGGTTCAGAAACGAGAAAGCAACAGAAAAGCTGATGTATTTTTCTACGTTTAGAGTTGATATGGCCTGATCCTGTATCAATATAGCACATGGTAAAGGGCAATGTGATGCCAGCGTTGCAAGATATGCCTTGTGATAGGCAGCTCCGCAGTGCCTATTTATGCCTGGCCTTGGTTTCCTTCTTGGTGTTCAGGGGTCAGGAAAACTGCTTTAAACAGGGTCTGATGCTATGATACCTGATCATATTACTGGTCCCATCTGCAATATTACTTCATAGACCCTGTGTCAACAGGCCAGAAGTTTGGACTCCACACCAAAATATGGCAACAATGAATAACAGCCGTTTTTAAAAGCAATCAGGACTCATGGTAGAGGTGATATATTTTATTAGACCATCTAGACTTTTGAAAAAAAATCTTAAATTGCAAGCTTTTGGGCTTCAGACTTAGGAGAAAAGACTGTAAAAGTTCTCCTGGGTACACCAACGTGGCCATTTTTAAATGTCTATAAAAAGCATGGGTTTATGCATGGTGCCTGAAAAACTCATTTTGCAATGTGTCCAGGACACAAAGCCTATAACTGAGTCTCAGCACCTCGTACCACATTATACATCTGGTGGCCCTATTCTTCCCACCATGGGCAGAGCTAGGATTTTGAAATGGAGTGTGAAGGTGGTATGGGGCATCATCACATATAAAGCCACACACATTTTTCCAGTTAAAGAAAAACTAGAAGCTTGACTAATCTGCTGGGTCCTAAAGCTATACTATTCAGTTTGAGATCAAAGCAAAACCCAATATAACTTTTGGACTGGGCACTACTTTGCTAGATCATATATAAAGTTTAAAAAAATGCAACAAACTAGGCAAAAGATAGTCAAGATAATCAAAAGATATTGGGCCCTGTATTAGTCCTGTAGTCTTTACAGTTAAATGTATGTGTCTTATTCGGATTTACAAAATAAAATTGAGACTGCTAGAGTATCTTGATGGTATCTCCAATACTTCACTGTCATGCCACCTGAGTTAAGGTTTTTAACTGCTTGAGTCCCTGGCTGCAAGAGGTGACAGCAGGCAGGGCGAGAGCTGCCCAGCCCCATAGCGCTCCCACCAAAGTCCCCGGCCACATGTAGTGGCAGGGTGAAAGGCCAGCTCCGCTCCGCCCCATAGCCACAGCTCCCACACTCCCAGCCACATGTAGTGGCAGCATGCGGGGCCAGCCCGGAATGGCCTCATAATGCACGGCTCCTTGTGCTCCGTCCCTTTCCCCTTGCAGAAGTCCCTGGCCCTGGTGTGGCCCATACCTGCATTTTCAGGCTTGCAGGCAGGGAGGCTGTAAACAGCCTTGGGGTGGCCAGGCAAAAGTTCTGCCAAGCAGAGACTCCTTGTCTCCAGCATCTCCTGGCTTGGGGCTGGGGCTAGGTCAGGTATGGGGGGAGGGGAGTTGTTTAGCACTAAGAGCTGCACCTCCTGTAGGGATGTATTAGCTTGCAGAGGGCTTATGGAGGGGCCCCATGGGCTGGATGGAATTGCTTGGTGGGCTGAATCCAGGATAATGGTTAGGTTAGTACTATCAGAACTACAGGGACAATGGTTAGGCTAGTACTATCAAAAGGCCCAGAAGGAGGATGTAAAGTGTGAACTTTAGGGGTGTTTCAGTAAGGTCCCTGATCTAAGATGAATTCCCCACAGCCTCAGAAGAACATAAAATTTCCTTTGCAGTAAGGATTACAGGGCTTCATCCACCCCATAATTTCCATGACATTATTTTTTAATAAGAATATTTCTCAGGGGTATGGGGATTTGTATGGAACATTTTGGTCATGAGGAAGTTAAGATTATGCTCTCCAGAGACCGGGAATATAGGAAAGACAACCTTCAAGAGGCAAAATTCTAGATATAGTCCTGGAAGCTCTAAACACATTGAGAATCAGAAGTAGTCTACTCCACTTCCAGTTCCAGCTGGTGTAGTCACTAGGGTGTGGCTCTGTATTTGAGCTATTTAGCCCTGCTGAAACAGAGCTAATTTAGCCAGGCACATGAATACACAAATATAACTATGCTACTTTCAGTTCAGGAGGTAGCCTGTGGTGTTCCCAGCATCATACTGTGCTCTGTCAGCAGATGCAGCAGGAAGCTGTCTGACACTGATCTAGGAGCGATTTTCCAAAACTGGGACAAAAGTTCTATTTCAGGGAGGCCTCAAGGACACTGAGGGACACAACCCTGCAGTTTGGAAATCTTCCAGAAAATCTGGCCCCGTTGGTCATGGATGGAATGATAAACACAGAGCTAAGCTAGATACATGTAATGCTGGTAAAAATCAATACATAGGCCATTCAAACATGTTGACTTTTCCTCCTGAGCACCATAATCTGTTGGTTCTAGGTTCAGTGTGCCATCCAGGGAAACAGTGAGATGAAGTATGATGACACTGCAATGCCAACACTGCTGGAGACCTGAGACGATGCAAGGACCTTGCTGTATTGACCTTACTGCATTATTGATGCAAACCTACTGAACAATTCAACTCTTGCATCAGCTGAGGTAACTGTATCTAGAGGAAGAAGAAAGGAAGCAAATGTGGCCCTTTTTCAGAATCTTTCCTTCAGAAAATGTCTCCCTGTTAGATTTACACATTGCTGCAATGTCTCATAGCAGTTACCTAGCAGCTTTTGGCTTCCATATAGAAAAATCATCTCCCTGCTCCTGGATCAAGGGGAGGGCAAATTCTGATGGATGAAAAGAAGCCTTATCAAAATAATTCTTCATCACCATTTCTCATTCCCACAGTCCAGAGGATGCAGTTTCTGACAGATCAGAGGAAAAATGTCAGCAATTGCATACTCTTTTGTGATCTTCAGTTTGGTCCAGGGGATGCAATTTCTGATGCTTAGCAGACACTTGTGTCAGAGCTTGCACCTGTCATCAGAACTGATCAAAGAGAAGTACCAGTTCAAAGAGAAGTACCATAGAAATAATTTTGTCAACCTGCCCTTTTGATTTGCCTGCTGGGGAGCAATATATGATCAATATTTTTCATTAATCAAGAACTGATGTTCCCTGAAGAATGAAGAGGAAATTTTGAATCTGCCATGTGTCTGCTAACAGTTTTAAGAATTTCCTTATCTTTAAATAGGTACTGAATTTTATTTAGAACAGCTTCTTGAGTCCAGTTTTATTCTGCATATGAATTAAAAACACATTTTAAATGTTATTTATCAATATTCTGTTTAGGAAGGTTAATCAAGCAAAAATCAATATATTACTTAGACTTTTGAGGTTTCTTTTACTGTCCCAGTTAAAAATCTGGATTTAGTTGAAATAAAAAATAATGCCAAAATGTTTTGCTGACATAATAAGCGCAGCTCCATTACCGTGCAATTTGGCTCATTCTTGCAAAAGATAGGGAAGATTGCTAAACTCCAACAATTTATAAAATCTAGCCCTGGGGATGAAAAATTAAGTAAATCAACCAGGGCTTGGAAAAGGTTCTTGGAATATTGTCCTTCCTCCAACAGGAGATGGAGTCATTAGGGCCCTGATATCTGGCTGAAAGGATCCAAAAGAGGTGAGAAAAATCTCAAATCCTGATGATGAGAGAGGTTAAATCATTCCTGAGGAAGCCTGTATGAAATTCTATTGGTCCTAAGGCCACAGGTAAAATTATTCCTTCTCCTGTTTTATACAGAGATCCAATATAGACTGGAATATTTCTCTAATAAAAATAAGTAAAATCAGTCATTCAAAAGATGCATCCCTAAACATAACTGAAAATCACATATATTTTAGGTATCTTTCTCTTCTGCATTATTTTGGAAACACAAAATTATTGGGTTTTTTGCAAAAAAAGACTATTACAATTGCTTCTTGTATTAAAAAACCCAGATACCATTCCAATGACCTTGACTTAAAATATTCATCTCTGAAAGCGTTTAGTTTAAAGCTCATAATAAGAAAAAAATGTTTAATTTCAAAACTCAAAATTCTTGTCAAGGTCCGTGTACCTCCACGGTATCAATAGTTGTTACATAATGAATCACTGAGGGTAACAAATATTGATTCAGGGCTTAAATTAATTGCTCCTTTTTTACAAGTAAAATACAATTTTCTAGACGGCTATTATGAAACTACCCAATTGCCCATCAAGAATGATGGGGGGCAGGGAGGGAAGAGGGCTGAGATGGAGTGCCGCCACCAACGCCCCCTGCTGCCACTGTTCCGCCTCTTGCTGGGAGTGGGGTGGGCTGGCCTCAGCTCCCCCACCCACTGTCTGGCCCTCGCCACGGCTCCAGAATAATGAGGGTGCTCCCCCACGCTTGGTGCACTCCGATTGGCTGTTTCTGCCACCAGGCTGGCTTTTCCCCAGCTCAGGCCCACCCCCGCCCTCAGGCCCACCCCCGCCCTCACCCTCGCGCTACCAGCACACTGGCCTCGCCCCCCATCCCCACTCTGTCCACTATGTCCTCACCATCACAGGGGCGGGCTGCCTTCTGTCAGAACGCTTCTTTGCACTCTGATTAGCTGTTTCCATCAGCCAATCAGAGCGCGAATGAAGTGTTACAGATGGACAGACGGACGTAGGCGTTTATCAGATTAGAATTATAGAACTGTTAAACTCCATCTTTTCTAAATGAAAGAGCATCTTTGATACAGATTTTTAAAAATAATCCTGCGTTTTAGGGATTCCACATATATGGATGACTTGGGCCATCAAAAGGCAGTTTAGATCATAAAAAAAATGGGTAACATTTTCAAAACCACCTCCAAGTATTAGGAGCCTGGTCCTGATTCCCAAAGTGACTTTGGCATTAAGAAGCCCATGCCTCATTGGCATTTTTGTCTTAATCTCCATCTTTCTAGTCTTCACTCTGGTTAAGACGAAAAACACTTTTTGAAATGCCAGAATTCCTATTCAGCAAATCAAAATTCTGAGTTTCAGTTGTCTTTGTGCCTCAATAAAACAGTCATTTTGCTAAGAGCAGCTAAGACATTTAGGGCTAAAATAAAAATAACAACAAACCCCCCCAACTCATAATTTCCAAACTTTCCCAGAAAGAAAATCCTTATAATACATATTGCTCCAAAAAAGCTGAAACGTTGCTGCCCTGACTCCCATAAACTTTGCATGCTGCCCCAGTGCCAAGGTACAGCTCTGGCCTTGGAGAGTGTCTTGGCTCTCTCAGAATTAACAACTCCAGTCCTCAGACAGCAGGAAAGCCTGCAGGGCCTAGAAGCTCTGAGAGCTCAGGCTGCAAGTGTGCTATAAAACCCAGACTGTGGCTTTCAGGTCATCCAGGCTCCCTGCTCTACATCTTCGGAGCTTCTGCTAGGAACGGTGCTCTAAGCTTTCACCCTGCTAGCTACATGCGAGTTAGCCTGGAAAGCCAACTTATTGGCAGTAAGCGCTACAGATCTGCCACACAGCCACAGATACTAAAACTCAGACTTTCCTAACGACGTAACAGGGAAAAAAATAGGCTGCCTAGACAGGGTTTTCTCAGAAACCTGCCTGTGGTTCTTAGATGAAACGCATGAGTTTCATCCAGGGTTTTGTCTCAATGAATTGACATTTCCCACTGAAGAACCTTTTAACTTGAGGTTCCTGACCAGTTTTACTTACAGTCCCAGTTGTATTTAGTGGTGGGGCACATGCACACAGCCATGCTCACACACCCACATGGTGTGAAGGGATGGATGTTGGTCGTGGAGGCCACTTTCTCAGTTTCACATCCTCATTCTGCTTGCATCTGGGTACTTCAGTCTGTTTCCTTTTTTGGAATTCCTTGAAACTGGCCGCCAGTTCTTACGAATTCAGAGATTCAGAGATTGTTAAGGCTAAAACGGGCCTCGGAAGATCATCGGGTCCAGCCCCCCGCACCAGGCAGGAAATGCCAAAACCAGGTGTAGTGCTGAAAGATGCAAGGAGAGAGAGGCTATGCTTCATAAAGCCAGTCACTAAATCAAGTCTGTGCTAACGGGCTTCCTTAAGAGCTTTACTCACAGAGCAGCCAGGCTTGGTCAGAGGAGATTTTGGCCTGGACAGTGGGCCAGATTCTAGTCTGCCTATGTGAAAATAATATGAATGCAAAAAAGGTGTATTCATCCTTGCTGACATTGTAAGGAAAAGACACAGGTTGACAACTGTCTTCAGCTGTTCGGGTGAGCAGGTGCTTAAATACCCAAACCGTATCTAGTCAAGAGTCTGAGGCTGCCCAAACCAAACCGCCCAGCCTGAGGCCTAGCAGCGGAGCAGGGCCCTGAGCACATGCCCCCTGCCCTGCGCTCGCACCCCGGGGCGGTTCGTCTCTACCCAGCTACCAAGGTGGCTGAAGGCAGATGAAAAGCAGCGGAGGGGGCACAGAGCAGCACAGCCAGGCTCACCCGGGCCCGCCCCCGGCCCCCCTCCTCCTGCCCCGCGTCCCGAGGCGGCGGCTTCCCCTGCCCCCTGCGAGCTGCTCCGGACGCATCTGCGCTGCGCAGGAGCCGGCGGAGGGGAGGGGGAGGGGGCGCGGCGCGGGCTCGCCGCAGTGTTGCTGCGGCTCCCGGCCGGCACCATGCGCGCCTGCGGCCCCGGGACGCGCGCCCTGCGGCTGCCGCTGCTGCTCTCGCTGGCTGCGCTGTGCCTGTCGGAGGTCGAGGTCTCAGGTAAAACATCCTGCCCAACAGCTGCTGCTGTCTCCAGCCCGGGGCCCGGGAGCGATGTCTTCCGCCCCTTGGATGCTGCAGTATCCGACAGGTCCCGTCGCCTTTGGGGATCAGTGGGTGAGGGGAGACGCCTGCTCAGACCTGCCCTGAAAGCTGCCGTGGCTCCGGGGCATGACCTTTCCCTCCCTGCCCAAGGTGAAGCGGTTTTCTTGGGTGTTTTTTTGTTTTTTCTTTTTCTTAAAGAAGGGTTTGTTTGGGTCCTTCCTAGTGCATCCCTTGCCGGGCTGGCACCGCACTCCCTGTCTTGGCTCTGTCCCTTCTTGCACCCCTCCTCCTTGCAGCCTCTTGATAAACTCTCTGCTAGGCAACACTGACACTTGTAAAGTCTCAAAGTTGTCGCTGGGCTGCCCCCACAGAGCAGGCCTCCTTTGCCTGCCAGTTCGGCAGCCTTGCGGCTCTTCATCAGTTCTGCACTCGATGCAGGTGTGGGGTTTTGCACCTACTGATACAATCCACTGGTGAGACTGAGTTTCTTGCCTTGCAGGCGCACCAGGATTCATAAGTTAGTGGGTTTGAAAATTAAAAGTAATGCGAAAAAACCCAGCCAAACAGAAAAACCCCAAGAGTTGTTATTTGACCACTGCACTGTTTTTAAACGGTACATTATTTATGTCCTTCTATTAAAAAGCCAGGCTTGGCAATTTGTTATTGGAAAAACTGTATAAATTAATCAAGCTTATATGACTAGCTGGGTACATCTTATCTGTATGATCTGAGGATAGATGTTATATTTCTTATGATACATAGGAATACTGTCTTTTAAATTTAGTGCTTAAACAACTTACAAGGACACTGGGCCCAAGGCATCCTTCCGTCAGCAACACGTGGTTTTCAACAATGTCAGGGGAGGCCAACATGTTCTAAGAGACCTGTGAACAGCCTGATCTTTCTTTTGAATTCAGTATTGCTGGACTGTGTAGATCAGGAATGAAAAAAAAATTCATGTTACTTAAGTCTGCAACACATGGCTTCTTTATTTCAGAGTGCCTTGCACTACACACACAAAGTCATGACCTAAATAAACAAATATATTATTTCTATTATGTATGGTTTATTAACATGCTTAAATATTAATTATTATAAGGAAATAAGTGAGGAAAAACCTGCTCCAAAACTGAGCAGGGGCATATAAGTCTTCTCAAATACCTTCACTATTATAAGGTTATTCACATAAGTCTGTACAGTGCAACTGTCATGTACTTTCTTTGGGCTTCTGTCCTTCCTTCCACAGATTCTTTTGTAAAATTTTATGGCATGGCTTTATGATTTTTGTGAACACGCAAGTTTAATGTCCTTCTCACAGTCTTAAAACCACTCGAGCTTCTGCCTTCAACTAGGAATCCTTTTCTAATAGATCTATTTAAAAGTTTAAAATCTGTTGTAGCGTTAAGTTTACCCACGTGTATAAGAAAGCTGTCTAGGTGCCAGTCACAAGATAACAGGGCAGCCACATGTATATGACCTCCCTCTGTGTGGTTAGTACCTTGTGTAGCCAGAAACAATTCCAGGCAGTTCCTGTAGTGATCAAAGTGGTTGTTTGCAGCAGTTTTAGGTCTGGAAGCTCTATCACAATATTTATCCAAAACTATCAAGAAAAGATGTTTTCCTTCTAGGCTTCCTTTACTTTTTCCTGCAAGGGGTAGTGACACCATCACATGGCTATCCTAACTAGCTTCCATTATACACTCCCAGCATTGTCCTTGCTTGATGAAAGCTAGTGGAGTGGACCCACTTCAGCTTCTCTCTTTAAAAATTAAAAGGAAAAAAACCTAAAAACAAGCTGAATCCCAAGCTTCCATGGCTCTGGTGTTAAAGTGCATGGGATTAAAATGCCTGTCTGAGTCCAAGCAAATAACTAAAAACCTAATCCCATGGTCTGTTGGAAAGCACACTGCCTTTGTTTTCCAAATCCTGTGTGTGATATACAACCAAAACCAACTTACAGACAGGAGTGGAAATTTACCATCTATCACTACGTTGCTTTGGTGTTTCAATAAAGATCAAGAAGCCAAGAATTCTGTCTGGCCATTGGGATCTTGCTGATTAATCGAAATCAATCATCAATTAAGCTACCTTCACCTAGTGATATCTGACAACTTAAGGTACATCATTTATCTACACCAGCCTCATGTCCATCACAGCGATCAAGCTTGATGTACTAATGTCAGCTTGATAGTATAGTTTTACCTTTATGAGTTATTCAGTACAGCATAACAGAAAAGAAGCTCCATGCACCTGAACTGAGATGCAGAAGCAGTACCAGCTAGAAGATGATCTCATATGTATTCTGTCATCTGCATGTGAATCAAGGAACAAAGCCAATATGAGAAATCTATTACTATGCAGACGGCCTCGTAGCTCATCTGGCTGACTTGTGGAGATATAGCAGAACTGCTCTGTAGCCTGGCACTGGAGCCTTCTAAATTTATCATCAGCGTGCATTGTGCTGACTCACAGTGTTAGATGATCTGTGACAACCTTAGCATCCTCTGAGCCTGTTCTCTGGGCACACAAACACAACAGAACAGTCCATGGACATCTCAGCTGCCATAGCATTACCACTGGGAATACAATATACTCATTCTGCCCAGTCTAAAAATTTCCTTCACAGGGCATAAGTCATGGTGTGCACCCTATATCAACAGCAAGTCAGCTGACTGGTCTGCCCTGAGTGGCTTGAGTCTATCAACTGTTAAGAGTCTGTTGCTGAAGGAGACTATTTGGCTATGAGTCTATTGGCTTTTTTGGCTGGTAGCTGATTAACTGTGAAAAACAGTAACTATTGTCAGCCACCACTACAGCCATTCACCACATCTGTGAACATAATTTCTCAGAACATAATAGCTCATTAACCACTTAAATTGGTAGTGTGAAGGCCAGACATGTGTCAGTATAGATGGTGCAAGCCACGAAAGGACCCAGCTGACTGTGGCACAGAATGTTCCTGCTAACCAGTGCTGGAGGTACGTGGGATAAGAGATCAGTCTCAGTCCATGCTAGACAGAAGCAGTGTTGTTGAGAAGGCGGCAGGGCTTCATGCAACTGGCAGGGAACCTAATATTGCTTTTAGCTGAAGGCATACAAGTAAAGTTCACAGTCTCACTGTGCCTTGACTCTCCCTGCTCACTGACTCTGTGGCAGGTTCATTTTATATCTTCCTCTTACTACATTCCTGGATATTTGGTAAAGCCTGGTTTCTAGTCTCATATTTTGTACTCTCTGCTTTTCATCACAAACATGTTTTCAGTCAGTGGCCATATACTAATCATTTTAACTGATTTGAAGAGCGAGGTGACATAGAGCCACAACACCTTAGTGAGAGTCTGGGAGATGGGGACACCTTCTAACATCTTTAGGTATTCAGAGTTAGCATGCTTACTACACTGCTGGCCATCTCTGGTAACCATTGTATAGGGGGAGCTGAAGCTACGAGCTCACCACCTGCCAACCTTTCTTCACCACTTTGGTACATCAATTTTGTACTCCCAGAAGAACAGCCCTTTCCCCACTGAGCATAAAAACTTAAATTTTCCTGCCTCTTACTTGAAATGAATTGTGGGTGGGAGAAAAAGAGTGGTGTCCCTGCTTACTGTTTGAAGTACAGGAGCAGACAGCTCTGTCCCATAACAGTTATCATGAAAACCTCTCACTTGCATCCCACCTTGACAATTGTAATAGGTATGTGAAAAGAAACCATCTGAAAGTAATTCTGCAAGTAAGTGCAATTGCGTGTGCTGAGTCACACAGCTGGTTGATAAAAAGTAAACCCACATTTTTATCTCATTTATAAGAAGAACCAATTTTTATTTCATCTCTATCTATGCCATGATTTTAACTGAAAGGAAATCAAATATCTTATCATTCTTTTTTTTTTTTTTAGGTCCAATTATGACAACACAAAGCGCCAGTCAGCAAACTCAGAATATTTTATATAGTACATCAACGGAGCATAATGTATCTACACCTGGTAATAAAAAATATCTTGTACTTCATTAGCTTAAAACTGAAACCTGTTTCCTCAGATAATTTGGTTCATCAGATAGCTGCAACAGTCTGATATAAACTACATCTTATGACGTACAGTATTTCCTTTTCAAGACTCTCTTCCTTCAGAAAGGGAAACTGAGACACCAAATATTTAAATGGATTGTTTAAAAATCACACAGCAAGTTGCTTTCAGAATTGAGGTACAAAACTGGCTCCCCAATGTAAACTCCATCAGTATTTTGTTTTGGTTTCAGTGGAGCCAGAATTACACCCCCTTTCATGTCTGGCCTGGCCCTTAAGCAAGGTGCTCAACTTCTCTGTGCTTTATTATTCCCATCTTCACACTTTTCTTTTAAAAAAATGGCAGTAATCCTAATGGTTAACATTTCACAAACTTCCTTCAAGTCCTACCTTTCTTTTTAAGGGTGAAGTTGCATGTTCTACTTATACCATACTAAAGCCACTTAAAATGCAAGCATCTGCAAGTTGAATCTTTTTAACTGATGCTAAGTGCCCTTTGAGCTTCTTATGGTTAACCCTTGCCTGAAGTGACATAACTCTGGCTATGCTACCTAGCTTTCATCAGGGCAACTTCAGTTTGTTCCATGGAGTTAAAATGAGCAATTTGTAGTTATTCTGCAAACCAGGGTCATAGAATCATAGAAGTCGGGTCGGAAGGGACCTTACAGATCTTCAAGTCCGACCCCCTGCCAGGGCAGGAGGAAAAAAAACTGGGCTCAAATGATCCCAGCTAGGTAGGCATCAAGCCTCCTCTTGAAGACCCCCAGGGTAGTAGCCAGCACCACTTCCCTTGAAAGTTGGTTCCAGCTCCTAGCTGCCGTGACTGTGAAGTAGTTCTTA
>NW_017728909.1:32247377-32250686 GCF_001723895.1 Crocodylus porosus | reverse complement strand
TTTGTGACCTGATCATAAAAGGCAATCAGGTTGGTCTGACATGACCTGCCCCTAATGAAACCATGATGGTTGCCCTTGAGCCTCATCCCTGAGGCCGGCCCATTGCAGATGTGCTCCATGATGATCTTCTCAAAGAGTTTCCCTAGGATTGAGGTAAGACTGATTGGCCTTTAGTTGCCTGGGTCCTCCCTCCCCCCTTTTTTAAAGATGGGGACCATGTTGGCTACCTTGTAATCATCTGGCACCTGGGCCAAGCACCACGAGCGCTTGTAAAGCCGTGCCAAGGGCCCTGCAATAACCCTTGCTAGCTCCCTCAACACCCTGGGGTGGAGAGCATCTGGACCTGCTGATTTGAACATGTCCGGCCCCTCCAGAAGCTCTCTAACCCGGTCCTCCCCAACCTGAGGTCTGGAGGCGTTCCCCTCGAGTCCGTCTTGAATCACGGTGGAGAAGTCCCGGTCCCTGCCCAAGAAAACAGAGGTGAAGAATTGGTTAAAAATTGAATGCACGACTCCCAGCTGCCACCTCTCTCCCACCTCCAAGCAATGATAGGGCCCAGGTTTCCTGGCTCTTAACCCTGCTCACCAGACCTCTGGTGGCAAGTCGGAGTTGTGCAGGCAAGAAACAGTATTAACCTGTTAAGCCCTTACTGTGCAACTGCTGGCAGCACATTGTAACTTTACCACCAGTTAACATTCCACAGATTTAGTATAGTCTACGTGTAATGTGTAACTTCACCCTTAATTTTTGCAGTTCTAGAAGGGTCTCACTACAACATCTCACTACTTTACAGCTTTTAGTGACTCGGAAATAGTTGCTGACACTTCTACTGGTCACACTCCTTTTTAGGGACTTGAGCAAGGAGATGTCTGGGTTAGTTTATAGTGGAAAGTTTGTACTTTTTAACCCAATGTCTTCTTAGCAATGCAAAATCAGTTTGTTGTTAGAAGCTGCAATTTGTTTTGCTTGCTAGCCTTACTTTGTTCCTAAACTACAGACACCACATGGAGATGAAACAATTCTATTGAAATTGAAAAGAAAATAATTTAGTTTACAGTGGGTCATGCTTGGATGACCGCTGCTTATTTTTTCTGTTGGTAAAATTAAAGAAGATATTTGAAGAGGCAGAATCAGAAGAGCACATTGTTTGTTAATTTCAGAAGGGTCTTTTTCTAAAAGGTATTTTTAAAATCTATTGTGAGTTTGAGTTGAATTCCTGTGTAGAAGATGTTTTAGTTGGCCACTGCTCCCCTGCTGCCAAATTTTCAGACCCGTGGGAAGCTCCGCAGTACTGCACAGGGCTAGGAGGAGGCAGCGCACAGCTCCAGGGCCCAATCTCTGTGTACATGGCCCGATTCCAGTATGCAGAGCCAGCACAGAGTCCCAGGGCTCAGTCCAGGTACGTGGGACCAGGTGGGGGCATGCAGGGACCAGGCCCCAATCCGGGAGCAGGAGCCAGCTGACGGCATGTGGGGCCCAGCTGGAGACCGTGCAGGACCCAATCCAGTATGGGCCCCCTAACCAGCCCTATGCCATTCATTTGAACCGCAGGGCTGAAAAATTGAGCACCATTTCTTTTAGTTATCATTAAACATTGGTATATTTTTTTGCTATTTACGTGGAAACTTTTAAAATACCTATAAGTCTTCCCTCCATCCTGTGAAATGATCTTGGTGTAAAATAAGGGGAAGAGGGTTATTGTTCCACTCTTTGTTCGACCCTGGAGGGTTAAGTTTAGATGGAAACCTAAAGGAGTATGATGCAAGTGACTCCCATTGTTTCCAGGAGTTGCTTATATCTTGCTGGAAGAAAATCAAGCCCTTTATCTGACTAAGTATTCTCATGTAATTGTTAAGAAGTCGTTTTAAAAATGTGTGCACTATTATATACTATACTATTCCACCCAAAATAAAGTAGATCTAAGAAAGAGAGAAGTGTACTATCATTGGCAGTACAAACCAGGGTTATATTTTAAGTAATGTATTCAGCACAGTACTAAAGATCTTAAAATAATGAATGCAAAATATATCTGCTACTTCCCAGTTGTTAGGCACCAGACTTGCCCCCTTTATAAGTACTAATCTGAAGTCATAACTAAAATCTCACTCTGGGTGAATAGTTTGGAATCTGATGCTTTTATATATATAAAGCTGTATTTTGTGTATACTGTTATGGTTGCACTTGATAATTAGGAAAGAACTCTTCTAGAGTTGCAGAAAGAATAAAATGCACTTTCCTACAATATTTATTCCTGCAAAGGACCATAAATTGAAATTTCTAAAGGCAGTTTCCTACCACTCCGTATATTCCCATGCACATTTAACCATTAAAGCTTATATTATGGCCCAGATTATCAAAATTGTCTCAAAAACACTGTGGAAACGTAATAAACTTTTATGGAAATCAGGGGGAATTAGATCAAGATGTATCCATTGAAAAAGTGAGAGGTATTGATGAAACTTCTGTGAAATCATGACAATCATGCTGGTAACCAAAACAGCAGCAAATGGCTACTCTCATAACCAGTGCTACACATAGCCAGAGATATTTTAAAGTATATTTCAAAAGCAGGCAACCTAACATTGCAAGCAGGATGGGGATGCTTTTCAAACAAGGCTTGTACTTTTCCCTGTTAACAAATGCTAGCGTAGGAACTCTGTATCCAAACATATCTAGAAGAAACACTCATTATAAATGAAAGAAATGGCCATGTTCAGAATTAACAACCCATTTTCTGCTTGTGCCACATGGAGCATACCAGCTGTGCTCAAAATAACAAATTCAGTATAGTACCCCAGCTTGGATACTGGATGAAACTGTCTAGAAAATTGCAGTTGATTAGAAGGATAAATAGCACCAACTAAGTTCCTGTGCTGACCAGGACTTTGACAGTTCCACCCACCATCAAACTGACTCTGGAATAGTTTTCCTAGCAAATTCATTTTTTGCACATAACCATGAACGTTTTCTGTGGCCACATTACCACCACATTACATTGGAAACCAACAGACTTCTACAGCTATCTCCATACTAGCAGCTCTCATCCTAAGCATACCACTGGATTCACCATCTGCAGCTGAGCTCTGCATTACAACTGTATCTACTTTGATCCCACTGACCAGGATGCACACCTTTAAGGATCTGGAGTAGGTGTTCCTATAATTGTAATACAATTCTAAAACTGCAGCCACTCAAATCAATAGTCTCAGATTCAGGCCCTCCTCCAACCAGTTACAATACCAGCCCTGAGACAAGAACAAGAGAATCCCTTCTGGGCACTAGGAAGGTAGTAAAACACTGGAATAGGTT
>NW_017728909.1:32136657-32246587 GCF_001723895.1 Crocodylus porosus | reverse complement strand
CTTTGGGCAGGGGGCTGGACTCGATGATCTCCCGAGGTCCCTTCCAGCCCTAATGTCTATGAAATCTATGAAATCTCCTGAGGTCCTGTCTAACCCAAAATTTCTATGATTCTAGTCCCTTTGGCTGTTACCTGTATCCCCAAGCTTGAACACCTTAGATATCAATGACTTCCAACCCCTCCTGGAAAATGACAAGCATCTTAAGGTAGCCATGGAGGACAAACCTGTTCTGGCTAGCCTGCCAACCTCAAGCAGCAACTCCAGCAGCAGACTACCTAACTCCTGTTCTCACCAAGGCCAGACCTTGCTCCAGACCCTGATGCCGGCTGTACCCTTTCATCAGCAGACACCACATCATCTTTGGATCAAATAACATGTATTATAACACCCAAGGTTCATTCACCTGCACTTCTACTAGTGTCACATTCACCGTCACCTGCTTACGGTGCTTGCTGCTATCTACATTGGACAGATGGGGTGATCCCTACATATAAGAATGAATGCACACCAGGGTGACATCCATTCCAGAAAGACACCTCCCAGGACATTGCATCGTTGACTTCAGAGTAGTTGTTCTTAGACAGCAACACCTTAAAAATGAACTTGAACAGAAAATTTGGGACCAAGAAATTGCCCACAGACTAGATTGTGTTAGGTAAAGTCTAAACAGGCGTGAATTATTATCCTATTATCTGGATTAGCTTTTATAACTGTTTTGTTTTCATCTCTTGTACCCACCTTGCCATTTTCAATAATACCTCCTTCTTTTTCCTCCCTTCCCTACACTTTGTACTCTTATCACTGCTTTCTGTTTGGAAGCTCTGCTTCCTGCAGTCCCTTCACAATATTTGATGAATTAAGCCACTGCTCATGAAAGTTTATGCCATACAACTCTACCTTATTTAGTCTGTAATGTACAAATCTACCATGCCTTCTACCTGTGGAAATCAGTCATCGATTGAACCATCTGGCCATTAATGCCCACTGGCCTTCATTAAGCAGCTAATGATTTCTGACAAATTATTCAACTTTATGTACAACACTGCTGTCTGGCTTCATGCCATCATCAGCTTGGTGTTAGTTCATTACACCATCACAAGCTGTTCAGCATAGCCTATGAAATTAGAAGAGACATTGGCAGCTAGTTCCATACACCTGAGCTCAAGCACAGAAGTGGCACCAGCTAGCAGGCAATCTCATTTACATTCTTTCATCTGCATATGAATCATGGAACAAAACCAATATGAAAATATTGATACAATGCATACGACCCCAGGAATTGCCTGACTGCCTTTCAGAGAGATCAGAGCCTGGCACTGGAGCCTTCTAAGTTTATAATTTTGGGAATTTCAGTTACTATACAGATGATGCATGTACTGATCCATAACAACCATTGGTCAGTCTCAGGATGCCCTCTGGAGATGTAAGACACAGCTGGACAATTCACAGACCTATCTTCAGTCTTGGCACTAGTACCAGGAGTACAGTACACCTGGCTCCAGAGCCCTCAACTCTGGGCATAGGTGATGGCATGCAGTCTTTCCTGTTTGGAGAGGGAGTCAGCTATCTGGTCTGTCCCAAGTGAATTGAGGTCTACCAATATTCTGGAGTGCTCTGCTGTAGAAGACTATTTGGCAGTTTGACCAGTAGACATTAACTACAGGGAAACAACTGTTCCCTACTGCCAACAGCCACTAGGCTTGTAACTTCTCTGTCCGTCAGCATCATCTTCCATTTTAATTCACTGATGACTTAAACAGGTTGAAGTGTGAAGGTAAGATATGACAGCACAGAGTGTATAGGTTGGGCCCAAATTCAGTTGACTGGCACAAAGATCCAGCTGTTCTGCTAATGAGATGTCATGAGGCCAATCTCAGTCTCTTTTAGACAGAACTGGCATTGTTGGGAAGAGCTTTCTGGAATTGATGGGTATTCTGATATTGCCTTCTGCCACGGGCACAGGAAGGCAATGTCATTGCTATGCCGACATTAACCTGACACTCAGAGTCAGTGAGCAGGGATATTTCCTCCTTCTTTTTGCTATAGTGTTGGATGTTTAGCAAAGCCTACTTTCTGCTATAAATCACAGGTGCTTCAAGATTTTCACACAATTTGTACTGTCTTTGCTTTTGACCACAAACATATTTTTTGGTTAGTGACTGATTAGTGGTAACATTATGTTAATTAGTGGAACCATGATATCAGAGAGGGAACCCTGGGGAGGGAGAATGCACCTACAAGCACAGCTGGCCAGTTCTGTCACCTAATGTACAGGGAGAGTCAAAGCTGGGGCCTCACCTTGTCCCTGGGTTTCTTCACACTTTGGGGCACCCAGAGGAAGTGACAGAGAAACCTCTTCCTCTCCTGAGTACCAGAACTGGAAGTTTGATTGCAGTACTCTGGGCCAGGCAGATTTGACACCACTGCTTCGCCACTAACAAGCCCTGACAATTGGAACATGTATGTGCTAAGGGAAACTGACTGAAAGTAATCCTTCTGCATAGTAAGTGCAGCTGAGCACTGACTCACACAGCTGTCTAAAAAAATACAGTGCACATTTTCATCTATTTAATAAAAGACCTAATTTCTAATTCATGTTTATTTGTCCAATCCTTTTAACTGAAAGGAGGTATAATTGTAACCTTTTTTTTTACCCCAGGTTCAACTATAACAACTGAAGGTGTCCATCAGCAAACTCGGGAGAGTTTTTCTGAGAATACATCAGGGTGGCATGGCAGATCCACAGATGGTAAAAAAAACCCCCACTTTTAGGTGTTTGCCCATTATCCCCTTTTTAGTAAATGGCCATGATAGCCTTCTGTCTGCTAAATTTTATATAATGTAGTACATACCTTTCAGGACTCTTATTCTGAATATTCAGATGGCTTTTCCAAAGTCACACCACAACTCATTGTCATTACCAGAATCAAAACCCATGAATGAAATCTTGGCTGCGCTGAAGTCAGTCCTATAGCTGCAACTGCTTGCCCAGGCTTTATCAGTTAGACAAGAATACCTCACAGGCAAGTTGCTCACCTTCTCAATGTCTTAGGAACTGGACCTGAAATCAGATTTAAACATGATAGCTTTCATTTCATTGAATCACAGAAAATTAAGGTTGGAAGGGACCTCAGGAGGTCATCTAGTCCAACCCTGTGCTCAAAACAGGACCATCCTCAACTAGATTATCTCAGCCAAGGTTTTGTTAAGCTAGGCCTTAAAAACCTCCAAGGATGGAGATTCTACCATCTCTCTAGGTAACCTGTTCCAGTGTTTTACTATCCTTATTGTGAAAAGTTTTTTTCCTAATATCTAACTTAAACTTCCCTTGCTGCAACTTGAGACCCTTCCTCCTTCTTCTGTCATCTGTCATCACTGAGAACAGTCTAGCTCCATCCTCTTTGAAACCACCCTTCAGGTAGTTGAAGGCTGCTATTAAGTCCCCTCTCAGTCTTCTCATCTCCAAACTAAATAAGCCCAGTTCCCACAGTCTCGTCTCAAAAGTCATGTTCCCCAGCCTCCAAACCATTTTCATTGCCCTCTGCTGGACTCACTCCAATTTGTCTACATCCTTTCTGTAGTGGGGGGCCCAAAACTGGGCACAGTACTCCAGATGTTGCATCACCAGTGTTAAATAGAGGGGGGGAAAATCACTTCCCTCAATCTGCTGGCAGTGCTTCTACTAATGTAGCTCAGTATGCTATTAGACTTCTTTGCAGCAAGGGCACACTGTTGACTCGTATTCAGCTTGTTTGCTGTAACTCCCAGGGCCTTTTCTGCAGAGCTACTACTTAGCCAGTCTGTGCCCAGCCTGTAGTGGTAACTGTAAGCACACAGACAGTTCAGGCACATGAGTTGCTCCATGGTAAATCCTGCTCCTTGGTAAATCAGACAGTTTACTTCTGAACCAGGCTAAGGTTTGTAGTCACAGCAGGGCTGCTGCAAGCATATGAACCTTTACTGTGGGTCACATGCTCTGTAGTAAGTCCCTGTTTCCAGTTAACTTTTGTCAATTAGATCATTTATCATACCCTTCATTTCCTCATCTTCCTTCTTTTCCTAAAAGAACTTGCACTAAACCTCATGGTCAAAATGTACGCCTCATTGACTTAAGCTAAATATCCTTTTTCCTAAATTGTCATAATTTAGAAAAGTTTCGCTTGCCCTCAGTTTCTATCAGCTTTGTGACAGTCACAGACACCTTCTTGTGGTCAGACTCCTGATTGTTACTGAGTTAGATAAGGGCAGTTGTTTTGTTAATATTAGACAGGCCCTGGTGTTTGTATTTGTGTATTAAAAGAACCCATTACACTACAGCAGTAACTCTCTGCAGCAGCATTGCATCTGTAAAGAAGAACATATCACTCGAGCTTTTCTATTTCCAATAGGTCCACGTTACACCACACAACAGACTAATCTCACGTGGATGGCGTATAACATATCCATACCTGGTAAATATATTCATTCTTCATCTTCTAGTATGTTTACAAATTATTTCCTTAGATTGCTATAGGTATGTGCCTAAAGTGCAGTCACTTCTCATCTACAGCTTTATCAATAGCACTATAGTGGAGAAAAATACTAAACCACAGATCTTGTAAAAGAGAAAAGATGAGCAAGCTTGTCCCATTATTCATTGTTATTCTGTTCTAATAACTGTTATGCTGCGGAAAATGAGACTCCAAACATTTTATTAGAAATACAAGTAGGTGCAATAAGCACTTTGTCTTATCAACTCAGAATGACAAAATGTAAGAACCATAAACCAATTTAAGGAGGGGAAAATATGCTGTTGTAGTGAATTCACTTAGAGAAGCTGAGAGGAATTTAGGGCAGAAGGTACTCAGCAACTCAGCATCTTGCACAACCTGCTACCTTGGGAGGTGTCAAGGAGAGCCACAAGTGGATCATGTGAGGGAAAAATTCTGTTACAAGTTTGGGAGCTGAAACAAATGTATAGGACCAATAGAGGCTGAATCCTGAATTAAAATAGCTTACCATGAGTTAAAGTAGGAAGCAGTCACCAACATCCAGTCTGTAAGGCACTGAAGAGTCTCAGTTTCTATTGGATGAAATTCATTCTTTTCATAGATTTCATAGACATTAGGGCTGGAAGGGACCTCGGGAGATCATCGAGTCCAGCCCCCTACCCAAAGGGCAGGAAGTCAGCTGGGGTCATAGGATCCCAGCAAGATAAGCATCCAATTTACTCTTGAAGGTGTTCAATGTAGGTGCTTGAACCACCTCCGCTGGCAGACTGTTCCAGACCTTGGGGGCTCGGACAGTAAAGAAATTCTTCCTTATGTCCAGCCTGAAACCGTCTTGCAGGAGTTTGTGACCATTCGACCTCGTCATCCCTTGGGGTGCTCAGGTGAACAGACGTTCCCCCAGATCCTGGTGTTCACCCCTGATAAACTTATAGGTGGCCATCAGATCACCCCTGAGCCTGCGCTTTTCCAGGCTAAAGAGTCTCATGGCTCTCAGCCTGTCATCGTAAGATCTGTTTTCCTGACCCCTGATCATGCGCGTGGCTCTCCTCTGGACTCTCTCAATGCCAAGGTTAGAAGTTGCCCCTTTAATTTAGTCTTTAGCCTACTTGTTACGATATTTTACTTGGGCAGAGGGCTAGTTAGATGGGCCCTATGGCTCACTTTCAAACATCTTTCTTCTCAGGAAGGGTAAAGGATGCGCAGTGCACTCAGTGCACCATGCCTTTTACCCATCCTGGATGCCGCATGATATGCTCCCGTGGAAAAGAAACCTTTAGGATTTTCAGGCAGGCAACGAACAGCAGATGTATCTATTAGGCAAAGTAGGAATGCCCAAGGCTGAAATGAAATGTCAGCATTTTGCATGGAGGTGTGAAGCCAGAGATTTATTTTATATGACTTAAATGGCATATTATTCACATATTTTTTTCTCAGGCGATGACAATTTACAATAAAAATCTTATTTTTGGCTATTCACATTTGTATACCCAAGAAACTGGTCAAAAGCCACACACATGCATCTAGAAATGTTCTCTCATTGTTGTTTGTAGTATCAAGAATAGCTCAGGGGAACAGAATAGCAAGAGCAGATGGAACTGAAGATAGCTTAAATAATATAATATACAGTTGCTTCAAATAACAATTTTTTTCAGCTAGGCTCAGAAGGACCACAGGATAGATTTATAAAAAATACCAAGGGCCAGATCCACCAAATAATTTAGGTGTCTAATTCCTGCTGAATTCAAAGACAGTTAGACTTACAGGGCTAGATCCAGTTTACTTCCATAGGGCATCTTTACACATGCCCCGAGGTGAGGACAGGCTTTAATTACAGGAGATCTTGGGAGCTGCTGTAATTAAAGTGTCTGCAATGTCTCATGTATTCAGCATCCTGCTCTTCAAAGTGTCACCCTGTTTCTAGGGACTCCTCAAGTTAAGAAAGGTCAAACTCACATTTCCCCTTTTCCAGTAAAATATCCTAACAAGTAGGCTAAAGACTAAATTAAAGGGGCAACTTCTAACCTTGGCGTTGAAGGAGTGGGGTCACTGGGTGTGTCTGCATGAGACGCTTTACCATGCAGTAGATTACGCGGGGATGCCTCCTGGTAATGTGGGGATCAGGACCCTCCTGGTCATGTGGCTATCCCCCCATGTGGCCTGATCTCTACCCCCTCCCCCTTGCCATCCCCTAGCTGGCATCCCGTCAGCCTGGAGCTCTCCCTGGCTGCTGCAATGGGGCAGGGGGGCAGGAACACCCCGGCCTCACCTGCTGTGCTTCGGAGCAAATTTGCTCCTAAGCCAGTGCACATGTAGACCCTTTCCCTGGGGACAATTTACTGCTCTTTTGCTCTTTTTGT
The DNA here is from genome assembly GCF_001723895.1 of Crocodylus porosus. Lineage (NCBI taxonomy): Eukaryota > Metazoa > Chordata > Crocodylia > Crocodylidae > Crocodylus > Crocodylus porosus. The sequence goes on along the minus strand of NW_017728909.1, from coordinate 32,239,740 downwards.
AATGCATAGTAACTTTACTGTGCATTAATATCATGTGTAGACATGTCTAGGAGGACAGAAAACAAAATACAGCCTGACTCTGTGGCTTGTGTATATCTGTCACTTAGGCACTTTCAAAAGCCTTATCCCATGTCTCTTAAACTTTAGCTGTCTGGTTTTATGCTTTTCCATCTGTAGAATGATTTTGGATTCACTTATGCTAAATAATTGACTGGTTAAACAAATGGTTGCTTAACACTATAGTTCTGTCTACATTAAAGATTATATGCATAAATAACAATGGTTCAAATACTCAGCCTTTTACTAGTATAAAAGCAAGAAGGTATTTTCACTGCAGTTCTCAGGTTTTACATCAATGCAAGTGAAAACAAAAATTGGCTCAGTAATTGTAAAATATGCTTAAAAAAAACCCTTCCTAAAATAAAGAAGCATGTTGTTTCTTTCAGATCATTTCTAATCTGTTTTATTCATTTTGATAGGATTTTCTTCTCCGTTAATGGAAAAAAATATCACATTAGACAGTCCAGCTAACATTGAACTCTCGTGTACTGTGGCCAGTGTATCTACTCATGCGGTAGCCATTGAAAAGGCTTGGAAGAAGGATACTAAACCAATCAAAAGTAATGTCACTAGTAATGAAACCAAAAATGTCTGGAGTACTCAGTATAAGTAAGTAGCTGCCTTCTTGATTGACGTTTGAAGGAATACAATTAAATGCATTTGTTGTTTGGTAGCTATGGGCAGCTTTGTGACACACATACTTCAGGATATCCGATCAAAAGTTTACCGAATAGAAAAATGTTATGTTATAAAAGGCTTAGACTTTTAAAAGGTCACACTGAATAAGGTGCAGTTAGGTTTAATATATTCCTGTAACTGGTATATGGAAGCCATGCATCAAGTAAAGGGCTAAGATTAACTCTGCCCTCTCTTTGTCCCCTCTTGCTTTAGAAAATGAAATCCCCTCTTCCTTCTGGCTGGTAAACTGAGGTCTAAGCAAAGGAAACTGAAAAGGGAACAGGTGACTGAGTTAGTTCTCTCAGCCAGTTGCTACTCCAGCTACTGATTAGTCCTCTTAAACTGTACTGGTGTACTCTGTCCCTCTACTCTCCTTCCCACCATGGGGATAAGAGATGAAAAAGCCTTTTGCCCTCCTCCACTTTATTTACTTACTGGAAGGAAGACAGTGATCATTCATTCTACATACTCACTGACAGAAGCACAGAACCAAACCAGCCTAATTTGCAGAAAAGAGGATTTAGTTTGGCTATTAGCAAAATCATTAAGATGGAAGAACCCAATAGGCAAACTAGGGATGCTGTGAAATCTCCTATATGGGAAGTCTTCTAAGAATATGTTAGAACAGGGCTGTCCAGCTTCTAAGTGGCTGGGAGCTGCATGCCCTTTGAGGGAGCCACATGCTGCACAGATCACACCAGCATGGGCCACAGGTCCCCTGCTCTGCAAACTGGACTGGTGCTTTTCCCACCCCTCCCCCTCACAAGCATGTGTAGTGCAAGCATGCTGGCCTCACACTCAGCTCCCCAGCCACAGGCTCCCGTGTTGCATGGGCATCCCAAACTACATGCTTCCCCGGCACCATGGGCTGTGCCCTGCTCCAGATCAAGTCTGCTCTGATGCGCTGGATTTCTGGTGTGACAGACCAGACAAAAATATGTGTATAAATGCCCAATGATTCCAGATCAACATGTCTATGGTTTCTAATCCTTTTGGGTAAAAAGGCAGATGAATAATGCATAATAGATAGAAAAAGGAAAAAAAAAACATATGAAATGCATTTAAACTCTGTTATTCATAGGAAGTTTTAAAGGCATATAGAAGTTTCTAGATATGAACTCCCTGGACTGCCATTTTTAATTTTCTAGATTCAAAATGTATAGAGCCAGAAGAGACCATTGTCATAATTTAGTCTGATCTCCTATATAACACAGGCCATACAATTTTCCTGAGTTCATTCTTACGAGAAAAAATAGAACATATATTTTAGAAAGAAAAACATTATTTTCTGTATTAAAAATCTACAATTCTGAAGCATTTGCTAGGACTACTAATTAGGATTTGTTGATTCCTTCACAGTTAGTTGTTTGTTTTTGATTTCCCAGTCTAAATTTGTCTAGCTTCTAGTTCTTATTATATCATAAACTCATTGGCCATATCTAGATTTCATCTAGGCCATGTTAGAGACTATGAACTGTAGTGCAGCTCATGCTATATGCGAAAAGGGGTACACTTCACCACTTCGGAGTATCATTAGGCACCTTCCGGTCAGTATGATAGAGACAGCAAGCATACTGACTGGCATGCATCTGGTGGTTACCTTACATATATGTTGGGATGTAGTAAGTACACAAATAGGAATGCTGTGCTTCATTCCAGGGCTCCCGAACATGGTTTAGAAGCATTATGTTCATCTGCTCTGACTTCCTGCATAGTAACGACTATGGAACAGATTCCCCCATTAGACACATAAGTGGATGTAAGCCCCTGAATGCAATTCTGTTCTAATGTGAAAAACTGTTAATATAAAAGGTGGATGAGTTCTCCACCTTGCTGCTTTTTCTGATTCAGTCTTCAGGATAAGATGACAGTGGGCATGTCTACATGTGCATTAATGTGCTGTAGGTACAGCACATTAAGTTTAGTACTTGTAATAACAGGTACTAACTAAATGTGCAGTAACCGGCACTACATTGCAGTAGTCCCAGTGCATGCCTTTTAAGTGATGCTAATGTGCAGTAGACTAATTCTGCTGCATATTAGTGAATCACTGCAAAAGCTATGCTATTGCTGTAATGTGCATTAGAATTAATTCTACTGCTTGTTTAGCCTCACATATAGATATGCCCAGTGTGTTACAAAAGTAGATGCATTAATGGATTTTTAGGACTTGAGGGCAGAATAGAAATGCACCTAGTTGCTCAAGTCTACTTAAAAGAAATCTAGCTCTGTCCATTTCATTAAGTACATGGTCACCTAAACCAACCATTTGTGGATGAATTACATCATATCCTTTGGGAAGATACTCAATTTTGAGTCTCTGTTAGTGAATTACAGAAAGATGAAAAGAAAGATGTTATCATAGACTCACATTTTTTTCTCACAGGGTATGTATATTCTTTTTCTTTTAGCCTGTATTAAGAACCCAAACTCCCATCTTTCTGCAAATTTTATTTTGTTCAGTAATTATTTTTCATCTTAGTATCTGGTGTCTAAAATATGAGGAATAAGTACCTGGTATCTAAAAGTAGAATAAAAAAATATTTCACAATTTTTCAGATTGCAGATCCGAGAGAAAAAAGACATGGGAAGTTACATGTGTGTTATGAAAGGTGAACACGAAGTGCAAGCTGTCTTTCATTTAAAAGGCAAGTTGTATTAACTCTGGTTGTTTCAGTTTAAGGACGTATAAACACTGAAGTCCTGTGATCATATTTTATAATGGTTGAGAAAAAACAGTTGAATAACTTTTAGGTTTCTGACTCTGGAATTTGGATTGAAAAGTACCAGCCAAAACACTGCAGGTAAGTGAGAATTAATACCAGTTATCTATATTTGTCATTTGTGAGGCATGCAAATAAAAGTTTTGGGAAAAGATTAAAATAACACACGATATGAGTTTCTTCCCTATACCACTTTGCATAAGTCTTTGAAAAAACATTAACCTGTCTACTTTTGTAATGAATCGTCATCTTAGCATAAAGACAAAGCAAAAAGCAGTGAGCAGAAAGAAGACCTATTTGGTTTTTATGTGTTAGTTGTTTTTCAGCTGTGGAATAGGATCATGCTTGAACACACAACTTGAGCATTCATGGTAAAAGGTTACTTAAGGTTTTTAAAACGTGATTAATGATTTTAAAAGCCTCAGTTTTAATGTGCTTCTCTTCATGTGGTCTGATTTTTTTTTTTTAGTGACTGGGTACTCATTCCTGTCTGAAATCAGGCTTTTTAGTGTTATCAGTGACTCATTACTGCCAAAACCTGAAACAGTGAAATTTCAAGTCACATTTGCAGATTCAGACCAACAAGACTTAATTGACATTCACAGGAGAATCAGTAGTGACATAAATACTTGAACTGGTTTTAGATAACAAATTCAGATACAGATGAAAATGGGCAATTGAAAAAGCGTTATTTAATTCAGAATAAATATGTACATTGTCTTATATATCTGTACAGAATACACGAGTGTGTTAAAAACATGCAGTTTGGATATGTTAGGAATTAGAGCGTACCCTAAATATTGGCAGGAAAAATTCAACTGACCTAAAAACAATTGAAACTAATGTAAAATATTGTAGAATTTCCAACAAAGGAAGTTCTGTCCCTGACTTTTGGCATCACGTAAAATAATAAGGTAGCAAAACACAAAAATATAAGAACAGCAATGGTTAAAGAGAACTCAAAACATACAGAAAAGTGTTTGGTGTTCATTGGTCTGTCAAAAAAAACAATTGAGTCAGTGAACAATACAATATATCTACCTGGTTATATGCCCTAAAAATACTATAAGCCTTATAGGAATTGCAGTTAGTAAGCTAAGTTTGCAGCTGAAGTATACTAGCTCAGTACCATTGTAGTGAGTGGAGCTAATGCTGATTTATCTCAGCAGGATATCTAGTCACATAACTTTGAGAAAGAAGCTGGAACTTTATCCCTCTTGCTACAAAGTCTTTAATAGCAGCACTGACATCTGCTTTCAAACCTCCAGCCACTAGAGAGAAGACTGCTAACTGCACTTATTTCTGTGTTGATGGGGAAAAAAGGGAAAAGAAAGAAGTATATTGTTTTACTTAGACTGTCTTTCCACATCAAAAAATGTCAATCTACTTTTACTTACCAGCACCTGGATAAGATTTAACAGAATGTGTACTCTAGTCTGTTTTAAATAGGTCAGAGGAAGTCTTATCCTTCTGAAAGTATAAAATAGCTACTGTCTTAGCACTAAGAAGACTTAATCAACACAGAAGTCACCTCTGTCAGAACACAATGAATAGGGACCTGTTGATTTATTACTATGAGATGGGAGAATTGCTTTAAAATAGCTGAATGCTGCCACTTTTGATGCCATAAAAGCTGTCTTGACATCCTCTCAGATTGATGCCAGTATTCAGGAAAGGAGGAAAGAGCAAGCTCTGTATCTTCCAGTGGTAATGTGATGAGACTACTTTCTAAGGCACAAGAAATTACTAATCTGTTAATATAGCTGTTTACAAACAGATAAGGTCATATAATTTGTTGAGTAACAAGTAAAGAGATCTATTCATGGACTAAAATCAGACTGGCAGGATGCCTCAAGTGGAGTTAGAGAGGGGGCTGTTCAGGCTTAACATTTTTGTTCATGACTTGGATACAGAAATAAAGGGTACGCTGGTCAATTTTGCAGACAAGACAAAACTGGAAGGAATTTTAAACATTTTCAGAAGTTGGATAAAAATGAAAAGGGTTCTTGGTAAAATGAAGAATTGAGCTATAGACAGCAATATGAAATTCAACAAAGTTCTATGCATAGGGAAGAAAAGCCACATATATAGATGCTGGCTTAGCAGTAGCATTGCTAAGGATCTGTAGCATGGTGGATCAGAATGTAACGTGAGTGTAATGTGATGCTGTCACAAAAAAGATAAACACAATTTTGGGTTGCATTAACAAAAGAATTGCATCTAGTGGTAGTGCCACTCTAGTCAATGCTGTTTGGCCTGATCTGAAGTACTATGTCCAGTCTTGAGCACTACATTTTAAAAAGGATGCAGGTCCAATAGGTTAGGAAAGTGAGTTGTATTAAGAAATACTTAAGGAATTAGGTATGTTTAGTTTGTAAAACAGGAGGTGAAAGGGACCTGAGAGCAGTTTTCAAATGTATGAAAGGCATCCATAAAGAAGATCAGGTAATATTGCTCTCTCTTGCTTGTTTTCTCTCTTCCAGAGGACAGGAGATGTAGAAATAGACTTAAAATGCAGCAAAACAGATTTAAATCAGATCTCAGGAAAAACTCCTTGGGTTCTTAACATCCAGATTGTCTGCACATTAACACCTAAAATTGGTTTTAAGTATTCATTATGCAATTCAAAGTTATGCTAGTCCAGGGCAGGATTATAGCTGATCTATGGGCATTTTTACATGTGCCCGGGGGGGATGTGTTAATTAGAGTGGCTCTAAAGTGTCATTGCTGTCTAGCATATCAGCATCCCCGCGCTTAAAAATGGCAGTGGGGGCACTTGAACTAACGCTCATTCAACAAGCTTTAGTTCAAGCACCCCTGCCACCATGTTGAAGCGCATGGATGGCAGACTTAATCAAGTCTGTTCTGACATGCAGGAATTCCAGCACATCAGAGAAGTCTCGCTGCTCATGTATATACAGCCTGTGTTGCACTAAGGTGTAACCAGTCTAGGCTACACCTTAGTGTAAACAACCTACCTGGCCCCCCTCCCTTGCTACCCCAGATAAGGCCCACTGGTGCACCTGCCCTCTCCAGCACCCCAGATCCCTGCCTACCCCTCCACTTGTGGCTGCCTACACTGTCTGTCCCTGGGGAGCAGGCAGGAATGGATTAACCTGTCTGCCCAGCTGGGACTGCTGCTGTTACTCCTCTCTTGGCAAGCTCAGCTCCATGAAGATCAGCTGCTGACAGCTGGGCAGGTAAGTTAACCCTTCCTTGACTGATCCCCTGGGACAGACAGCCAAGCAACTACAAGTAGGTACAGCGAGGGGTGGAGTGGGGGCAGAGGGGAAACCCAGAGTGAGAGGGGAGGAGGAGAAATTCTTACCTTTCCATCTTTCAGGCCCATGCTGACCTGAAGTGTTTGCTCCAAGTTTGAGCTAGCGCTCAACACTTGTATGGCTCACAGTGTAAGATGTAACAAGGCCCTAAGGGCAATAGGACAATGGAACACCCTGCCTAAGGAAATTGTAGGATTTCCTTCATTAGTTTTTCCAGAAGCAGCCAGATAGTTATCTGCGGTAGTTTGGAATAGACACTCTTGCATCTGTGCAAGAAGCTGGACTAGATAACCAGCCATGTCCCTTCTAGTCTGTATGATTCTGACTCAGGGTGTGATTACAAATGAGTTAATGTCAGGGATCTATTTATTCCCAAATGCTGGGATTTTGTGAAAGAGCCATATGGTGAAATACAGTCACACTAGCAAAACTTACAGTGACTTCAGTGGAGCCAGGATCTCACCCGTGGTGCCTACAAGAATAGAGAGTCTTACAGAAAAGCTCACAGGTTGCTCAGGAAATATCTAGTACAGAGTATCCCTGCATATATATTGGCAACCGGTATCCATATAATAAGCTTGAATAGATGTGAGATGCCTTGCGGCTATGTATAAAATGTCGGGCAATCTGGGACTTTAATCCAGTACAGTAAACTAGTTCAAAAAAGCAAAGATAGGGGAAGGGTAACTCATCATGTCCTCTTCCCTTTTTTCAGTTATTTGCTCCTAGGCTGAGCCAGATGGGTAGTAGCTCCTGTATTCCACTGATCTGTTATTCTGAGTGGCCAACATGCAATGGCTTGTGGGGAGGCACCTTACCTCCTTCCCTATGTGTAGGGATGTGTAAAGACTAGAGATAGACACCATGTAAACCAGCAAGTACTGTGTACATACTATCCACGGTCCATGCGGCAGTTACATACGCTGCTAGTGGCAGTTGTAACTGTCATATGTAGGGCCATATCTTATTACTGAGCTGTACACCAAACTTTTTTCCACTTCAGTAGCAATCCTCTGTGCAGAATACAGCAGTTTTATGGGGCTTTTTGGTAAAATAATTAAATTTGTGTTGCTTCCTTTACCTTCCTCTAATTTATTGCCTTTTTTGTTTTGTTTTTGCCCTCTTCCCCAAATTGCACAGTGTCACAGGGACACTTAGGTGCCCTGTTCCTAGAATAGGATTAAGGAGCTGCCAATCACCGGGGCAGCTCAGGTGCCGGTTGCTGGGGCAACCAGGCAGGTCACATGGCCAAAAAGGGGGCAGGGCCAGACCTTTATAAATAGCCCAGGCCAGCGCCTGGGAGGCAGTTCCCTCCAGACAGCCGCAGGAGCAGGAGCTTTGCGGGAGAGCTGAGCAGGCTGGGTGGATGGTTGCTGCCTGACCACGCAGACCGGCTGCAATGATGCAGGGGTAGGGAGAACCCTAAGAGGAACATGGTGAAGAGCCTAGTGAGTGCAAGCTTTGTGTTATAAGCTGGTAGGCTTCTGGTTTGTGTTGCAGCTGCTTGGCTCATGTTTTTGTTACTGTTTAATACCGGAGGACCGGGTGAGGCTGTAGGGGTGCGAGGAGGCCTCACAGGGGCTCCCCAGTAGTTTGGGGGTTCCCGGTGCCCAGCAGGGACACAGTGAGCAGTGCCACAGTGGGCACAGCGTTTTAGAGTGCCGGAGAGGCGTCCGGTGAGTGGGGGTTGGGACCCCAGCCCGCGAGGGCGGTTGCCTGGTAGGGTGTACGACCCGGAGGTAGGGTCAGGGGCCAGGCATGGCTACGAGCCACCTGAGCCCCAGGTGCGAGCAGCGCGAGAAGCGCGGTATGGGCGTGGGAAGCGCAAGCAGTGCGAGAGGCACGATATAGGCCCAGAGGGGCAAGGAAGCGCGAAAGGCGCGGCACGAGCACGAGGCGTGATATAGTCCCGTGAGGGCGATATTTTGTCCAGTGTGGGCAAACGACCCAGGAAAGGGGTCAAGGGGCCAGGCATGGCTGTGGGCCACCTGACCCGCAAGCGCGAGAGGCGCGGCAGAGGCCCCGGGGGGGCAACGAGCGCGAGAGGTGTGGCAGAGGCCCCAGAGGGGCAACGGATGCGAGAAGCGCGAGCGGTGCGAGAGGCACAACATAGGCTCTGAGAGGGTGGGGACCCCAGAGGGTTAGGAGGGGCGCAGGTTGTGTGACAGGCCCAGGAGCGCCTGTAAAGGGGCACAGGTTACAGGACAAGCCCAAAGGCGCCGGTAGAGGGGCGCAGGTTACACGACCGGCCCAGCGGCACCAGTGAAGGGGCTCCAGGTGCGCAACAAACCCAGGAGTGCCACAGAGGGGGTGCCAGAGAGGGGCACCAAGGCGTGGTGAGCCCAGGGGTGCCAGAGAGGGGCGACGAAGGGCAAGGACTTAATAACATCCGGGAACAGCTGCGAGGCTTGGGGGGTGCTAAAGGGGAGGTTTGGAGGCACGCATAGCCCTTAAGGCTGGGGTGCACCGAGTCACCCTATAAGGGACGGGGAGTAGTGCCAACATATTACCGTGGACAAGGGAATCGTAGGCAGCCTCCACTACAGAACCATAACAGCAAAGACATGGCGGCCGAGACAAGAGGGTGCTAGGTCGCCCATGTGACATGGTAAGGGGCACAAGGGGCATCACAGCCACCCCTGCGTCCTGCCCCGTGACACACAGGATTGGCAATAGTGTTACTGATGCTGTCCTTTTTTACTGAAATGGGCGAGTAATAAAGGCACTCTGAATTAAAAAAGCTCTTTTAAAGATATAACATGTTTTTTATTAATCCATAAATATATACCAAATAATGAGGCTCCAGGCTGGATTGATGTACATTGCTAATATATGAATAAAAACTAAGATTTTACAGATAAAGCAAGGCTGGTCTAGTAGATTGAGCAAGTACTGGAAAAGTCTATGAGATGTATTTTATCATATATTGATTCAGTTAAGTTATATTAATATCCATTTGTTATACTTACATAGCATCCAGGTTGTCAAATGTTACTAGTTTGCAAGCTCCTGCAAGGTGAATTTGTAGACTGAAAGTTTGAATACACACAATATAGTATGTACAACTGGGGAGTGGGAGTAGATAGAGAGGGGTGCTGAGAAAATATGGGGGGGGGTGCTCTTTTACAGAGGTTTTGAACATGGGTTGAAAATGAGGTTGGGTTGTGGGGGAGAACTCTCTCCTTAGTCAGAGGTAGGGAAGTGGAAGAGGACTGGGTTGCTTTTGAATTTGGAGGGGGGGGTTGGGGGGAGGCAGGGATTCTTCTTGAATGTTTTTTCTATTTCTGTAATTTTTTGTCTTATAAACTTTCCTGAGTCCTTTTTGGGAACAAATGTATTTATTTAACTTTGCAACAGAAAACATTCAAAATTTATGGTTGTCCAATCAAGAAAGAGCAAGACACTTACCTTGGAGCTTATATAGATTGACAAAGGTTTCATGATATAAATGGTATAGTTACAAATCTTTGACATCAGTCCTTGATTTTTTTAAAATCAAGATAAATTGTATATTATTTGGCAAAGAAAGTTTTATAGGCACACATAGCTTACCAAATATTACTATTTTACACTGTTATGGTCTTTAGTGAAAAGTCTTATCATTTTAGAGATTGTAGGAATTTTTATATTAAGTTTATGCATTTTAAAGAATACAGCAATTTGAAGTATGGATGACTCTCAACTGCATATGGGGAAAAATAACAAGAATTTGGGTTTTGCTTTAAAAGCTACTTTTCTGTAACTACTGTATTGCAACCGTTCTGCAAATGGGATTTCTATAAACTTCAGTGGAAAGTCTGTGTATAGACTATCAGCCAAAAACAACTACTCATTAGATCAAGCATTAGTAGCCATCTGCTATCTAATTGTTTTCCACTTAATACAAGAACAGAAAAGTGAATGGATGTGTTACTAAAATGCTTTGATGCTCTCTGTGTTTTAGCTAAGTCCATTAGTGCTCACTTGATAATTTTTCTCTATTTGTTCTTAGTGCCTAAAATTAAAGGAAAAGAAAAGCCCATAGTCAGTTATGAAGGAGATTCTGTTGTCATAGTATGTGAAAGTGGCAGCTATATTCCTATCACTTGGATCTGGTATACAACTAATGGAAGTCACCAGGTAAGATTTCCATTTGTTGGACAGGCAGAACAATTGCATTAAAACTGATTACAAAATGGCAACCTGCTTGCCAAGTATAATTAACTCATGGTACATGGATCTATTACAACTCTGACAAGTCCTACCTTGGTCTTTAGTTATGGCTGATATAAAAACATACACATGGTAAAATTACTGAATCTATGGTTACTGATCGTTAGAGAAAACTTTATGAAGACCGGGATTCCAAAAGGCACTTTTAGGTGCCTCTAACTGAGACTTCACAACACTTCACAGTTATCCCCAGCAATTGATTCAAATGGTCAGGGGAGAGGCAGACATCGCTCAAGGCTGATTTCACCTGTGCATCCTCCTGGTTAGAGCACTCAACTGAGAAAGCGAATAACTAAATTCTGGGGCATGTCCACATGTGCAATTAACATGCAGAAATAAATGTCCTGTGCACAACATGGAGTGCATCCAGCTGGGGCAGTCTGGACTGGCAGGCGACCTATGTAGTCAGCCTGGCAACCCAGAGCTGCTATGACCAGGCTTCATATGCTGCAGGGAGGGCTTCCTGGAGCACGGGGTGTCACAGTGCAGGGCTAGCTGGAAGGCAGCCCTCTGCCCTAGCCATCTAGGAAGCGGCATGTGGAGATGGGAGAGCAGGAAGCTGTGGACTGCCTGCTCCTCATCTCAAGGCACGCTGTGCCCCAGTCAGCTGCAGGCCAGAACCTCCACTGGAGCATGTGAAGATGGGGAAGCAAGCAACCCAGGGCTGCCTGCTTCCCCGTCTCTGCGTGCTGCAGAGCCCCCAGGCTGAGACACTGTGCCACAGCCACTCTGCAGTCGGCTAGTGCTCAGTGTGCCTTGAGAGGGGGGAGCAGGCAGCCCTGGACAGCCCTGCTGCCCTGTCTCCACATTTGTCCTGGTGCATACTTTATTTGCCAACTGTCTCTGCACATATGTGGGATCCTAGTTTAGGATATCAGTTCAAAATTTGTTTTCCAATGGCAAATGTTAGAGATGCTGAATCTATGAGACTGGTCAGACTGGTGTGACTGACTGCCACCAGTTTTCTGTTTTGACCCTGTTCCCCAGTGACCTGCTGAATGCGTGGCCAAGCATAGATATTTCTATTTAGAAATTCTACTTATTGCAGTCCCTTTACAGAATCTGAAGTAAGCCCATTGCTTATGAAAGCTCATGCTATTTTTTCTGATTTAATTAGCCTAGAACAGGGCTGTCAAAGATATGGCCTGCAGGTTGGATCCAGCCACAGAACCATATAATCTAGCCCCCGGTATAGCCTGTGGGTCTACACACTGCATGTGGCACATGGTGAATCAGCCTTGCATGCAGTACCTGTTTCAGCCAGTCCAGGATTTACTGCATGCAGCACCCACTGTGGCTGGTCCAGGATGCATGCTGGATCTGGCATGGGTGGCCAGTCTGTGGGCCCAATCCAGCCTGGAGAGCTGGCCACTTGACTAAGAATGAATGAATGAATGAATTTGACACTCCTGGGTCCATAGGGGTAAAAACAAATGTCAGATTTCCCTCAGAATGGAGATTTTTATCCTGGAAACCTAGGCTAGAAACAGATGTCACTGAATAAAGTTAATCAGTTGTAGAAGGAAAACCCCACTTTCCCTGCTCACCCAGACCCATTCCTGGCAATTCCAGGAGCAGGCAAGCATTCCCCAGATTGTTCATGGGATCATAGGGGATGACTGGGTCAATGCAGAACCCCAATTTTCCTGCTTATGGAGAGGTGCCCCAAGAATCCCTGGAACTTCTTTGTAAGCAGGGAAAGCTGGGCATGTGGTCTGGGGGCTTGGGAGGCACCTGTCCAGGGTGGTTGGAGTGTGTGAGCAGCTCAGTTCCACAGAACTAATAGATGTCTGCTGCAATAAATCGGCAAAGTCTTACAGTACTACCTTTTGCTGGGCCAAAGTTTTCCCTTTGCTGTGGTATGACAAAGGATAGCACTATTTGTGCTACCATAAATTTTATGATTGCACAAATAAGGTCAGATGGCCTCTGTTTCCACCCCTACAGATGTAAAAGCCCATTTTCCCACTTTAAGACTGAGTACACTTTATCCAAGATAATACTTTGTTTCTGGGATTATTGCAGTTTATCTGATTTCTTGCCTTTTTTGTCCAAGGAGAAGCTGTGCATGTAAAAGACTACGCCGCTTCCAGGTTTTGACTTGGGCCGTTCAGAACTGCAACATCTGTTTTTACCCTAAAGTGCACATCTACACTGACTTCTTCTTGGTCTTACATGCAGTGAAATCAATAGCAAAACTTTAATTGAATCTAGTAAGTGCTTCATGAGGCCCAGTCTAATTAGCAAGTATTCAGCACCTCTCAGGAATTGTCACAGATTTTGGAGTTTATACGTTTAAATAAAATATGCTACAAAAACATCACTTGATCTTATTTGACCCTGATGCATACAGACTTTTCAGTTTTCAAAACATACACAGTTACATTAATATTTTAAATTTTGCATTAATGATTTTTAAATGTCTTTATATTAGGTTCCTATTAATGATTCCCTGATGCCAGAGAAGTACATAATTGATAAAACACCTGCCAACAAAACCCATCTCAAGATTATGAAGCTTACAGGGCAAGATGGTGGATTATACGTGTGCCAAGCTGTATTCAAACTAGGAGAAAACAATGGAGAAGTGAATCTTAAAGTTCTCAACTACATGGTGCCACTCAAACCATTTTTTGCAATAGCTGCTGAAGTTATTGTATTAGTAGCTCTTATTTTCCTTTATGAGATATACTCTAAAAAGAAGGAAATGCTTGCAGGTAGGATATCTTTTTTATAACAATAACAAAATTTATATTGAGACTACTTTGATAGAGAGGAAAGTAAGAATATTTTATAATAAAACATAATGACTGGACTGATCTCTGAGTTCAGACCCTGCTTTTACACTGAAACAGACCAACAGAATGATCTCAATGGGTTTTAGAGGAAAATGCTAAAATTGCATTGTTTTTCTGACATTTTCCTAAGCATGGCTAGAGGTGTGAATTTTGTTGCATGTGTCAAAGGCTTGAATACTTGAATCAAACTGCCATATGTTTGGGTCAACTAACAGGATATGTGATGTGTAGAGAAAAAGCTCAAAGTCCAATTTATAAACTCTTAAAGATATTTTAGAGTTACATAAGTATGATATGGTATGGGATATGGAAATCAGGAGCATAGTGAAATGAGTATTAACAAAAATGGATCTGATCTGTATACTGATATTCTGTGTGAGAATAATTACAGGATTTAATTGGTTGTATGCTTCCTTTTATTTTTTAGTTTATTCATTTATCATTAAAAATTAAGAGAAATATTTTCCATTAAAATAATATCATAATAGATATGTTCATTAACTTGAGTGCTATTATAACCACAGGGTTTTCTTTGTTACACAGAAGGTGAAAAAGAATTTGAACAAATTGAGCAACTGTAAGTAATAACTTATTAGATGATATATGCTCGCACTGTGCTAACCTGTAAGAGACAAATATCAAATAGTGTTAACACCAGATAACTCGGAGTAAAAAAGATTCTCAGGTCTTAACATAACTTGATGTAAAGAATACCAGTATACTTTCCTATGTATTGTTCTAATTCCCTTCCTTGAAGTCTTTCCAATTCCCATTTTGCCATGTACCAGCATGTACAGAATACAACTTCTCCATCTTGTTCAGTTCTTCATCTTCATCTTCTTCTTTATCTTGCTTTGGGCTTTTTATTTATTTATTTTGGTAGTAGTCATTATTTTGATGCATTTTTTATTACTTGCCAACCTGGTACAATGTCCATGTACTTCTCTCAAACTTCCTGACACTGAGGGAGATCATTTCAGATAGAACAATCTCCATCTTTTATCCATATGCTTAATGTTTCTAGTTTAGTGTTACATATACCAGGTACCCTGGAAAACCCTACATACAGGGAGCATATGCACATGCAATTAATTTGAAGCAATAAACTCCGGCACATATTATGCTAGATTTTATTGATTCTGGGCACTGTGTTTGACTGTGCGCTCAAGACCACAGCACGTTGATCTGGGTTGGAGCAGCCCCAGCTGGCAAGGGGCCCAGGGGCTGCTCCAGACTGGCTCAACATGCTGTGGAGTTGTTAGCTGGGGCACACGGGTGCTCCATAGCAAGGTTAACCAGCAGGCAGCCCCTGCACTGAAGCACCCTTGTGCCCCAGCTAGCCCTGTCAGCATCTACATGTGTATTGTTGCACATTAAAAAATCTCCACCACAGGATACTACTTGTATTTAGAAGCACTAACCTGTGGTGGACTTTATTAGTTTACTGTGGTCTAACAGGACTGCATGTTTAGAAGTTGAGATGTTTACTGTGGAGCTAATTAGGCAGCTGCACAGTAAACATCCTGTGTAGACATGCCCACAGTGGAGCTGGTTTATTAAGCTGTGTGACCAGGGATAAGATAGAGAAGATTTGGGGAAGAAGCATTTGTCAGGAATTAGCGTGATCTAAGCCTGGCATGTTCTCACCATGCTGGCAGGTTTTAGCTCAGGATATGGAGAGAACCTGCATCCATAAGGCTAGATGGATACACTCGCCACTTCCTTCCTTTTAGTAGAGTGCATCAGACACAGGGAATACAGCAACTTTGGTGCTGAGAAAGCAGGTAACTTTCTGGGTGAATTCCTTGTGTCCTCTTATGCAACTCCATGTGGACACCGGATATGAGATTTATTAGAAGAGGAAATACATTAGTTCAACCCAGATGGGTTTTTTCTACCTCTACAAGCAGTCTGTATTTCTACCTTTGGAAAGCAGAATCCTGTGCTCTACCCCCTACTCCCCCAACATGCCTCCCAATTTGCTTCTCAGCCATTTCAAGGACTTCCCTCTTTACTTTTTCCATTTGTCAAGTACCTGATCTCTTCTTTATCCCTTTGTATTTTATTGGCACCATTTTTCTATATTTCCTACTATCTGAAGCCATGTTCCCTGTTTCCTTTTGCCTCATCCACTCATCCATTTATTTCCACAACCCCTGTATCCTAAATGCTGTCTAGCTCTGCTGCTATTTACTTAATTCCGTCATTAGATTCATGATGTTTTAAAGCATTTTGGGATATTGTTGATGTCTTATATCAAGAGCAGAGTAGTTCCCTTAGCTCCATATTACCATATTTTTATCACAAACAGCCTTATTGAAACTGAGGTCTATTGGTCTTAAAAAGAAAAAAAAAAAGAAGCTCTTACTCATATCATTTAATATGGCACTTTCATGGGAGCTTGAAATGGTTCCTTTATAGCAGTTTGATTTTTACCTAGGAGATTGGAGTTCTCTTCTATTGGATAAATGCACATTTAGGAAATATTATTTAAGTGTTCACGCTTTGTCTCATTGCAATGGTTTTATGGTAAAAAAAAAAAATCTATATTAGTAGGTGTTTAAATGCAAATTGATGTACCAGGTGATCTGGATTTTTTTTCCTATGGAGTCAGTTCATCGTTTTAGATTATAACTTTTTAAAATCAGATTGTTGCCACAAATCATTTTGGCTGCTGAAATAAACAATAACTCTTCTCATCTGAAATACTTTCTAATACCTGTAGGTATTGTTAGAAATGACTGTGAAATGAGATAATAGTTTCAGTCCTTTTCCCAGTGATCAAGAGTCCACAACACACACACAGTCACAACTGATGCTTGTGTGGAATGACCCCTTTTGGTAGTGTCACTAGAGAAGCTAAGGATGAAGTACTATACTATGGAGCCCAAACTGTCCCTAATAAGCGACCTCTCCAGAATTGTCTGGAATACCCTGGTAATTAAAATAGGAAACTGTGTGCTGTTATCACAGGTATTGTTCCTACCTATTCAGCAGATGGGGTTGTTTTTATTAGGTAGACTCCCAACAATCTCTCTTTTAGCAGGGCATGAATTTATCCTGTTGAAACTAACAAGTTCAGTTTTGCTATTGTTATAATACATTATAATTAACTTATGTGCATACTGTAACTACATCAAACAATGCCAGTACCAGCTGGTCCCTTCTTGATCACACTGTGGCAGATAACCTATGTGTAGATAACCAATAGGTTAAATGTATAAAATGCTTATGTGCGTAGCACATTTCAAACCCTTTATCTACTTTGTAAAGTAACCACATTCTGGTTAACTTTCTGGAAATGTTGAAAAGGAAGCAGATGTCAAAGGGGGCTGGTAAGCCTCACAACTACTATTAGAAAATGAAAATGACTGGTCTGCCTTGGGGCTGCTAATACCACAGCACTGACACTGCTGTAAATAATGCTCATTAACTACACAATGCTGTCAGGGAAGTGATATTGGCAACCAACAAACTGATTCGCTTTGTGATTTTCACCGTTTCTAAAAGTTAGTTTCATGGCTGTTAGAAACCTTGAAAATGATAGGTCCTACTCAAGTTCAGGACTGCTAAGAGAGTGTACTTAGTGAGCACTGCTTTTATTAATTTGCACAAGTGGATATTCTGGATAAGTGCACAGCCTTTCTTCAATCCTGAAATGGAGAACATTGTTAATTGTGCCAATATTACCGTGCAAGTATAACAACCTATTCCAAAGATTTTTAAGAATAAAAAAAAAAAAAGACTGAATTGATTTCAGAAAGCACTGGAATGGTCACTAGCTGGTTGGTAAAAAGACCAAATAAATTATTTCACTATCATATTTTATTGGAAAAAAATACAATGCATTCATTTTCTGCTCTGTGTTTTACAATCTTTGCATGTTAAAAGTTTGTTTTGAGTTTGAAGTTGAACATGTTTTGTTTTTTCCCCCCTTACTTTTAATAGTAAATCAGAAGAAAGCAATGGTGTTGAAAATAGCAGTACCAGGCATAGAAAAGTTTAAATCAGCTCCCAATACAAGGTGAGTAAAGGAGGAGGCATATTAGCAATTTACTAGGCTATTCTGTGATCAGAAGATTTAAAAGGAAAAATTTATTTTGCCCTTATCATATGTATTTTCAGTGTGCATTATGTGGATGTGACAGAAAGCTGGAGTGAATACAGACAATACTCATTCATCATTGACAGAACCTTACAATTAATTCAGAAATCCAACTCAATATTATGTTTTAATTTTAGCTTTTACCATGTTTGGGATTTATTTGTATTTATGTAGTAATGAAAATTTACACAGCAATTAAAATTGGGATGAAATTTTTATTAAAAATTGGGATGAAGAGGCAAAGCCATAGATAGTCATGTGAGTGTTCCTTAAACACTACTCCTTAAACAGTCTCGTTGCCATCCGTGTGATTGCTCATGTGCATTAGGATTACTCATATTGCAAAGACTTTGTGGGATTAGAGCCAAATAAAAAAAAAATCTCCACAGCGAGAGCAGGGAGTGAAGGAGCCATAGGTAGTAGGTAGGGTAGAATTTATATTATAAAATATGGCTTCAGTAGAAGTCAGCAGATAGAGGGAGGGAAGCAAAGACCCACAAAGAACAGAGAAAGCAAAGAGAGAAACTGTTGTGAGAGGAGTGAGTGACAGAATGGGGTGGGAAGAGCAGGTGTCGTGTTTCTGGAGAACAAGAAGTGTGTAGAAAGACTGGAAGGTTATCACTGAGGAGGCCAGTTACAGCTTCCTGGTTCTCTACCCCAGTCACAGTTCCAGCTCAGGCTAATTTTAATTTGGGCCAGGTCTGCCAGCTGAGGACAAAACCCTGAGCAATCCAGAAGTTGTGTCTATCCCCCATACCTCTTAACTAGTGTTCCAGCATTCCACTGATCTGCCCCAATAAGACAGGGCTTATGGTAACCTTATAGTCCCTGTGTGCATATGAACCGAAAGGAGTAGTGTCAGGTAAAGCCCATATGAAACAAATGACCAGATGAGAATGAGATTGAAGTGTAATTTACAAAGGTACCTAAGAAACATAGGAGCCAAAGTCCCGCTGACTTTCAAAGAACCTTAGGCTCGTAAGAGCCTAAATCAGTTAGGAGACTGACCCTAGTTTCCTTTTTTGCACCAAAGTGGCAGGTTCAGACTCAATCTGGTGAGAAGTGTCCTCTAACCTGCATCTCATGTTCCTTGAACAAATGCCTCAATCACTAGGCTATTGGGCTAGTAGGAGGGGTCCTGATGTATTTCACTTCTGACCAGTATGCACACATAGTAAATCTGTTGGAATAAAATCCCAAACTCTGCTTAAGCTCCATAAAACTCAGATGCATGTGGCTATGTACATACCACTTAAGCATGTGAAGGGTGAATTCAGCCTCCAGCCCTATGTTCCTAAGTCACTGAGACCCAAATGCTCAAAGATACTTAAATGTGTACTCACTGGTGTTAAATTGTATTGGAAGATTGAAAATGTCATTCCCAGTCTGGGACTGAATCAGAATTACATTGACAATCTAAAGAAGTTAAATATAGTAGTGAGTATAAAACAGTTAGCAGGATTTATGTCAGTTGGCAATAATATGTATGTTCTCTTTAATTCAGGAGCCTGCAAATCAAGAAAAAGCAGACATAATTTGACCATTGCAAACTACAGAAGGATATATTACAATTATGTATTTCAAATATCTATTATGCTTCTAATTAGAGCTTTCTAGATGTGTAACCAAAGCCATTATCTCCTATAATGTTTTTAAAATATAGACTTGAAATTGCCTCTCTGCTAAATAATCACTTTGTAAACACAGTACTGTATCCTAATATTGCACATACATATGGGCTGTGTCAGATGTCCCTGTTGTGTTTATGTTCCTTCTAGTAAAAAAACAAAACAAAACATCTTTCTACTATTCAAAAATTAATTAGTTAAGACTAACCCATGTTAGTCTTAGCCTATTAGGCTTTGCTTTTTACATTGGGTCCAGTCCTGCTTTCACTGAGGAACCAAGTGATACAGGATCAGGGCCATTATCTAAAAATGAATATTATGGAGGTAAGTTCACCTTCACGAAAGTACTTTTCAATCTTGAAGTGCTTACACCAAACAAAAATGCCTTTTACTAGGAGATTGAACAAATTCAACACAAACAAGCCTTTTTCCCACCAAAGGACTGATCAAGGGGAATCTTTATCATAGTTCTTATGCAATATATATATATTTTTTTTTTACAATTTCCTACGAAAATACAAAAATCCTCAATTTTTTTAATTTAGTATCATTTTATATATGAGGAAGAGATATGAAGTGAGCTAAGGAAGTTTAAGGTGCTACAATTGCTTTGACTTCCTGACTGAATACAAAAGGCCACATTTTGTACTATAGGATCGTGGCCAGTATACTCAAATTAGTAAATAAGTGACTATACATGTACAGTACTGAAAGGCCCTAGCACTGACTCAAACATCAATGGCCAGATATATTCCATATATTGGGCATGGAAACAGGCTTACGTATTTAAGTACATTTCTCTTTGGTCCTGTTTGAACCCCTGAAAAACTTAATACCAAAGATGAGCAAGTCATCCTCCTCAATGCTTTTCTGTTAGTCTTAAGGGTCAGATAATGTCATGTTATAAAAGTATAAAATTTTCAATGACCTGACAAGGGTGGAATAAATTTAAACTTAGGGCCTAAGTTCACTTAGATGCCTAATAGGTAGAATAGAACCTGGACACAAATATCTGCCCTAATTTGGCATCCTCCTGTTCTTAGAGCTTACCTGAAAGTGTCCCTGAATGTAATAAGTTCAGGTCTTCTGTATGTCAATTAGAAGACACTAATGGTCACTTCAGATGACCTTTTCTGCTAGTCCTATTGGACACTAGAAAGGTTTTGCTATTCTGGATGTTTACATAACTTCTTTTATCTCAAAGAATAACAAAGAACTAATATTGCTTTAATAAGCAATGTTAAATAAAATACAATGTTAACACTACACTTAATTTAATTGGGTTAATGTCCCTATTCTTATGCAAATTGCCAATGACCACAAATGGGCAGGGCCTCACTTGTATAACTTATGCAAAAGACAACACTTCCAGAAGAACAGTGACATGTTCCCCCATTCTTGGATTTTGGTGTAGTACTAGTAACCAAGCAGGCTACCTACAGAATCATCACTACCATCTCCTATAACATCCTTGATTATTCTTTCATAAATTCTCATTCAGGTAAAGAGCTGGTTAACTTGTGAGACAAGTTAGAACCACAGTACCAAATGATACAGCTGCAGGTAGTCCTGTAATAAGCCACAAGCCACAGAATTAATATGAGCAATTAAAGGTGCCAATTAGTTACAATATATATTCAGCAAATGAAATCTATACACTGGTTCATTTCTAGCAGTAAGAATTTCTCTGCAAATTCTTCCCCATGCTCCCTCTGATCAGTTGATTGGTAGGAGAGGGGCAGCTATCACAGGAGAATGCCCCCCACATGCTGACTGGGTGATTGCTGGGAAGGGAGGGGATATTCCCTGCAGGATCCTCACAGGGCTTTCTGACAGCCTGCCACTGGATGAGCTATCACAGAGCCAGTGCTCTCCTTCCCCCTTGGGAGGGAAGAAGGGAGAACAGCAGACTATGGTTCTCTGGTTGTGGGTATCCTCCACACCTGAGGAAGTGGACAATCATTCAGAATAGATCAGGAGAGAGAGAGAGAGAGATGTTCCCTATATAAATCTAACTTCCTTGCAAAAAAAGACTCAATTCTCTTTCACAAGAAATCTCTTAAACAAATGTATACTTTCTCTTTTTGTGCCAAGAAAATGGTTTCTGCCCTGGCACAAACGTAACACCTGTTCATGACCACTGTGTAACTGACTGCTTTTCCATTACAAATGCCTGCTTGAGTCCACAAAAGAAAATGAAACATCCTTTTATTTAAAAGAAGTAGGGAACATTTGTTTTAAATGTTTTAAGTAAAGGAGAAAACACTCAAGAACATTTCCCCTGTCCCTGTGAAAGTACTTTTAAGAAACTAATGTAGGCAAATATATGCAGCTTCTTGTTCAGGAGAAAAGAAAAGCCAGCTCTTAAGTTGTACAGATTCCAACATCAATGCTATTTTGCCGTTTGGCAAACAAAACAGACAAACAAAAAGGAAATATGATTAACACACAAGACTGAGAAGGGGGTGCTTATAAAACCTTGTTTACAGTCTTTCTGGATCTGGAAGTAGTAGTTACTGCCTGTAATGTTGGCTTTGGGAATAGATATCCAGTTTAACTTGTTTTAAATTAAAGAATGAGTTTAATGTTGTACCCTAATTAGCACAAGGTTTAAAGCCTAAATAAAAAGCAGAGAGTCTCAAATGTCTGGATAGTGATCACTGATAAAGATTTCCCTGGTCAAGATACTGTGTTTTATTACACTCCGCCTCAATCTTCCAGTGCACTGCATATAAACCAAAACAGTTACAGCTTTTATATGAATTTGTATCATTATCATATTAATATTTATTGTTAGAGCAAGTAAAGATATATGCACTATATTAAAAATAAATTGCTTGATTTTGTTGTACATCTTGATTATGTTAATAACATTCCAAGATTATAATCTTTTTTGGTAAAAAAAAAACTTCATAGCTAAGAACTTCAGATTATTTATTAAACTTCAGTGTTTATTTGGTTTGTGATGCATGTTAATCTTCACTTGATACACAAATTTAATTCCTGAACTAGAAATGTTGGGAATTACGTGCTGCACTAGAATATAACCCAAGAAGACTTTTAGATTTTCTTCTTTTAAACAATATCTTGCAAACATTTCTGTAGAATTACTTGGTTCTCTAAGCCATTCACAGTAGCCAAACATGAAGAGCTAGCTTTATACAGCTGCAAGTGTCCTTAAATGAAGTGCATCCTGGCACAGCAGTTAAAAACAATATCAGGGGAAAAAAGTACAGGCCATTTGTACCTATTGGCATATATTTAATATATTTCAGAATTGCCTGCCATATAAAAATACCTATGCATATTAAAGTAGTAATGATGAAGTGATTAAGAATCCACAACATTTTTTTGTGGATACCCTTGTCTCCTCATAATAAAACTATTAGGCCAAATCCTGAGAGAGACTGAGAACTGCAATCCTGCTAATTTAATTGAAAACTGGCAGTGCCTGCTTCAGAGAACTGCATCATAGATGCTTGGCATGAATCAAGTTAGGATTCCCTCTCAAGAAAAAAAAAGAGCAACTCTGCTTCCCATCCCATGGAATCTCCAGAGTCTCTAACTCCATCTCCATCATACTTCTGTGCACTATAAACTGATATTGTACTGCCAAATCTTCCCCTCTTACAGAATCTATTTTATGTACATGGTTGCTACAAGCAAAAGTTCCTGGATATTTATTCTATGATTTCAGACATGAAGCTAGAGATGAACAAATACTTATTGAAGAAAAATTACCCAGTCTGTGCATATTCAAATGATTACTGTACACAGGTATGTAAGCTACCTTACATATTGATTTAATACGCATAGGACAGGACAGAGTTGCAGCTTATAGACTAATTCAGAGCTACACAGGTTTTTTAAGCAACAGATTACTTTTTTAGATATTGTGAAAGGACTTTGATAGCATGGTCCTTTTATAGGATCCTACAAAGCAAGCTGCTGCTTACAAAAGCGTATTCATCTCAGAATTAGTCTATAAGGCACCATGCCTTCTGTCTGACTTCAGACTAACAGCTAAATACCTCTCATTTACAGTGCATGTGCAGGTTCTATCAGGACAATTTAAGAGGCCTGTCCTGAAATTCTGGCAAGGAATAATTAATTAAACTAAAAAAATCTAGGAAACAGAAGCCACAAAAATACAAAAGTAGAGCCAAAATCATCCTGAAACCAATTACTCTTGAAATACAATGCACAAGTAATTTTGGCTATACACATTTTAACTTCTTGGGTCCTTATGCTTGGAGCTAACTGTACTGGTTGACTTGAATCTATGTGCTGACTGTGACTATATCATGATATTTTACATATGTTCAAGGGTCAAACTTTGCTTGCCTTAGCAGTATATCTCCTATCACACCCACCTCTCTCTTCCCAACCCTACCATCTACAGCTCAGCTTTCTCCCCCAAGTAGAAGATATTTGCAGGAAATTCCACAAGCTGACTCTTACAGACCTTTCTGGCTTCCAGGCTCCTGAAACCCATAGGTAACTTATTGGAAGGAACAAAATAAGCTCTTGTTTTCCTGGGTAGAATGAGCTTCAGGCAGCTCTAGGACCAGACTCAGATTCAGATTGCTGACTGCAGGCAATGAAATTCTCAAATTTGAAAGCTAAAATCAGTCTCAGTTCTAAGATCATGAAGTATCCCATGCTGACGAAATGCTGCAAGGCAGTAGAACGAGATTTCCTGTTGAAGTCAGTATCCCTAGTTTTCTTTTTGTACGAGTTTCTGAACACCAGCTTGCAGAGCTCTGCTACTTTGCATCAGCAAAAGTATACAATTTTTGTATGGCTCTGTATCTATAAGAGAGACACAGAATGTTAAATTCTTGGAGTTTTTCATTCTCCCCCAGCAGCTTGAACTATTATAGCAGATTTACTGTAGATTTATTATTTTATCATACCAGGTCATCCGTTTGTAATTTATTATTGCTAGTCTCTTCGTGACCCTGTAAAAGACTGGTTATAACCTAAGAGGTTCAATTCTTCAATGCTAAGTAACAAAAGCACATCTTTCTGGGATGTACCCTTTGAATTTATAATTGCTAAGTGTTAAAAAAGTTTGGCTCTTTTTTTTTTTTTTTGGTTAAAATTAAATATTTGTTTATATTATTGTGGAATTACATGTTTCCATCTTTTAAAAAGATATTGATTTCTCACAGGAGTGTATTTTGCTAATGATCAAAGAATATGATTCTTGTTTATTTAACAATAGGATGAGAGAGAAAGAGATAAATTAATCAGATGAGATTTACAATCAACTGAATTATTTCTGGTTTTTTGTTTTCTAAATTGACATTACAAATTATACAACAGTGCCTTGAAGGAAGGAACAAATTTAATGTGTTTTAAGTTCATTTGTGTTTTGCAAGAACTATTTTTGTGTTTTCAGAGGAAGCTTGATGTTAAAAATCTAGTCAATGGTTGCTGAGTCTAATGCTGCTTATCTTGCTTGCCTTATTTTACATTTTGAATGTAGATCTGTACTCACTCATCTGTGTTATATTGTCCTGCCTGAACTGTAAGATATGCGTACTCAGTGGAACATTTATTTCTTATATGTTCACTATAAATGCAATAACAAAAAGAATGGAAATAGTGGGAACAGGCAATACGGTATATACATTTAAATGCAATAAACTTAATGGAAAAGACTGCCTAATATTTATCTGTTTCTTCAATCGTAACTTAAGTAAGAGTCAGAAATACAACAGCATATGCTCAGGGTTTTACTTTATAGACTGGCATATTCTATTGTGAATGACACCTGGGAACACTGGAAATAAATCCCATTTCAACGGATTATTTTCATAATTTCATTTTAAAGGTTGCATCTCCCAAATCTTTTTTAGCATAAAGGAGAGTGATGCCCTGACTATTCTTTGGGGAAATAAAAACAGAGACTGAATCATTATTTTCCCCCTTTGTTTTTTAATCTACATAAGCAAAATCATTTTACAATAATCTCTCCCCTTTTCCCTTATCATTCCCACAAGCATCAGCACACTTACGTGTTTCTGGAGAGCATACACAGCTGTTGTTTCAGCCCTAAATTAAGCATAAATATATAGATTTTGTTATGAAATGTTGTAGGTGAATGGGAGCTGCCTATACAGGAGACCCTTGCCATTCATGGGGGATATGTTCTAAAGATCCCCGCAAATGGGGAAATCCAAGAATACTGTACTGCATTCATGAATGTCGTCTGCATTTATGCCCCCAGCAGCTGTGGGTACATGGATGCACTGGTGGCAGTGGGAACTCCCACAGATGCCTCCGGTGCTGTAACAAAGTGTCATCACGCTAAACTCTGAATATTTGAAACTCTGAATGCCAAATCCACAAATAGTGAGGGTTTCCTGTACTTTATATTGCTTCTATCCAAGATTAATACTGTTTTCTTCTCTTTAATTTTTCTGTGAATGATTTGAGCACTTTAGTACTGTATAGACAAGTCTAAGAAAGTATTAATGGTTTTAAAGCACAGTGAAATGCATCTCAGCCACCCATAGGTAGCTTCAAGTTGGTTTAAATAATACCATTTCCATTGAGATAAATGTGAAATTATTTTTTCATTTTTCATGGGTTTATAAGGGGGTGGGCTAGGGGGTTGTGCAATCTATTTAATAACCACCAGTTCTTTTTCTTCCCCAAAATAAAAGGACAATACAGAAAAGAACCCAGAACTTAGTCAGGAGATGTTCAAAGCCAAGTCTTATTTACCCAACTGGTTCCATGATTTTAAGCCATCAACATTTTCCAAACACCAGAAAAGACAACCTGAACCCTCTTCCAGTTGGATACCTTCACTTGTCTTTAAGTGTCCTGTTTCCACAGCACAAAGACACGCAAGGCACCTCTACACACACACTTTAAAGCGCAGTCGACTATTTTACATTAAAATGTTACATAAAAATGTGATATTATGCTAATGTGGAAAAAAATAGTTTACTGCTCACTAAGCATCACCAAGAACAGCATTCAAATGTGCTATTGCACATTAATTTAGGACCTCACATTGGAGGTATTAAATTTAATGCACATTAGAAAAGGTGCATTAATGTACATGTAGACGTGTCCACAGACAACTGAAAGTATGATGAGCCCAACAGACCTCACTCACTAGCTGAATTATCAGTTCTTCCTCATCAGCCTCCTTGGGAAGGAAAGGGTAAAGTACAGAGATGGTGAGGAATTTTTTGACAACCTGTTTTCATCAAACCTGAAATTGTTCGCAGGAAAGGATTGATTTCACAAACCCTCTATATACAAACAATAGAATACTGTTTTGAAGCATGCTATTTTGACATTTGCTAATGAAAACTTGTTTTTCAACTAAAATAAATATTGAATAATATTTTGTTCCGAAATGTAAGATGCAGTGAAATAATGTAGATGACGAAAAAGATTTAAATCAAAACAAAATGTGTTAAATGTATTAAGAAAATATTTTGTTTCACCTAAATCATTTTTTTCCAGATTTTTCTACAACAACAATTGGCAAAATTATTTTTTTTTATCACAAATTAGAACAGGAAAATTTATTGTGTTTTAAGGTTGGAAAACACTTTCCTGCCTAAATCTAGTGAAGAATAAAATAACCTTGGTGAGCAAAGGGAAGCAAAAATGAGTTAAACTACCCTGTACCCAGCTAGGATCCCATTTGCTACCAGTTCCTAATCCCCTTTCTGTAGATTGTGTAGGTTTGAAGGGAACATCCCTAGTATTATACACATACACCCTGTGATAATGTGATAAGCAGCTAAGAAGAAGAATGAGGGGCTAATTGGAGGGACTTACTGGAGGTGATCGGGTAGGAGGGAATTTGAGGAATAGAAGTGATTCGGAGGGAGAGTGTGTAAAGTGAATGAATGGAGTGGGGTCATAAGCTGAGCAAATGACCCCAGGCGGAGGTCGAAGGAGGACAAAGAAGTGCTTTCTTCCATTAACTAAAGACCATTTCTTAAGTCCTGATAGTAGGCTCAACTACCTCCTGCCCACCCTTAGTTTTTCTCTTGAGATTTGCTAAGTTGTAAATGTATACAAGAGGAGGGAAAACGGTGGTGACTACAGGGCTATTAAAATAGCTAACTACTGTATTTTCTTGCTTGCTGTATGCCCTGAGATAAAATATGCATTTTGTTTTTGGAAAGCAGAAGGCAGAAAAAAAGATTTTCCTGGAGTCACGGCTGACTGTGTAGCATAGAGCATGTTACCCTGGAAACAGGAAGCGTCCAAGAAGTGTGTCATCCCAGGATACAGTCTGCGTGAGGTAGCAAGCACCAGAAACTTCATATCTCTCTGATCCCAGGGAGACTCTGTGTCACAGGATTAAGGGCCAGACCCTTGCAAGGGCTGTAACTAGACTCCTTAGGGTGTGTGTAGACAAAACGGAGGTCCTAAACTGAAGCGGTGGGTTTTTAAAAACACTTCGTCAATTTAGGGCTAAGTAAACCCCCATGTCGTGCACACATCTGCGCACTTACCTGCCTCTCCGGCAGTGGGGACGGGAGGGCGAGCTACCAGTGGGTGGACAGGTCTCTGGGCTTGGGGGGCAGGCTGGTGCTTCCCTTCATGGCAGCAGCACTCTCCCCACCAGACAGCCCCTGCCTGCAGGCACCCGGGGGCACTGCAGCCATGAAGGGAAGCACCAGGCCCCCACACAGCTCAGGGAGGCAGGCAGACTCTGGTGGCGGGGGGAGGGGGAAAGATGAGGCTCCCCTCTTTCTTAGGCAGAACCTGCTTTCCCAGGCTGCTGCCAGGCTGCCTGCAGGGTTTTCTACAGAGCCTCTGAGCTGCGTGGAGCCTGGTGCTTCACTGCGTGGCTGTAGGGCAGCAAACTAAAACTTCTTGGAGGAGTTTTAGTTTGCTGTGCCCCAAGTCATTTAAGGGACATTATGCCGCCGAATTTGCTATAGCTGGTGGGATTACTTCACAATACACTGCTGACGCATGCAAACACCAACACCATTAAAGCAGAGCAAAAGCATTTAACCTGCTTTAAAATGTCATGCACACTTGCCCCTCATTTCATCTCCACATGGCCTTAGTTCGTTACTGGAAGTAATTCTCCAGATAAGTTCCTGTAAAGAATGTATTGTTTCCACATCACAAGCCTCATCAAGAGACTTCCAGAAGTTCCATTTGTTGCTTTAGGCACAAGCTGCAGGGTTCACCCAGTAGCTACATTAGCTAATAATGTGAGGGGTAACGAAGGACTTTGCACTTTCAGCTTTGTGTGTGAGGGAAGCAGCAGCTATTTTGGCTGCTGCATGGCATGCACAGTGTTTCCAGTGCTTCCCTACATCATACACACATCCTAAATTTTGTGGGGCTGCTTATGGGGAGAAATGTGCATGATTTATGTGATAAGATATAACTCAGCTGATTTAAGGGTTGGCAATGTATGGCCTGTGGGCCAAATCTGGCCTGCAGAGCCAGAGGGCTCTGCCTGTGCCCACACCCATGTGAGGCTGGGCAGCAAGTAGCTGTGCTGGGCCTGGCAGCTGGGAGTTGTGCCAAACCACTGTCATTTCTGCCTGTCTGTGAGCACAATTTTAGTTGGTGGGGAGCTGCACCTACACTGGAGCTGGGAGGCTAAAGGAGGGGGGAGAGGCATCAACAGCTTGGACACAGCATCCAGCTGCCTGGCCCTGTCTCAGCTCCCCAGATAGAAGTTGCACCTGAATTACAGCTTGGGAATTGGAGGGGTGGGGGTAGGTGGCAGGTACAGCTCCTAGGTGTTTGGCCTTTGGCCTTGATGTGTCACTGAAGCCACCCAGCCTATGTCAGTCCAGAGCTGGGTTGTTCCAACCTGCAGCTTCTAAGGCTAGGGACAGAAGTTATATATAAGTCAGTATAAGTGATCAGAAACTGGTTCAAATCTGTAACACCACAGAAGTTCAGTGCACATAAACCACTTTCAAAATGGCTGAAACTGGTTTAGGTAAACCTGGATGGATGTAGTATCAGACTTCACTGATTTAGGTTAAATCAGTTTATTGAACTTCTGTCCCAGATCCCCTCCAGATTCAAGTTAACTCACAGGATGCTTTGCACCTCCTCCACAAACTCCCCCGCACAGGGTGGGCCAATGGGCTTATGCCCAAGCTGTCTGCTCCAGCCCAGCAGGGAGGCTCTAGCATCTCCCCTTCCCTCCTCCCCTGGCTTCTGGCCTGGACTACTGCAAGCATGTGGCTGTATTTCTGGAATCAAAAGTGAATGTCTGTTCACTTCCTTATCAGTTCAATCTACTCATCTTAGACTAACCTGCGAAGATTAAGTTGCTTCAGCCTCATACTTTTTAACTGTATGTACTTAGCCTAAAGTTTGCCAGCTGCTGGCAAACCAACTAAATAACCCATCTCTGTACAGAAACAACTTGCTAGAAATAGGAAGAAAAGATGGAGAATATAAACAAGTATGTTTTATTTTTGCCTTTTCCCTGTGCTCTGCTCACATGATCACAGAATAGAAATACTATGGTCCCTAAGTTCTGCAGCATGGATCACCTTTCAGATATAGCAGCAATAGTCTGAAATGTGCAGCAAGCACACAGAATAATTTTGAATGCTGAATACATTCTAGAGAATAGAGATCTGCCCGAAGACATTCTATTAAAGAGAAAAACAGAACATTCCTGTAATTAGTTGTTACAAATTATTCAAACAGCTCTTACATTAAACATCGAAGGCCTTTGTTCTCCCCTCAGATAACACATGACACCACGTATGCCCCAGCCAAGTAATCTTCTCACGCTGTGATTAACCAAGGCTGGTGAGACAAAATTATACTTTCGGAGGTGGGTTCACAAGGGTGTCATTTACAATCTCACAAGTTTGCAGTAAAGACTGTTTATTTCAGTCTTAGCAGAATGTTTTATGTGTACTCAGGTAACAGAAGAAACAAAGCTTGTCAGACGGTAGGAAGCTGAAACAAGTCAGCTCATATTAATACCAGTTGTAAATACAGGCTCAGATTCAAGGCGAGAGATGGACTAATTTATGTAAGGTTTGGCCATCTGGTCTTAGCATTTTTTGGATGAGTATAACACTGGAAATAATCCTCTCAGATAGACCTGTAACACTATACCTGCTTGTCGTTATTCTGCCCATGCAAGCCAAAATACACCCATCGAAACAAAAAACAAAACAAACTTCCCTACCAATACGTGTAGCATTACATTCTGTCAGATTCATTCAGTGACTTTCTGTTGCCTATTCTAGTCCTTCTCTGCATGGACATCCAGCTGATGTGAATATTGCAAGCCAGGCTAACTGCCTTCAGGAGGAATTGCACACTTGGAAGGGGCGTGGAGTGGGCCGTAGAGATGCTTAGCACACATCTGAAAGGATTTACTGTGACAGAAGGAAAAAGACTAGTGCACTAGGAGCAGTGTAAGGAAAGGTCAGTCCAGCTCACTGGTTACAGCTGCAGTCTGGGACATGAATAAGATGAAGGAGGGACCAGGAAGTGAGCCAAAGTCAGGACTACCTCAATTAGACTAGTACCTAGGCAATTTGGAGGCCTAGGGTAGGAGGCAAAGATAGATGCTGGGACTAAGTGTCAGGCTGAAGGTTTGGGCCACAAGCAAGATCCAGGAATACAACTGAGCATGAGGAGTACTAGGAACAGGGAGAGACCAGCTGACCATCAGGAGCAATCAAGTATCAGGACCAAGAAAGGATGTGTTGCCCAACCTGGCCGCATCCAGATGAGCGTGGCCATGTGATATGATGTGGCACTGCAAACATGTCTGTGGTGCCACATTCAGATGTTCTTTGCACTGCGCCCATGTGTGCACTGCTCAGCTTTTTTGTTTCTGTGAAGAAACAGCTTCCTTACTTCATACACACACCTGTCTCAGCTTTTTTGTGGTGGTGGGGGGGGGTGACTCTGTGGGTTCTTTTGACCCCTGGATATCCAAGGGTCAAAAAAACCTGCAGAAAAAAAGAGCAGAGCAGCATACACATAGGCAGCATGTGGTACTCAAAAGCAGAGTGGTACTCAAAAGCATGCTGTTGCTGCTGGCCAGGCTCTGCATTGCAGAATTGCTGTTGATGCAGCCCCAGGAGGCCCCAAAGACCCCAAAAAGGTTTGCAGTGCCACAAACCAGTGCAGGGGCACACTCACACATGCAGGCACGTGTATTTGCAGCAGCTGAAATAGCACCAGCACAAATTGGTGCCAGTTTTGTGCCTCAGTACATGTGCCTGAATGTGCACTTTGGTGTGGGGCAAATTGTGCCACTTGGGGCAAACTGACCCTCCTAGATCCTCAGTCAGGGGAGCTGGAGGCTAGGGCCAGCACCTGTGCTTGCCTCAGCAGTATAAAAAGCTGCCCTGGTAAGCAGATCAGGGCTATGCACTCTCAGGAGCTTCTGAGGCTCAGCTACTTGGTATCTGGGGATGCTAGCCCCTTGTGCCATCTGGACTGCTGAAGCATCCCTGACCTAGCATGGCCCCTGAAACCTCTACCAATGCAGCAGTCTGGCAGCAGGGACTGCTGCCTGGATGTAATCTCCCTGCTGCCATCTGCAAAAGCATCCGCCCCCTTGGACCTGTGGCCCCATGGCTGCATGCCTGCCAAACCCAGACAGGGACAGCATAGCCACTGGGGCTGTGTTATGGGCACTACAGCAGAGCTTCCTGCACCTCTGAGCCAGCTGCCATTGAGGGTATGGCTGAACAGTTGGCCTTTGTGTGGCACTGCTCTCATGTCTTCTGGTGCCCTCGCTCTGCCATCTGGGCAGCTATCACCTGAAATATATGCTCATTACAGTGGCCTGCTTTGAACTGTTGCAGCATGTCCTCCTGGCCCCAAATGGCCAGGAGGTCATCCACCTTGTCTGCCCTCCAGCTGGGTCCCTGGTGCCATCCCTAAGCAGGCTTCACTGCCTGGGTCCCCCCACTTGCCTCACCAGCAGGGATCCCAGTTTTTTCTATTTAAAAACCACAAATTCTCTCAAAAAAGTCTAGAATTCTTTGATTAAAAACCTCAAAATCTTTGGTTTTCTGCAATTAAAATAAAACACCACTGTATATATAGGTATCAATTGAGCATAATGTTTTAATGCAGTTTTAACACAGTTTGGAAGCCAAACACTGCCTCAATCTTTATAATAAAATACATTTTAAATACTTATATTTTGGCATTTGCTTTTGGTTTCTTTATCATAGGAAATCAGAGCTCCCCCTGCCCACTTTGCTCACTGGGATGTAGGTCCAGCTGTGGCTGTCCCCATAGCTTCTTTGTGGCACTGAGCAGCACTGAAATGCCTGTGCCCTGCCCTTGCGCCTTACTCCTAATCCACAGCCCTGCCAATGCACCTCACTCCTGGCCTACAGCCCCTGCTTGCCCCCCACTCCCTCCTTCCCAGCAGCTGTTCCCTCCTTACACCAGGACACGGGTCCAGATGCAGCTGTCCCATCCACCGCTCTGTGGCTTTGAGCAGTGCCAGCCCTTGCTGTTCTGCTCCCTGTGCCTGTTCCCAGCAATCTCCATGCCCCTTCTGAGAAGCCCTTGACTTGGCTGGGCAAGCCCCTTTCCTTCCAGGCTGACCTTCCCCTGCACAGGCTGCTCTATGGGAAAGAGGGGGCTCCAAACCCAGCTCTGATGGCTGCTTCTACCTGGAGTACCCCATCCCCTAACACCTCTCACACACATACCTCTGCTGCCACCCCCAGCTTATCACATACACCCATAGACCCTGCCGCCACTTCAACTCCCCCCACCCATCACCCCTCCACTGCCACTTCTGCCCCAGACCATCATACCCCACAAATGGTTCCCAGGACCAGAAGCCACCCAAGGCCAGGGTCGCGTGTCGTAGCCCCATGCAGACACAAGGCAGGGCTACAGTGCCGCAGCTCCCACCAGCAGGAGGGGCTGCAGCTCCTGCCATCAGGTCCCATCCCATCTGGTGGCTGGGCACACAGGGTATGGCATTTGTGGGGGGTGTGGGTGGGTGTAGGGTTGATGGGGGTGTGTTAGTGTGGAGTTTGTGGTGGTGGTGGGGGGGGGGTGCTGCCACATGCACTCTCAAAAGTGCACAGCTCCTGCTGCTGGTGGCATCAATAGCAGCAGCAGTTGGTGGGCCCTCAAGGCACTCATGGTCCGTGGCAGGCAGAGCTCCCTGGAAGTGTGCAGCTTCAGCTGAGTCCTGGGATCTGCATGTGGCAGCATGAAGCCTGCCTGGCCTGCTGGCATGCACCTTTGGAGCAAACCAGGCTGGCTGCGTGCTGCCACATGGGGTTTCTGGCACTGCAGGTGGGAGTCATGCACCATTGCGCCAGGCTGGATCGGGGTGGCTCCATGCCTCCAGCACTGCAGCAGGGAGCTGCACATGGCAGCACAGAGCCCACCCAACCTGATGGCGCGCAGACTGGGAGCCACGGGGAGTTGCATGCCAAAGCCCCAGATGAAGAAACACAGCTGGCTAGGCTTGGCCTGATGGTGCATGTCTCCCACCTGCAGTGCCAAGAGCTTTATGTGGCTGCATGGAGTCAGCGTGTGCCAGCAGGCTGGGCCAGCATGTTGCAGGGGGCTCTGCTTGCCATGGGCCACGAGTACCCTGAGGTCCAGGGCATCTGCTTGGAGGACCTAGCCTCCAGTTCTTCTGGACATGCTGTGAGAGCATGCCCCATGCTGCCCTGCTGGCAGGGGAGATACCGTGATCCGGAAGGGGGAAGCAGTGTGACCAAGTAGGCGAGCTCCCCAGGGTAATTGTCTCTGATATGTCCTCCGTAGGAGGTCTATATTGAGCAGATTCTTTTTGGTATTGGGTGGTGGAACCGGAGCGTGCTCCATCCACTCCATGCATTGACCTGGTATTCCAGTGCTTCCAGGACCGGTGCAAAAAAACAGGGGAAAAAAAAAAAAAAAAAAGCCCCACCATAGGAGCCAGCAGGGCATATCCACACTGATCTGTGTCCCTGGGGGCTCGAGGTGAGTGCAGTGAGCAGTATAGTGCTTCTCCCTCTCCAGAAGCCTTTGCCAGAGCAGGCATAGCTCTGAGCCTAATATGGAAGAGGGGAGTCAACAGGGCACCAGGGTCAGCTCCCAGGGGAGCCTGTCTACAAGTCTGCTGCTGCTTTAGCAGAGCTGCAGCTGCTTCAGCAACAGCAGCAGCAGCCAGGAAGGTCAGCCTTCCTTTCCTGTCACTCACATCCATCCCCTCCACACCCCATCCGCATACCCCTGCATCAGCCCGCTCCACCCTGGGCACTCATTAGCAGAGGTGTAACAAGCTCGTTAAGGATAAAGACAGAGTTACTGGATTACACACAGAGCTGGGAAGAACAGGAAAGATTGTTAAATAAAAAGAAATGATCTGATAGTTTAAATTAAGGAAAGTTCGAAATAAAACCTATCTACCATGCTAATAAAATATGAGGATACTACCTATGGAAGAAGTGAGGGAAGTATTACATTTTATAAATAATGTACTTTAATCTTTGTGATGGCACCACATTTGTGGATGAAGAAAGTGAAGCAGAAAAAAAGTCCATTAAGACCAACATTTTCAAACTAGAGAGTCTAAAGATAAACACATACAGAAGCACCTAAATAAATAACCTCCTTTTAGACGTACCGAGCAAGCTTTGTTCCCACTGGAGTCATCTGAAGGGATGATACTTTGCACGTATTATCTTTGAACACTGCTCAGGGATTGTACCTCTTGAAGCATGAATGTGTCTCTTAGTTCTGTGGTTCCAAAGGCAAACTGTCAGCATAACTTGGCATCTAGCTCAGTCATTAATTGCTTCTTTGCATGATGGGCTCACTAGTACAGCTTTCTGATCATTGGTCTGCATTGGTTCTACTGTACACCCAAGCACCCACAAGTGTCATTGCCCCCACTGATATACATGATACACCCATGTAGAAAGAAGCTGTTAAAAGAGAAATAAAGGACTACTTTGGCAGAAAAGAATCCTATGACACACACACACACACACACCTAGAAAACTGATGTGCTCTGACACTGTGCTTAAGGAGAGATAAACAGAAACATTTCTCTCAGATCAGTTTGCTTTGGGACAGTACCTTCTTGATCTCTATTTTGTATAGCAGACTAGACAGAGTAAACTACAAAGTCTTTACAGCATTCTCAAAACCACAAATAAAAATAGCTGAAAAGAGCCCAGGTGATATTCACATCTATCCTATAATAAATAATGACAGTTCAAATGTGTAAATTAAATACTCTGAGCTGGTTCCTGCAACCTCCTTCCATTAAATTTCAGCATTATTTGAACAGCCCTATGCCATGTTGTTAGTTACTGACAAAAATAGGTTATAACAAAAAGGTAGAGAATATGTGCCTGAGAAAGGAACATAATTTCAGTGATGGATAAATCCAGGAGCCTTAAAATCAATTCTAAATGAGAAGGAATGACAGTGACTGCTACTCCAGTGTTAGGCTGAAGATGGACGGGTCTCAAACTCAAGGCATAAAAGTAATAAAACCCTTGTTCACTTGCAACTTTTAAGAGTTAAGTATGGCCTTGGGATTTCTGTTGAGTTATTGCTGGTTTGCTTACATTGTAATAATTACCATTCAAATAATTTCTACTTTTATTAAAGAAACAGAAAATAGTAAAATTTACTACAAGATCTGAAACAAGCTCCTCATTTAGTCTCTGGTACTGGCAACATTCCATCTTCATTTTCCAGTTAGTTGTAAAGAGATTTTATGGGGAAACCTTGTTTGACAGGTGTTTCTAGCCAGCATTAAGGACGGCAATACCTTTTATGTAAAGATAAATTAAGAAACTTGGAAGCTGTTACTATTATTAAAATATGAGCCCCTCTCCTGGACTCCTATTCAACAGATGCAAAAGGAGGAGGACAGGAAAGACAGAACTTGAATAAGACTATTAGGTGTGAATCCCAAAGAAATCTTGTGATGCTCACTGTAAGGAATGATGCATCATGTACCAGATTTACTCTCACATCAATTTAAAGTAGTTTAAGGTAATTTCATAAAGATGGCATTAAAAATGTCTAAAGTCAAAGTGACAAAGAGGCATAGATAGTAGTAACAAGATCTGCATCTAAAAAATAAAAATTCCATACGAAGTCAAAGAAAATCCTGCTGACCAGGGCCAGAGGGGACATATGTGCTGTGGTCCATGCTGCAATAGGAGAATCAGAAGTTGTGTGATGCCATGATGAGAATGCTGTAGGGTGGAAAGAGATGGGCAGGAGGGAGAAACTAGAAGATACTAGAGGAGGGGTATGGGTAGGGGGAGTGTGCCAAGCAGCAGAAAGGAGCAGGTGGATGGATGAGTCCCTAGAGATCTCATGAGACATAACAACCTTCAGCAGTATGAATACTGGTGGCATATTGAGACAGCTTCCCCATCCAGATTGGTTCAGTGTGGAGCACTGGAGCAAATTAAAATTAAATGAAATCAGTCCTGCTTCAGTACACTTTCTCTGACAGAATCCTCTTACTATAAGGAAGGTCTATAACCGTAGGTCTCTCCACTCCACATTGGTCTTCAAGAATTAGAGTTTGGTTGAAAGCCTGATGCATGAGAGTTAAGTGAGGAAAGTCTCTGGGAGAAATCTTCCACGTGAAGGATGTTGGTACTTCTGAAATGATGAAATTAAAGCAAAGCACACATAAGTACAAACAATATTGTTAAGTGGATATACCCATAAGTTATTCACTCAGTTCAATTAAAGCCATGCTGCCTGGGGCTGGATGAAGTATATAAAAGGCCTGAGTTACAACAGAGACTTTGCAATAGCAAGGTGTTTGCAGATGTTGTGATGCAAGTCTGAAATACGCTTCCCTGGGGGCCAACAATATCACACAAAGCATTACGGAAAGTCACATACATAACGAGGTTAGTAGAAACGGAGTTAAAAGTTCAGACATAGCTTAATTTAGCTTTGTGAAGAATACAGCCTAGCAATTATTTATATACTTTATCAAAGAACTTGTACTTTTACTGCGGTTAAGCATGACTCATCACATTTGTTCACTTGGAACCTGTCCCCTGACTTCTCTGTGATGGTTTCTTGTAATGTTCTTTTAGATAAAAATAAGTACTGCACTTAAATAGTTCAAAGACAAATGCTCCTGATAGTCTTCTTTTCATTTTCCTTGTCATATGGGAAGGAGAAAGATTACATGATGTAAATAATAAAAAATATTTAGGTGAACATGCAGACACAAGACCTAATCTTACAAGGTGTGGTCTCATGATGACCTTCCACCACTGCTGAAGTCAATGGCAGAGGATGATAAGAGCTGGTTTTCCAAAATGCAAATTACTTCAGCATTCTGCCATAGGCTAAAAGCAACCAATTTAGAATCAGTAATGGGAAGTTCTCTTACACAATCCATGATAAATCAGTGGACTTCATAATAGCATTGAGGCTAAGAGTTTATCAGTATTCAAACTGAGTTAGAGATGAATATCTAACACTAATAATGAGTAATGAGAGCATCTAGTTACTATACAGGATAACTACTTTTAATGAGGTGATATAACATTCATCATGTTTTAGGGCATAAGTCATTCAATAATTTCCAGAACTGAGGAAGGAACTCGCCTATGAGAATTTTACACTGTCACGGGATGGGGTCCTACAGGATGGCCCCCTTACCGTGCCAAGTTGGCCCAATGGGCACCCTCGATTCTCACCCACCGTGTCTTTGATGGAAAAAATATATATATGGGAGGCTGCCTTTACACCCTCTTGGACACAGTTTGTTGTACACTCGGACCCCATGGACTCCTGGACCCCTGGTGGGTTCCGCTCTAAGATAGATGGCACAACGGGTGTTTCGGGGCACCCTAGCCTTATGGGGTATGTGTGGCTCCAACCACCCCTTTACCATGCCCCAAGCCTTGCAGATGGTGCCAATGTTGTTTGGTCTGGGCCTTGTTGTAATTTGTTGTAATAGTCTGGGCTCCCTTGTCTTCCCTGGGCCCTCTGTGGCCCTGTCTCACTCCATGCCTTTTCTGGTGCCGGGGTCGGTGCACCCCCAAATGCTGCGCCCTCTCTGGCATCAGTGCACCCCCAAATGCTGCGCCCCCCTCTGGCATCAGTGCACCCCCAAATGCTGCCGTGGGTCCCCTATGAGGCTTCCTCCATCCCCTAACAGCCTCACTCAAGCCACCAGTCTTAAACAGCAAACAAAACACAAGCCCCTGGGCTATAACATAAATTCAAGCTGCCTGGCTATAACATCATTCAAACCCTACTGGGGAATGCTCCTTCCCTTAACAGTCTTGGAAGTGACTCGAGCAGACAGGTCTCTCCCCTTTGCTTGTTCTGGGAGAGCTCCTTCCCCCTTGGCTGCTGGCAGGGAACTGCCTTCCTGGCCTCAGCCTTGGGGTTTATATACAAGCCAGACCCTGCCTTTTCCGGTCAGCTGACCACTGAGATGTGTGGGCCACTAGCTCATTCTGGCTCCCCTGGTAACCAACAGCTGGGGCTTCCAACTCACTGCTACGGCTCTTCCCCTAGGAGTTTCAGCTTTTTAGAGAAGCAGGTTACCCTAGTGTCCTGCGACATACAAGCTTTCTCTGAAATATCTGGACTCACTATTTGAACAGAGATATCATTGGTTTCCTATGACATGAAAATACTCATGGTCTTCCCTGTAAATCCATCTTCACAGAAAGGGTTAATTTGTGAGTCCTTTGTTGAGGGGATCCTGAATAAGGAGTTCCCTCTACCTTTATGCAATCCATATAAAATCCTTTCAAGATTCTTGTTCCCTTTAAGATGCTTGTATATGATACAGTTTTATACATAAAAGCATATTAAACCACTGGGACTAGAAGATAATCCAGTTGCAGCTGGATCCTCCAATAATAGCAGTTGTGGCAGGGCACTTGTGCTTTCCACTTTAACAGGTCTGGCAGTCTCCCGAGCCAGTGGAAGGTGGGGGTCAGGGCTAATTGCAAAATCAGCAAGGGAGTCGCCTGATTGGAAGAGGGCTGGGTTTAGACAGGATATAAGCTCAGACCCTGAGAGTAGGACTGGCAGTAACATCTTGGGAGATGAATGCCAGCAAGGAAGTTAACATCTGGAGGTTTGGGCAGGATCTAAGGGGAAGAGGTTCCTGAGGACCCAGGGTGGGGATCCAGAGCCCGGAGAAGGGGGCTGAGCGACTGGGTCCTGTTGAGAAGCTAGATGAGCCTGGAGAGGGATGGGCTGAGTGGGTGGGGCCTAGTGAGAGGCCATGTGAGCCCTGAGGGAGAGGCCGAGTGTTTGGTAGACTTAGTGAAGGGTCTGGGTAAACCCAGTGAATGCGGCAGAGTATGGGGGCCTACTGAGGTATCTGGATGAGCTCAAAGAAGGAAGGGGATGTTACAGAAGACCTATGGAGGGCTCTAGGCAAGCCCAGAATGAGGGAGTAATCTATGGAGGGGCCCAAGAGAGCTGACCCACAGAGACAAGAGGAATGCCAGCTGGAGGATTGATGCTGGGAATCTCAGCTGACCTGTGTGGGCCCAGGGCCTAGAGGGGCCGAAGGGTGAAATAGACCATGGCAGAGACTGCCAGAGCTGGGAGGGCCTGGAGTTGTCTACTGGCCTGAGGAGGGACCAGGGCCTAGGAGAGGCTGAAGGCCCTCATGTGGCCACAGCTGAGAGGAAGGGATCAAGGGGCATGCAGCCCAGGATGACAATGGCTGGTGCTAGGCCATCTGAGGAGAAGGGATCAAGGAAGGTGGTCTGAGAGTGAGCTGGGGGCCTGAGATGGAGGACTCAGAGTAGAGATGGAGTCAGGGCCCGGGGGCCTGGTGGTTAGCAGCCCAGGAGGGGTATAGGACATCTAGGGGATATATAAGATCAGGTAGGCCTGAAGCTGGTTCTGGGTAAGAACTGAAACTGCACCCTACTGGATCTGGTTAGTATGGTGGAGCTGCCTGTGGTGGGGCAGCCTACATGAAATACCACATATGGGCCACTCCAGGAAAGGTGAAGATGGGATGCTGGAAAGCCTCAGTTTCCACTGCCTTGTAGGGTTACCCAATGGAGGGGGAAGGCTCAGGGGAGCACACTCCAACAGAAAAGCACTTGGCAAGGAAGACCACATGGGTCCAGAGGCCCAGTAAAGTCTGGGGAAGCCCAGAACCACATGGGTCCAAAGGCCAAGTGTGGGGCTGTGGAAGACCAGGACCACATGGGTCCAGTGGCCCCCTGAGGGGTCAGGGAATAGACTGCAGGACCAGACAGATCCAAGGGCCTGGATAGTGAGGCACACTGAGGGGCCTGAGGGCTATAGTGAGGCCTAGCAATTGTAGTGGGACCAGAGGGATCCAATAGCCCAGCAAGGGGCCAGGAATGGAGTGCAAGACCAGACAGGTTCAAGGGCCTAGAGAGGGGATGGGAAAGTGGAGAATTAAAAGGGTCCAGGACAAGGGACCAAAAGGAGTTGATAGCCCAGAGAG
The DNA here is from genome assembly GCF_001723895.1 of Crocodylus porosus. NCBI lineage: Eukaryota > Metazoa > Chordata > Crocodylia > Crocodylidae > Crocodylus > Crocodylus porosus. The sequence goes on along the minus strand of NW_017728909.1, from coordinate 32,198,819 downwards.
GGGTTGGAAGGGACACCGAGGAGACTGGTACCCTAGGGAGTAGTTATGCAAGACTGAGGGGTCTGAGGGCCAAAGAGGGGCTGGAGGAGAGACTGAGGGGTCTGACAACCCAAGTGGGGCTGGAAGAGAGACTGAGGGGTCTGGCAGCCCAGGAAGAGGCTTTGCAAAGAGACCAAGAAGTCTGAGGACCTGGGGTGGGGCGGAGATAGGCTGAGAGGTCGGAAGGCCCAGTGAGGGGCTATATCAAGAACAGGGAAAACATCTATGAGGAGGCTATCTGCGAGGCATGAGGCATGGTGTAGGGAATGTACAGAGCCATGCAATTGGCCCATAAAGCCAGAATCACAATTCGGGTGATCGTTATAATAAGACCAGGGCAGCCTCCTGCACTCTGTATAACAACTGACACCAAGGTGTGGTGGGCAAGAGCTGAGCAGACTGCTCATAGAGCAAAGTATTTCAAATATATTTTTGGGTACCCTGTGATAGTAACAATAGCGAAGGCCTAGCCTCTAAGACAGTGACATGGGGCAAAATTACCAACCACCTGCTCCCTGGACCTCAGAAAAGATGATACATTTACTTTTGATGTAAGCTAGCACCACTACATTGATTTCATTTGTCAGACCAAGGACTTCACATGAACAATTTGTCCCAGGCTTAAACTTGTCCAGAGGAAAGAATTCTACAGAAAGCAAAAAACAGGGAACAATGTCATTTTTAATGAGAACCAGATGTTCTGCTTCTTAGATCTGGGCCCTGCCAACCAAATAATTGGTGATTTTCAGTATGTCCACAGTAGGAACGCACAAAAAGAAACACAAATACAGCAAAACCGTGGACAACAAAATCTACAGGATTGGCCCGTGGGGAAAGAGCATTTTTTAAAAAAAATTGAAGCCAGCTGACAACTTGTTTTGCCAGCTAGAGGTGAGTGAATTGTCTGTGAGGTCAGTTAGGTGCTTTGATTTGAAGTCTGATGAGGAATTTCTCAGGAAGCCATAAAGTATTTGCTAATTAAGCAAAATGAGTATATCCACAAGGACACCTTCAGTGAATTTGCAAAATTATTGTGAGTATTTGGTAGCTCAGGCCAAAATAAAACTGATTTACCTATTACCTTAATGATGATGAAAAAACTAAAGAGATTTTATTCATTCAGTCCAAAGCAAAAATTGTTCTGGTTCATAGATCCATAGATTGTAAGGGGCTGGAAGGGACCTTGGAAGATCATCGGTTCCAGCTCCTTGAACTAGGCTGGAAAGATAATGGGGTCAGGTGACCCCAGCGAGGTGACCGTCCAGTCTCCTCTTGAAAATTTTCATGGTTGGTGATTACATCACCTCTGGAGGGAGTTTGTTCCACAGTCTGGACACTCTAACTGTGGAATAAACTCCCTCCACAGGTGGGTGAGCAAATGATTTGCAAGGCTTCCTTAAAATAAACAAAACACACTGCCATTTGAGTAATCCCTGTTTAATCCAATCAGAATTCATCCCTTCCTTTTCACCTTTACAACTTTTACCCCTAAAGATTAGATAACCTTTGAAGAAGAAAGACTGTCTCTGACTAAACCCAGTAAAATAAAACATTTCTCCCCAGGAGCTGCCTCCTCTGTACCCCATGCCTTATCCACCAAGGACTTGTTTACAGTCTCTCACTAGTTCCTAACAAAAGAAAGAAAACACGTCTAGCAGTGGAAACAGCAAGACCAGGTCATTTGATGATCTCAGAGCTTCCAAATTTGCACCATCAAGCTCAACCCTGGCTATCAAGTGAGTTCTTTTGTTCAGGCCAGAAATTGTTTCGTCATCCATGCTAGCTAATGGGACCCTAATTGCACCATAGTGTTAATGTCTAAAACTTGTAATCATCATAATTCAGAAGGAGTTATAGAAAGTCTTTTTAACAGCAAAATAAATAAAGAAAAGGCAAAGTACAATAGGTCATTTAAAACAGGACAAGGAAAGATTATTAGTGAAGACAACAGGACAGAAAGGATTTTTTGGGAGAAGTAAGCATTAAAAAATGTAGGCAGAAGCATGAATAGAAACAATGGTGAGTAATGTAAAGCCCTCTTGAGTAGAGGTGTTTAGCTAGGTCATTTGCTGACACTTGGGCCAATGGCAAAACTCCCATTGTTTTAAGTGGGAATAGGATTGTAGCATAGCATATCATCATCACTAAACTCCTAAAATTTAGTTAGTTTTCTTTTCCAAAAGTAATTTTTTCATCACGAACACTCATATTTTTTCTATCAGTGAATGGAAGACATACCAGTCTCCAAGTTATTGTTTCTCTTTTTTGCTTTTAGAGGCCAGGTGCTCCATTTAAATTGCTAGTATATCTCAGTTATTGTGTATCAGACCACCTGAAGAATACTGGCATTCTTCCAGTAGAGCTCTTTATAAAGTGTTTATTGACCTACAAAAGTACAAAGTTGACAAGTTACTTGACTTAAGTTGCAAAAATCCTTGTAATTGAATTCCCCTTGCTCTCATCCGAGGTTCTGTTAGTACCTATAGGGTGGATTCAAACATGACAGAGACACCTAAAACAGGATTTAAGAAGACTTTGGACACCAAAAAATCCCACGTCAGCAGCAATCTAATCCTAGAAGCAGCTAAAATTCATTAGGTGATCCCTTTTTTGACTTGAGAATTCTGTAAATGGATGCTTTCTGTCCCCTTCTTAGCTACTGGGCTCCATGCTCCTGCTTAATTCAGAAATCAGGCTCGGTGGTGCCTAAGTCATTTGGTAGGCCCAAACAAATGACTGGAGGACACACTAATCTCTCCTACAATAGCCTAGTAATGAGAGCACTTATCCAGGAGGTGGGATACCTGAGTTAAAAGCCATCATCAGTCTGATAGTTTTCAAATCACACCTCCCAAGAGAGTGCCTTAACCATGAAGCACAGATGAGGGTAGGCTGGTGGGCACCTCTTATCCATCCCGTCAGTGTATTTTACTGTATTTTTATGTTGTTTCTGTGGATGATGGAACATTTGTAAAATGCATGGTCTCAGTTCTCAGATGTGTATTTATTTAATACAATCTAATTCTAAAATTGATTATACAAAGTAAATAGGCTATGTCATCATAATGGTGCCAGTAGAAGTTGAAAAAAATAAAGAAAAGAAAAAAACCCCACAGCAATAACAACAATGGTATAGTCCCTCTGTTGTTCAGCAAACTCTTTCCCTATACCTTGAATCCTTCAAAGCTACATAGGAAAATATCTGAGTGCTGTGCAAATTGTCCTTTGACCAGAAGATGTCACTTTCTCACCATCATTTATAACACTCCTGCTTAAAGGCAAACTGAAACTTTTTTGAAAAAAAACCCCAGTAGAATTATAAGCGTGATTATTCATCATTGTAACTCTTACACACAAAGATGAATTCTAGGATTATTTTAGGAGTGTAAGAGTGATTCAGCCATGATGGTCCAGAAATTATGGAATATGCAAAGATTTCTTTGGGTCATATGTTTTATTGGACGAACAATGTAGTTGGAAAACATTAGACAAGCTTTTGAATGCAATACATTCTTCTTCAGGACTCTCATGACATCGAGAAACAGGCCCAGTGCAGGACACATAGTAGTTTTGCTGTACTTGGCTCCCTCTGATCAGAGACCTGAGGAAGAATGTCTTGCGTTCAAAAGCTTGTCTAACTTTATTCCAGCTAAGTAGTTGGCCCAATAAAACATATCATCATTAAAAAATAATTGGCTCTAGGGTTAGTCTACACAAAAAGATTGCATTCTTCAGTAAGTGCTACACATTCATGTCCCTGAAATTCAAAAGATAAAAAATATTAAATATTTTTAAAATGTATTTCCCCATAGAAGTAACTCTCCTCGTCTTGCCCCACCTCCCTAAACCCAGCTGCATTATGACATGTCACTTATCCGTACCAAAAATTTCACTGAACCTGACCTAGCCAGGACCCTGACCTGGCCCATAAAAATTTGGATGCTTGGGTGAGGTACATTGTTAATAGAAATAATGATTTGTATTAAGCTAATGAAGGTGAAGTTAAATTTAAGCTATTCTCTGTTTTAGTTCACCTTGATTTTCTTTTCTTTCTTCTACTGCTAGAAGCTCCAGACTCTTTCTGTTGAACAAGATGTGACTCTTCCATCTTTCCCTTGCTGCTGCTTCTTGCTACTTGATCACTATCCCCTATGCTAGCTACCTAGGTTTGTAGCAGTGCCTGTCTAGTTCCCCTAGACTGCTGATGTTTCTTTCCCGCTCTGAGATTGATGCCAGCTTTATCTACCTAGTCACCCCCAAATTGGTGGTTTGCATAATTCAAAGAGCGGTAAGGAACTAGAAGCCAGGGGATAATACAGGAGCTAGGGATGGACTTTACACATAAACTGGTTTAAGGCTAGGAATAGGCATTACACATAAATTGGTTTAAGTGATCAGAAACTGGTTTAAACCTGTAACAGCACAGATGTTCAGTGCACATAAACCAGTCTGAAAATGGCTGAAACCAGTTTGAGATAAACCTGGTTGAATGTAGTAACAGACTTAACTGATTTGGCTCAAACTGGTTTATGCAATGTCTGTCCCAGACCCCTTGCCAGTTTAAGATAGACCAGACTCTCCCACCATTCTGGTATGCTCTCAGGGCTGGGCGGAACTCTCTGCTTCACATCAGAGCTGGCCCTTCCCCTCTATTCCCTGGCTGGAGCTCCTGCAGAGACTGCAGGCACAGCAGGGTCTGCATGCCTTCTCTCACTGCTTGCTACTCAAGCAGAAATCCCTCCCTCCCATCTCCCACAGCACCGTCCCCAGCCCCATGGACACTAGGCATGTGGTATGCTAGCTAATGCTGAGAGGTGTCTGTGTGTCTCCATTTTCACTGGGACAGGCAGACAGAACAGTGATAGCTTAGGGCTTTTTGGAGCTAATCAACAGGCCATCTGGTAAGCTGTTTAAGAGGTGTTTGAACTAATGGAGAGAGGCTAGTGTTTTGCTGATGGGGTGATAAACATTGTTATCAGCTCCCTTTTGGCTTGCTTGCCTGTCAGTTTGTTGCAGACAATATAAAGACGCAGGGAAGGAGATTGAAAAGCTCCATATCATCAACAGGTGCATGCACTGCGTCCCACCCCACCTTGCCTCAAAGTTCAGGCAGGGGGCTGGAGGCTGGCAACACTCCCACCCCTTGAGCAGCCAGTGGGGAAAAGCCTGGGATGGTACAGGCAGACCTTTCTAATCAAAGCATCCTGCCATGGCCTGGCCATGCCCCCCTCCCCCCACCCCCAAGCTCAGCAGTGTGTAAAGGAAGGGAGGGCTGCTCTAGCACCCCTTGGCTCCTAGCCTGAGCCACTGCAGGCATGTGCCTGAACTTCCTGGCTAGAGAGAATGTCTGTCCAGTTACAAACTAGTTCAGCCTAGCCATGTTAGACTAACCTGTAAAGATTGAATCAATTCAGTCTCAGGCTTTTTAAATGTCTGTCCCTAGCCAGGGACTACAGAGCAGAAGGTGAGAGTGGGATAGGCATGACATAGTCTGCCTACCAATAAGTAATAAACAACCGTTTTCTTCAGTATGGTGCACGTAAAAGTCTCAACACATACTTCATAGAATGTATTACCTACCTCCTAGTCGATATCTGAAGGGTTAAAATAAAACTGTTCCTACCCTGACCTGTTTCATGCTCAGCAATAAACTATTTAGATGTAACTTTTCAGTGTAGTGCAAAAAAAGCTCTGAGTCTTCATAACTTCAGCAGCTCATAGTTATAAAGATTATTCAAAGCTGTATATTAGCATATTATTATCCTTTAATTATAGATCTTAAGTACACATTCCTGAAGAGCTCATCACTATAGTTTCTATGCTTAAATGAAAAGAAGTGTATAATTTTCAGAAAACAGTCCGCATTGTACAACACAAGTAATTCCTAAAATCACTACAGATGGTTCCTAAGTGCTTGTTTTCTCCATGCAAGCACTCAAAGACCTAAAATGAATGACACAACCATACTGATGTACTAGTCTATGAGGTTGAGGTAATGGATTAAAAATCCTTTGTGGTTTCCCTGCAATGGTTGGAGTCCCAAAGAAAAAGAGGTTTAGATCAAATCTCAGGAAAAAAAAATTACCTGAACAGTAAAATAATGACTTTGTAAGCAAGTTGTAGTATCGCCTTCACTGGAGGTTTTCAAGGAGAGGCTGGATGGGATGGTTTAGGAACAACAAAGCTGCTGCAGGAGTTTGGACTAAATGAACCTTGAGATTCCCAGCCAATATCATGGTTATTCATTATGTGAAAGGAAGGAATCCCATCTGAAAAAATCTGTTCTTTTAGATTTTTTAATCATTTTTATGTAAATAACTTCCAGGATTAAGCATAAATATACTACATTGGTTTGTAAACTTGACAGGTAAAATGTATGATTCTTCTCATGTGAAGTACATTTGAAAAATATGATACTATTGGTGGGCTCAGCAATACCCCAATGACATTTACAGACCAGGAAGGACAAAGATCCAGCTCACAGATGTGACTTCAAGCATCATTGCCACCTGCTCCATAATTAAGCACAATTGATCTGAGGATTTTTCTAGTCAAGACACAATCTTGCTCTCACAACAATTGCTAGCTTAACTTAGATGTTCACCATTTCATCCCTAGAGTAACTGGAATATTCTTCCTAACAAGAAAAGCTTGAATCTATTTGAGAACTAGCTGCTAGCCACTTAGAACTATTCTTCTGAGTGCCAGATGAGATGTTACAATGCAAGACTTTAAGCACCCAGGGGTGTGCACAGTGGCATGAGCTCCCTGCATCCCCCAGAGAGCCATAGGTCCATCGCATGCCCTGCCTCACCCCAGCTGGAGGTCTCAGTATGACCCCCCAACACACACACCCCTTCCTTTCCCCCTACCCTTCCACCAGAACAGACTTATCAGTCAGACACTGCTTTTCAAGCTGCCAGGCTGTGTATCAGAAATTGGATTGGTATTGGCCGATATGCCTCCTTAAAAATTGGCTATTAGTATCGGCCCAAAATATCTCTATCGGTGCACCCCTAGTGGCACCCACACTTCCATCCTCTGCCTGTCCCAAGGTGCCTGGTTGTTCATCTATTGCAAGGGTTATTTCTACATCATCCTTGCAGGGTGTCTTTGAGCTCCAGGGCTGCCTTACCCATATCTTCACCAGCTGGACATGCAGCACCCTTATGCAATTCTCTTCTCCCCTGAATGATTGAGAGCAGCCACTATGCACCTGGAGTCCCCATTTTCATCATCAACACCATTGTCATTCCTCCCATCATCACTGGGGACCCAGCTGATCCTTCTTGCCCTGGCTTATGAATCCCTAGATGGAGCAGCTGGACTGCCAAAAGGAGAGCTTCAACAACTGCCTGAACAAATGCCACGTGCCTGTGAAGTGTGCCTTTGGGCTCTCAGCATGTGTCTTGAGGGAGGGCATGGAGAAGGGGGCTTCAGACCTGTCATACTAATTCCCAGACTTGGGAGTGAAGACCAGGGCCTTCTTCATGTAGGACCTGGACAGGTGAGTGATCCTGGACCCACTGGCTGCCTCAGATGGCTGTGAGTGGGGGAGCGAGGAGACAGCTGCAGGGGCAGAGGCATTGCTAGAGCAGGGGCCATGGAATCCCTCCAACACCTCCAGAGGGGTGTGCAGCAAAGCACCATGTGCTCTGGCGCATCCTGGAGGGTGCTGTAAATCTCCAGCATGCTCTGTCTGGTGGTTGCCTTATCCACACTGAAGAGGTGGCCCAGAAACACAGCTGAACAGGGAGCAGGGAGCAGGGCTTGCTTTTAAAGATGGCTGCCAACTTCTGGCAACTGCAGCCAGAGCCTCCAGCTTTGCCTGGTGGTGGCAAGGGCTCATTGCAGGGCCCCAGAAAGCAGATGCAGTTTGCTTCTAGAAGCAGCAAATCTGCTCCCATGTCCCTGCTTGTGTAAATGCCTGCCTGGGAGTGTTTACTTGCAAGTGGTTTAAATCAAATGCTTGTGTAGACACACCCTTTGTGTGATAAGAAGTATAAAAGGTCAGATATGGAGGCAAATGGAAACAAACTCTATGGGCAGTGTTGTTGATGTGGACTTCAGGTTATGTAAGAGGTGATCTCAGCTCTGAGGCAAATTTTCTTTTAAACTGTAATATAAATGCCTTGAGATTAGGTATCTGTTGTGTGCAGCATAGCCAGCACTTCCTCACAGCTTTCCATGGAGCCCTGAGCTAGAAACAACTGGAGATCTTAGTTTTGATGTTCCTTTCTCATGTGACTTTCCAAATAATTAATAATCATATATTTAATTATGATTATTTCATGATGATTGTAATTAGAAGCCCAACCAAATAATGTCTCAGACTTTGATACTAGTCTTTATAGCACATTTCATGAAAGGCCACTGCAGATATATAACACTGAACAACCTACTGATAGCATCTATTGCCATGAAAACAAATAAAACACAAACTGTATGCAATTTGGGAGCCTTAACATTTCACATGTTATAAAGACTAATAATTTTAGAATGGTTAGAAAATTAAGAAAGCAAACCAAATACCACATTTCCCTGAATACAAGGAAGAGTGCAATGATGGGGAGAGAGGGGGAGAAGTGGCATGAGGAGAAACTGGGGGTTGTGGGGGAGGACTGGCAGGGCATACATAGGCAGTGGGTGGGCGAAGGTGGCAGTTGTCACTGCCTGTACACATGCTCCAACTTGTTCTAATTAGAACACATCATAGCAGACTTAATTACTCTAGTCTGCCCCACATTCTAATTAGAAAGCTCTCGCATCACTGCAGAATCAAATGTACTAAGCCCTCCCTGCATTTCAGAATGGCCATGGGGGTGCTTTAACTAAAGCTTGTCAAATGAGCTTTATTTAAAGCATCCCACAGCCATTTTTAAATGTGTGGGGGTTTAATACACATGATGCTGCAACACTTTAATTAGAGTGGCTTTCTGGGAACTGCTCTAATTAAAATGCCCCCTCCCCACCACTGAGCACATGTATAGACAGCTAGTGTCTCCAGCTCCAGCTCTGGCCACAAACTGAGGGTGGCAGGGGGCAGCTGTCTGCCCCCTGTCACCTCCTACTCTATTATAATGTGAGAGGCTTCTTTCCCCATGTTAAATGGAGGAAAAAATATGCATCTTCTAATTGAGTAAATATGGGAGGTCCATTGTAAAATTGTAATTTAATTAGGAAATTTGTTTTAAAGTTTTTTATGATGTAATTATCAGACTTTCATTTTCCATTCTCAGGTAAACACATTTGACTTCCTCTGACTGTAAGAAGCTGGGTAAATTCAGCTGAAGACAGAATTGGGATTATATGACATATGTATGTTTTTGGATTAAACCCTTTCCCCTCACTATGCCCCTGAAATAAAAAGGGGTGCTATCAGATTTTCATCACTTTTGAGTTGGGATTTACTTTTCACTGCTGCTTAGCCCGCTCAGAGGTTAATGAGGTATATAGTGTTCAAACACAGTGACCTTGCAAAGCTATTTCATGCTACAGCTCCACACGCAAAACAGTCCTTTCTAGTTTGGAGTGAGTCATTAATTTTAACTGACAGACCTGAAGGCAGCATAGGAATTAACGTGCATCCTGCAAACCACCTCTCTCAGCTGACTTAGCCAACGAAATCACTCTGATTTCTACTGTCTTATCCCATTTGCCCTGCAGCTCTGAACAACTTATACAAGTCCCCAGGGATATTTTTACAAAATGACCTGAATCTTACAGCATCATTTTTGCTGTCCAGCCTGATAAGCATGAGCAGTAACTGATTAATATTTTACATACTGTATCAGCAATTAGAAGGGGAAATATCAAACTGGTCATAATTTATTGAAAGGAAGCTGGAGTTACTCATGTACATGAATCCTTTTTATTAATGTTGTGCCATTGTTTCTTCATGAAGAACCTGAAATTGGACAATGACTAAAGGACTCCCACCACCCTATGACAGTATATACCACTCTCATTTATTCTAATTCATCCTGGTGACTCGTGTTTTATTTCTCTGTGCCTCTGCCAGGTATCATATTACTTGTTCAAAGGCTTTAATAAAAGTGCAGCATTAATATGCATGAGATGCACTTCAAATAGCATGCACAGCTGCTAAGAGTAGCATACAGTGATTAAGCTGCATGACTGATAGCTTTTCCCATCCAAAAACAAATGAGTTCAGGAGAGGATGAGTAAAGCTGGGTTCCCTCTATAAAAAAGACAGGAACTTCTCCTTTCCATGCCCATACACACACTGGTAGAGAAAATGTCAGGAAAAGAAAGCAATTTACTCATTGCAGAATCCAAGTACAAAAGTCAGGTCATAAGTGTTCTTGCTTCCACCATTAAGGAGGAGAGAGGGAAGTGCTTTGTGGTTTAACCATGAAATTAGTTGATAGGTTTTCATTCAGGGTTTTAAAAATGGCTCTGCTTCCTTCCCTATTATTTCTCTCAGCTCCTCAAAACGAAGGCATTATCTATGGTAGAAAATGTTAATACTTAAATTATACTGGTATAGCTGAAGTGCCAAGTCCCTTTAGCATGGGCACAGTTATTTCATTACATAGGCACTTAATGCATTCAAGAAGGAGAATAATCTATGATGATATAAATCACTTTTATGACATTGTATACACTTACCAGCATAATTGTTTTAGATAATAATAATAAGAATCACATCCTAAGCCAAATTAGCAATATAAATAAGACTTTTAAGTATAAACAAAGACTTCCATGTGTTTGCATTGAGTGTTTAAAGCTGGCATAGTTTCTATACTTAATTCATTTGAAATGTTCCTAATCTCCATACCTTATTAAATGTTGAAATCAAAATGCTGAAGTTAGAAATGGAGAGCACTGACTCTAGCTGTCAGTAGCTGAGGCTAAATGCCTTCCACTGGACAAGGACACATCTTGAGGAGAAGCTAGGTGACATACTTTAGCCCCAAACTACACTGTAGACTGAAGATGTTAAATAGATAAGGAAATAATATATACCCTGATTCCACAGATGCTCCACAGTAACTACCAGAGACTTGGGCCCAGCCCAATGAAGAATGTAGGTGCCTAGGTCCAGAGAGTCCAAAATTGCATTCCTTAATACCGTTGCTCAGATGCTTTCTAACCCTCCCCCTCCCCTCCTTACCTTCATTCACCTTCTTCTCAGTAACTCAGTGATTAGAGCATTATGCCAGCACAAAGAAAACCTGGGTTCAAAACCCAGCACTATTTATGTATTTTGGAGCATGGAGTGGCATGCAGGATTCCTGTCTCCCAGGTGAGTGCCCTAATCAGTGGACTAGAGAGTCATGCTCAATCTCTTGCCTAGCCCAATGACTATTTATTTATTTTGTTGAAGTGTTATGCATTATATCAACTGAGAAGGAAGGGAGTGGCCTTTCCAATCATGCAACCTAATAGGTTGTAGCCCATGGGTTACAGGACCTTTTTGGGCAAAATCTGTGGGCAGAGGCATATCAAGCCCCAGGCAAAGTGGAGAGGGGCATCTAGAGACACAGCTGTAGGTCTGGGTGGTGTCCAGGACTTGGGGGGAGGGGGCAGTGGAGGGGGTGGCAAGGATCCTTGTGTCCTGGCAGCTATGGACTCCAACTCTACAGAGAAGGGAAGGAGACCGGGGTGGAGTCAGGACAGCTTTAGGGCCCCAGCAGCTATAGGGGAAAGTGTCTTCCAGCTAAGGACTTAAGCCTCTCACCTTTCCCATGCTAAGCAAAGAAATAAACATCCCAATTTGGCAGGGAGGACACCCCTGTCTCTTTACCCCCTCCTTCTTTCTCCCAAGCACTTAGTTGTCAGATCCTGAGAGCCTCCCTGGGCTCCTGGCTCATCTCCACACAGCCAGAGCAGACAGTTGTGTAACTAGGTCTATAAGCAGCTCTTCAGTGCAGGTGGTTAGCATGTGGGCCTGCTAACACCAAGGTGGCAAACTCGATTCCCTGGTTAGACTAGATCAGTGGTCTTCGACCTTTTTTGTACCCAGCCCCTTTTGTAAACATCAATGGCCAGTCCCGGCCTACAGCCCCTGGTCCCACTGGTGCCCCTCACCGGTGACCCCACAGCCCCCTGACCTTTCCAGTGCCCCTCACTCCTCACCCCCAGTCCCCCAGCCTTGCCAGTGCCCTCACTCCCAATCTGCAGCCCCCTGTCCCCTACAGACCTGTCAGAGGACCTCCCAGTTGCCCTGTCCCACTCTGGCTGGAGTGCAGTGCCTGTAGCAGCTCCAGCTCATGTGGGAGGCAGCGAAGAAAGTCCAGCTCTGGTACAGACAGCCCCCCCTGCCTTGGGCTGAGACTCCTGCACCATGCCAGGTAGCCTGTTCACAGCCCCTCCGACCCCCTGAGCAGCATTTTCTGGCCACCCCTCCCCTGAGAGTATGGACACCAGCCCAGTGCCATCAGCCCAGCCACTCAGCTCCCCGCTGCCCGTGAAGGACCCCCGTCTCCTTCCCCTTTCCCTGTTGGAGAGGCAGGCACCTCCCCTCTTCCCCATGCTCTGACACAGCCTTGGTGCCTGGCCACCTTCCCCCAGTGCTGGCGGGCACCTGGCTCCCCTCACACACCTATTCCATACACACACATGCACCTGGATAGTGCCCAAGCCCTGGACTTCCTTTCTCCCCCATAACTTACCATTCAGCTCCTGGGGCTGCTCCCATCACCCTGACTGGCTGCATGCTGGCTGTATGTGTGTGCACATGCACACGCATGTGTGCCTGTTGCCTCCAGTTGTCCCAAGCAGCTGTTTGCAGGCTGGAATGCTGCAAGCCTTCAAAGGGAAACCTGCGCTTTCCTGTGTTTTTCTGGGTCTTGCTTGTGACCCTTTCAATATCATCGAGACCCACTTTTGGTTGCAGCCCATGGATTGAGAAACACTGGACTAGATGAACTTCTGAGGGTCTTTCCAGCCTTACTTGTCCATGATACAATTTCAGCAGCTCCTGGCCTTGGATTCAGTGACCATCCCCCACACCCCTCCCAGCTTAATCAGCATCTGGAGCTCATGCCCCCCTCACTCACCTCTAATTATGCTCCTGGCTGTAGTTTTGAATCTCTTCAGGCTGAAGAAGAAACTGAACTTTCCCACATTCCAGGAAAGTGTTTTACGACTGAGCTATCACCCCTTACTCCAGGGGGATGAGTGATACATCAGCCCTCGACACTGATTTGTGGGAGAGGAACCCAAAAATTGCAGCTGCCCATGCTCCTGGCCTGACTACCACTGCCACAACACCTTGGGTGCAGCTGCTTGCCTGGCCACCTGTTTCCCAGGACACAGAACTGCCTGGTTATGCTTATGTGTTGCACCCACTGGCAGCTCGCCCTCCCCCCCACTTCCCGCTGGAGAGGCAGGTAAGTCAGCAGGGTGTGTGCACAACATGAAGGTTTAATCAGTCCTAAATTGAAGCAGTGTTTTTTAAAACCCACTGCTTCAATTTAGGGCCCCTGTTTCATCTACACACACCCTCTGTTTCTTCATTTTATCATTGTTCATGATATTCTGTTACACCGTATTAATGAAATCAATTTAAAATATCCCCTTAATTAAACTGGTGACAGCTTGGGTGCAGGCAAGGGTGTAAATATGTGTCAGATTTAACACTTCAACCATCAAACAGGGTATATGTACCCCATTTGATCATCTCTTTGCTATCTCTTTTGTCTTCCCCATATTGTTCATGACATTTTGTGCTTAGATGTGAGATGAGGCCTTAAATGGAAATATATATGCATATTATATATTATCCTCAAATCATCAACTTTTTAACACAATGTCTAATGCCTATACTGAAGGGATCTGCTTTAAATTAGCAGTTATAAGATGGCTAGTGAATACCAGATTGCTTTTCATCAACTAAGTTGTCTCAAGCTGTCTTAGTCCCAGCTAAAACAGACACCTACCCACACAATTATCTGATGGGCCTGAGGATAGACTAGCACTAAGCCTGTGTCAAAAACACCGACACAGCTATATAGTCAATAGAAAATGATTATTCTTTCTTTTCTTTTTCTTTTGTAAAAATTGTACTCTTGGGAAACCTATAGAAAAAACTAACAGCTTCTCTTATTTTGACATTCTGGAAAAAATAATCATTGACACGTTGCAGTTTGCCAGTCGCAAATGTTCACAATTGGGGATTATTATAATTGGTATTATTATTTAAAAATTAGTTTGCAGTAGTGCCCAAAGGAAGTATGATTGCAAACATATCGCTGTCAACTCACACTATTCACTAGAGAGTGGCTTGGCAGAGAGGGGAGAAGATGTTGCTAAGGGAGTTCTGCAACAAAAGACCCCATCCTAGCTGCTCTGAGCTGTATAGACGTGCTCATGTCAAACAATGAAATAAGCACAGCTTCCTCTTTTATGGGTCAATAGATCAGAACACTGCTGCAAACCTTGTAGTATTCAACTTCAATGTCTCTGATAAGGTTAAGAGGCTGAGAGATGCCAAGACTGAGTTCACAGGCTCTTTCTTTTAGCTGCCAATATAGCCTCCAACTTACATAATAAGCTAAGGCCCTGAGACTCAGCCCCAGAATGACAAAAATATTGGATTGTCCATGCAGGTATTTAAACCCTGAGAACCTACATAGTTACAATGAAAAAGGTACTCTGTACAGAGGAAATGGGCAACTTCAGCTGAATTGACCCCTGACTGGCATTGCCCTCTGTTACCGAGCTAAAGATCTGTTACTCAAGACTTGTTAGCAAGATCATCACCATCTATATGGAGAAAAGCTACCTCTCCAGGTGGACAGAGGATTACAGTGAGGGAGTGGGTGTAGGTTACATAAGCAATGGTGCTCACACTACAGCATGAGTGAGGAGAGATAATCCTGTTGAGAAGAATCCTAAATCTATTGGATGTGTGCTTGCGGCTTTGGGATTAAATAATCCAAGTGAATCAAATGGACAAATAGCTCTTCAAGGTCAGAAGATGACCAGATCGGGACAATAGTTGTAGGTATGACTCATCTAAACCTCTAAATTATTTTTAGAAATTGCTTATGCAGGAAAAAGGAAAAGAAAGATACAATATCAAAATAATTTCTTTGTGTGAACTGCAGAAAATCAGGCAGGAGAGTGTAAGGTGGGTTCTTGTACAAAAGTCTGAAGTAGCAGAAAAAGAGGGACAGACTGACTACACATATATGTTTTCAGGAGATAAGCTGTGGTGTGAGGTTGCAGTACACTGTCTCTGCAGTTACTGTCCATTAGTATCCCCTTATTCTGATGGATACCTGATGTAATTTCTCCCTTGAGGGAATGGAATAAGTTCTCACATTTACTAAAGGTAAGAGTGTGCACATGAGCAGTAGAGGTGAAGTAAACAATGAATTCTGAGTTTGTACACTAGCTTGTTCTATGATAACTAGCTTGTGTTGCTAAACCTAGAGCTCAGTATATGAATAATATTGCTGATTATTCCAGTAAAGGCCTTCTCTAGTTTTCAGAACTAGCTGCAGCTCTAACTCTTTCCTGGTCGCTCTGAGCACACACCCTTTACTTTTACCTCTCCTGGGGTGGAATTTTGTAGATCCTCCACTGTCAGATCAGACCTTGGGCTACAGACTAGCTATTTGCTGATCACATGCTCTAACCCAGCACATACCTGCGGTCCTGCCCTTAGACATCTGTGACTGGTAGAGTATAGTGACCAGACAGACTTCTTAGATCAAAAAATAAAGCTGTTAGAAAAAAAGGGATTTTAAAACAAGAAGTCATCTTTACTAATGTCCAACGTATTTGCAGGAGTTTCATCTTCCAGCAGATCCTTCTTTCAGCCCTGTTCCCCCCTAAAATCTCTGCCTTTCCTTGGAGTAAGTGAGCACTTTTAAAACCTGCCAACATTCTTCTTATTCCCTATGTGCAATGTCTTTTTCTTGACCTGGCATTTTTTCTTAACAGGACATCTTATCTTGAGCCATTCTTTCCCTTCCTGCTTGTTTTTCTCAACAGCCACCTGTAATACTAAACCAGTATATTCATGCTATAAACAGGAAAACGTGCAGTTTTCATAAATTATTATACAGAAGAGCCCATCAACCACAGTCTTCTTGTTTTCATTTTAGGGAGCAAGTGATAGGATTCAATTAAAAGCCTGAAAAGACTTGTGCTTTTTCTTGTGTCATATTTTTGTCCCATTCTGCAATCTCTCTCTCCCATAATATCTCTTAGGTTCTTTCCAGGGAATAGTGGAAGGTGAAACATTATGGACCCAGTGTCTCTTTAATACTTTTTCTAGTTCTAGTGTTGCTTGGAAGTAGAATAGGCTTGTAGCAAGGAATAATAGGGACCAAACTTTATTTTTCATATTTTCATTTTAATTGTAATTTTAAAATTATATTTATTATTCTAGAATGGTAACTAACTCCTAGCCTGTCACTTCTTTGATATTGTTTTCAATGAAAACACAGAATGAGAAAATGATTTACTCTATGCTGTTCAAAGCTGAATCAGGGTTAATGATACCATATGTCATTCTAGTTTGAGAGTGTGTTTGCAGAAATTAAAAGCAATGGTTAGTTTTCACAGTATGTCTTTTCTTGCATTGCTGGAATTTGGCAGATGAAAGCATTTGAATTTTGTCTTTACCAATAGGGAAGAACTAGTGAATGATGTGAAGGTGATGGGTAACTTTGGAGGAAGCGATCACAACACAATAGAATTTCATACCCTGAGTGAAAAGTATGAAGTCAAGCAAACTGAGCATCCAAGAAGCACAGTATTGGAAGTCCAACAAGAAACTGTCGCTAAATGATGGGAGCACAAGAGAAATGGCAAGAGACCAATGTGGCCACACAAGGAGCTTCTAAAATGCCTCAAATGCAAAAGGAAAGCATACAAGCAATGGAAGAATGAGCAGGTCATCAAGTATGTATCAGGAAATAGGAAGAACCTGTAGGGACAAAGTCAGGAAGGCAAAGATAAAGAACAAGCTGCACTTGGCACAGGAGGTTAAGGACTATGAGAAGAGGTTTTGTAACTAAGCTGGCCAGAAAAGAAGGACTAAGGAATCTGAGGGTCCTCTGTTAACAAGCTAGGGGGAGCTTCTAACTGAAGATACAAAGAAGGAAAAATATTCAACAGCTACTTTGTCTCAGTCTTCAGACAAAAAATTAAGATGCCAAATGCCTAATGGGGATTATCTGGATAAGGAAGGGGGCAAGATGAAGGAGGAGATAATAAAAGAGATGGTCAAAGAGCTTTTGTTGCATGAATTAATTAAAGTCATCAAAGATGAGCTTCACCCCAGGGTCCTGAAGGAACTGGCAGAGTAGTTCTCAGAGCCTTTGGCAATAATCTTTGTGAAGACATCAGAGACAGGCCAGTTACCAGAGGACTGGAAAAGGGTCAAGTTAGTGCCCTGCTTTAGATAAAGCAAGAAGGGGAACCTGGGGAACTACAGACTGGCTACCCTCACTTCATCACCTGGGAAGGTACTGCAGCACATCCTAAGGCCTGATTTTCAAGCATCTAGAAGAGGAAGAGCTGATTGCAAGCAGCCAGCAGGGATTTGTGAAAAACAAATCATGTCAAACAAAGCCAATCTCCTTTGACAAAGTAACTGCTTGCTTGGATGAAGGGAATGCTATAGATATAGAGAGTCTAGACTTCAGCAAGGCTTTTGACAAGGTCCCACATGACCTTCTCATAAACCAATTGGAGAAATGTGGGCTGGGTAAAAGTACTACAAGGTGGACAAATAACTGGCTCAATAGCCATAAGCAAAGGGTAATTATATACAGATCCATGTCAGAATGACAGGTAGTTTCGAGTGGAGTCCCACAGGGGTCTGTCCTGGTGCTGTTCAACATGTTTATTAATGATTTGAATGCTGGCATAGAAAACTTCTCAAGCAAGTTTGAGAATGACACAAAACTGAGGAGTGTGAACACATTGGAGGATGCGAGCACAATTCAGAAGGATCTCTACAGCTTGGAAAGTTGGGCTACATTAACAGGATTGAGGAAAATCCTGAAGTTCAATGAGGACAAATGAAATGCTACACTTTGGGAGGAATAATAAAAAATGTACATACAAAATTGGGGACACCTGGATGGATGTCAGCACTGTGGAAAAGGACTTGAGATTACAGGCTCAATATGAGTCTTCACTGTGATGCAGCCGCTCAAAAGGTGAATGTGGATTTGGGATGTATCAACAGAAACATTAGGTGCAAGACGGTGGGATGGGGGGTGATGTGGCCTAATGAGTGCTAAATAGAAAGGTGCCATCTAGAATCCAGTGCCACCCACTCTGCACAGAAACACATGCGCAGTTCTGGGCTTCACATTTTCAAAAGGACATTGAAAAGTTAGAGAGGGTCCAGAGGTAGGCAGAAAAAGTGCTTAAGATAGCAGTCTTTAGCAATCCCTTGCAGTCCAGGATGACTATCTTCCATATCTGTGTGTTTGAAGATAGCTGATGAGGGCAATCTAGGATGAACAGGCTCTACTGCAGCTCCAACTTGTGTTTTTGTGTAGGATGGGCAGCACTGGATTCTTGATTTGGTCTGCTACATGCTTGCACCTGGCGGGCTTCAAACATCCGGTTCCGTACTGCCCGGCTTTGGGTGTGTAAGATTGCTCGCCGCTCATCCTGTAGGCTGTACCGCCCGGATGTACTGCCCCGGGGTAGTCTTCACCCCAATCTCACCTGCCATGACTTTGTTTGTTCTTTCAGTGGTGGGATGTCGACTGCCAGGGCATATCCGGAGTTGGGAATCCTGGGGCGATGGTCTTATGCGAGGCTTCAACCACCCCTACACCTCGCCCTGATACCCAGCCCTCACCTCTTGATGTAATTGGCACTCTGATGCAGATATAAAGCTCTAATCTGACCCTGACTCAAGCCAAGTATGAGACCCTCTACAGCCTTCCTTCCTACCCCTCCAAAAGTAGGAAACAGAACAATGAAATTAGGAAAAGCACTACCAGTAAAATCCCTGGCCTCAAACAAAAATGGTCTCCCTGGCCCGGAGAATTCCTCTCCCTATCAGCCCTGTACAAGCCACTCCTCTGTCTGGCTAATATCCCTCCTGGGTGCAGGACGGGACCACTGCGAGTCCCCCCCAGTTCAACCCCACTCTATCTGGCAGATATCCCTCTTTAGTGCCGAACTGGACTACTGCGGGTCCCTCCGATTCAACCCCACTCTGTCCCTCGCCGAGTGGCTCAGACGGGTAGGAGCTTGTTTCATGCAGCCCTTCCCGCCACTTAGGCTTTCTGTTCCCTGTCGGGGTAGACTCCGGGAGCCTTCCCAAACCCAAGCCGATCCCACCCAGACTGCTGGGTTGATTCCCGTCACCCTCTCTTCAGGGCCATCTCTGCTGTCGGCTTCTTTATCTGGAGTCCTTGGATTTTCTCCCTTGGCTCCATAGTCGTGAAAAAGAGCATCCACTGCCTCACCGCTGGTGTCTTCCCTCCAACAGCTTTGGGTGCAGCCTCTTGTCTCATGGAGGGTTGTCTGGATCCTCCTCGCCCCCGATTGGGGCTCCAAGAGCACCTCCTTCAGCTCTCTCCTCTTCTCCTTCACCTGGGCTGCCTTTTATTTTCCCACGCCAGCTCTGCTCTTTACTCCCCGCAGCTGGCCGCAGTTTCAAAAAGATGCAGCTAATCAGCCATGTGGGTCCTGCCGCCTCTTCCGGTCTCGCCACGTCATCAGCCACAGGTAAGGGAATCTCCATTGCTCTTTTCCTTCCCTCACCTTCCTTATTGTGTTTGGGGTCCCGGGGTTCCCCCTTGGCCCCTCGGGGTCCTTTCTCCACAGTTCCCCTGTGACAATGCTGTTTCTGCTGCTCCTGCTTTTCCATCTTCTGTTATTGTTGTCAAGTTTCAAAATACTGAGATCCCTGTAGAAGACTGTTCATCCATTTGGGGCCATCCTGGGCAAGAGTGTCACATGAGATGACATTGATGTTGTATTTTTTCAAGTTGGCCTTGAAGGTGTTCCTGAACCACTTTCTTTGCTCTCTTCTTGAATGTATACCTAATCTAACCTGGGAGAATAAAACTTGCTTTGGGAGTCTGGAGTTAGACATCCAGATGGCATGTCTGGCCAAAACAAGTTGATATCAGGTGATCATCATCTCAATACTCTTGGTTTTTGCTTGTAGGAGTATGCCAGGTTGGTGCATCTGTTTTCCCACTGGATTTGGAGGATCTTCTACATGCAACGTTGATGGCACTTCTCCAACAACTTTAGGTGTCTCCTGTACATTGCCTATGCCTCAGCTCTGTACAGCAAGGTGGGGATCACAACTGCTTGATAACCCATGAGCTTGGTTTCAGATCAGATGTCACAATCTTTGAACACCCATTTCTTCAGGCTTCCAAAGGCTGCACTTATACATTTGAAGCAATGTTAGATTTTGATAGACAATGGTTATCTATTTTATGACAGATGGTTTCTGAGGTATGGGAAATGCTCAGCATTCTCCAGAATCTCACTGTGGATCTGGATTACTGGAGCTGAGAACTATTCATTAGGAACTTGTTGGGGGAGGACCTTAGTCTTTTGAATGTTAAGGGTCAGTCGCATTTTCTTCTATGCCTTGGTAAAGACACTGATGATTACCTGAAGGTCTGTTCCTGAGTTAGCACACACTACAGCAACATTATTGTACTAGAGTTCAGTGATTGAAATCATGGTGGTCTTGGTTTTGGCTCAGAGTTGACTGAGGTTATACAACATATCATCCATTTGGTAGTTTAGCTCCAATCTGGATGGGAGCCTGTTGGAGGTCATATGTAGCATCATGGCAAGGAATTTTGAGAAGAGTGTTGGAGCAATGACACAGCCTTGCTTAACTCCTATTTTAACTTCAAGGGATCTGTGATAGCTCCATTTCTGAGAACCACCACTTGTATACTGTCATTGAGCAGGCAGAAAATGGTGACAAATTCTGGTTGGTATCTGTACTTCAGAAGGATCCTCCATGACACTTCTCAGCTGACAGAAATGAAAGCTTTCATGAGGTTATATTGTTCTTAGCATTTATCCTGTAGCTGGTAAGCTGTAAAGATCATGTGAGTTGTGCCACTTGATGCCCTAAACCCACACTGAGATTCCAGGCGGGGCTCCTCAGTAAGTGGAAAGAGACAATTCAGGAGGGTTCTCACAATGATCTTTCCTGTAGTGGACAGCAAGGGAAATCCCTCTATAGTTTCCACAGTTGCACTTCTCTCCCTTCTTGAAGACTGTCAGAGTCGTGGTATCCCTGAGGTTGTCTGATATTTCCTCATCCAGATCCTTAAGATGAGGGCATAAAGCTGTGACATGAGCTTCCCCTTCACCCCCCACCACTTGAAGATATCCATGGGGATTCCACCCACTCCAGATGCTTCATTTGCTTGATGGCTTTCCTCACCTTATCAAGTGTTGGAGGGATTCAAAGATCATATCTGAATGCATGTTGTGGGATAGAGCTGAGAACACCTGGCAACAACAGAGTCTCAATTGAGGAGCTCTTCAAAATGATCCTTCTAATGGGCATTGATGGCTCCCCTTTCCTTGATAAAGTCTCCTTCATCCTTGGGTCTCAAGTGGGGTTGGTACCTGAGCGCTTGGACCATCGGTGGTTTTGCTGGCAGTGAAGAAACTTTGCATATTGTGGATGTCAATGAGATGTTGAATCTCCTTAGCCTTGTCTTCCCACCATTTGTTCTTCGTGTCATGGGTCCTCCTTTGAACCTCTGCCTTGGCTTGTTAAAGATTCAATTTCTTTTATTTTAGAGTTGGTGTCATTTTGCCAAGCACAAAAGTCTTTGTTTGCAATCAATCAACTCTTGGATCTCCTGGTCATTCTCATCAAATCAATTTTGATATTTCCTGGTAGAGAATTCAAGCGTCTCTTCACAGGTGCTGATAAGGGTGGCCTTGAGGGCACCCCACATACTGCTGGTATTCTATTGTTGTTGATTAGAAATTCCCCATGTTTTCATTGGGGCACTGGTTGGTTGGGTCCTTGAGTCCTTCAAAGTTGATCTTCCATTGGCATCGCTTCTGCTGCAGCTGTTGTTTGGGAGCCCATTTGACTGACATAACTGAGCGGATGAGTTGGTGATCAGTCCAGCAATCATCAGCTCCTAGCATAACTCGTGCGATTTGGACATCTTTGTGATCCCAGGCATGGATGATAACATAGTCAATCAGGTGCCAATGCTTAGATTGTGGGTGTTGCCATGATGTCTTGTGCCTGTTTTTCTGATGAAACAGGGTGTTGATGATGATGATTCCATGTTCCATTCATTTGGTCAAAAGGAGGATGCTGTGGCAGAATACCATCTCTGTCTCTCCTCAAACTCTGCTTTGTGACAATTTGGTTACTATGGTCACTGCAGAGGGTAGACATCCCATGGGCTCCAGGTAACCCTGAGTTGTAACCTGGGCTGGTTACATTCCTGAGGGAAGGGGGGAACCTCTGCCTATGTGACTGGCATCACATACTTGGGTGGAGGGACTTCAGCTCCCTATTGTTCTAAGAAATGCCAACCTGACTGGGAGGGGACTAGTGAACCTGCCAGTCTATCCGGAAACCAGTGATGCATTTCAAATTGGAAGGCTGTCATCCAACAGTTGCTGGCCTCCATTGGACCAGGTAAATGAGGTCATAAGGGCTATATAAGTTAAGGACTGCCCAGGAGGAGGGGCAGTAGCCAAAATGAGAAACTCAGAGAGAAGCTGGATCATCTGAAACTTGCTCTGTCTCTTGAAACTCATGATCAATTAACTGCCTGCCTCCAGAGGGAATCTCCATCTGCCTCTAGATGATACTCATAAGTAAGCTACCTGAGATCTAACTAGATATAAAAATCTAACTAGATATATAGCTTGCAGTAACTCAGATGCGTGATCAAAGGCTACCCAGCCATGGGAGTTTGCTGTATGGGATTTCTCTGATTTTGCTGTACCCTGTACACTATTCCACACTTACTCATGGTAACCAATAAAATTTTCCTGTGTACCTAGCGTGGCAGACTTATTGGGAGAAGGGCTAAATTAGCTCTTGGGGTCCCCTTGGTTCAGCTGACTAAGGGAGACAACTATTCGTGCTTCAGACTGAGGGAAGCACCCCAAGTTCTTGCAGTGGGTCAAATACCTTCAAGGACTACTAAGCTTGTGTTTCCCAGGGGGCACAGGGCCATGATCAGTCCAGACCCTTGGTGGGGGCATCGTTACCCCCAGGCTAGTGGGTGAGCTCCAGGAAGGGGGTCAGCTGAACATGATGTGCCCCCAGGGAGGCACTCGGAGCCTGGAAGGTGGTCAGGTGCAGTGAGGTGGGTGGCTCAGTACAGGAGTACCTCCTACTGGCCCACCAGAGATGCCATTGGAGTTACCTTTTCTTACTCCTTCCTTGCTGATGGTTCTGTTCCAGAGGCTAGAGTCCCTTATAACTCTGGCATTGAAATCGCCAAGAAGAATTAGTCTGTCTCCCTCTGGAATGTCAGAAAGGACTTGGTCAAGGTTGGCATAGAATCCCTCCCTGCTTTCATCGGTGGCATTAAGAGTCAGAGCTTATGTGCTAATGACAGTGGCATATTGTCTCCCTGCCAGTTTAAGATAGAGAGTTATGAAGCGCTCATTCATTCTGATAGGGAACTCACTGAGATGGTTTATGACTTCACTCTTATGATGTCATCTACTGGGATTTTAAGAAGGTCTTCCATACAATATCTCATTCTGTTCTCACAGATAAACCAAGTGGCTGTAACATAGATGATTACATGGTCAGGTGGATGGAAAATTGGCTTAGGGGTTGCACCCAGACAGTGGTGGTAGATGGATTGGTATCAACCTGGAAAGATGTGGGCAGTAGAGTCCCACAAGGCTCTGTCCTTGGACCAGTGTTGTTCAATGTCTTGATCAGTGATTTGGATGAGGGTGTGGAAAGCACTCTGTCCAAATTTGCAGATGATACCAAATTATGAAGTAAAGTTAACACACTAGAACTAGAGGGTAGGGAATGAATCCACGCAGATCTAGACAGGTTGGAAAAGTGGGCGGATCAGAATAATATGCAGTTCAACAAGGACAAATGTAAGGTGCTGCACCTAGGGAGAAGGAATCACCAGCATGCTTACAGGCTGGAGGAGGACCTTCTCAGCAGCAGTGGAAAGGGATCTCAGAGTCCTTGTTGACACCAAGATGAACATGAGTTGTCAATGTGATGAAGCAATCAATGTGATGAAGTAACGCTAACCACACTTTATCAGGCATTAGCAGGTGCATGACAAACAGGTCCAGGGGGGTTATACGTCCCAATGCGGCATTTATCAGGCCACAGTTGGAGTACTGTGTCCACTTTTGGGTGCCACACTTCAAGAGGGATGTAGACAACCTTGAGAGGGATCAGAGGAAGACAACTCATATGGTTAGGGGCCTGCAGGGAAAGCTCTACAAGGAGAGATTGATGTCCGAGTCCCCAAGGTCTGGAACAGCCTGCCATTGGAGGTGGTTCAAGGACCTACATTAAACACCTTCAAGAGCAAATTGGATGCTTATCTTGCTGGGATCCTATCACCCCAGCTGACTTCCTGCCCTTTGGGCGGGGGGCTGGACTCTATGATCTTCCGAGGTCCCTTCCAGCCCTAATGTCTATGAAATCTATGAAATCTTCAGCCTCCACAAGAGAAGGCTGAGAAGTGATCTTGTGGTCAGCTATAAATTCATTGGCGGGGGGAGGAGCAAGGAATAGGAGATGCTCTGTTTACCAGGGTACCCCTTGGAGTAACTAGGAACAATGGCCACAAACTGATGGAGAGCAGATTTAGGTTAGATATCAGGAAAAACTTCTTCATGGTAAGGGTTGCCAGAATCTGGAATGGGTTTCCAAGGGAGGTTGTGCTCTCTCCTACTTTGGGGGTCTTTAAGAGGAGGATAGACATGCACCTGGATGGGGTCGTCTGACCCCAGCACTCTTTCCTGCCCAGGGGGTTGGACTTGATTATATGCTAAGGTCCCTTCCAACCCAAACATCTATGAATCTTAATGGCAATCCAATTCTGTGAAGTCGGTGTTCTCCTTCCTGAAGGGTGTTCACTATTAGGGTTGTCTATGAGCATCCTGATGCTCCAGTTCCTGATGCTCCAGGATTGTCTTCGCTGGTATTTTTGACCACAGGAAAGGCGATCCCGATGAATGTGGTTATCCAGTCAGGAAGACATACTGAATACTGTATTAGACAGGCTATGTTTAGGGTACCTTTTTTAGCCCCTTCCCCATGTGGGGTGACCAGAGGAAATCCTGAAAAGGGCTGATTAGTCACACGTACAGATGCCTAATTGCATTCCTGTCTCATCCAAGTGCTAGATGACCTTCTTGTTACTGCAGCTTTCATGCCAGTTCATGCCTAGGAGCTTCCAGACCTCACAATCCTGTTCCCATCACAATTATCTGGTTACCAAAGGCTTGAGGAATGAGTTGCAAAAGATGTTTTCATGGAAGATGCCTATGTATGACTTCTTTTATCATGTAGAAGCTGCTGTACATCAGCTTCCACACAGTTCTTGATAGAACAGGACCGTGATCCAATGTCAAGGAGACCAAGACAGCTGGGGATCTCATTCCATTGCAGTCTTTACCCATCTTTGCAGCCACTGAAATTCTAATGTCTTCTTCTGCCTGGTCTGCCATTGAGGACTTGTAGACCCATGGCTGGGAAGGCTTATTATAGTCACAACCTGTACTCACCATGTCACAGCACTATCAAAGGATATATGTGGATTTCAGGAGGGAAACCATCTGCTGTCCTCACTACATTCTGGTAGTGCTACTGCTGCTTGGTCCATGACTGGTTATTTGTCAGAGTTATCCCTGTTTATTTCATAGCTAACCTTCCCTGAAGGTCATTCCACTGTCTGCAACCTGTGGATATGCTGGGTAGCAATACAGCTCTGCTTCACAGAGTATTTATGAGGCAAAGCTCCTTTTTTGTCTTGCTGCAGAGAGGAGGATGTGGACCAATGGCTGGAAGTTGTAGCAGAGTAACTTTAGAAATAAAAATACTTCATCACTGCTTGAATAGTGAACAGTGGAATAGACTGTTTAGGGAAGTCATGGACTCTCCACTATGGGAGTTGTTAAAGAAAAGGTTGGGCATGATCTAGGCATAGCTATGCCTATGTTCTACCATGGGTATTTCCCATGGTTTTGGGATATGCTGGTTGCTCCCCCCTACCCTTTTCTTTTATATGAATCGGGATGTTTTTAAGCCTCCTCAGAGGCATTGGGTGTTGGCTACAGGCAAGGCTGGGGACTTTGACTGGTGTGTGCCAATTCTCCTGCAGGGACCAAAGACAGGGTTTCCTGGCTAGTGGGTTTTGCCATTCTGCTCAGGTTCAGACTGATTGCCACATTTGGGATCAAGAAGAAATTTTATCCCATGGTCAGATTGATATGGACCGGGGGATGAGGGCGGGGGGTTGCCTTCCTGTGTTGTGGGAGGTGTGGCCCTCTATCCAGGACCTCTTAAGCATATATTGTTAAAATGTTATAGAAGCAGGACATTGGCCACTGTGGTTCCCCTGCTTTACCTGTGGTAGGTTAGGGTATTAGGTCTGTATTGTGTCAGACTTGATGGCAGTCTCACGTAGAGTTTAGATTATGGTTTGTATGGGAAGGTTCAGTTAGGGATGATCCTGCCTCAGGCAGGGGGTTGGATTAGATGACCTTTGGAGGTCCCTTCCAGCCTTATTTCTCTATGACTCTACATAGGCATGTATATACACACACACACACACACACACACACACACTTTTGTAACTCTTGCAAAGTTTGACTTCAAAACCAGATACAGTTATTTCAGATCAAAGAACATACTTGAAAACTTCTGTTATCTAGAAACTTGCTCCTGCTTTTCAGACTGTTCCACAAGGGGGTTAAAGTCCATATTGGGACCATGTTTGGGGGTCTTGCAAATCTAAACTCTTCAGCTGATTGTAGCTAAACTCAGCAAGGAGTATTTTTAGCAAGACTTCTTTGTTACATAGTAATTTGTGAAGAAGTGTGGCAAGATAGGGAAAGGAAAACTTGAATGGAGAATACAGATATTTCAATGTCCTTGTAAAGAGACTTGAATTATTATTACCTGTTTGGTAAGTAAGAGGAATGATGAGGCTGCTTCAGAAAGAAAAGAAGAAGATTGGTGAATCACAAGAAAATGTATTGTTTTATAACATGCAAAGAATTTTTCATCCCATAGCTTCTGCAATATAAGCGATAGTTGAGTATTCACAGAACAATCCAAACACCTATTTATTCAGAGTGAAAAACGTAGCACATAATACAATTTGTATAGCAAGGCCTTGTCAAGAAAAAGACATGGTACAATTACTTATTAATGAATCACACTAATAGCCAAAGATAAACAGAACATGATTTATCCAGGTTAGGTTAATGCTCCAAGGTAAGCAGGATGAAGCTTAGCTGAAAACTACAATACTGAAATACATAGTGAAGAAATAGAATTTTTATTAAAAAGTAATTGTAATGAGAGCTCTGCATGAAAAAAACGGCAAAATGAGTTGTATGACTGTGAGGACTACAGTAACAGTAAAGAATGAAATTTAATAGTACTAGGGTGCAAGCTCTTATACTTCTAGATTAATATCAAGGCATTCTATTATGGTCTTGGGCCTGTCTGGTTGAAAAATTGAGGAGGAGATAGGCTTTGGTGTACTATTTGCCAGTTAATGGATAACTGTGAGCTACCAATATGACATGACCGTGAAAAAGGCAAATGTAACTTATTAATATATTAGGTAAGTCATTTCTACTATAGAGAGGGGAATATTGATACCTTCCTACAACACGTTGTTAAGATCTCATCTGGAATACTGTGTATCAGCCTGAATCCAAACTAGAGCAGATGCAGAGAGGAGCTATTAGGATTAGTAGGTGACTCGTGAACCTATCATGGAAGGTGCTTGAGACCTTGGCCTATTTAGCCAAGCAAAAAGAAGGCTGAGAGGGTCATGACTGCTGAGTTTATAAGTGCATTAGAGGTCTAGCATCAAGGCAAGAGAAGAGTTAGCAAAGTTAAAGGACTATGTGGGTAGAACAAGTGGGTATAAATTGGCCATGAATAGATTTAGGCTGGAGATTGGAGGAACATTTCTAACTATCCAAAAAATGAGGTTTCAGAACAGCCATTCATGAGAATTCATCAGGACAACCAAGGAGTTTTAAAATTAAGCCAGTGACAGCAAGAAACTGGACTTGATGACCCAAGAGTTCCTTTCCAGCCCTATGTTCCCAGTGCTTAGTTCAATTTAGTTTTAAATGTGTCAAGCTACAGAACTCCTACCACTTTCTTTGGATATCTTTAACATAAGTCAATAACAGAAAATGTTCTTCTCCTCCTTTGTTGGCAGTTCCCATCAGTTATTTGTAGGCTGCTATGTCCCAAGTTATTGCTAGGCTAAGCAACGCATATTTATTCTGTCAATCTTTTCTTAAACACCACTTAAACTCCTGAATGACTTCTGGTTACTTGGGGCATTTTACATGTATTCCGGGGGTGGGGCAGTAGAGTGCATTTTAATTAGAGGGTCTGAGAGCCTCTCTAATTACAGAGCCTGCAGCGACTCCTATATCAGCATCCCTGTGCTTCAAGTTGGTGGTGGGGATGATTAACTAAAGCTTGTTGAATGAGCTTTAGTTAAGTGCCCTCACTGCTGTTTTGAAGCATGTGGACCAGGCGTGGCTGGTGAACTCACACTGGTGGGGTGAGTGGAGTGGCCAGCTGCAACACAGCCCTCCCCCCCGCTTGCTCCAGCCAGCTGCAAACCCCACCCCACTCCCAGCTGGCTGCAACACCCCCGGCCCCCCACTCCCATGTGATGCTCCACCCACCCCACCAGTCTGAGTTCACCAGCCATGCTTGATGTGGACATGGGTACATGAGATGTGGCGGCTGCTGGAGTGGGCTAATTAGCACACTCCAGCAGACTTGATTAGCTGAGTCTGTTCCAACATGTTACAATTACAGTGCATTGGAGCAGCCTCCACACAGGTCTACAGGTACCCAAGTTTTCACTTCATGTTGTCAGTATCTTCCACATTACAAGGTGCCAAATTAGCATTCTTGAGTACGGTAACATCACAGAAGGCTGCTCCTTCCTTGTACTTCTGAGTATATCCCTCAACACTGCAGTAGCTTGAGGGGCCTGAACACTAAAACATGTGGTCTGATGTCTTAGTCTTCAAATCTAGTTCATATTAGACTTCCATTGAAATATTTATACTTCTTTTAATATTTCTTTACTTGTACTTTTTCAGATATTTTAAGAATGGAAAGAAGCTAAAATAGGCTGTATGAAAGGACTTGACAGGCTGAATAGGAGCCTTCCTGTGAGTGCCAATAACTCGTACCTCCAGACCTGTGATGTCTCAGACTGGCATTTTCACTTTGATGAATAGCTATATTGTGAGTTATTTGAGGATATAGTCACTCGTGTTTATAAGCAATACTTCTGAGTATTTCCAAGTTTTGTACCTGTGACAGTTATAGCCAGGTACAGCTTGAGAGAGGAAGAACATACAGGGAAGAATATACAGGGATGAGAAAAAGGTACAAAGTAAATAAACATAAATTCTGAAGAAATGCATAGTTTGTGATAGCAAGAAAGATAGCAAGCAAAGGTAGCAAGCAAGCATGTCAATCTGTTCCAGGAGAAGAATATACTTCAATATTTGTTGTTATCATAAAATTAAAATATGCTCTTTTGCTCTCTCAAGTGTTTTTGTTCCTGCTTTCTTCCTTTTGTTGGAAGAATGCTACACATTCAAGAATTTTTTGATTGGTTGAAACACAGATTAGATAGCTGTTTTCATTTTCCCCTTCCCCTTTACTATCTTTGTTTATGAATGTTTTGAGTTTAGCAATTGAAGATTTGTCTCTTGGGAACACTCTCTGAAGGAGTTATACATTCTGTTCTCCATCATCATCCCATTTGCTAGCAGATCAGAATAAAGTCTTGGAGAGTTTTAAGAGGCTGCTATTTTGAACCCCCAAACAGAAGGAAAAGGGAAGCTGTTTTGGTACTTAAGCATCTTTCATTGTACACTGCCAAGAAACTGCTTGTGGGTAGTGCTAGAATACAGTGAGGTAGATTTTTTTAGTCAAAATGTTTTAGGAGTTCTTAAAAGAACTTGTAAAACCCTGCATGTTTCATTTTAAAATTTACTTTACTTTCTCAGATGTTGGGGGGTGGGGTCATTTGAAAATGAAACAAACCATTTCATTTCAGATGAAACAGAATGTTTTATTCGACCCGAAAGGCTTTGTTTGAGCCCAAAAGGATTTTTGTTTACCTTTCATTTTGTGAAAAGCTTTGGAAAAATAATATTTTCAGTTAACTCCCCAAATATTTCCCTTTTTGTTTTCTTCAAAGCTGGCAGTGAACTGAAAAAAAAACAATTTTTCACATAGTGCTAAGATGGAGTAGGATAATTTTCAGGTATGAAAATGCAGATCTCTATCCAGTGAGTTAAACAAACAATGTGGCTATTTTAAGGCCACCCAGCTATGCATCCACAATTTCTACTGATTTCAGAGGGGATTGTGAGCGTATCAACAAGTACTGAACCCCTCTTAGGATTTGGCCAGTAACCCAAAGACAGAATTTATAAATGCATGAGTAGCTCCAATTTACATCCAAGCACATATCCAGATAATATGGTTTTTATTCTTATTTTCTCTCTTGCAGATAAGCATACAGAAGTTTAGCAAGACTGAAGAATTGTACACCATATTTACGTAGAAAACAAGAGAAAATCTTTGTAAATTAAGCTAGTAAAATACATTGTGTACTCAAGCAAGCACCACTACTAGTAAACTCCACACGAGAAGTATTTGTTAAGAAGATAGCAGAGCTGATGAAAAATGATCAATTTAAATCAGAAGATAGAAAGCATAAATTCTGCACATTGATTTAACTATTTTCCATGACAGTTCTCAACTCATTGCCTCTTCATTTTGTGAATCACTGCTTATTTTATAAATAAGCTGGAAATTGAAAAACGTGTATATATATATTCTGTCCTGTCTACAAATCGGCATTAATATTTATATATACACTTAGAAATCCAGCTAACTACAGACCTTTGTTTTAAATCACATTGAAATAAGACATCAGAAGTTTGTTTGATTATGGGCTTGATTTTCAGTGGAGTGTCAACCAAATTGCCATAAATGCAAATTATAAATTTTAACTTTGCATGCCCAGGTATTGCAATTTTCAGATACGTACTAGGGAGGATCCTTGGCCAGTGGAAATGGAAACTGGCATCCCCCTGCTGAAGGATGGACTAAATCAATTTGCTCTAATTCAAAATCTGGCCCAGCATGTGGAAGGTGTAAATTGTCTTATTCATGAAGATGACAGCATTTGAATATGTGGTTGTGTACATGAGCAAAACAAGCTCTGAGTGTGTCTGTGTGTGGGAGCATTTGAAAGTTAGGTTGGTTCTATTTTCTTTCATATTACAATGCCACTTATGTGCCCTGTACACTGATTGGTTGCATGTACAGGAGACATGTTAATGTGCATTAGGCTAATTTAGTAAGCATTAAGGGCACATGTCTACACATGCACACCCTTAATGCACATTAAAAGTGGTGAATTTAGGTTAATCATGCCTCAAGTCGATACCTGCAAATGCAGGTTTCAAATTCAGGCACATTTAGTTAAAGTGCATTACCACATGTGTATACACAAACTGTTAGTACCTTTAGTGCCAGGTCTGCCGACCCACTAGGGAGCTGGCCTGAGCCCAGCCCCAGGGCTCCTGGCTGGCCGCCTCTCCTCCACCACCTCTCTGGCAACAATTAGATGTGGACTATAAAAGCCAGCAGCTATTTTGTGCCCTGGGGTGCACACATGAGGAGCAGAGGCAGTGGTAGCCTTGGTATGGGGAGGCAGGGTGGGCAGGGAAGGAGCTGGTGCATGCTGCCCCTTCACTGGGATGCAGCACCTAGGCAGGGAATGGGCTGCTTAGGGATCAGAGTTTCCAAGATGGCTTCTAGGTGCTGGCAGCTGGCTCTGGCTTCAACATGGCTGCCAAATGCTGGTAGCCATGTGGCTAAAGGCTGAACCTCCCCCCACTGGCTACAGGGGTACATGGCAAGGCACTAACTTCAGTACGAAGTCACTGCACATGTAGACACCTGCCAAAAATTGCCCACCTCTTACTCTCCCTGGATCAGTCAGGGAAAAGAAGGTTTGCAGGCCAATCTGTATGTCCTCTAGAGAGATTATGACTCAAAGAGTTAACACCCTTTATTCCTACATATCAGCGATTCTCAACCAGGATGTTGTGGTACCCTGTGGTGCCTTGAGATCTTTTCAAGGATACCTCAGGGTACTATGCAATATTAATACTGTTAGGTGTGCAAATATGATTCACAAGATATAGTAAGTAAATATGATAATACGGTGGGTATAAGATGATATTTTCTCCCCCACAATCAGCATGGAGGGAAAAGTCCGTTGTCTTACTTTTGTATACAAGGAAAACTCATTAATACTTTGTCTATCATTAAACTGCTTCCTAAAGCAGAATGTGCTCAGTAATGGAAATTATCTATGAAGTTGATTAAATGCAGCCAACACTATGACCATGGCTATAAAACACATGGCCCATATTGAGCAAACATGCTGATGGGAACCTAATACATATATAGGTTAGTGCAACTTATATGAATAAAATGTATATGTTAGTGTCCAATGTGCTCAGTCCCTCTCAGTGATAATTCTTTTTCAAGTCATGATGAGACACTACACTGCATACATTTCAACTTCCTCTTTACTCCCATAGCTGACCTCAAACTTTCTCTCCCATTTCCAATGTTTCTTGTTTCTTCACTAGCCTTAAATGTCTGGCAAACTTCAAAAAATGGGGTCCCAAATAGTTCACCCAGAATTTCTCTGTTGCCCCCTTTATTAGCCTCTTGGATATGATTAGTATGGCCCCATCCTCCATGAGATGGAGCCAAACCAGGTTGCTGTGCACCTCATCTGCATATACAGGACTCATGACAATAACATCCAGGGGCTAATTAGCACACAGGTCCTTTGTGGGGGTGTATCTGGAACACACATGCATGCTGAACAGTGCTAAGTTGTAGGGTCACTATGGCTTGAAACATTGTTGGCTCTGCTGGGATCACCCCAATGAAACAAAGAGAAAATCATGAGCCTTTTGGCTTTGGACTAAGATTATTCAAAGATTGTACTTTCATAAATAGGTATGAAAGTGCTGCTTAAAAGTGTGTTTATGGCGTACCTATGCTAAAATACATGAGTTTCAAAAAAAGGTAAAATGCATCAATTCTTGATGTAACCTCAGGGGTGCATCTACATGAGACATTTAATGTGCATTTGATTAATTAACTGTGCAGTAAGGGCATCTTTACATGTACCCTAGGGTGGGGAGAGGCAGAAATAGCGCACCCACAGCATATCATGTATTCAGCATCTGACACTTCAAAATGGCAGTGGGGGCTCTTTAATTAAAGCATGTTTGATGGGCTTTAGTTGAAGCACCCTCACCACCATTTTAAAGTATGGGCATGCTGAATACATATGATTGCAAGGCCGCTGGAGTTTGCTAATTAGCATACTGCAGCAGACTCAAATAATAAAGTCTGCTCCAACTTGTGTTAATTAGCATACATCAGAGCAAGTGTCAGGCATGTGTGTAGGTGCCCTAAATGTCTTGGTGTCATGTTCTTGCATGTAATACTCATGTGCACATCTCATGTATAGGTGCTAACTGGCTGGCTGGGGCACAAGGGTGTTTCAGTGCCGGGGCTGCCTGATGGCTTGCCTGGTGCTGAAGCAATCTCATTCCCCAGCCAGCCCCTCTACAGCACATTGATCCTGGTCAGAGCAGTCCCACACTGGCAGACTGACCCCCTCAAACCCTGTCAGCTAGCACTGCTGTGAACCAGCTCAATGTGCTACAGTCCAGGCACACATGAAGATGCACACCCAGGAGCAATAAACTGCCGAGCAATAAACTCCGCAGTTTATTGCTGCCCCCACATGTAGACATGCCCAGTAGTAAGAGACATAATAAGGTACAGCAGATATAGGCCCTGGAGGTCTAAAATTATATATAGTCAGTTCTAAAGCCAAGTGTTTTAGTCAGAAAGTGATTTTGATTTATTTCACACTTTTAAAAAATTTAAAGCTACCCTCTATGCACAGACTAATCTTGAATTAAATGTAGATGTCTTATTTCTTTTTTAGGTTTAACACTACTTAGTAATAAAATCTTTAGTTTATGCAGGTAGACAAGGTTTTTTGGGTAGATGAGATATCTGTTATTAGACCAACTAAATAGTTGGACAAATTCTTCTTTGCAAGCATAGGGAGAGTCTAAAGAAGGGTGTTTGTGCCTGAAAGCTTGCAAAGAACAATTTTCCTAACTATTTAGCTGGTCTAATAAATGATATCACATCTACCCCAAAAACCTTGTCTGCCTATGTCCTTACATCAACCTAGCTACAACCAACAATCCATTTAGTTTATGCAGCTCCTTCCATCTGAAATAATACACAGTTCTTTTACAAATTAGCTCTATACAGTATTCACTACAGCTACTACTGAAGTGGAACCACTTTGAGGTCAAATGGAACAGCTGTTTAATAATATATTAAAGGTCTATAACATTTTAATCCAAGAAGTGAAGTACCTGGTAGACATTACAAAAGTATTGATAGGTAGAAGCTTAATACCCAAAATATGTTTCCCTTAATACCTTCATACCCCAAAAATGCTCACTAAGGTAAATGTTATAATTTTGCAGAAAGGGCTGTGGTCACAAAACTGTGCCATTGCCCTAGAAGTCAGACCAGATGCTCTAAAGGTATCCCCTCTAGGCTTAAAAAATATGAGTCTTCCATAATCACAGTTGTTAAGCACCTTAAATTTATATATAATCTCAAAAGCAGTAAATTTTGCAGTGTTCTCTGACATCATGCTGAAGAATTTGATTAGTTCAATACTGCCTCAAAGAGAGAGTCACCTACCCTACTATAGCTTCTTGCAACTGTCATCCAAGCACTGAACAGGCTTGATTATGTTTAGTTTAGAAGATCCATTCAGAGGACGTCTTCAGGTATTGGGCTAGAGTTATTCTTATTCAGTTTTGTTTGTTGCATATTACTACAAATACGTTTGAGGTTTTTTCAGTTGAGTGTGGGAGGGGAGGGGATATGGGGAGAGGAGCCAGTGCATAGTGCAGTGGGGGGGCATACTGTGCCACCTAAGGGGCTCATGGCCCCACCAGTGCAGTCCCTGCTGGTGTAGCTTGCAGGGCATGTAGCCCCTGGGTGTTTAGAAGTTGGACAGCCTTGCTTTAGAACATCAACAGTGGGCACATCTACACGAGATGCCAGCAGCACAAATGATACTGTGCAGTAGTGCATCACAGCACCCACAGTGCTAATACACTACTGTGCAGTATTATTAGGGTACTGTGCAGTAGTGTCACTAAAAAAGCATTTGCCAGGGCTACTGAGCAGTAACTCTGGTTACTGCACATTTATTTATTACTTGATTATACAAGTACTAACTAAATGCACAATAATCACTGTGCAGTACCATCTCATGTAGATGCACCCAGTAGGCATCTCCACACATGCAAGCATGTGTGCTTGCAGCAGCTCAAATAGAAGCAGTGCAAATTTGAGCTGAGGCTTTTTGCCTCAGTGCACATGAGATGTGGGGGGATGTGAGTCACTGCGTGGGTAGGTGTGGGGGGACTGTGTGTGTGTGGGCTGCTTAGGAGGGGTCGATCACCTGCATGAATGTTGTGTGCCTCTGGTGGCTGGTGGGGCATGGTGGTGCTGGCAGCAGTGGGAGTGTGGCATCAGTGGTAAGCAGGGAGCCCCTGCAGACACCGCTGGTGCTATTGGCAGTGGGAGGAGGGGTGGCCAGCTCCCCATTTGTTCCCCTGCTCCCCATTCATTCCCCCATCCCCCGTTCATTCCCCTGCCCCATTTGTTCCCCTGCTCCCCATTCATTCCCCCATCCCCCGTTCATTCCCCTGCCCCATTTGTTCCCCTGCTCCCCATTCATTCCCCCATCCCCCGTTCATTCCCCTGCCCCATTTGTTCCCCTGCTCCCCATTCATTCCCCCCATCTTCCATTCATTCCCCCCCACCCTCCGTTCATTCTCCTAGCTCCCCACTTGCTCTCCCAGCTGCCCCCCCCCCACACACTTAGTAGTAGAGAATGAGCAGGAGGCTGGAGAAAGCAGGGGAAGTCTCCAGCTTATCTCCAGGGGCTTGTCTTCAACCTCCTGCTTGTCTCCAGCCCCCTTCTCCTTCCCTTGCTTGTCCCAGCCTTGGGAGGCTGGATACAGCATGGGAAGAAGCAGGAGGCTGGAGACAGGCCCAGAGATATCCCCCTGCTTTGTCCAGCCCCCTGATCCTTCCCCTGGTTATCTCCAGCCTCAGAGGGTGGAGGGAATGAATGGGGAGAGGGAGGAGTGAGTTGTGAGCTAGAGGAATGAAGTGGGAGTGGGGAGAACAAACTGGGGGGGGGTGAGGAGAATGAATGGGGGTGAGGGGAATGAACGGGGAGTTGGAGAAGGTCTCTTCCAGCCCCCAACCACCTACTTACCTGGCAGAAGCCAGGTCCAGCTCCATGTGGCTTGCACCGCTGCTGCCTGGCACAGGCAGGCAGCATGCTTCAGGACTGGGGAAAGGGCCAATCACAGAGATGCTCTGGCAGCCTGCCAGAGCATCTCTGTGGAAGACTGAGCCTCTGGTTGCCTCGGGACACAGTCTGGGACCATGCCCTGACCCGCTCTTTTCCCCTGGGGTTTTGTTTGACCCATGGATATCCAGGGAGCTAATTTTGCTCCCCTACTGCAAATTTGTAGTGGGGGGAATGTTTTTTTGTTCCCTCATGTGCCTCTGGCAGCATCTCAAAGGGTTTGAGACACTGCAAGAGGCATATGCAGGCTTGTCTGGACATGCCCAGTGAGTGTTTTACAGCCATTATAATTTGTCTTCTTTTTATTAGAGTTCTTAACTGCCTCCCCATTTTGGATTTTTAAACCACATTCTTTCCCTACTATGGTTTTCATCATTCTATTTTATCATTTTTTCCTTTGTCTCTTGTGTGGCTCTTTTCACAGTCTCTGTTTTTAAGTATTTATCAAAACAAACATCATTAGGGTCTAAATTAAATTTACTTAATTTAAGAGGATTAGATGTTAGGGAAAATGAATTTGCCCAACCCGAACTAAAACTGAAACAAACCCTATCTTACTACAATTTGATTTATTCTTTGGTCAGTGGTTAGTGTTTAAAGAATAATTTTACTGACTTTGATGGATGTGCTTTTTAATTGTTTTGTGATATCTTTTACGCACTGTATATCCTAAAACAAAGTGAAGGGCTTTTGACACTCAAGATAAAAGTGCAGAGTCTGATTTCTTTGACTAAAGAAGAAAGACAAAATGTTTTCTTGGAGGAATCATCACCTCAGGCAAATGAAAAAATGAATGGTCCTTCTAAGCAAATACATCCTTACATAGACACCTGAGGGCAGTAAGTGTTCACTCTCTACAGTTCTAATTCATTCTACTGAATCCCTGAGAGCAGATGCACTACAAAAAGAGCTGCAAGAGGAAGTGGTATATCTATATTTGTAGTCACTTTGCATACAGGGTATGTAGTACTACAGGCTTTATATCATTGCTAAGCCATGCATAGTAACCAAATTATTTGTAATAATTCCATATTCACGTAAACATTTTGTATTTATGCTGAAATATTTGCCTTTGTATTGGAGCTGTTTCAAGGTTTAAATGTATTGAGACTGTAAATTGCCTCATAGAACTTTAAATGCTATATGGCATATTTTAACTTTAATTACCTTTTCCTATTACTGTATTTTCCATGTCATATATCAAAATGCAATTTTTCTTCTATATGTACTGCATTTTCTCCCAGATGGATATTAGCATAAGGCTCACTCAGTGCTAATTGCCTTCGATGACATTCAGCACCAACACAGAATGGGACCATTTGGACATGATGGTTTGGCAACTGTTGATCCTTTCAGATCATGGTGTATGCATGCGAGGTCACCCAGATCTTCCATGGATAGGACGGGTAGGACAGGGAGGAAAGGTGGGGAAGTGGCACTCTGCATTAAAGAGGAATACACATCCTCATCAGGAAAGAATCAGAGGAGGGGCACTCTAAAGTGCTCTGGGTTAGAATACAAAGCAGTTGAGGGGAAAGAGACTTAACTGTGGGGGTCTACTACAGACCACCCAACCAAGGGGAAGAGCAGACCAGGAATTCTTAAGTCAGCTCACAGAGGTAGTTAGGTCAAAGGATGTGGTCATCATGAGTGACCTGAACTTTCTGGACATCTGCTGAGAAGAGTGTCACTCTGCTGTCTGACCTGGGAGGATTATACTGCAGTTGCTCAGGGCTGCAGGGGGGCACTCAGGAAAGCCAAGGCAGAGAAGGAACTGGGACTATTTTCCCAGATGAAGGACAACAAGAAGTCCTTTTTTAAATACATAGGGGGCAAAAGGAAAGTTCTGGGTAACGTGGGGCCCCTGCAGGACAAGCTAGAAAATATGGTTGTTACACCAGATGACAAAGCTAACATATTTAATGATTTCTTTGTCTCCATTTTCCTGAGCAGGGACCGGAACAGCCACCCCCCTCTGGGCTCCCCTTAGACCCAAGGGGAAGCGCACCTAGGCCAAGGGTTAGTGAGAAAGTAGTTAGGGAACTTCTGGAGGGACTGGATGTATTCAAATCAGCTGGTCCAGACGATCTCCACCCTTGAGTTGTGGGAATTGGCTGAGCTCATTGTGGGACTCTAGCACGGCTTTACGAGCACTTGTGGTGCTCTGGTGTGGTGCCAGAGGACTGGAAGAGGGCCAATGTGGTTCCCATCTTCAAAAAGGGGAGGAAGGAGGACCCAGGAAACTGTAGGCCAGTTAGTCTTACCTTAATCCTGGGCAAGCTTTTTGAGAGAATTATTCTGGCACATGTCCATGAGGGGGCAGCAGGGGAGATTATGCTTAGGGGCAACCAACATGGGTTCATTAGCAGCAGGTCCTGTCAGACCAACCTAGTGGCCTTCTATGACCAGGTCACCAAATCCTTAGATGCAGGGGTAGCAGTGCAGGGGTAGTAGTCTTCGTGGACTTTCGGAAGGTCTTCGACACTGTCTCTCACCCCATTCTCATTAAGAAACTAGGGGACTGTGGTGTTGACACCCACACAGTCAAATGGGTCGCTAACTGGCTGGAGGGCCCCACCCCGAGAGTGGTGGTGGATGGGTCATTTTCAACCTGGAGGGATGTGGGCAGTGGGGTCCCCCAGGGCGCGGTCCTCAGCCCTGCACTGTTCAACATCTTCATCAGTGACTTGGACGAGGGGGTAAAAAGCACTGTTCAAATTTGCTGATGACACTAAGATGTGGGGGGATGTGGGCATGCTAGAAGGAAGGAATAGGCTGCAATCAGACCTAGACAGGTTACAGGGGTGGGCGGATGAGAAGAGCATGGGATTCAACTGACAAGTGCAAGGTGATGCACTTGGGGAGGAACAATCAGCAGCATACTTACAGGCTGGGAAACTCCCTTCTCATCAGTACAGAGGCAGAAAAGGATCTTGGAGTCATCACTGATGCCAAGATGAACATGGGCCAGCAGTGTGAGGATGCAGTCAGGAAGGCCAACTGCACCTTGTCATGCATCCACAGATGCATCTCAAGTAGGTCCAAGGAGGTGATGCTCCCCCTCTATGCAGCACTGGTCAGGCCACAGCTGGAGCACTGTGTCCAGTTCTGGGTGCCGCACTTCAAGAGGGATGTGGACAACATGGAGAGGGTCCAGAGGAGGGCCCCTCACATGATCAGGGGCAGCAGGGCAGGCCCTACGAGAACAGGCTGCGGGACCTGAACCTGTTCAGCCTCCACAAGAGAAGGCTGAGGGGGGATCTAGTGGCCAGTTACAAACTAGTCAGAGGGGACCAGCAGGCATTGGGGAGTACCTGTTTTCCTGAGCACTACCAGGAGTGACCAGGAATACCGGTCACAAGCTGGCAGACAGTAGATTTAGGCTAGATATCAGGAGGCACTACTTCATGGTCAGGGCGGCTAGGATCTGGAACCAACTTCCAAGAGAAGTGGTGCTGGCTTCTACTGTGGGGGTCTTTAAGAAGAGGCTAGGTGTACACCTTGCTGGGGTCATTTGACCCCACTACTCTTTCCTGCCATGGTAGGGGGTCCGACTCGATGATCTGCTCAGGTCCCTTCCGATCCTAGAAACTATGAAACTATGTATATACCTAGGCAGGAGTTTGGTGGAATGCAAGCTTCCCAGACCTTCTATACCCCCTTTAGGCCACTGAGACAGCATCCAAAGACCAGACTGAGCCCAAACATTTGGTGCCTCTGTGGCTGTAGTTGTGTAAGCATCCAGGAAATAAACCAGGGTCTCCTGTATGGCAGACAAGAATTCTAGCACTGAACCACAGGGGATACCATGGGAACTTTAAAGAGTTTTAAAAGTTCCTTGCTACTACATTTCATAACATTCTCCTGTAAAGTTTGATTTCCTCGGACCAGAAATCCAACCACATTGACTTCATGCTTAAAAGGAAAAAAATCTCTCCTTGGACCATAACCTTGTCATGATGGAGAGGCTGGTGTGTTCCAATGACCTTCAGAGCTATGTAATTTTGAGTCTTATACTCCTGGTAGGGTTTCCCCTGGTACACAGGTTTGAGGTGAGCTTCAAAAGTAAACATGGTCCAAACTTGTGAAGACCCAGATGGCAGAACAGGCATACTTGAGGACCAGCTGTTTCTCTGCGGCTGTCAAGGCGGAAGAGGGCTGCAGCTAGATGGAGGTCTCCAGTTGTCTTAGACATCCTTGCTACTGGGTTCAGGGCTCTTTCCTGTAAAGTTCATGTGGCCTTTGCTTGGACACCAGCTTCCCCATGTCAAAAGATGTCATGCACAGGCCTCTGCCATGGATGTTAAAGTCTCCTACAAACCAAGTCTTGGCATGGTGGTGGGGACAGAAACAGTGATATTTGGGAGTCCCTCATCACAAATCTGCACATAGGCTGCGGTCGTATGGTGGTCATTTTGCATTTACTGAGACAGAAGAACAATATAGCAGCTGCAGCAGTAACAGAAGTCCTCTTTATCATTCCCTCTGCTCACCCTGAATGGGGAAGGGGCTGGAAAAGGTGCCCTAAACATAGACTGTCTCAAACCCTCCTGGCTGGACTGCCTCATCCCAAGGGATCACTGGACCTGCAGCCAAAAACAACAAAATAAAGTACTGAAATTTGCCATGTGGAACATCCACACTCTCTTGGAACTCCCAAACAGTGAGTGCCCTGAAAGAAGAATCACCATAGTAACTAGAGAACTTGTATGATATGACATCAATACAGCTGCCGTAAGCAAGACCTGCTGGGCAGATGAAGGCCAGCTGACAGAAGAGAGAGTCACCTAAAGAGAGGTGCATTCATGGGGTTGGCTTTGCCATCAAGAACAAAATTGTTAATCAGCTTTCAGAACTCCCTGTGGGCATTAAGGAATGCCTTATGGCTCCCCACTTCAAGCTCAGTAACAACCAGTATGCTATGGTCCTCAGTGTGTACACTCCCACACTTGACAATGAACAAGTCAACAAGGGACAGTTTTACTGTGTTCTTGACACAGCCCTGACTGCCACTGCCAAGGAAAAAAAGCTAATCCTCATGGATGACTTCACCACAAGAGCTGGGTGAACTCTGGAGTGGCACCACTGGGAAAGAGAGGGTGGGAAAAGTCAATTCTAATGGTATCCTCCTCCTCAGCAGATGTGCAGATCATGACTTCCTTATTATGAATACTATCTTCAGACAGAATGACAAATATAAGACCACTTGGAAACACCCACCCTCCAATCACTTGTACCTTCCTAGGGAAGTGGTGCTGGCTCCTACCCTGGGGATTTTTAAGAAGAGGCTTGATGACTACCTGGCTGGACTCATCTGAGTCCAGTCTTTTCTCCCGCCCAGGCTGGGTGTCGGACTTGAAGATCTACAAGGTCCCTTCCGACCCTACTTCTATGATTCTATGATTCTTCACTATATTATTGTCAGAGCCTACCATCATACCAATGTCCATATCACCCAAGTCCTGAGAGGTGCAGATGACAGTTGGATGGACCACCACTTAGTTAGATCCATCACAGACATGCAGCTTGTACCATAACATCATAAACAGCTGAAAGGAATGTGGCAGAGATTTGAGATCAGGGCACTCCAAGACCAAGCTAGATATGATGCTCTTCAGCAATGCCTTACTGAGAGGCTCTCTGATCTACCTAATGAAATCAAGGTCATCCAGGCACATTGGGAGGAACTTAAGAACGTTATTTACAAGGCATGCGCTGAATCAATTAGATAATCCACTTACTCCTAGCACTTATCCATCAGAAGACAACCATGTTCTGCAGCTGGCAAAATGAACCCTCCAACCAGCAAAAAATGAGAGGCTTACCTCCGGCTTAAACTTGTATTTCAGAGGAGGTCACAGGATATCAAGAACCAGTGGTGGCAAGTGAAGGCCATGGAGATCCAGAGTTTCACTGATCAACATGACATGAGAAGCTTTTTTCAAGCAATACTATTCCAATGGTCCAACCCTTTTGTGATCCCAGGATTGCTCCACCCTCACCCATCAAACAATGCTGGAAAGAGCACTTCAAGATTCACTCAACCATGAATCTAAGGTCTCAGCTGCCACCATCAAGTGCATCCCTCAACACCCAGTAATAGATTCTCTTGCTGATTCCCCATACTTCAAGGAAGTCTGGCATGCCATCATTCAGACAAGAACAATAAGGCACCAGATCCAGATGTCATTCCCACAGAGGTCTTCAAAGCTTTGAAAACCATGCCCTGTACCAGCACTCAATAGTATTAATTCCTGGGCTCTCTTTCAATGTGGTTTAGAAACATGGGGTGTGTCTATATGTAATTACAGGTAGTAATTTAATGCTCCGTAATAGGTGTTATTGCGCATTAATGCCAGCACACGTTTTTAAGTGATGCTTATGCATAATAGATTAATTCTACTGTGCATTAGCATATTAGCATGGTATTTTTATACCTATGTACAATAGAATTGGTCTATTGTGCCATTAGTGTCTCCTGTAGATGTGTGGACACTGTGTAGATATTTGGTGACAGATATAAAAAAGAACATGATGTTTTCTTAAAGCTAAAAGTAAACAAAATTATGTTTTGGGCTGGGGTAAAAATAGATTTTGGGAAATTCATAATATGCAGTACAGCACTTATCAAACTACCAAAATGCTATGTGATAGTTTTCACTATTTCCTGAGGCAAAATGCTGAATGAAAGCCTAATTCTGTGCTGGCTGTCAAAATATATAGCATAATGAGGAATATCCCCTTCCTGTATAACCTGCTAAATATTACTCATCAATGGGGATTTCTCATCAGCAATTGGAGCAATTGCCACTCTTGATCAGACCAGCCACTCTTAACAGACCATTTGTTATAATGGCTAAATCAAAAACTTCAAAAGGAGGTACAAGAAATCTTGCAGTTATAAACTATCTACAGAGAAAGTTTGCCCCTAAAAACCATTAGCCAGAAGCCATCTTGCGTCCTGAAGCATGAGGGTTTAAAATCACTTCCAAAATTCTTTTTTCTTTTCTTTTTGTTTATTTTGGATCCTCACAAGTGATCCAGACTGAAAACTGTTTTCTAGAAAACTTTGATAATCCTGTCACCTGAATCCTGGCAGTTAATAACAGGCAAAATAATCATCAATAAAAGACAAATATAATTATTTTTCATCTCATGGCTCTGGAGCAAATTTAGCAAAGGAGAGAAAGTCCTCTATGACTCACCTCTTCTTGTACTCTTCTGGGGGAACCTTATCAAATTTTATGTATTTTGTTTATGTATTTTAGATCACCGGAAGCAGGTACAGAGAGTTGGCCTGTTGGGCTCAAAGTGTTTGATTTAGATGAAAACAGTATTTTTCATTCAAAATGTTAACTGAAAATATTTCCCAAAAGCTCTAATAGTGAATCCATTGCCTGTTACATTCTTTGTTGAAAAGAAATAGCAACACAGGTGGTGGTAGCAGTTTATGAAGGGTAAGGAAGGAAGCAAGAACATAGATCAGAGATCATCACCTGAAAAGATGAAGCTTTTACTGGAGGCACAATTTAAATTCATCTCTGTTTCTTAAAGTTTTCAGTGAACATGAACAATTTTAAGGTAGTAATTACAGCAGAGACACATTCAAAAATGTGCGTCTATTTCTAAATTTTATTTTTACAGACATAAATAGGAAATCTTAATAGGGGCTAGTGGATGGACATATGGTATTACTGCAGTAACTGTAAGGAAAACCTTACTATCCATGTCTGAATTTTCCAGTGAGCTTGATTTGGCTTGAAAGCTCCAGTGCTAAAATCTTAGTAGGAAACTGAAGGCTTTGTGGCTATGTTCTTAGCTGACTTGTATGCAACAAAACCCACATAAGAATCAATGGAGCTTCAATGGA
This sequence comes from Crocodylus porosus, assembly GCF_001723895.1. Lineage (NCBI taxonomy): Eukaryota > Metazoa > Chordata > Crocodylia > Crocodylidae > Crocodylus > Crocodylus porosus. The sequence goes on along the minus strand of NW_017728909.1, from coordinate 32,154,167 downwards.
TAAGAGTCCAAATTATGGCCTCATGAGTCTTAAGAAGATTGACTTTCAATTTGTCATCTAGATTTATTTTAAAGTTCCTGTTCTATGATTTAGGAATAAATGGAGAAAACTAACAACAAGAAAGGATCATTGTTTTAAAAATGCATTTAAAAAAAAACCAAAACAAGCTTTTGAACTCCAAAAGAAAAAAAATTCTTATTTTATAATGTAAGGTATATACAGGACCACAATTTTTTTATATTATTGTAACATAACAGGGCAGACAAGCACTGGCTGAAGCTAGCAAGCTAGGATTCCTGGGATGCCAGGTTTATTGCAAGCAAACTTAACTCATGATGAGATGTGGTACAGATGTTCAATAAAGTGCTCTAACCTAAAGCACTTTAGTCTGATACCACAAATGTAGAGGGTTAACTTAGAGCAGAATCCACCATTTTTAAAACACTTGGTGCCATGAATCTTTGTTCTATTAAAGCTGTAAAGTGATTTCTATGTGCTTAACATGTGAAAAGTGTAATGTCTTGCCTAGCCAGAGTCAATAAGGAGGAACTACTGTAAAATTATTCAAAATGTTATACAGCTAGGATAGGTACCCTATGATATTGAAGAAAAAAAACTAAAGGGAAGCTTAATGCACGGCTTCATATGAATTGGCATGAAAAGTCAAAATCCTTAAATTTTTGTGAACTAAAAATTTGACAAAAATTCAAACCTTTTTCAGCATTTAATTTCGGTCATTTAAAAATGTTTTATTTTGCTTGTACTGTAATTGGCTTCAGTTTTGAACTGAAAAACATGTTTTTTATTTGAATGTGATGAAGTAAAATATTTGAAACTCATTCAAATTTTGAATGAAATAATTTACCAAAGTTGACCTTTCACGGAGAACAGTTTTAATTCAATAAATCAGCACTTCCTGGTGAGAGAGGTTCTACGAAAAACATCCAATGGTCTTCATGGATGGAAGAGATGAAAGATGTAGTTCTACCAAGATTAAAATACTGTGATCTTTTGTATCTCCAGAATCTCAGTAGAAAAGGGATTGACATTTGAACTATGACAGAGACAAACTCCGTAAGTAGTAGATGGATCTCTCATTGGCTCACTGAAAATCAGATTTGATGTGGGGGAGTTATGCATGATTAAAATTTGCATGGGATTCAGTTAAACAATTAATAAGTAATGATTGCCTACAACTCCATTTCACAGCTCCTTGACTAAATTTGGTCTTTATATAAGCTTGTTTCACTAACTGAAATACAATTTTTGATTTATTGGTGGAGCACTGCAAGTTATATGCTGTAAAGATGCAGCAAAGAAAGTTATTCTAAGAAGTGCTCTCTCCTTCTGTATATTAGTTGAAGGAATATACAGAAGGAAGGAAGGAAGGCTTTAACAGGAATCTTCCCCTTTATTCACATGACAAGGAATGATACATGTATGTGATGACAAAGCTTAGTACTGTACAGTAAAGTTCATCCTACAGCTATCTAGGCAGTACTAGCGCATACTGTATTTGTTTTTTCACATTTTTCTTCTTTATTTTCAAAACAAATTCCATAAAAATATATTAAAATGTTAAGGCTCTAAAATGAAACACTTAAAAGGTGAGAAGAGGATGGGTTTTAGGTGCATGCTATAAAATACAGACTTTAATTACATGATCAGGCAGTGGAGTTTTATTTTGCTTTTTTATTTTTTCTCTTTTGTTTTCTGAACAGGACTCTTTTCTCCTCCAGTGTATCATGGGAATAAATAACCTTAAGTGAATTGATTGGAGGGCCACAGAATCCAGTTTACTCACTGTATCCATTGCACAGTGCATTACTCATGAGGCAGATGTCTGTGGCATCACTACGTGGTCCTTTAAAAATAAATGTTCACATAATAAATATAAGATAGATCCCTTTTGCTACATAATCACAGAAAGAATATTTACTTTTCTGTGAGTTACTGTTAAAAGTAGCAACTGGCCAGAATCCTTCATCTAGGACCCCAAATACACATATGCATAAACATTAAAGTTGAGATTCAGATCTTGAACAAAAGTTCACAGCTTGAATAAAGAAGTAATTTTTTTAGCAAGTCAAAATGATATCCTAAACATTGAGTTACTATTATTAATTATCAGTACTAATTATACATAGGATAATCGTATCTGTATACTCTAGAACAATAGGAGCTTCAATTTTTGTTTTTTATAGAGGGACTGATTTGGAGTAATGTATTATTACTAAAGTTCACTGATTTTTTTTTTTTTCCTGCTGTTTCTACTCACTAATGGAGTTCCCTCTAAGCTATACATCTGAGAGCAACCACACTGGGAGCCTATACATATACATTACAGTGCATTGGAGCGTGGTAATTACCATGCTCTGGCAGACTCCAGTGTCACATGTATCAGTGTCCCTGTGCTGAAAAATGGTGGTGGGAGTTCTTTAACTAATTTGACAAGCTTTAGTTAAAGTGCCCCTGTTGCCATTTTTTTGTGCAGGAATGCTAAAGCACATGATGCTTCAGGTGTTTTAATTAGAGTGTTTCTCAGAGCCACTCTAATTAAAGCACCTCACCTTCCCCTGCCTCCCGGAGCATATGTATAAATGTCCATCCTGCAATAAAAATGTAGTAATTTGTTCATGTTTTATTTTCTACAAATGAGACGTTTGGTTTTTGTACTTAAATTGACTTCTGCATAATTTATTGATAGCCGTAAAAAATAAAAATAGTAGTACACAAAGAACTTTTCATTTTCATAACCAGACAAACATTGATTAATTAACTCCTACTTTATTTACATGTATTATATACATTCTTCATTGTGGTAGGAAACATATAATCTAAGAACAAAATGTTTATTTTTCATTCTCACTTCCATGACTATTACCTTCAATATTTCTCAGCTTTTTATAGTTACATGCAAAAATTCACAGAGAACATATGCTATTGCAAACAAACAAGAGCAACCTCTGCAAAACACACTAGGATAAGGCTAAATATATAAATGTGATTTTTCTACTCTGGATGTTTGACAACTGTAATGTTTTATACTAACTATAGAAATGTTGCTTGGACATTTTCCAATAAGGCAAGTGTTACATTTAGCAGCTTTAAATTTTATAACTGTAGAAATAAAGCTTCTATGTCTAGCATTCAGTTATTTTTGTCTGTTCACTCAGTGCTCTGTTAGCATGGTTTTGTTAGTCTTCTCTCATACTGTATGATAATATATATGACCTGCAGTTAGCCCTTTATTAGGAAAAATGCGAGTTTATAAAGGAAATTCATGAGAAAATTCACATAGCAAGAGGTAACTGATAAATAAATGAAGTGCCTGCCCTGCTCTAGACATGATCTACATAATGGGTCACATCTCAGATGATGGGCAGAGAAAGAAGTGCAGTTCCTGAGTCTAACTAATGATGCTTTATAGAAAGCACCTTGAGTTAGATGGATCCTCCTGACCCAACAGACATTAGCTCCTGTGGTGACTCAGGATGGGAGGGGAGGAAGGCAGGTGAAGGAGGTCCATGCTGGGGTTTCCCCAGACACACTGGAGTGGGGGGAAGGTGGATTGGAGCCCTGCCTCTGTGACATGCAGAACCACAGCAGTTAAATCAATAAATATATGCTCTTGGAAACATCTGGTAATTGTCTGACAGTTAATGTTAGCGAATACAAAGCTTGCAAGTTTGTAACCCACAAATGTAACTTGTCTGTCATAAGTTTAACCAGTGTTGAAACTAACTGTTTGCACTGATCATGAGATTAGCTGTGCCCCAAAAATAAAATTGCAAACATCAGCTAGTCTAACAGTTCTTAACGACAAGCCCTGACCACAAAATATAATTAGCACTTTTTGAAAATCCAAGGAGGAGCTGAAAAAGAGGAAGAAACCAAGGGGTTGAACTTAGGTGGAATAAATGCTAATCTCAAACCCCAAAGTGATGTGGTGTGATTTGCTTATTGGGTGAGTCCAAGTTTAGGCAGTAACCTTTTATGGTAATTTCTAACACCTTCTAATCCCATAGGGTGACAGCTGTAGAGGAAGATTGTGAGTGGCTCTGAGCTAACAGATTAGCATAAGATAAGGTATAAAGGAGCGCGTATGTCAAGCGACCAGCATGAAGGACAGAACAGAAGGACCATCGCTGTACCAAGCCTGGACCCCGGACTCCCAATGTGAGTGAGGACCGGATCCTGACCTAGGGACCTTCCCAGTGACCCCTTGGACAGCATTGATCGGGGACGCCTGACTTCACTGAAACAACTTGGAGAGCACCTGGCATAGAGGGACTGCCAATAAGTTGCCAACCCCATGTGGGAACTCTTTGTCATTCTCTCTATCTGTTGTTATTTTTCACTATTAGCTCTTTATTACAGTACTATTTGTTTGTCATAATAATTTTCCTGTTAATTGTTGTATGCATGAGCTATCAGTAAATTTGCCTTTGCTTCACTCCTGACTCATCTCCTTGATCCCAAACCCAGCAGCCTAACAGCTGATACACTTACAGCACCTAGCTGGCCTGTGACAGCCTCCCCCCAACACACTTGGGGAAACCCCAGAATGGACCTTCCACCCCTGCCTTTTCCTTCTCCCATCCTGAGACAACATTGGGGGCCAGGCTGTGCTGCAGCAGCCCAGCACCAGAGCAGACAGAAATTAATGAAGGAACCCCACTTCGGAGTGTTTTCACTTGAACCCGCACACAGTGAGGGTTAATTTGTCATGAGACTGGAACACTCTGCAGCTGTGCTTTTCTGTTAGGGCAGTTTAAGAGCATGTTCAAAGGGCTGATGGTGCAACAAATGTAATTTCTGTCTGTGTCTGATGTGAATCAGTATAGCTCAACTGACTGAATTTATATCTGGTGATTATCTGGATTATTGTATTTAACCTAAACTTGGTGCCTTTCTGGAATACGCTGGTATACAACAACATAAAAGTAATTTCATCTTAAGTTATTTTTTCTAAGCTTCACTATTCTAGGCTTTCTGTACAAAGAACTCTCAGTCTCACAGTTCTTTCTGCCAAATAATTGAACTCATCAACTGTTAAATCAAAAGGAGAGAACAAGCCACACCTGACAGAATGAGGAGTCAAATTGCTCTTGTAGGCTTCTACACCTGGTGCAGTAAGTTAGGATGCCACTGTTTTGCTTACTCCGAGATCAGAGAAGGTTTTAAAATGCTAGTTTTATTAAACGAAGGGAAAAAAAGACAACAGGAGGCATATGCCTGATCTTTGGATCTTTGGCCTCTTTCAGCATTTGTTTGGCCATTTTTCTTTGCACCTCAGGTAAATGATTCAGGTTCTTTGCTGGTTCAAACAAATGACAATCATCCACTATGATGTTTTCCTCTTTTCTTTCTGAGTCCTTGATCCTTTGTACTATTATCTCTATTTTGACAATCATACTTGCTGAGTATTCACTGGAAATCAGATTTAATCTGTTGTAAACTTCTCAGAACAGGTCACAGCTTCAGAAGAGAGTCATGATTTGATGGATTACTGACAGGGATATTTATCCAGCAAGACGACACTTTAAGTGGTTTGTGTGATGCCTCTCATATCCAAATCCTCAGGCATCTGGCTCAGATTTCATTGTTAAATCCAGGCCTACATGTTACATGAACAGTTTTGCATGTATGGATATCATATCCTTTCTGCTTTAAGCAAAAAATTGTCTGAATTATTGCTTCTGGCAAAATTCACAAAAACTGCTTTTTCCACACCAATGAGGAATACCCATATAGCTAACTAGGGGAGGTGCTCTTCATAAGGTGAACTGTACCAGCAGTTATTGGCTGTCTAAATATTGTTGAGCCAGTGATCAACTTCTCTTATTTATGCTGATTACACTACAGGGACTATCAAGATGTCTTCATCCTGGTTTAATTGAAACTGGACTCCAATCCATCCTTTGCAAGAGATGTGAGTTCTATTGGCTGCTTTAAAAATCAGCCCCAGTTTTTTTTTCCAGTAACTCTTCTATCTTTTAAGAATGTTCATGGCAGATTGTTACCTGCCCCTGACTCAAGGCTTTTGAGAAATGATACAGAGAAGGACAACAAGGATAGTAAGAGGTATGAAGGCCCTTCCATGTAAGGAGAGACTAAACAGGCAAGGACTTTTTAGGTTAGAAAGAGAGACAATAGAGGGAGGAAATGATGGCTGTTATTTCATGGATGGATGTTATATTTCAAAATATGAAAAGGTGCAAAAAACAAATAAGGATTACTATTTAATATCTATCAAAGTACTAGACATAGGGGGCATAAAAATGAAACCATTAGGTAGTAGGTTTAAAACTAACAGGAAAAAGTTCTGTGAAAAAGAACTTGTAACTAGCTTATGAAACTAATTTGCACAAAATATTGTGGAATCTGGTAGGTTAATTCTTGGAAGAAATGTCCATCAGTAGGTATTAAGTATGGTAGATAGGGATGCAGCCTTTGAATCAGAATTTCCTAAACCTCCAAATTCTGGAAACTGCAATGAAAGTGGAGCAGGGGTTAAAGGATTCTGGACATAACTTGTTCACCCTTTCCCTCAGCATCCACACTCTGCCACTATAAGACATGGATATTGAGATAGAAATAGTTCTTACATTCTTATGACTCCTTTTCCTTTGGAAAGAGGTTCTGATTCATTCCCTGACTTGTGGTTTTTTGGAATGCAATTGCAAAGAATTGCACATTACTTTGCAGTGTGTGCTCCACTTCCCTAGCTTTCTTGTTTCTCTTCCCTTCCAACAGTAAGATCTCATCTCCAATCTTATTCTCATTTATGCACAAGTTGCATCACTGCCATGCTGTTGTTCTACAAACTTGCCAAAGCTGAATGGACAAAATTGTTTCAAACAAGGACAGGATCATATCTTACATCAGATTCAGGTGCTTGTGGATGTATCTTTAAGATGAAAAAGAATGTTACCAGTCCAGATGTTATTGGATACATACTTCCAGTTTAAAAAAATAAGTATTTGTCTTTTTTTAGGTGGCAGGAAAAGAAACATTGATTTCAGACATCAGCATAGGCAGATTTGTTCCACCCTTTCCTCTAGCAGGAGTTAGCACCTATCTGATTCATCAGCCTGATGTTTAACTTGGACACATACTATCTAGGGCTGTGCAAAATTTCACCGCCCATTTGGTTTCAACAATGTTTTGACCTGTTTCAACCTCAAAACAGCAAAGTTGAAACAAAACAGGAAGCCTTGAAACATGGTCGAAACAAAATAGGGCTGGTCAAAATGTTTTGAAAAATTTAAAATATTTCAAGTTTCAAACTTGAAGCTGGAGCTTGCCTTCAATGGCTTGCCTGCAGGAAACGAGAAAGTAAAGTAAGGGGAGGGAGGGGGAGGAGGGGGGAAGGAGTGCTCTTATTATTGACCGTCTAGATGACCAGTGACTGTCACCCTTCCCTGAGGTCCCTTCCAACCCCAGTGATCTGGGGGAGGGATGGAAAAACTGCATAAAAGCCAGCATTTTTTGAACTGCCCTGCTTTCTGCTTTGCGGGTCACTTAGTGAGCTGCCTGTTCTAGCAGCTCACGGTCAGACCACTCTGGCTAGCAGCACTGATTTTCTAAAGGATTCCCTGCTTGCTACCCTAGCAAGAGGGATTTCAGAATACATTTCTCTCGAGGTGCTTTTATTTTATTATTATATTGATTTAGTCTTTTGAATTTTATACTTATATTGGATAGGATTACTATAGAATTTACTGTATATAGGAACTTACTATATATATTTGTTTTTATATGTTCTTTCTTTGCACCACACCTACGGTATTGAATTTATATATGGAGACAGATATATTTATATATTTCTATCGCTTTCATAAATTTCTTGACTGCACCACACCTACATTTTAAAATTTACATAGGAATGCAAATACATTTATATATTTGTAGAAAAGGAAGACGTGAAATACACCATGAAGAGTGATGGAAAAGCAGGTGGCCAGACTGGCCTGACTTCAGGGATGGGTGGAAGAGTGGGTACAAGGAGAGCTGTAAGTTTCCACCTCCCTCAAACTTCGACTCAGCCTCTTTCCTTCAGCTAAATGGGATGAGGCTGCTACAAGCAGCAAGGAGAGGGGAGCAGTGTCACTGCCACTGCCTGTGCCCAAGACTGCATCCCCTCACATGCAGCAGCCATAATCCCCCCCACCCCACCATGACAACAACCACAACCAGCAGCACCAGCACCAGCACAGCAGCCTCCTCCACTCCTATGTCAATTCCCATGCTGAGCCTTCCAGTGCCAGAGGAAGAGCTGGAGCTGGATCTCAGTGCCCTAGCAAGGGAAATTCTGGGGAAGGAAGGGGAATCACCTGAGTTTGTGCTCGACACCCCTCAAGTTTCCCTTCAAGCCAGGTGTCCTTCTCCAGAAGACACTTAGGAGGAGGTTGATGTAGAGGTGGAGGCAAGTGGCCCAGTTGAGTCCACTTCTCCTCTTGCTGTGCCTCTGCCTGCTGAGGGGAAAAGTGCATCAGCATCCACAGATGCACCTGCACCCCAGAAGTGAGCAGATAGTGTGGTCTGGGATCATTCTGAGCTGGCAGATGATCCCATGTATGCTATGTGCCTGCACTGCTGAACCAAAACCAGCTGGGGCAAGGGAAAAAAAATATGAGCACCACGGGGATGCTGATGCATGTCCATAGGCACCATCCCCTTGCTCTTGCTCCTCCTCAGTCTGGCACCAGCAGCAGCATGCCCAAAGGGAAGTCTCCCACTCCCTCCAAAGCGCCCATCCCCCCAAAGCAGAGGCAGGCCACCCTGGAAAGGCAGACAGAAAATAGGGTGCATTCCAAAGGTGAGCGAGCTCATGGGGGAAATGCTTGCTGTAGATGGCCAGCCATTCTTCCTATTTGAGCAGCCAGGGTTCAGGTGGCTCATGGCCGGTGATCCCTGCAGTGAGGGAACTTTAGAACCAAATGGAGCGCTTCCAGGGGATCAATGTTCCTGGCTGGGGCAAGCCACTGTCACCAGACATGCAGGCACTAGTGAGGAAATGGCTTGATCCCAGTCCATGTGCTGGCTGCCGTGCGTGATCCAAAGGCAAAGGGCACCATATGCAACAGCCAAATGCTGAATCAGTGCACAGGGGTGCTGGTAAAGAAAGTCAGGAAGGCAGAATGGTGGAGGCGGGGAGACATGGAACAGGTGGATCCACTGTCTCATGCTAGCATGCCATCTATGAGCCAGTCTTGTCCTCCACCACAGGTGCTGACAATATGGGCTAAGGGTATGGCTTCTATGGTGGGGTCCAGAGCCACCAAACCCCAGGATTAAGCAGGCAGCACTCACATCTTGGTGGCTGCCTATCTTGCCAAGGATGTGGAGCCACTGATTTATGACCCCTTGGCCTACTGGGCAAGCTGCAGCCAGGTGTGGCCAGATCCGGCCACAGTTGCCCAGAAACACCTGTCCTGTCCACCGACCAGTGTTCTGAGCGAGAGGGTGTTCAGCATCACTGGGGATGTAGTGACACCCGACCGCACCTGCTTGGATGCTGGTTTGGGGGAGCAGCTGGTGTTTCTGAAGGTGAACCTCTCACTGCTGGGGTTCCCCAAGCTCCAGGTGCAGACAGATTGAATGCCACCCTCCTTACTCCATCCACATTTGTTTTCTTTTTCCTTTAAACCAGGTAATGCCCCACTCTTAGCTGGAGGAGGCACTAACTGCATCACCAGCCAGCAGGGAAACAACATGTCCCTGCTGAGCTCATTCCCCTGCCAGGATGAATTTGGTGGTATGGGATGGGGCTATGGGGAAGGAGGAGGCCCCAGGTCCTGGACATGACCACTAAAACTGCACCCTGCCAGATTAGGGAGGCCTGGTGGGACTGCTGGCAGCATAGCAGCCCCATAAATGCCAGGACCAATGATCCCCTGGTGACAGGTGGGTTGGAGGTGCCATAACCTCCAGCTAACACATGCATGCACACAGTCCTGGCTGGGGAAAACCCAGACTTGTCACGTCATTGACAGACCTGATGCTTGCTGGTTGCAGTGCAGTTGTGAGGCTCCTGGTGTGCTCAACTTAGCCCAGCTTTTGGGTTGAAAAACCCTTTTTCAGGCTGAGGAAGTATCTGCAGTTGGTGCGTCTCCTGGTCCTGGATGGAAGGAATAGTAAAGAAGCCAGAAGCCGGCCTGGCATGCAATGCAGGCAAGAAACCTAGTCAGTGAAAATGGAAATGGAGGCGTCAGGGGATGAGGGGCAGACTGGGGTGGGGAGTTGTGGGGAAATGGGGATGTAGCAGCACAGGTGAAAGTGCAGAAGTGCCTGGGGTATCAGATGTCCAGCAGGTTGCAGCGCATCAGAATTCCACTGTCTGTATTGAGTTCATGAGTTTCTGTACCTAGGAGACTGATTAAATGAAGTTCATAGGCCTGGTGTGAAAAGCGGTTTGTAATTTGCTCCCTCTGAGGATCAGGCCTGAGAGACTGGAGACAGAGTGGGTTTTTTTGGTGAAGAATGTGCCCCCACAGGTAGTTGGGTTTTGTCGTCTTTGATAGACTCTGGTGTGCTGTTTGCAGGAGTACTGGAGATAGTTGGCAGGTTCTGTGTTTTGAGCTGTAGGAAGTTGGCTTCAGTTCTGGGGATGAGGTTAGTTGCTTGTTTGAATGTACAAACCACTTTTCAGAGCTGGGCCTATGAACTGCACTTCATCAGCCTCCTACGTAGTAGGTACAGAAACTCATGGACTCAATATACACAGTGGAGTTCTAGCACACTGTGACCTGCCAGACAGCTGACATCCCAGGTGCCTTTGCACTTTTACCTGAGTTGCTACATCCCCCTTTCCCACCCCAGACTGTCCCTCACCCCCTGATGCCTCCATTTCCATTTTCACTGACTGGCTTTCTTGCCCGCATTGCAGGCCAGGCCAGCCTCTGGCTTCTTTTCTATTCCTTTCACCTAGGACCAGGAGACATACCAACTGCACATACTTCCTCAGCCTAACAAAGGGTTTTCAACCCAAAAGTTGGCATCCGGGGCAGCTAAGCTGAAGGGGCTACCATTCCTGCAAGTTTCATCAGAATCAGGCCAGAAATGACAAAGTTATAGCCTGTTTCAACCTTCCCCATTATAGCCTATGTGTGAAACGTCAAAACAGGCTTGAAACAGCGAAACTGTTTGGATGGAACGGAGCGGAGCAGCCATTTCAAATCAAAACAAAATTGGAAACGGAACGGCTGCTCCATCGAAACGTTGAAACGCTGGTCAAAACAGAGTGCTGCCATTTCACACAGCCCTAATAACATCTTCTCATACAGAATGGGGAAAAAAGGGCAGTTGAACACTCATGGCATCAAAAGCTTTGAAGTTTTTCATTAGCAATTTATTTGAAAACAGGTGAAGGAAGCAGTGAAAAACACAGATCATTAGCTCTAGCCCTGCTTACTTGGAAAAAGTAACTACAGAAAACTATGAGACATTAGGAGGCAAAATCAGGAATATGTCAAGTAATGCATGAAAATGAGCTGAGAGAAACTGCTGCCACACTTTAGCAACAGCATTGGCCATAAAAGATCAGCAGGTTGGTAAGACATATTCAGGCTTCTTATATTACCATGGCTAATGAAAGTTCATGCCTCCCACTGTGGGGAGAGGTAAGCAAGTTTAGAACTTTCAGGCTAACTTTTCAAGTCTGGCTACCTATGTTTAGGATCCTAAATCCATTTTTTGGCATTTAATGGTACTGATGCAATCTATTTGACTCTAGTGGCTGCTCAGCCCTCTGAAAAATCAGGCCACTTATTATTTAGGTTCTTAAATATGGATTTAAGAATCTAAATTTGGGCACCAACCTTGAAAATCTGGCCTCAAAAGTTTGGACCTTCCCCACCTAACAAACTGAGAGCAGATCCAGAAGTGGTTATCATTTCTAATTCATACCTTTTGAGGCATTTATATGTTATGGATAAATTTGTTCAGTTAATAAATGGAGCATTTTACTGGGACATAGAGTAAGATAGAGAGTTAAAGCCCAATACTACTTTGTGTTGTGTAGAAATTGCATATTGTTAACCATAAAAAGGCAGATTCCCTGGAAGGGAAGATATTTTGGCTTGAGGGTTAGGATGCATGTACATGAGTAAATAGTTGTTTGCCACAGGGCACGTCTACATGAGATACTTACTGAGCAGTAGCCTAATAACTCTGCACAGTAACGTGCTGGTCAAAACCATGCTAATACACTACTGCTCAGTGTTATTAGGCTACTGTAAACTAAGCATCACAAAAAAAACCATGCACTGACACTACTACACAGAGCATGAGTTACTGAGCAAGTACCAAATTAAATGAGCAGTAACTACTGTGCGTTAAAGAACGTGTAGACATACTCACAGACTTGTTCACTGTCATGTTCTCCATTTTGTTTTGCTAATGTTTCAATTTCAGTCAAACTCAACAGGATAACGGTAATTTTTAAAAACAAACACATTTAGCAAGAGGTCTGAAGTGGAAATTTAAGAGCTGAGGGACTCTGGGTATAGAGTCAGAACTATCTCCATTTAGAAAATCCTCACCTCTTCCCACTTCGCTTTGTGAGATCATTTGTAAAATTGCACTGCCATAAATAGGTATGATGAAGGGCCAGATCTTGGGCTGAGTCCAAGTTGCACTTAAGACTGCATAGACTAGGAAGCAAAGATAACATAACATCAACTTTATGCATCCCCTAATCTTCAGCCTGTTAGCCTGGCTTCTGACATAAAGCAGAACAGCTTCACTTTTCACCAGCTATCAATGCCTTTAAGGATTCTTCCAGCAGCCAAGGATCACTGGATCTTAAAGATACTCTCTCCATGACCCCTGTTCTCTGAACATACAGGTTAGGGTGTGGACAGAAAGGACTGCAAAGGGAATGGCTAAAGCAACTCTACAACACCCCAGGATTCCCCAGTGAAGGACAATAAGCATCAGCGTCTGGACCTGCCAGCTTTCTAGAGCAGAGAAATGCAGTTAGAACAGGAGTCAGTGTCTGGCTTGGTATGTAATTCTTTTTTTAACCTGGTAAAGACTGTCTTCTCTGAACAACATCTTTTTCAAGCTGCTGCAGAATGCAAAGCAACATTAGCTTCCACTGCTGACAGGCCAGGAGACAGCTTATTAAAAAATCCAGCCATCTGGTCGAAGGAATTGGAGGGTCACCAGGTAAAATAAGAGCCTTAGGATGACGAGGTGGCATTAGAATAAGCCATGTGTATTATAAATGTTATACTTACCAGAATAAAAGCACCATTCCTTTTGCTATTTTTAAATATATAAAAAGAATAGACTTGTATTGTAGCCTGACAGTTGTAGTAGCAAAACCTTGAAAAACCTACAGACAAAAAAGGGTACTGAAATATCCTTGTAGTTAAATAAGCAAAAAGTATCTTGAAGTAGCAAGTATGCTACTTGAGTACAATAAACCTCTTAAATCTGTCACTGTCATCAAGAAAAATGGAAGGGTACTTTAAAAACAAGCGATATCAGATCAAAACTTTTTATTTCTTGCATTCAAAAGCTTTTATTTCTTGCATTTATTATTTATTTAATAAACGCTCAGGATCTCAATAGTGTTATTTATTTATTTATTTTATTTCTTGCATTTATTTCTTGCATTTTATTTCTTGCTTTATCCCAGCTATACACTTGGTCCAATAAACGATATCATCCTAAGAAATCCTTGCCTCTAGATATACAAAAACAGTCTGGAAGCAGTACAGCTTAGCTGAATACAAATATGATTAAGTATAAAAATACTGTTAGAAAAGGGATTGGTCTAGTTCAGTACAACACAGGTAAAAGTAAGAGGATCTTAACTGTTCTAAGAACTCAAACATGAGAGCACTAAATGAGATACAGGAGACAAAGTTATTTACAACTGTGTTTTATTTATAACAAGGCTAGAGCATCTCTCTGTCCAGAGATGAGAGCTGTTCTGAATATGTTCTGAGTCCCTCTCTCCTCTTATGTACTTTAGTTCTAGTGCTATAAAATTATTAAAAATAATATGCCTTGAAAATTCATGATCAGAGAGTTGAGTTATATCAAGATGACAGGATAAAGTGTAAGACTTAGTAAAGAAGCATTTGAAATACAAATACAAGTGTAATGGTTTGGGAGAATTTAAGATTAGAAAATAACCAGGAAGTATAAAGAGACCGATCTATTCATTTACCCTCTCCAATTAATGTGAAATGAAAAGGGTGAATTAATAACATTGAAAGTGAAAAGCAAATGGGATATTTTGTTCTTTAATTTTCAGTAACATTTGGCACAAAGAAGTGAGGTCAAACTTAGTTACTTGTTTTTGCAAAACAAATGTGCATAATTACTGTTAATTCATTTTTTTCCCTTCCTATCATAATGGTGGTCAGCATATCTGGAAATCAGTATTCAACAAAAGTCTATGTGAAATGTCATATAAGTAAAAATCATCATAAAGGCAAAGTAGTGTCATGAGTGGAAACAATGCTCAAGAGCAGAGCTCATTGGAATTTTTCTGATGGAGCCTTTTTGGTAGAAAAATATGAATTTGGTTGAAAGCAAAATCTTTCAGTTCCAACAAAATTTTATTTGGAAAGAAAGACATTTTTGGAACAGATGATTCAATTTTCCATTTCCAAATGACTCTAAACATTATGCTATATAATATCAAATAGGACTGAAAACAAAAGAAAAGATTTGGATTTTATTGGAAAGATATGTTTCAATTAATTTGACATGAAATTTATTGTGGAATCTTATTTTGCTGAAAATTTCAAAGTAGTTTGTCTTCATGCTATTTCAGCTTGTGGATTTTCCTATGAGATGGAAAAAGACAATTTACTCAGAATACCTGGTGTCTGCCCGTATGTTCAATCAGTGAAAGAAAGCCTTTCTTCCTTTCTGCCTCCTCAGAAAGCATTGTGGTTTTGTTTAAATTTCTCCATTTTGTCCAAAAAATGCATTTTTTCAATACATTTCTTCATCCATTCAGTATTAATATCTTCCTCTACAGCAAATCCATAGATTTTTAGAGCTATAAGAAAGCATTCTGATCATCTAGTCTAATTTTTTCAATAACATAGGCCATCCTGAATCAAGCCTGAAACATCTGATATTTAAAATTATTCTCTTTTTAATGGTCACACATGTGGCCCAACTCAGTGTATTTCTTACTTTTAACATAGGAGTGGGAGCATCTACACGTGCATATTTACTGCACAGTAACTGAAATTACTGCACAGAATGGGCGCATGTCTACATGTGCATGCCCATACTGCACAGGCAATATGGTGACTTACATTGACTTGAGTATAAATTTAATACCTGCATCATACAGGTATCAAATTTATGCCCAATTAGTTACTGCACATTACTGTACATGTAGATACCTTAGTGTTTAGTAACACTGTACATGTGGACTCATCTGGAATTAACTTTAGTCCCAAGTCAGTCCACACATGGAGTTAATGCGCTTTAATGCCTGCACATGTAGACAGCAGCCTATTCCTGCATGCTGTGCAGTAACTTACTGTGTAGTAAATTTAAGCCAGCATAAATGCATGTGTAGAAACTCCCAGTGATTATTAAAATCTTAATATGTTAATTTCAGGATACTTGGACTTCCTTTATCTCCCTTGAATAATTTAACTGAATATATTTGCTAGATATGATACTCATTTGGGGACTTTTCCCAAGCTAACCACAAGGTACTACAGAGATGATTCCATCAAAACCTCTAATAAATGCAATTCTGGTATTGTTTCATACAGCAAGAAATTTTCATACAGCAAGAACATATTTCCTAGAATGTGTAGGTCCCAGCAGCCCTTTCCCAATTTTTGATTTGTATATTTGGTCACAGTTCTAGTCCCATTTGCACAATCTACTGAGGAGCTCAGTAAAATATTACTAATTGCTTTTCAGCTGCTTCTCATATAATAACAGAAAATCATATAGTACTCTGTATTGGGTTAATGAGGGGGCTTAGGCGGAGCCCCAGGCACATACTAGAATACCAAGTAGCTGCCTCAACTTGTTTCACATAGAAAGCTGATCTGTCTGTGGTCTAGTTCGCAATGAGTGCTCTTCTTCTGACAAGTCATGCTGACTCAGAGTGCGAGAACACTTTCCTACACAAACCTAGAGAGCCCAAGTTAGACCAAAAAACCCATCTGAAGTTCAGATTGGTGGTTTTGTAGAGCCCCTTTCACATCGTCTCTGGTATTTCTGAGATTCCTGAATCATTTAACCGTTTCTTTTAAGAATACTTCTTAACTTTATTTTGTAAAGGAATTGAAGAATCACAAGGAATCCAGCAGAAATTATTAATGAACCCACTTACACTGCACTGCCCTTGTTTAACAACATCATGCTGAGTGCTGATAATATTTGATGCTGGATTTCAGCCAACAAATGGGACCCTGTTGTTTTGAACCAATCTGTCAGAAAATAATCTCACACTGAAGAATCCTTTGGAACCCAGGATTTTTCAGATTCCATATTATGCATTTCAATTACAGAATGTTCTCTGGATATATTTTGTAATTCTAAAGAATCCCTTTACAGTCCCTTTTATGGCATATTTTGCACTCAGAATCAGATTATTTATGGGGTTCCATGAATCGCAAAAAGCTCCGTGCTAATAAGGGCTCGTTGGTATTTTTCAAAATGTCAGTAATACATCCAAGGCATTGCAGGAGTTGGATGTTGGCAAGTAGTTTAAGGCCAAATGTTGACCCATCTTAAAAGTGAAACATTCAGTTCTCAAGTCCTCAAGGTCCATACAATACCCATTCTCAACATATAAATAAGCAACCTTAGCACTGTAAACTTCTTTCTGCTTTTCCAATTAGTTGCCCTATATTATTTATTGCCATCATTTAGATGATTCCTGCCAAGATGTATGCATATTCTCAACTTTATAGGCAGAGCAACTGACTTCAGCAGAGAATGATGAGGTCAGTCCAGAACCAAACTTTTGAACTTAGCCTCCTTTCTGCTGAGAAAAAGCACAAAGTCTAATTCAGAAACGGATTCAGGTGCCTACAATAGACTTAGGGGTATTGGTTGTAGCCATGTTTGTCTAAGGACATAGGAAGACAAGGTTCTTTTGGTAAATCCAATATCTTTTATTAGTCCAACTAAAATAATTGGAAAAATTGTCTTTGCAAACTTTTGGGTAAAAACACCCTTTTTCAGTCTACATTCCTTTCTCCCCCCTCAGCCCCCCTTCTCACCCGTTGACTGCCTCAATTTGCATTTTCACTGACTGCATTCTTGCATACTGGCCTCTGGCTTCTATTCTATTCTATCCCATCCAGAAAGAGCAGAGATCAACTGCAGATGTTTCCTCAGGCTGAAAAAGGGTGTCTCTACCCAAAAGCTTGCAAAGAATTTTTCCTACTATTTTAGTTGGCCTAATAAAAGGTATCACCTTGTCTGCCTACAACAGACTTAGGAATCATAGAATCATAGAAGTAGGGTCAGAAGGGACCTTGTAGATCTTCAAGTCC
>NW_017728909.1:32119127-32136557 GCF_001723895.1 Crocodylus porosus | reverse complement strand
CCACATTTCCCGGTGCTTTCTTCATCCTCCCTATATATTTGAAAAAGGACTTTTTGTTATCTTTGATCTTGAATGCTAGTCCTAGCTATATGTCTGCCTTAGCTTTCCTGACAGCCCCCTACAGCCCCAAGCAGAGGAGGTATACTCCTCTTTGGAGATAGCACCCCCCCTTCCACCAGGTGCAAACCGCCTTTTTGGTGATCAGGCATTCCCGGACGCCCTTGGTGAGTCAGGGGGGCTTTCAGGCACTCCTGCCCCCCTTGCTTTTTGTTGGGATGATCACCCCTTGGGCCCGGAGTATCATCTCCTTAAGGAACGACCACTCATCTTGGGCACTGAGTTCCCCCACCCTGGAGAACCCCAGCGCCTCTCCTACTAACCTCCTCAATTCATTGAAGTTGACCCTCCTAAAGTCTAGGGCTACTGCCTTGCTGCTGGCCCTTGATGCCCTGCACTGGATGGTGAATTCCAGCAAGTGATGATCGCTATCATCCAGGTGGTTAAGGACCTGGAGGCCCCTTACCAGGTCATCGCCTGTGGCCAGGACCAGGTCCAATAGGACACTTCCTCTGGTGGGACTTATCTCGGCCAGGAACCTCCTGGAATGGTCCAACCTGGCTGACTGTTCCTCCCAGCAGATGTCCAGGTAATTTAAATCACCCATGACACAGTCACCTGATTTTTTAATGAGGATGGGGTGGGAGATGGTGTCAAAGGCCTTGCTGAAGTCCAGAAACACTACATCCATGGCAACACCTGCATCCAAGGCTTTTGTGACCTGATCATAAAAGGCATCCCTTGCCTTAAGTGCCTCTGCAAGCTGGTCCAAAAATTCCCAGTCCAGCTCCTCCCCTTGGTTGGGGGATCTGTAGTAGACCCCCACTTAGATCCCTCTCCCCATGGCCCCCTTGTATCTTGACCCAGCCACATAAGGACACTGAAACTGGTGGAACACTGTTAAATTCTGAGGGGTCTAATCTAGCATCTGGTCTCACAATACACTTAAGAGGCCCTTCAGAAAATTCAGATGAGGCTGCGGGAGTCTTTACTTCTTATAGCTCTGCTTCTAGAACTGCTTATGCATTTATACTAATTATTACTGGTGCAAAACAAAGAGATTGGAACTGGGGAGTCACACTTAGGTAGCTCTAGCCACTAAGCAACAGATTCAGTCTCCCTCATGTACTTGCTCTCTCTCTGGTCCCATAGATCAGTGGTTCTCAATCTTTTTACATTCAAGGCACCCCTTGTTAGACACAAGGTATTCCTCAGCAAAATGCCAGCTCTTAGTTGTCACTCATTTTTTTGACTATGGAAAAATAATAGAGCAGTTTTCTGTTCCAAAAAACTCAAAAAGACCACAACAGGCTAAAATGGGTTTAACACTCCTGTTTCCTATTTGAAGTCCATGAGTTTATCTTGTGAGTCATGTTGTTATGCCTAACAGTGCTAACATGGTGTAGCACCCAAGGGCATTCGGTTGCTGTATTCCATACAAACATATAAATAAACCCTGGTGCACCCTTGAAAGGATCTTAAGGCATCCCAGGGTACTGTAGCACCTGGGTTGAGAATCAGTGCCATAGATCTTTCATTGCTGAATAGCTTGAATAGGAAGAGAGAGAGAGAGAGAGAGAGAGCAAGCTTCTGCTCAGTTTAGTCTCTCTTGGAAAATGTGGCTTTGAATCCCCTCAGGGTAAGGAGAGCCTATAACTTACCTTTCCTACTTCCTAGACAAGTGCTCTTTTATGAACCCTGGTAGTTCCAGTAGCATAAGCCCTGCTCAGTTTGATAGCTGAAGGCAGTATCTTGAGTGCATGGAGGGATATGAATTCTAGAGAGAATTAGGATTTCAGACACAATGCTGTAGATTTTTAGGGTGTCCACTTTCCCCATAGGGAGCCTAAGTGCTTAATTCTGATTTCTGGATTTCTCTCATTAGCCAGGTGCTTAACAGGGAAATGTTGTACTGTTGCTATCTGGTCAGTTCTGGAATTACCACCTCTGCGTGTAATTCTTGTTGAACACATTCAAAAGCACGATTGGCACTATTTTGATAATAAATCAGTCAGGTAAACTACCAACCCTTTCACTGGCTTCACAATGCCTCCAGGTTCAGAGGTGCACACACTTGACATTAATTATCTGGTCTTAACCTATGATCTTTACATTTGTCTACTCTTTTTTTCTTGCAAACGTATCTTTTTAAGAACCATTTTTATAGGTCAAGATTATGCGGCTCCTCTCTATCTAAAGCTATAGCCATATTTCTCAAATATATTCTCTGTTGTTTTAGTGTTTTGAGGCTCCATCCTTAGTTTTGCTTTCTTTCCTTGCCTTTGCTTGTCGAGTGATGCAATTGTCATTGTTCCAGTTATCATATGTACATTGATGACCTTCAGATTTACTTCTTTATTCTTGACCTTTACCTCACTGCCTTGCCTTAAAAGGGTGTCATCCTGGACTCAGAGATTAATCTACAAGCCAGAATATCCAGACATATATATGCACACACATATACATGACCTTGTGTGTGTTATATCTATCTCTCTATCATTCTTCTACCTCCAGTCTCCATCCCGGTTGACAATTTCACTACTGTCCTGGTCAACTAAGCCCATAACCTTAGGCTCAGTCTTGAACAGCCTGCAACCTTTTCCTACTGTATTCAGAACATATCCAGGCACTTAATAAATCATGACCCTTCTTTTTGGAACATATTTGTAAAACCTGCTTACTCAATTTCCACAGCTGTGGTTTTTGCTGTGGTCATTTCCATTAATTTCCTTTACTGTACATTTAACATTGTCCAATTTTATATCTCCTGATATTTCATATTTCCTGATGTTATGTCTAATTTAGATTGTAGATTCTGGGCATGAAGCATCTATTATTATTGTTCATGGTGCAGAAAAATTAAATGATGTCATTGTATATAAATCCCCCAGTACAAACACCCAACAGAAGGTGTGCTCAAAGAATTATAAGTTTGTAAAGTGAATGACTCAGAAGTTAGGAGGTACCAGAATTAAGGCCTCTTCCGTAGATTGCCTCAGGGTCTCTGGTTCTCTGTGTAAGCTACCTCACTTCTTTCTTTATTTAAAGAGTCTGGTACCCTCTTTTCACTCTCACCATACTGTACAATTACTTTCTGTTTAAATTAAATCAGTGTTTGGAGGACCTAGTAGATTTCAGGACGTTTACTTTCTTTCCTTCCCCACCCCACTCCCCACACTCTGGATAAGGAAGCTCTTGTAAGTTATTCTGTACTGTTCCTGACCCAGTTCAGGATTTTTTTTTCTTGTCATGCTTTATTACTTTGATTTTCGCCTTTTATTTGCCACAAGCAGTATTTCTTGTCACAGATGTATTCTGCCTACTCCTCAAGTTCATTCACTGTGCTCCTCTTCACAACTGTGCTGGCACACCAGTGGTTTCACCATAATGCCTCTTTCCTGAATGATCCATCCATCTTACTGCATCTCTCCCATTCAGTGGTATCTGACAGTTTGCTTGAAAGACCCATTGTAACCTTGAGAACCTTTGCACTCAGTGCCCGGGATTCCCTTTCAGTATTTTCCACAGATAACATTTCTATAACTTTCTGGTATGTGAGACCTTGCTCAGACAATAGGCATTACTGTAGTGGCTAAGTCAGTAGACAACAGACCAGCTGGCCATGGGAAGCATCAAGTAACATCCATCAGGTTCAGTGAGCCTATTTAGATTTCCATGGACGATATTACTCTAATCTTAGCATGTTCGGGGTGGCAATTTTTCTTTTAGCAGTTACCAACAGGCTGGAAGCCAAATGTGACTGAAGTACTTGAATAACTTGGATATGATTTGTTCTTAATCTATTTATATAAATCAAACTATGTAATAAGGTGATAGTTTGCATTACAGTATCACTTGTCCTCTGGCAGAAACCCCTCATATCTCAGGATTTGCTTCTTCTACAGATCTTACTTTTCACACTGTTATGAATACCTTTGCCGTTTTATTTAAGTGTGCAGTTCTCTCTCTCTTTTATTAAAATCATTTCCATAATCCCTTGCCCTCTAGGATGAGGATTTTCTTTTCCATCACTGAAGGTTTCCTTCATGCATGCCAGGACTTTGGAGGCTTTGAGAATATATAGAGCTTAAAATGAGATTGGTTTTACCTGACAAATCCTCCCATCTTTACAACTCTCTCTCTCTCTCTCTCCTTTCTGGTCTTTCTGTGTTATTTTTGTTCTGCATTATTGTTTCATAAGGGAGTCATCACCATTTCCACTGTTAACTTTCCAACTCAAAAAGGTTTGCAAATACATTAGAGCAATACCAGCCTCCAGCTCATCAAACATCTTTATGCAGTTGCTTTTGTTCAAAGCAAAAACTCAAGATACCTCTTGTCATCTCACAATTTTTAAGGTAGGCTGTTAAAGGTAATGTGGTCTATTCATAGAGGGCAAAGCCATATAAAGCAATATCCTTTACACAGAAAAGCAAAGCTGTTACTAATTAGAACAAAAATTGCTTCAGTCTACTTTCAGTAAAGGGAAGACACTTATTAAGCTCATCTTTGTACTGTGCAAGAAAAGGAGCTGTGTCACTTGGCCCATTCAATTTACCTCTTTGTTCATATGATTTATTTTACCAAAGTGCTTATCTCATTAGTCAGCTTCCCACCCATCACACTAGACTCCTGGCAATGTAGGCATGGGTAACAACTACAGCACTTACCATAAGAAAAAAATTAGTTTTGTTATACTTATTACTACTCTTGGGCACAATAAACCAGAGAGTTACAGGTAAAAGTCATTGGCATGTACATGCACATATATTGGCCAGGGAATGCCATATTAAAATACCAAAGAAAAATCAAACAAACGTTAATTGTTATAATTTTTACAGAGTTCAATATAAGCAAGCCATCTGAGCTGAAGTCAAAGTTTTTAAATTATATAAAACTAATGTCAGCATCAATCTGATAGATTTGGAAATATATATATATATATTTAATATTAGCAAATGGTCAGATTATCAGAGGATCTGAACTCTGAAAATCAGGTAGTAAATATTTAGAATCAGAAAAATAAGCTGCAATCAAATTCTACTTTTAAGCCATTACAATCCTACTGAAGTCAATGAGATTGCAGCAGCATATTATAATAATTTGTTTAGCTCATAGATAAAAGTAAAGATAATGTTGTGGTGTTTTCTGGTCTAAATCACTCTATTACTTATGCTCTCCTATAATTGTAAGAAATATAGGTACCATTTCTTTTTCAAATAAAAATGTTGCCTCAAAATTTCATTGTCCGTTTGATGAATTCTGTCCAATTTGTCTTCAATTTTTACATTTGCTGATCTTCTTGTGTCACACCTGAATACAAGAATAAACATCTTATGAATGGTTAGTTTTGTGACCTGCTACAGAAAGGATTGTACCCAAACAGCTTAATGTCTCCAGGTATGCTCATTTCCCACTGTTACATTATATTAGAAACTGCCAAAAATATTATTATTGCTTTCCCATAAAAGCAATTACTTTGTCTTTCAGAAGAATGTATATGGAGGGGAGAGGGAGAGAGAGAGTCATGAATGAGAGGGAAATTGGTACCTAAGACAATCTCTCTGTTAATGTGTTGTGCACACAATATAAAACCTTAAGAGCATCCAAGCCACTAATATTCCAATATGTTCTGCTAGACAGCAATATCAATAACCTGGGGAGGTTCAGGAAAAGAGAATAGAAGGATATCAGGTGGCCAAGTATTTTCATTTATGCTAGGAGATACAGGAGAGAGTGAGGGTAATATCAGATAACTGGGATCACTTTTATTTACATTAAATATAAGCATCAGCCACCTGTGATTGGTCTCAAGTTAACCAATAATATATGTATGCAGGTTGAAGGGGACTGCTGTGTATACTGACAGACAGGAACATAAACCCAGGAAAAAAAGTTTCTTTTCAGACTTTCTTAATTAACAGAAGAGAATTTGCATTGCTTCATTTCAGACTGAAAAGAAGTTAGCGGCACAGAATCCAAAAGCCATCTGGCAAACATAAGCAAAGCTGATCAATTTTAAGGATTCTAGTATAATTCTTTTATTCCCAGCAGTTTAACAATGGCATAATACCATTGACTTCAGCAGTCTGACAGCTATTATACGTGAATTTGAGACAGAAGAGAATCAGGGTGATATTGCCTAAGAGTAATTACTTATATGACCATATCTTGTTAGAGTTATTTTAATATTTTTCTTATTTTTATTTTAATTTTACTCAAATAAGAGTACTCTCTCCAGTAAGTGTAATAAATACAACATATTTAAACAAAAAACTTGGGCCAGATTCTGATTTAATTTATATTGGTGAAAGTCTGAAGCAGCTTCAGACAATGGCGTTGATCTGACAGTGCACTAATTTAGCTTTATACTTTCTTAAAAACCAGCAAGATTTTAAAATGACTGTTTTATTTATGACCAGTCCCTCCCAAGAAAAAGCCCTCTGGAGGGGAAAATACTATACCAGAAGTGTGAGAAAATGTCACCTCCCAACAGTACTTATTTCCAGACTTGAATGTTTTCTCAAACTTTAATGTTTCAGGACATCCATCCAGAGCAGTGGTTCTCAACCTGTTTAGCGTTAAGGCACTCCTCCCTTTCTTTTGTGAATTGAGCAGTACCTCATTTTAAAAACAAATTTATATGTGTAGCAGGGCACTAAGGTGTGCCTGCTCCTTTAAGGCTGAAGCAGCCTGTCCTGGGAGGTCTACAGGCTAAGCAGAGCTCCACAGCTGGGGGTTATTGGGGCAAAAGCCTAATGGAGCAATTGGGTCACAGCTGCAGGTGGTTAGGTGCCTGGAAAGCAGCAGAGTCCTGTGGATACATAAAGCTTAGGCTGGAGGTAACTAGCTGTCTCTACCAAGAGCCAGGTGAACGAGTTATTGCATAGGGAGTTACCTGAGACCTTGTGCTCCCTGTTTCACTACCTAATACAGTAAGGGCCTTTGTACACACCACAAAATTGGCTTTTAAGTGGCTTAAATGCCCTTTTGCACTGCTTTAATGTTGCGACTGCTTACATTTGCAATAGCATAATGCGCTTTAATGGCTATTTATATTGGTGGTGGCGTATTGGGCATTAAATAACTTTGGGACACAGGAAAATAAAACATGTCTGAGGTGTTTTAATTTGCTACCTTACAGCTGTGGAGGGAAGCACAGGGCCCTGCGCAGCTCAGGGACTGTGCAGGCAGGCTGCACTGAAGAAGAAAAAAAAAGTAGGAGCCTAATCTTTTTTTCCTCTCCCTGTAGCCTGCCTGAGCTCTGTGGTGGCCCAGTGCTTCCTTCTGTGGCTGCGGTGCCCCCCAGGACCTCCTGGGCTGGGTGGGTGCCACCTGGGGGGTGCCACCACTGTGGGGGGAAGCACTGCCTTTCCCCCCTGCCCCCACCCTGAGCAGCTCAAGGACTGCTCAGCCCACTGGGAGCTCAACCTTTCCCCTGCCGCCAAACTTCCAACCTTTTCTAGCATGCCTCCTGTCCTGGGGTACCTGAGAAACTCCTGGAGTCTTTGGCTGCTTGTACATGCCACAGGGATTTACTTCACCTTAAACTGAAGCGGTGTTTTTAAAAACCCACTGCTTCAATTTAGGGAGAATTAAACTGAAGTAAATCCCCATGGCATGTACAAGCAGCCGAAGACTCCAGGAGTTTCTCAGGTACCCCAGGACAGGAGGCATGCTAGAAAAGGTTGGAAGTTTGTCTTCTTAAAGGGACAGAGTGTTATATTTATTGTTAATGTTCATGTTACAGCCTAGGGCAGGGGTGGGCAAAATATGGCCTGTGGACTGGATCTGGCCCATGAGGCCATTATATCTGGCCCATGGGGTCCCTAAAAAAATTTGGAAAATTAATATTTCTCTGCCCTTGGTTCCTGTCAAAAATGTCAGGAACCAATGGCAGTAGGACCCAGGGGAAGCCCAGCGGGCTCCAACAACAGTGGGGCCTGCCCGCCCCCACCCCCAAGCTGGAAGCCCCAGCTGGGGTTTCTGGGCTGGGAGCACGTGGTTGCCCTGGCGTGGGAAGCTCAGGTAAGTGGTGGGGGGAGAACCTGGGCAAAGAAGGAGTGCAGGGGAGGAGAGTGGCCCCCCCCACCCACACTCACTGCCCCATGCTGCAGCTGTTTGCAGCCCGTGTGGGGCTGCCTGTGCCTGCTCGGGACAGCCCCATGTGGCCTGTGAGTGCCTGCAGCATGGGGCACCAGGCATGGGGTGGTGGAGGGGCCACTTTCCCTCCACACTCAGTTTTCCCTGGGCTCCTTCCCTGTGTGGGGACTAGCGGCTCCTCGTTTGGTTGATGGCCAGCACTCTTTGCTGCAGGCACTTGCAGCCTGCGTGGGGCTGTCTGGAGCAGGCTTAGGCAGCCCCAGGCAGGATGCAAGCCGCTGCAGCACGGGGCGCCAGGCATGGGGTGGGGAGGGGCTGCTTTCTCCACACCCTGCACTCAGCACCACCTTGTAACCTGGCCCCACTTCCAGGTTGGCAGTGGGGCGGGTTACCAGCTGGTTCTGAGCAAGGGGAAAAGTGGCCCTCATGTCTGGGGCTGCCTGTGCTTGCTCCTGACAGCCCTGCACAGGCTGTGAGCACCTGCAGTGTGGGGCCCTGGCCGTGAGGCAGGTGAGAGGCCACTTTTTCCCATGCTCAGCACCAGCTTCTTCCCTGCTGGTGAGCACAGGGTTGGGGCTGTGCACTGCCCCCTGTCTGTACAGTGGGTTTGAGGGGCACTGGGTGTGAGTAGGCAGGGAGCCAGTGGGAGCACAGGGCCTGCATTGGTGTCCTGGGGCCAATGCCAGTAGGGGCCTGAACAGGGTGGCAGGAGCACAGGGTTCCAGCTGGCAGGGGCTCTGTAGAGCCAGGCTAGCACCTCCCTCCCTGCTGGTGCAGCCCAGCCCAGCTGCATGGACCCCTGCCAGGCTGTGCCCTGCTTTGGGCCTCATGGGTGCTGGCCCTGAGACATCAGTCCCCAGATATTGGGATGTTGGTCCCAAGATAGTGACTAGGGGGCGGGGCACCTGTCAAGGGGTGGGGCACCTGTCAAGGGGTGGGGCTACCCATGCAACCCTTGACAGCCTGCCAAAACTGGGTAAGCGGCCCTCTGCTCAAAACAATTGCTCGCCCTTGGCCTAGGGGCTTATCCTTGTGTTTGAACCGGTGGACCAGGATGAGGTTAATTGGGGCACACTATGATGTAACCCCAGTGCCAGTAGGATGCCAGATGCTGAGGGCCAGAAAGCCCAGCACCTAAGGGGCACAGTGATGGGGCCAGGAAGCCCAATGGCAGAGGGGCATAGTGACAGGGTGTAGAAAACCTAGAGCCAAAGTGGCACAGTGATGTGGACAGAGGGCCTAATGCCCAAGGGGCATAACAACTGCATACAGAAAGCCGAGAGCCAGAATAGTACTGTGACAGGGCCAGAGAACCCAACGCCAGAGGGGCATAGCTACAGGACATGGAAAGTCCAGCGCTAAAGGGGTGCAGCAATGGGGCCAGTGGTCTAATGTCAGAGGGGTGTAGTGACAAGGCACCAAAAGCCCAGAACGAAGGAGAGAGAGAGAGGCACAGAGAGTCGGGTGCTAGAGAGAATGAGATGTGGAGAGTCGAGTATCAGAGAGGAGAATAGAGGCACAGAAGCTACAGTATGGTACCAGGGGAGGAACCCTGAGTTGAGAACAGCAAAGTAACATCTGTGAGGCTTGGGACACGATAAGGGAAGGTTGGAGTTGTGTAGCACATCATGAGTAGTAGGGCATTAAGAGGGAAGCCTCTTGCCTAGAACCATCTCATTATTTTTGTTACAACAAGGCGTGGCTGGCGAGATAGGTGGGCAGACTGCCCAGGACAGGTGGGCAGGCTGATGTAGAGATCAGCCATGAGACAGCCCCCGGCATAATATGATACAGTGCTTACCTGCTTGAAGAAGGGTTAGGAAGGGGGAGGGAAAACTGTGCTACAGTGAGTGGGAGGAGGAAGAGGAGTGACTGGAAGAAAAGAGAGTAAACTTTATCTCTTCACTGCAGCTCACTTATTTTCCTTATATCTTCTGTCCTGGAAGCTCCCATCTAAAGCTGTCATGGCATGCTAGGGTTCAGAACACCCTAGTTGAGATCACCAATCTGTAGAGGAACTCATGCTTCAAACCAATTCCAAAGGCCTGGCCTGAGGGGTCGAGAGGAACAGATGTTTGGATTCATGCTATCCACCATCAGCATGTCCATCCCATTCCCCTTCCAATGATCAGTCATGGAAGAAGAAAATGCCGCAGAGTTACTAGGGAACAGAAGTTGTCACCTGGCTGTATCTTCCTATACACACATTTCCAGAAAGGTCCTCAGACCCATGGCTGTGATACTCACATAAAGGTTCTTTTTGCAAACTTGGAAGGCAAACAGAACAGTATCTAACTCCACTGCCTTCCATATGATGGTTTTATGGACTAAAAATAGGCTTACTGTTCTTTTGCATCATTTTTACCCTGTGTCGGTGTGAGAGTGGTAAGGCCATTTGAGAAGAAAACTTGCTGTAATCACGTTAACGAATGATATTGGTAATGTAATATTTCACTGACTAAAAATAGGATACTGATACTTTTGTCCAGAGCTACTGTATTATATAGAGTGTTACCTGGTTAAAGTAAATCAGAACTTCCTTTCTTATGCTATTCAGGTTCTCTTTTGCTAGTGTCAGTGATTTTTTTCCAAGAAAAAGAAATGGTGCTTTTGCATGTTGTCCTTGGAGCCGCTGTTTGAAAATGAACATTTAGACAATGAGCCTGAGAAGAGGGTCTGCAATACTGCATACCACTGTGCCATGCCTGTGACAGCAGCAAGCTCTTCAAATTCTCTCCCACACTGCAGCTCTCCTTTCAAAAGCATGAAGCCCTGACTGAGAAGTGTTTTCAGTTTTCACAGAAAGAAGCAATGACACTGTTAGGGTAGCTTGTCATTTTTTATGCTTAAAAGTTGCACCTGTTTATAGAGTGATGAATTATAGCATTGTTTAAAGTGCTCTTTATATTCAGTCTAAAGGTCTGTATAGCCTCATTGTTATCTGAACTTTTTGTTTTGCTGGTGTTTGCAGTATCAGCTGGCCTTGTTTCTTGCAAGCAGCTTATGGCCTTGAGTTTGCTTGCATGATGTTTTTTTCCTTTTTCTATCACTATGAGAAGTTTTTCTAACACAGCATAATAATAGTTTCGTTACTAGCTCAAATTAACTGAACTTGACACTAATTGGCTGAATCAGAGGAATGAAATGATTGGATATGTTAATGACAGGTGATAAAGGAGACCAATGGACGATGTCTAAAGCAAGACACCAGAAAAAGGCCAAATTAAGAGGTGTGCTTGTAATGGGGATGTTAAACAAAGGAATATGCTGACAGGATAAAATAGGAACAATATGCTCACAGCAGCTAGACCAATCCAAAAGCAAGGAGTCATCAAAGGAGTCAAGTTAAAGAAAAGCATAAAGGGGGAAGGAAGAAAGTTAATTGTCGCTGTCATCATCATCATCATCATTTACATCATGAATCCAGCTTTCAACACCTGTCTGGATCATCCCAGCCAATGACGCACCCTTTGCTTCAGGAACTGAGTGACCGTCTTTTCTGTGAGACAGAGTAACATCTGGGATTGGGTGATATCATTGTACTGTTTTTTCTGTCTCTGAATATAGAAGCTGCTGAAATGATACTTGTTGTATCAATAAAGTTAGACTTTGATGTTAGGACACTGAGTTGTCTGTGTTTGTATTTCACGTTCCATCTAAGGGTTAACTGTGCTTTAATGATCCCTAAGCACTATTTGCTGATCAGTGGTGCGAACAGCACTTTGTGGCCAGCAACAAGGTACAAACCTTCTGCTGCTGGCAAACTTGTCCTAAGTCATAAACAAGCAGAGTGAAAAGTCTGTATTCAATAAGGCAGGCCCATTTTGTCTAGCTTCAATATGTTCTGTATGTTGGGGAAACCAATGCAAACCCACTGATTTCTTACAGACATTTAGGAAAAAGAGGAATGCCAATCGCTAACTGATCTAATTGAAACACAGAACTCTGAAAAAAAGTTTAGTTAGACATGCATCCTTAGTTTACTTACACAGGTATTGTGAAAAAGTTCAGTTCTGATGTTACTTCTCTCATATGCTGCCTAAACAAGGCAGGTTTATGGGTTGAAAATAGGCTTACTATTCTTTTGCATCACTTTTACCTTGTATTGTAGTGAGGATGAAAAGGTCATTCTTTTGGAAGGGCAAACATGAAGAAGAATGCTGGCTTTGCAGAGTTGGTTTCACCATCAAGAATGAACTTATAAATCAACTCAGTAAGTTCCCTACCAGAATTAATGAACGCCTCGTGACTCTCCATCTTAAACTGGTGGGAGCCAATATGCCACTGCCATCAGTATGTACGCCGCAACTCTTGCTGCTGTCAATGAAACCAAAGAATAATTTTATGCCAACCTTGACCAAGTCCTTTCTGACATTCTAAAAGAAGACAGAATAATTTTTTTTGGCAATTTCAATGCAAAAGTCAAAAGGGACATGAACCTCTAAAATGAAACCATCGGCAAGGAAGGAGTCCAATCCAACAGCATCGTCCTTTTGACCAAATGCATGGGACATAGACTCATCATCACCAACACCCTGTTCCACCAAAAAAACAGGTATAAGACATCATGGCAACACCTGTGATACCTGATTGGCTACGCCATTGTTTGTGCCCTGGATCACAAAGATGTCCACAACACCTGAGTTAAGCTAGGACCTGATGATTGCTGGACTGATCATGATTCCTATGCTTGGCTTTATCATTCAAACTGGCTCCCAAATGACGACTACAGCAGAAGCAATGCTAATGGAAGATCAGTGTCAAAGAGCTCAAGTACCCAATAAAGCAAGAGATCTTCCACCAGTGGGTCAATGAAAAACTGGTGAATTCCAGTCAACAATGGGAGAATATCAGTAGCACTTGGGGTGCCTTGAAATCCACCATCATCAGCACTTGAGAAAAGACATTTGGATTCAATACTAGAAAGCACCAAGACCAGTTTGATGAGAATGACCACGAGATCCAAGAGTTGATCAATTGCTAGCTCAAGGCCTTTTGTGCTTGGCGGAATGACATAAACTCCAAGCAAAAGAAACTCAGTCTCCAACAAAGCAAGGCAGAGGTCCAAAGGAGGACCCACTACATGAAGGGCAAATGGTGGGAAGACATGGTGAAGGAGACTCAACATCTTGCTGACATCTACAATATATGTGGCTTTTTTAATGGCACCAAAAGCATGTACGGTCCAAGCACTCAGGGACCAACCCCCTTGAGACATAAAAATGAAGGAGCCTTGATCAAGGAAAGAGGAGCCAGAAATGCCTTTGGAAGGAGCATTTTGAAGACCTTCTTATTTGAGACTCAGTTGTTGATGAGAGTATTCTCAACTCCAGAAACAATTTTCCAGCTAGAGACAATTTTGGAATCTCTCCAACCCATGATGAGGTGAGGAATGCCATCAAATAGGTAGAGAATGACAATGCATCTGGAGCTGATGGAATCCCTGCCAAAATCTTGAAGCACAGAGGAAAGGAGCTCACATCACAGCTCCATCATTTTAAGGATTTGGAATGATGAAGAAATCACAGATTACCTCCAGGATGCCATGACTGTGATAATCTTCAAGAAAAGAGACAGACCCAGCTGTGAATATTACAGAGGTATTGCCTTGCTGTCCACCACAGGAAAGATCATTGCACAAACTCTCCTGAACCATCTCCTTCTACTTGCTGAAGAGTCTCAGTGTGGGTTTAGGGCATCAAAAGGCACAACTGACATGGTTTTTACAGCTTTTCAGGTACAGAAAAAAATATTGGGAACAACATAAACCTCTCTATATGGGTTTCTTTGACTTTATGGAAGACTTTGATTCTGTCAGCCGAGAAGCACTGTAGAGGATCCTTCTGAAGTACAGATGCCCACTGAAATTTGTCACTGTTCTTTGCCTGCTCCATCATGGTATGCAAGTGGTGGTTCTACAGAATGTATTTTTCACTGCTCCCTTGAGGTTAAGATGGGAGTTAAACAGGGATACACCATCAAACTCTTTTCAATATTTCTTACTGTGATGCTACAGCTGACCACTAGCCAGAGTAGCTTCCAGCTGCAGTGGAGCTCTGGATGGTAGGCCATTTAATTCAGTGAACTCAAAGCCAAAACCAGGACTACCTGGACCTCAAACATCAACTTCCACTACACTGATGATGCTGTAGCATGTGCTGACTTAGAAGCTGACCTGCAATGCTTTTACCAAGGCATACAAGAAAATGAAACTGATGCTTAACTTTAAGATGACTATGATCCTCCATCAACAAGCTGTTAATGAGTAGTCCCCAGCTCCACTAATTCAGATTCATGGTGAGACTCTGGAAAATATTGAGTATTTCCTGTACCTCAGAAGTGGAAGGCTGACATTGGCAAAGAAATTCAACATTACTTCAAATGTGTAAGCGCAGCTTTCAGAAACCTAAGGAAACAAGTGTTCAAAGATCATGACATCAGATCCAAAACCAAGCTCATGCTTTATCAAGCAGTTGTGATCTCCACCTTGCTGTATGGAGCTGAGACATGAATAATGTACAGGAGATGCTTCAAGTCCTTGGAGGAATATTATCAACACTGCCTGTAGAAGTTCCTTTGAATCCAGTGGGAAAATAGATGCACCACCATTAGTATCCTCTCAAAGCAAACACCACAAGCATTAAGGCCATGATCATCTGACACCAATTTCACTGGGCTGGCCATGTCATCAAGATTTACAACTCTAGACTCCTGAAGAAAGTTTTATTCTCCAAGATCAGTGAAGGCATATGCTCAAGAAGAGGGCAGAGAAAGTGCTTCAAGGATGTCCTCTAATCCAACTTGAAAAAATTCAACATGAACATCAACTTTATTCATAGATTCATAGACATTAGGGCTGGAAGGGACCTCGGAAGATCTTCAAGTCCAGCCCCTGCTCCAAGGGCAGGAAGTAGCAGGGTCATAGGATCACAGCAAGATAAACATCCAAAGGTCTCTTGAAGGCATTCAAAGTAGGTGCTTGAACCACCTCTGGCGGCAGTGTATTCCAAACCTTGGGGGCTCGGACAGTGAAGAAATTCTTCCTTATGTCCAGCCTGAAATGGTCATTGGAGGAGTTTGTGACTGTTCAATCTTGTCATCCCTTGGGGCGCTCTGGTGAACAGACGTTCCCCCAGATCCTGGTGAACACCCTGATAAACTTATAGGTGGCCACTGGATCACCCCTGAGCATGCGCTTTTCCAGGCTGAAGTGTCCCATGGCTCTCAGCCTCTCATCATAAAATCTGTTTTTCTGATCTCTGATCATGTGTGTGGCTCTCCTCTTGACTCTCTCAAGCTTCTTCACATCCCTTTTGAATTGCCCAAAACTGGATGCAGTACTCCAGCTGCGGCCTCACCAAGGCCTAGTACAATGGGAGAATGATGTCCTGGGATTTGCTTGAGAATGATAGATGCAAGAAAGCATTTTGCTTGCTTTACTAGCTGCAGCATCAAATTGAAGGCTCATATTCATCTTGTGGTCAATCATGACCCCCAAGTCCCTTTCATCTGTAGTGCTAACCAACGTAGCACTGCCGAGCCTATAAGGATGCTGCAGGTTTTTCTTCCCAAGATGGAGAACCTTGCATTTTTGGTGTTAAACACTATCAGATTCTCATCCACTGATTTCCTGAGCCTGTCAAGGTCACCCTGTATCTCCCTTCTGTCTTCAGGTGCGGAAGCTTTACCCCAAAGTTTGGCATCAGAAGTGGACTGGTCAAGTTCACTGATGACACCAATGTCCACATCATTAATGATGGCATTGAATAATATAGGCCCAAGGACAGAGCCATGAGGGACCTCACTGGTCACAGTGCACCATGATGATTGACTTCCATCAACCACCACCCTCTGGGTCTGACCACAGAGCCTATTCCCCAGCCAGCGGCCCGTGGTGAAGCCAAGGCCACAGTTGGCCAGTTTTGCTAAAAGGTGGTCATGGGATACCAGATTGAAGGCTTTTTTAAAGTCAAGATATATGATATCAATCTCTTCCCCCTTGTCCAGGTGATAGGTCACCTGGTCTTAAACGGAAATAAGATTGGTCAAGCAAGACCTACCCACGGCAAACCTGTGCTGGCTATCCCTCAGGAATTTGCCATCAGCCAGTCTGTTGAGAATAGTCTCTTTGATAATCTGTTCTAGGATCTTCCCTGGGATAGAAGTCAGGCTGATGGGCCTGTAGTTTGCCAGATCCACTTTCCTCCCTTTCTTGAAGATAGGTACCATATTGGCTTTCTTCCAATCATTGGGCGCTTCACCAGAGCACCAAGAGTTCTTGAATATCTGTGCTAGGGGCTGAGCTATGATGCTTGTCAGCTCCTTGAGTACCCTGGGGTGTAAGCTGCCAGGGCTGGCTGACTTGAAGGTATCCAGCCTCTCAAGGTGTTCCTTCACAAGGTCAGCATTGATGGAGGGTGAGGAATTTCCCTCACCCAGGCCTTCCTATCCAGTAACGGGCAGGGACATCCCATGGGACTGGTGAAAGACCGATGCAAAATACCCATTTAGCAAGTTGGCTTTTTCCTGGGCATCAGTTGTCAACTGTCCCATCTGGTTTAGCAGGGGTCCAAGGTTGCCCTTGATTTTCCTTTGGCTCCCCACATACCTAAAAAAGGACTTTTTATTTTCCTTGATACTTGTAGCCAGTTGGAGTTCAGTTGCAGCCTTGGCTTTCCTGGTTTGGTCTCTGCAGGTCCAGACCAGTGCAGAATATTCCTCCTTGGAGGTCGATCCTATCCTCCATCCCTTGTAGGCCTTTCTTTTCAGATGCATGAGGTCTGCTAGTTCCCTGCAGAGCCAAGGGTGCCTCTGTGCCTTTCTGCTGCCTTTCCTCAGAGATGGGATAGACCTTGCTTGTGCATCCGGGATCTCTCCCTTGAAGAGCAATCACTTTTCCTGAACTCCCCCCTCCTTTGGGTCATGGTCCCTTAGGGCCCCACTGACAAGCTTCCTGAACTTGTCAAAGTCAGCTTTCCTGAAGTCGAGGACTTCTGTATTGCTGACTGACTTGCCAGCTTTATGGTGGATGGTGAAGGTGATCAGCTCGTGGTCACTGTCACCCAGCTTCCCTTTGATTGTTAGGTCACTGATAAGGTTGTCCCCCATTGCCAGTACCAGGTTAAGCAGTGCTTTGCCTCTTGTCAGCCCATAGACTTCTTGCACTGTTCAACATCTTCATCAGCGATTTGGATGAGGGGGTAAAAAGCACCCTGTTCAAATTTGCTGATGACACTAAGATGTGGGGGGACGTGGGTACATTGGAAGGAT
>NW_017728909.1:32084508-32118791 GCF_001723895.1 Crocodylus porosus | reverse complement strand
GTTTAAGAGGAGGTTAGATGAACATCTTGCTGGGGTCATTTGACCCCAGTACTCTTTCCTGACATGGCAGGGGGTCAGACTAGATGATCTGCTCAGGTCCCTTCCGACCCTACAAACTATGAAACTATAGCTCATCCACACATGTGAGAAAGCTTTGTGACTATTCAGATTTGGCTGAGTGCTCTTTCCATGAGATGTCTGGGTAGTTGAAGTCTCCTATGACAACCATGGACCGGGAGCATGCAGCCTTGGCCAATTCCCTGATGAACTCCTGGTCAAGCTCTTGATCCTGGGTAGGAGGTCTGTAGTAGATTCTCACCATTGTGTCCTTTGTGCCATGTTCCCGACAGATTTTAACCCAGTGGGTCTCTAGTCTTCCACCCTGGGTGCCAATGTCAGCTTGCAGAGACACATAGCTTTCCTTGACATAGAGGGCTACACCCCCACTTCTTTTATCCACGTGATCTCTCCTATACAAGGTTTAGCCACCTATACCTGTGGCCCAGTCATGGGTGGAGTCCCAACGGTCTCCATTATACCCTATGACATCATAATTGTTTGTGTTGAGCAGGAGGACAAGTTCCTCTTGTTTATTCCCCAAGCTCCTGGGATTTGTGTACAGGCAGCCAAGCATCCTTTTGGGGGCCCTTGCCTTGCCCACAGATAGTTCTAGGGCTGGGGCAGGGGTGGACTCCTTAGATTGCCATGGCCTACTGGCTTTGCAAAGGTTGCTCAGCTGGCCAGCAGTGCCAGTAGTCCCCCCCATCCCCCAGAGGGCTTAGTTGGAAGCCTGGTGGAGCAAGTCAACTAGTCTGGCTGAGAAGAGCCTCAATAGAGAAGAGAACTTGTGGGAGACTATCACCCAGGACCGCTCCAAATGCTGGAAGAGTCTACTGCAAGGATCTCAGTACTTAGAAGCCTCATGACAACAACAGGAGATGGAAAATCAGGAGTGGCACAAACAACATGTCATGGACCAATTCAAGAATCCAGAGCCACCCACCCTGCACAGAAGCATGTGTCCAAGTTGCAGAAGGGTCTGTTGATCCTGGATCCCCTCACCAGTCATGTTTGAATGGACAGATAAGACAATGAATAGAATGACAATTAATAGGAAGACAACCATCCTTGACTGCAAGGGATTGCCAAAGAGGCAACATAGGTACTGTCAAAAGGATCTGTTTTGATGTTACTTACTTCTTTCATATGCGGCAGACTGAACAATTCAAATGGAAATTTCAATAACTAAGTAGTACAACTAAACTCTTGAGTGACTTTGCAGACACCATTTAGAGTGGCTTGAATAAAACTCTGAGACAAGTGCTTGGACTTGGAAGACCTCAGCATGCAACTTTCATTTAAATAAACACATCACTAAGGTTACTTTGCACTTCCTAGTCCCATGATTACAATTACTGTGCTTTACAGTATATGCCATGAAGGTCCATGTCACAGAAATAGAAGGAATATGCTGTAACTGTGTATCTCATTTGCGTGTGGATTGACTGTATATGTGGCTATGGGCTAACAGCTTATGGGGGGGAGGCCAATTACAGTTATTTCACCTGCAGTTGTCCAGCCTCAATGCCTAATTGCTGTAATTATGTGATCAAATCAGGCACATGGTTGCTTGTGCATTTTGCACGTACCTTGTCTTAAGATCAAGCCCTTTCTCTTTATGTCTTGTTGAGCAGAAAGGAAATCTCAGAGTACTGAAATGAAATGTAACAAGGTGTGCCCTTCAAGTGCTGAACATTCTACTTAAAATGCTCATGTGATTTTGCCAAATGTGTCTTCCTATGTATTTTTTTAACTTGAAAGGTTACCATAATTGCAGTTGCAGCAAGCTGCTGAAATGAATTTAATCTATGGGTCACTAACTCCATCTAAACTCTAAAGTTTCCATTCCTTGATCCACCAAATTTCTTAGCAAAGAAGGACCCTGAATTATGCCGCTGACCAGCATGGCTGTTCTCAGCATTAGCTTCAAGTATCCCAAATACGTGGCTGTTTCTGGCTAGCTGGAATTGTAAAATCAGAAGAAAATAATCCTGTGATGGATTTGGAGCTCCAGTGTTATAATTTATGATTATCCTTTCTTGGCCCTGGTATTTGCATGTTTGGTGTACAATTTAACTCAACAAGTATTTGTCTGGAAAAACAGGCAGGAAGAAGAAAAAATGACTGTTGAAAAAAGCTGTTAAGGGACAATGCCAAGGCTCTTGCCTCTGTGGACTATGGCTCAGTCCTTTGCTGAGTCTACATTACTGTACGAAAGTCCATGAACACAGTCAGACCACAGGAGATGAGTCAGATATCTGTAAACCCCTGGCTACAGGTTCCCAAAAGGAAGAACTGCAGATGTCCAACTCAATAAGACCCAGTGAGTAAGTGCAGTTGATACATAAGGCACCCTAGTCCAGGACAGGGCTAGAAGGAGAACTCTGGAATTCCACTGCTCCATAGACAAAGACACATGGCTTGAATGGGTGCATTCAGAAAGAGGACAGAGATTCAGGTAGCCTGCACACTTGATAAACTAAGTCTCCTTTCCCTGTTCCCTGGTAACTCCATGGCATTTCCTTCTTCCATGATTGATTATTCAAAGAGGACTGGAGAGGACATACTGGTGGATAACATACATGATGAATACAACTGGTGAATACAACTCCTTTGATTTTGGTAGAGATATATAGATTTATCCCAGTATATGTGGGGAAAAATTTCCAACTGAGAAGAGGATCAGGCCAGCTGATTCATCTGCCAAATACTCCCTTTGCCAATTGATTCACTTAGAAGTCAGTGTAGGCTGCATGCATTAGAAAGGACATTCAAAGCACAGCTGAAGAGCAAAATTGTTATTCTTCTTTATTTTCTTCCCTAACTGTATTTAATATCCTTATTTCTCTGTACTTTTACCGTTGATCTTTTACGGTATGTCTTTAGACTTAAAAGAAAATATTCTTGCTTGCCATAAAAGCACAAAACTTTAGGAGAACTGCTTTTGTCTGTATATAAGGACTGTTGGACAGAGCTATGCAGAATACTATGAAGTTACTATTTATAAATGATCTTCTCTCCACCCTGCAGCCCCAGCTTATATCCAAGCAGTGCTTTGAATTTCGCTGGCCTTGTTTCTATTGTAAATTGGTGCAGACAAGGAGTCATTTTGGTAGTCAGGACATAGCAGAACATGAGCAAATTCTAGGATGTAAGCCAGGAGACCAAAAGTCAATGTAGGAACTGTAATAGTGGGATTCCTCCATCTGAGAACACTGCAAGCTTGGGGGCACCTTAGTTCTGCAGGATGGCGAAAATGCCACCTATTTGGATGCTTTGACTGAGGCCCCTGTCACACATTGAAATTAAAGCTGGATAGAAACCAGCAATAAAGTTGTTATACATTTTCAAACACTAACTTTGTAGCTGGTTGATGTGTACATTTTTAAGGTGTGATAAATAGTTTTCAAATGTAACCGGTCTTACTTTGCATGTTTGGCTGGTCTAAATTTCTTGCATGATTAACCAGTTAATTGCAAAATATATGTAATATGTGGCAGAGGCCTACTAGTTTCAGTCTTTCACAGAAAGGAGGAGGCACTGCTGAGAGAGGCAAAGGTGGGTTGAAGAGCACAAAAGGGATAAACAATGGTCATGTCACTCCCACATTGTATCATAAACCAATCACTACAGCTATCTCTACCACACTAGTTTTCACCCGAAGGATACCACTCGATTGATTGTCTACAGCCAAGCTCTACATTATACCCATATCTGGACTGATCCCACCAACTGGGATGCACTCCTTAGGTATCTGGAATAGGGATTCCTATGTTTACAATACAATCCAAAATCAGCCACTCAGTTCAAAAGTGTCAGACTAGACCTTACTTTGACTTGCTATGATACAAACCCTATGACAAAGGCAACAGAATGTCTCCTTTTGTCACCTACAATCCCTAGCTTGAACACATCATAATGACCTTCAGCTCCTCCTGGAAATGATGACTGTCTCAAAGCAGCCACGGGGGACAAGCCTGTCCTGGTTTTCAAGTCACTCACCAATCTCAAATGATGCTCCTCCAGCAATAGACTACCTAACTCCTGTTCTCACTAAGCCAGCAGACCTTGCAACAGACTGAGATGCCATTTGTGCCCTCTCATCTACAGAAACCACATCATCACTGGACCAAACAACAGGAATTATAACATTCAGGGTTCATTCATCTGCCAATGTCATAAATGCTGTCCCCTCCTTACAGTGTTCCTCTGTTGTCTACATGGGACAGATGGGGCAATCCCTACATGAAAGGATGAATGAACACCAGTGTGACATCAGCTTCAGGAAGACACACAAGTCTATGGGAGAATTCTTCAACCTCCCTGGACATTCTATTGCTGAGCTCAGAGTAGATGACCTTAAAACAACAGGAATTAAATAAAAGACTTGAACAAGAAACTGTGGAACAAGAAATCACTCACAGACTGGATTGTGTTACATATGGTCTCAAGATATGGTCTCAACTCTGGATTCTTATCCCATTGCCTGGGCTAGCTTTTGTCACATTATTTTTTCCATTGGGTTTATCCCTTTCAATCTTTTTAACCAACTTTTGCCTCTCTCAGCAATGTCCCCTCCTTTACTCCCCCTTTCCTTACCATCTGTATTTAAATTACTTGATTCCTTTCTATTTAATAACCTGCAAGTCCACTCATAGCACCTGGGGAAATACACAAGTTCATGCCTCTGTGAATACGTTAGTCTATAAGATGCCACTCTGTCCTGCCTTCTGCCTAATTTCAGCCTGACACAGCTAACTGCCTCTCTATTTTGCAGGCTTTTGTCTTTTACAAAGATAGTACTGTGGGTTTTTAGTCTGAAGTAAGGCTCCTTGAAAGGTATATACACAAGCTCTGTGGTACTCATGTATTCAGATTTTGACCTGGAACTGATGCGATTTATCCTTTTCTATGATACAAGTGAACACTAAACTGCTTTTTAATGTAATTTTAATAAGTTAAGCTCCAGGAAGACCTTTCTCCAAGAGGTTCTTGCCCTTTAAGACTTATCACACTAATATGTGCTGTGCCTATAGCAAATTTTCACAGGAACTTCACAATGGAAAGACTTTGTGACAATCTGCACTACCACATAAGCATATGACAAACATTAGCATTCTCATAAATCATCAGCCATTTTTTTTAAATGCAGAGCTTTATATGACTATGCATGTGGTTAATATTTATTGCTAACATTTACGTTTCCTTCCTGCATGCAGTGGATTGAAGGGAAAGTGATAATAAGAGTTATGGGCCTCATTCTTCACTGCCTTGCAGGTTGCATCATCCATTACACAAGTACAATACAGGTATAAAATCCTTCCATTTGGTCTGGTAACGTAGGGCATGTCTACACATGCAATCACAGTGCCTTAATAAACTGCGGGGCTTATTGCTCCAGAGTTAATTGCTTCCAGGTGCACCGTTCAAATGTGCGCTTGGGAGCAATTAACTCTGGTGCAATAAGCTCCACAGTTTATTCAGGAGCAGCTCATGGAGCTCATGCACCTGTGTCGACATATGCGCTGCTGCAATTTTTTACTCTGCAGCATGATAGTAGTTGTAAATACAAGTACTATCCTGCTGCAGAATAAATGAGTTTACTGAAGCCTAATAGGGGCTCATGTGTAGATGCCAAGACATTTACTGTGCAGCTAATTAGACAACTCTGCAATAAACATCTTGTGTAGAAGTGCCTACTGTGGCGGGCCAGTAGGGGGTGCTCCTGTGTTGAGCCACCCACCTCAGTGTGCCTGACCACCTTCCAGGCGCCGAGTGCCTCCCTGGGG
Source organism: Crocodylus porosus (assembly GCF_001723895.1). NCBI lineage: Eukaryota > Metazoa > Chordata > Crocodylia > Crocodylidae > Crocodylus > Crocodylus porosus. Next base: position 32,112,942 of record NW_017728909.1, on the reverse strand, counting down.
GTGCCTCATGTCTGGTCAACCCCCTTCCTGGAGCACACCTGCTAGCCTGGGGTAAAAACTGCCACCACCCAGGGCTGGGCTTTATTCTGGCTCTGTGCACCCTGGGAAACACAGGCCTAGTAGCCCTTGAGGGTACTTGACTCACTTCAAGCACTTGGGGGTGCTTCTGTCAGTCAGAGCCTCTCTCTTGTCCCCACTTTTGCCCATCTGTTGGCATGTCTTGCAAGATCTGCAGTAGTCTGTCACATTCTGGGCAATTCTGGGCCAATCAAAGTTCACCTGCTGCCACTGGGGTGTCCGTTCCCTGCCCATGTGACCAGCACATTGTAAATCGTGAGCCATGGAAAGCAATTGTTGTCTGAACTTACGAGGTACTATGAGCTGGCAATGGGGTTCCCAGGTCTTGGCATGGTTCTTTGGTACCCACAACTGATAGAGAAGTCCCTTATCCCAGACCACCTGTTCCCTCTTATCTGGGGTGAACTCTGCCTCTTGTTCCTGAGCCATCTGCTGGAGTTCCTCCAAGCTGGGGTCCTCTAGAACCTCCTGCTTGAGCTCCTCTTGCCCTTCTAAGCAATCAGCAGAGAATTCAGGTGCTCCTGTAAGGAGTGCACCTGCACCCTCAGGGATGTCCTTTACCTTCTCCCCAAGAGTCTTGGTTTCCTCCGCCACTGACTGACCAGACTCCTCCCTGGGACTGTCACTCAACCCAACCTCAAGGTCACTGGTTTCCTCAATGGCCGGGGGCTGATTGCAGTTAGAGGGAGTCTGAGTCTCTCCTTCCTCCCCCTCTGCCTCAGTAGCCAATTGGGTGAACAGGACCTGGGAAGTTTCCACTTCTCCCGCCTTAGACTTTCTGCTCTATTGATGAGTCACCACATTAACATGGTAGGGCTCTAGCTCTAGGAGGTGGCCCTTCTTCCTTTGCAGGTATTCTAGCTCAGTAATATCATGTCTCACCAGGACGGGGACAGGAGCCCCTCACAGAGTCCACAAAGTCTGCCAAGTTTCAAGAAGATCGGTGCAGGATTTGGGGGGAACTGCCCCACAAGCTGCGGACAAGCAAGCTGTCTCTCGTTCCTCCTTCTCCTGATGCACCGTCCCTCCCCTCCCAGGTTGCTCTATCTTCATGGAGCAGCTACTTTGGAAATGGCTCTCTGTCCCTTCATCTTCTCTTCTCCTAGCTGATGTCTCATTACCTGTGGTAAGTATCTGATTTTTAGCCAATTCCTCTTCACTCATACCATTTTAATGACAGTGCCGGAAAATAAAAGTTACTATACACAGCCTACTGGGGATTCTTCTGATGTCTGAGGAATGTCTGTGTGTCAAAGTAGGCATATTTAACTATGTACTACTCTTTCCAAGCCCCAGCAGAACAGGTGTGAGAGACATGGGAGTTGATATAGTTTAAATGCACATCACTCTGCAAACCCAGCCTAGTTCATGCCCCCTTGAGGACCATTACAGCTTGAGATATGAAAGATGATGCACATTCAATCCTGAGTAAGTTTACAGAGGAAACTCCTGAAGGGGAACCATATGGAGGTTCCTGGTTCTGTCCCAGTCAACCTATGTTGAATAGACTAGTTATCCTACATCACCTAACCTATAATTTGAAAGGACTCCAGGAATTTTAGGGCTACTCCAGATTAGGATGTGGTACTAACTAATCCTCAGTTCAGCCTCTGATTAGGAAACCACAGCTGGAAAAGACAGATCCAAAAATAAGTCCAAAGCCCACAGAGAACTGGTCTCCCATCTCAAAGAGTTTTGTGGTCAGGTGGATAAGAGCCAAGGTGAGTGTGAAAGGCTAGGGACAGACATTACACATAAAACAGTTTAAGTCATCAGAAACTGGTTTAAATCTGTAACAGAGCATAAACTCAGTGCACATAAACCAGTTTCAAAATGGCTGAAACTGGTTTAAAATAAGCCTGATTGAATGTAGTATCAACTTAACTGAGTTGTGTCAAACTGGTTTATGCATTTTCTGTCCCAGACCCCCTTCCTGGTTTATGTTAAACCAGAGTCCCCCAGCATCCCAGATGTTTTGCAGCCCTGGGCTATGCAGTCTGCTCTAGAGAACAGGGATGGCCCTGCCCCTCAGAGCTCCAGCAGAGACTGCAGGCACAGCAGGGTCTGCCTTGCTTCTCCCTGCCCAACCCACCCTCACTGCTCACTGCTCAAGCAGGGATTCCCCCCTCCCTCCCATCTCCCACAGCACAGACCCCAGCCCCATGGACTCTAGGTATGTGGTATACTAGCTAATGCTGAGAGGTGTCTGTGTGTGTATCTCCACTTTCACTGGAACAGGCAGACAGAACAGTGTCCTCTTAGGGCTTTTTGGAGCTAACCAACAGATCAGCCGGTAATGTCCCTCCATTCCTTCCTTGGAAAAAGCTGTTTAAGAAGAGCTTGAGCTAATGAGAAAGGCATGTGTTTTGTTGATGGGCTGATAAACACTGTGTTATCAGCCCCCTGCTGTCTGCCTTGCCTCTCAGGTTTGCAGACAGTATGAAGAAGCAGGGAGAGGAAGACTGAAGACCTCAGTAACATCAACAAATGCATGGACTTCACACTTCCCCTTTGCCCCAGAGTGCTAGCCTGGGGCTGGGGGTTGGCAACACTCTTGCCTCTTGAGCAGTAAGTGGGAAAAAGCCTGGGATGGTGCAGGCAGGGTGGGGGTTGGCACCCCTACCTAATCAAAGCATCCTGCCAGGGCCTGGCCACACATCCTCTCAGCTCAGCACCATAGAAGGGAAGAGAGCTGCTCTAGTGCCTCCCCGGCTTCTAGCCTGAGCCACTGCAGGCATATGCCTGCATTTCTTCAGTCCAGAGGGAATGTCTGTACAGATGCAAACTGGTTCAACCTAGGCAGGTTAGACTCACCTGAAAAGATTGAATCAATTCAGGCTTTTTGAATGCCTGTCCCTACCCCAAAAGCGTGCTAGACATAATCCCAGTAACTCTTGGATTCATAGATTGTAAGGCTGGAAGGGACCTTGGAGGTCATTGGGTCCAGCCCCCTGCACCAAGCAAGAAAGAAAACTGTGGTCAAGTGACCCCAGTGAGGTGACCATCCAGTTTCCTCTTGAAGATTTCCAGGGTAAGCGATTGCACCACCTCTGGAAGGAGCTCATTCCACAGTCTGGACACCCAAGTTGTGAAGTAGTTTTTCCTAATGTTGAGTATGAAACGGTCTTCTAGGAGTTTGTGACCATTACTCCTAGTTTTCCCCAAGGGTGCCCTGGTGAACAGTTGTTCACCAAGCCCTTGATGTACACCTCTGATGTAGTGATAAGCTGCTACCATGTCCCCTCTTGGCCTTCTTTTTTTCAGGCAGAAGAGTCCCAGATCCCTCAGCCTTTCCTCATATGGCTTGCTGCACAAGTCTCTGAGCATGCAGGTGACCCTTCCCTGGACTCTCTAAAGTTTTACCATGTCCTTGTTAAAGTGTGGCACCTAGAACTGGATGAGTACTCCAGTTGCGGTCTCACCAGTGCTGAGTAGAGTAGGAGAATCAATTCTTTGGTTTTGATGGAAATGCATTGATTGATGCATGTATGAAGACAAAGCAAATAGAACATCCTGGTTCCTTCCATAGTTATATGTGTTCTGAAGTTCAGATATTAGTACAATCAACAGAACTGTAACTGAAAAGTGTAAATATGTGCAAGTAACAAGAGTAAGCATTTAAAGAAACTTTTCTGACTATACCAACACTTTAAAATGTGAAATGTCAAAGTGCACTAACATTTTGCATATGTGGTGTGTCTCAAACATCAAGTTCATTACTGAAATATATTAATTTATTATGCTAATCCAATTTGGAAACAACAGAACAAAGGGTCAGAAAGTTATCACAGAATTTCACTACACTTCAAACAAGATGTGTGGGAAATCGGGATTACCAAGGGAAGCTTCTTCTTTTTATACAGTGTATTGTGTATATTATAAAAAACTATCCCTTTACATGTATATTTGCAATTAACGTGTAGATGTACAGTTAACAAAAAACCTTTTAAAGTCTTGTAGCATATGCATGGCAGGATACATCTGCAATGGTGCAAAAGACAAGACAAGACCTTAGTTAAAGATTTGTCACTGGTGGCAGTGCTATTGTTGAACCCAGGTTTCAGAGGCAATCCCGATATCAGGATCCAGAAAGGTTGGAGGGTGACAATGAAGCCAGTACTAGTTGAGATGACCAGCACCATGGTGTCCCAGACAACACTGGATTATGGGCCTGCCTCGATTTTAATAATGAATTAGAATTAGTTGCAAACAAGGTAAGAGGTAAAACAAACAAGAATGTATTGACAACAGAGCAAAAGGGAAAGGGAAATGGAGAAAACAACAATATACAACACTATTCATGATGAATACAGAATTGAAGAACAAAACTTGGAATAATACAAACAGGTACAGAGTGATACTTTACCTGAACTGAGAAGGAACCAACAAGAGCTTTAGTTATAATAGCCACGTTGGTATATGGCATGGAGCCAAACAAATCAAGGTAGTTGTCCAAAACAGGGCAGAGGCACTGCGTGGGCCTACTCTTTCTCAGACAGCACCTGCAGTACTACAGCTCCTGTATGCAGGCTCACTTACACTGAGAGCCCTGTTGCACAGAGTCCCCTGGGGACTCAGCGGTGCTATGGAGGATAGCGGAAGCTGAGTTCAGCTCTGAGGAGCTTCTCTGCCTCATATTCCTCTAGCCACATGCTATCAATCAGAGCAGCTGCACACTAAATACACTCCACAGACATTCCAGACTACACTATGCATGAACACACTTACTCTTACATGTTCAAACACCAGACATACACATGAACAAACTCACTTGCACATTCAAGGGTTCATGGGGAATCTCTTTTATACTCTCATTCACATCCTGTCACCACATGTCTAAACATCCAGTCATGCAATGTTGTCACTTGCCAGTCACTCTCCTTGTGGATCATGTCCATCATTCATGTTTCCATTCAGCTGTCTGGCAAAGGTGTCTCTCCACTTTACCTTATGAGAGGTACCTGGCTTTCCCACCACTTTCTCACTCATCACCATGCATGCTTAATCACTCAAACTAGGTCACCACGTGAAAAGTTCACTCCTTTCTGGAGAGTTTTTCCAAGGGATGCTATCATGCATCTGCCAGTTCCACAAAAGAGGGATACCAAACCAAATTTACACTCTACAATTTCAGCTATTATACACTTAAATAACCAGAAACACCTTAGTAGGAACCTATTCTATGCTGCTCAAGCCCCTGAAAAACTACTAGTATAAAGGCTCTCCTCCTCCTCCTTATTGCTTGTTTGTGATTTAGTTTTAAGTCTAAGATAACATATTACAAAATAGATGCAGTAATGTATTTTCGTGGATTCAAACAGCATGAAATAAGATCACACTTAGGTGCCCAATAGGCAGAAAAGAGTGCGTCTGTCACTGAGTCACTATCACCACCTGTGAAAGGCTAATACAGCTCAGTGAATGGGTAATTTTGGATCTCTGACCAGGGAAAGGTTTGGCTCACTCTGTCCTCCAGGAGAGACTACTCCTGCACTCACTCAATTTTGCCCACCATGACTTTGCTGGAAAATTAATAGGAGGTGATGTCCTTGGCCAAAGAACAAGTACCAAGAATGATGCTAGCCTTGTGTAGCACTGTGTTCTTCAGGATCAGCCGACTGGCCTTAGGAGGCAAGTTTTGGGAGCTCCTCCAACCCCTACACTCCTGCCTCATGCCTCTGGGCAGGGGGCTGGACTCGATGATCTCCCGAGGTCCCTTCCAGCCCTGATGTCTATGAAATTATTTAAAGTTCTATTTGCGCCCAGCCTTGTTGCTGTAGGCACCAGATTTAGCTCCTGGGATACCTGAGAGTCTGCCCTTTATAAAAATAAATAAAGTTCAACAGCTCAGCTTCTCCTCACCTGGCTGGTACTCGGCTTACTATGATGTCCACCCACTGCTGACCCTTAGCTCCTGAGGCTTCTTGGGCTCTCCTGCCAGGTCTCTGCTCCAAACAGGTGCAAGCTCAGCTGCACAGCTGAGGCTTGTGATGCCTGTGGGAGAAATGGTCACACCTTGATCAGCTGGCTTCTGGCTCAATCGCAAAACCAGTGCAGGGTTCTGACCCTGCCCCTCTCTTAACACTGATTCACATCAGCTTGGGGCTCCGGCATCAGCCTCACTTCCCAGTTCAGCCAAGCTGGGCAGTAGTTTATGATCCAGTTCATATTGATGCACCTGGCACTGCAAGTGAATGGATAAAGGGCCTGAGCATCTTTAGCTCTACTGGTTTTCACCTGAATGGCATCTGTGCAGTTCAGCGGGAGATGAAGGTATTGAACATCCTTCACATAGCAATCAGAACCTTGCAGGATCTCCAATTAACTGGATTGTTTTATCAACTGGATTTTTTCTGTGATTAGGGCAATGGTTCCCAAACTACACAGCATGGCCTCAGTGTTGTGTTACTTAACAACAGGGTTCTGACCCCCATGCATATTCATTTACAGCAGTCTGGCTTAGACCAGAACTCAGGTTATATAAACCAGAAGCAGGCTGCTATGCCAAAAGACTGAGGACTGCTAAGTTAGGGGCCAATATTTAGTTCCCTTAGCTAGGTTATACAGAACTGAATTAAAGCTATCTGATGCTCTAAGTGCACCCTCACAAAGTCCCCCTCTTCAACTCCCCTTAGTGAGGTGCTAGTAGAGGGCCTCATACAAACAGGCAATGCAGTGCACTACCTCATCTCTCCAGTAACAGTAGCAGGGCTGACTTTCTTCAGAAGCAGGAAGGGTTCCCTCTGCTTCTAGAGAAAAAAGACTTAGCACCAAAAGTCCTTCTTAGTTAGCTGAGACACATCTGCTTGAATGGCTGTATAGAATGGCTGTATTGAATATGCTCCACTCTTCTATCTACCATAGACAGAACTTCTGGGGGGCTGATACTGGCAGGGCACCCAGAACAGAGAGTCTTAGAGCTAATTACCTATTCAGATGCAGGGGATCATCACACCTCTTCACTTTACCTGTTCAGGTGACACTCAGACACAGGCGGAAGCCACTGCACTGATCATACCTGAGTTACATTTTCAAGCTTTTCTTCACAACCAGTAAGATTTTATCTTTACCTTTTTAAAAAGAATTAGAACCGAGATTCTGATGCAATTGCCATATTTACTACAATATAAGATAACCCTGAATATAAGCCTATAAAATTGTTATAATTTTCCAGGTATAGAATCTAATTGTTGTGGTTTTCCTTGCATGTGTCCCCCCCCACGCTGCTACAGCAGGAAAATGAACTGGGAGGGAGGGTCAGGTAGCACCCTTGCTCTCAGCCTCCTACAACTTCTTCCCCCTGCAGCTATTCCCACCACCCTCCTTACTGTCAGACCCTGCTTTCCCCAAGCATGTGAAAGTGAGAAACAAATTTGAAAACACTGACCTTGAAATAAACATACCTGTAGTAATTTGCATATAAATACCTATAGATTTTGGTCACCCAGAATTGATGCATTTTATCTTTGTTGAAACTGCTGCAAGTTTCAGCACAGGTACTCCATAAATACACTTTTGAGCAGAACTTTGAGCAGCACTTACATATAGTACAAATTTTCATGATAGTAGTCCAACAACAAAAGGCTCATGATTTACCATATGGTTCATTGGGCTGGAACCCAGCAGAGTCAACAACATTTCAAGCCATGTTGATTCCACAACTCAGCACTACTCGGTATGTGCGTAAACTCCAGATATCCCATAAAAAGGACCCATGTACTAATTAGTCCCCCACTCATGACTGAACCAGGTGTTCTTGTCACGAATTCTGGGCTTCTCCAAAAATGTACATGCAGATGAGGCACAGAGCAACCTGGTCTAGCTCTTCCTCATGGAAGGAGAGGCTACACTAATCATGTGACAGTCTGAGAGAGGGGTGACATATGGATTCTGGGTGAACTGAGTGGGGCCCTGTTTGGTGATATTTGCCAGACTTTTAAGACTAAAAAAACAGGAATCATTGGAAGTGGGAAAGAAAGGAGAGGCTCAGCTGAGGGAATGAAGAGAAAGTAAAAGTGTATGCAAAGTATACAATGTATTATCAAGTCATGCTCACCATGACTTGAAAAAGAGTTGGCACTGAGGGGGACTCTGCTTAATGGACATTACTATACACTTTCTTCAGATGTGCAGCTCTTAAATATCCTTGTGGTAGGTTTGTCCAATCAGGGCTATGTGTTTTATAACCATGTTCAGAGTTGATTGCATTTAATCAGCTCTGTAGCTGGTTTCTATGCTGCTTTAGACAGCAGTTTAATGATAGACAAGGTACTTAATGAGGTTTCCTTGTATGTGAGGGTAAGATGTGGGGCTTTTCTCCATATGGTGATTGGAGGAAAAACCTCATCTTGTGTTTGTATAAATGCTGTATATGACTGCACAAACTCAGTCTCTAGGTATGGGCATATTGTGCATAAATTGGTCAAAGCCTTGGGGTTATCTGCCCTTATCCATGACTGAGAACCTTAAGTCTACTTCAATATTACTGTTAAGTCACCTTAAAATAAATCCAAATCCAAGTGTGGCATGCGACAGTCCATCCTATATTTTCTCTAGCTAAACGTTAGGAAATTTGTACCATTATCATTTATACTGATATCATAAAATGGAGCCTAGGATGCTGCTTTTTTTTGTTAACTGATTAACAGAGAGCAGCTAATTTAGGTTCCTTTTACTTCCTCTTAATTTTTTTATGCGAGAGACACACACACAGTTTTTGCACTTCCATGGTAACTGAGTAGACTTCATTTCATTTGAGAGCAAAAAATTAGAGGCCTCTCTGATGGAAAGAAGCTGTTTGCATATTAATGTCATATGAAATTCAAGGAGTTCTGCAATGGCTTGTGAAATATGAAGTGTAATATTAATGTGCACCAAAAGGTCCCTTTCTGAGAAGCTAGTAAGGAAACATGAAAATGAAAAAATGAAGAACAAGAATTGTGTTGCCAGGAAGAATATAGGCACATAAAAGGTTTTAAACAGGCAGGAGTTCTGAGCCTGTCAGCTTTTTCTGTTTTAGTAAAACAAACAGAAGACAGATTCTCTGTTCTTTGTTTTGACAGTAGAGAAAGATGTTAAAGCAGGAAAATAATTATCATCGTCATCTAAGTAAAGAGCATCAATAGTTGAAAAGTCTGTGTCCCATAGTTCAGAAACTTCCAGCTTTGTGACAATAATGTAATGCATGTTATATAACCCTCAAATATAACTTTGCATTTTGATTATTTTCATATGAAGATATACTTTAATAAATTCACATATAACCAAATAAAATGTTTCAAATATTGGTGTTTAACCACACCACTCACTTTCTGTTCAAGCTGCTAAAAAGAGGGCTAATACTTTTATATGTAAGGATGAATTGGAGTACTTGGCTTTAGACAGCATGTTAGAATATTTGCCTACAATATGTAAACTAGACATTCAGTAATGCAGAACAGTATAATAGCTTGCAATGACCAACATAGTATAAGATGGTAAGCATGGCTCATAATTGAAAGAATCTGCAGAAATATGTGTTTGAGGGGAGGGGAACAGGAGAGAGACAGTGAGTTACTTTAGAGCAAATCCATTTCATATCTGTTTCTTTTTGCTTGCTGTATTAGTCTTTTGGGCCACAAAGCCACATTTTCAAGTGTAATCAGTCCCACTTTCAAAAAACGTATAGAGGTTATGGAATACTACACAGGGTATTCTGTGCTTGTGTGCCAATAATCATATCTTTCCTGGGATAACTTTGATTCTTCCAGGCTGATTACTATGTATAACTCCATGGTAGATGGGAAGGTCAGCAGGGAATTCAAGAGTGAGCATTCTCAGTGGGTGACTTTACACATGCAGTTGATGTGAAGCAATAAGCTCCAGAATTTATTGTTCCCAGGTGCTGCATCTACATGTGTGCCCAGGATCACAGCATGCTGAGCCAGGCTGGAGCAACCCCAGAGGTTAATCTGCCAGCCTGGAGCTGCTCCCCATGGTTCAACATGCTGCAGAGCAGCTGGCTAGGCAGGGGCCAGCAGCTCCTGGTTGCTGGTGCAACAGGGCTAACAGTAAAATTAGCAGTCAGCCCAGACAGCCACCTGACCAAAAGTAGGCAGGGCCATGGGTGCATATAAACTTGGGCCTTGGGCTGGCAAGGCAACCTAGCCCTGCTTGTTGCATGGTTAGGAGCTCCTGCCCAGGATAAGTACCCAGTGACACTGGTCTGATTGCTTGCTGCCAGTAGGAATGCTGAGGCATGGGGAGCTCACAAGGAGCCTATGCTGAGAGGTACACTAGCACAAGGGGAGAAAGCAGGTTTGTCTTCTTAGAGGGGCAGAGGGCTGCTTCCATTGTTGTTGTTTATGTTACAGCCCAGGGGCTTATGATTTACATTACTGTTTCTACCGATGGTTTGAGATGAGGCTGGAAGGGGAGGTACAGAGGCCTCATTGTGCCCAGGTGTCTTTCAGCTGTCTTGAGCCCTGCCAGGGGCAGGCTCAAGAAGTTATTGAGCCCAGAGCAAGTAGAGAAAGAGAGCAGAGCTATGCAGGGGCCAAGGGCCCAGTGCCAGGGACGGCACAGCCACACAGTGGCCTAGGAGACAGGGGCCAGGATCCTGGAGACTGAAGGGACAAGTGAGAGCTAGTGCCTCAAAGCCAGGCCTGACAGAGTGGGCCCAGGATAGAAGGCCTAGTAAGGTTAAAGGGGCAGAGGCTGAGGAGGCTAAAACCCCAAGCAGGGAACAATATGGCAGTAACACCCATGAGGAATGGGTTGTGGGAAAGTCCTTAATGCTTTGGGTACCCTGCTGGACAGTTGACTACCGAGGCCCAGCCAGGGGCCTGAGACTACAGAGTCCCAGCCAGGGGCCAGTGAGGACTAGTAAGGTACCAGGGATGTTAGTGGGGGTCCAGTGGAAATGGAGCTATGGAAAGGTCTGTGGGCAGCCTCCCTATTAATCTATATTCCCATCAAGGTGTGGCAGATGAGATGGGAGGGCACCCTAGGGGTGGAGCAAGGCATGTTCACAGAGCTACCAGGTGGTGTCACAGCCACCCCTGGGGCTCTGAAGTGTTACACGGGGACATGAGGCTGATCCAGTGCAGAGCTAGCCAGCAGACAGCCCCTCACACTGAGGTACCCTTGTGCCCCAGCCAGCTGGGGCAGTGTCTATACGTGTATTTCTGCAGAGTAAAAAAACACCACAGGACTTGTAAATACAAGTACTGTCCAGCTGCAAAGTTAATTAGTTATTCCAGCCTAATAGGTGTGCAAATGTAGATGCTTGACATTTACTGTGGAGCTAGTCTACTCTGTGGTAAATGTCTCATGTAGTATATCCTCCAAGCTGTGATCATGGATCTCTCTGAGGTCATTGACTACCTGTATTTTATATACATTTATATGAGTAGGCACAAAGGATGAGAAGTGTATTAAGATTTAGAACAAGTGGAAGATACTTATGGACACATGAAACCTACTATTCCAGGTGTGTTGAAAGGCTGGACCAGAAGGTTTCAAATGGACACCCTGATCCAGTTCTGCACTTATAAGATTTTCCCAATACAAAAAATTTCCCCTAAGAATGGCAGAGGTCGTAGGGAGGGGAGAAGTAATGTGCTCTCTAGCATGCAGACTGTCATAGTGGGACACTCTCTGCTGACCCTCACAGCAGGCCCAAGCCTCCTGAGGGTATCCCTCCTGCTCATGAAGCATGGGGAGGGAAGAAACAAGTCTCCCTTGGGAGCAGCTACTTACTGAGAGAAGCGTGGGTGACATGGTCTAGGGGAATCCCCGACACCACAGATGCCTTACTTTACCAGCTTGTGCTGACACTGGCTGGCCAGGTGCACAGGTGAATATTTCATAAAGATGTGTCCCATCCCAGCTGAGGATGGGTAGTTGGAGAGGAAGGAGCATGGCTGCAGAAGTGCTGGCTCCAGCAGGAGTTTGCCTCGGTGAGGACAAAGTGAGGAGAGTGGGAGTTACTGTCTGAACCAGAGACTTGGAGGAGTCTCATTACGTACTGGTATCTGGTGATTTGGCAAGAAGCCCCACAGCAGGTAATGAGGAAACTGAGAAGTCCACAGTGCCCTGTTGAAAGAGTGAAGATGGCGAACTGTGAGTGAATTGTGTTGGAGGGGAAAGATATCTTGAGGGACTCTTAGCTAAGTGTACCCCTTTGGACTTTACCTTAGTGTAGTAGCAATATGAAAGGAACTGTACAGCTGAGCCTGGTAGGGCACAGCATGTCAAAGCCTGAGGACTGAGCTAAGATGGGCTATGAAGTGAGCTATACTATAAACCAACTGTGAGGACAGAAATACTCTGTATTTGAGCAACATATGACCTGAGTGAGATCTGTAAGATTGGGTTGATGCTAAGACAGGGTATAAGGGGAGGCAGAGCCCCAAGGAACACCACAGATCCAAGGGTGCACAGTGAACCAAACTAAGTATCCTCCCTTTTTTCATATTTACATGAAGAGTTGGAGGGCAAGTTGGAGGGTGTACACCATTAACCATCACCTACCAGGTCAAACTGTCACAACCTAAGAGCTGCCGGGTAGAAGATCACTCCTCAAAGTATAAAGGGCTGGTCTTGACAAGCACAAGTGCTTAGTACACAGACACATACAGCAACTGTATCCCAGACTTCAGACTTCTACAATGTCAATCATTGAGAAATAGGGGGACAACGAGTCCTTGAAGATTTCCCGAAATGAAATAAAAATTCTTCCTTGTACATCCCAAAAACTCTTGATGGTTCTTAAGTAGTTGACAGTGTTTAATTTAGACATATATTTTATATTCAAGTCAGGTATAAGATGGGGCATCTTTACTGTACAGGAGACCCTCACCGTTCACGGAGGATACATTCCGGAGATCCCCATGAATGGTAAAATCCACAAATACTGAGGGGGCTCCCTGTCACACCCCACAGCTGCCCCTTGCTTCCTCCCTGCCATTGTTCATGGGGTTCCCCCTCAGTGCCTGGGGACTGACCCCTTCCCCCCGCCATGCCACACGCACTCCAAGCCTCACCATGGTTGCCTCTGGGGAAGAAGATGCTGCTGCAGCCACCTCCCTCCCTGTCCCTGGCATTTGCTCTCCACCCACCTCCCAGCTCTGCCCTCCCATGCCCTGTGCAGTGTCAGAGCCAGGAGCTCATTGCAGCACTCCAACCCACCTCAAGTGCAGCTGTGCCATTGGCACGATGCACCACAAATATTCAAATCCATGAATCCAGAGTTCGCGAATAGAAAGGGTTTCTTATACTGGAGTCATGCCTGCTTTTGGTGGTGAATTTAACTGAGGGTAGACATCAGGTTTCTTCTATTATTTTTTATGTCCTATAATGAAGAGTCACTGAAAGACCCTTCATGAGATATTTGATAGCCCTTAGTGCAGCAAAATAGCTAAGCATGTCCTTAATTTTAAGAATGTGAATTGTGGAAATTCAATGGAACTATTCACTTGCCTATACCTGAATATGTGTTTAAAAACTTCTCTGGAGTGGCAGTACAGAAATAGAGGATGAAACTTTTCACTGGTTTACATACCCTGATATCCCAAAAAATCTATGGCGCTGTATGGAATTTAAATTAAGATGACATCAGGTTCTTCATACTAGGGGAGAAAAGGATAGGTGAAAATCAGCTCTTTATCTCTAGTTAGCCAATAAGGGCTTGATTTATTCATCTTTGCAATAATTATAAACCTCTTATATGCTTGACTGAAAAATGTCAAATGGTAGAAAGAGGAGAGAAAGAAAAACTACATTTTTTGCATACTTCCTAATTTGTATTTTCATCCGTATTCATGAAACCATAGAAATTAGACATGGAAAAGACCAATTAAGTCATCCAGTCATCCCCCCACTGACAGTTCAGAATAATTCCCTATATTTTCAAGTCCTGAAAATGAAGCATTTACATACAGATGACAAAATACATTTTAATGAGCCAGGTTCTTTTCCTGTGCAAATTGAACAGAATATTTTAGATGAAGGCAGCTCATTGTCACAGTGGAAAACTTCTAAAAGGAATATGCACTCCATCTGAGAAGAGCATACTATCTTATTAAGACATACTGGAACAGGTGATTAATATGCTTTCCTCCCAACTGCACTGCAGCACCATGTTGAAAAAGAACACACAGGAATTTAGCTCAGTCAGTAAGTTTTCCAAAAATCAGTATGGTTCCTCAGAGGTTAAATATTACCTTAAACATTACCCAAGATGTTCCAATGGGTAAAATAAGGTAACTGTAGGTAAACTCTATTTCACGTCATTCAATTAAACAAAGATTAGTGCACATCCACTTTTAGCTCAATGCAAAGTCATTCTTTCATTAGGTGACATGGCAAACTATCACAGAAGCAAGGAGTGTAACTTGAAAATGTCCAGCTTCTAATGAATGATAAAGTCAGAATGGATTTGTAGTTAGGAAGGCGGCCCCCAGTCTGCTCTCTCAACATAATGTGGCTCCTTTGTTATGAAGTTATGATCAATACTGTGATCTTCTTTCCTAGTCTCAGCTACTCTTCTAAAAATTAGACATTTCAAAATAAAAAAGTTATTGTAGATTAGATAAACTGAAATTTAGAAATGCTTTTTATCTCTGAGCTGAGACTAGGTAATCTCTTTTCATAGTATTTTATTTTTAATTACAGTTTTGCCTCACAATTCAAATTAGCCAGACCTTGAGTATTATGCTGTTTTATTCTGGATACTTTCCTAGGCCATTTTTCATACACTTATTTTTGGACTTTGATATTAATAAGATAACAACAATATCATACACATATGCAAAATTCTAAGAATATTACAAATGTTTTGGGCAGTTTAAATTATAAAACTGCAGAAAAGGTATGGAGCCAGTGTTCAGGTAAGCAAGGAAGTGCACTACTATAAAACAAATAATACTATGAGTGAAATCATAGCTCCATCACAGTCAATAGGTGCTTTGACAGAAAGTATAAGGGAGCCAGGATTTTATCCTGTGAGCAACCATGCTTCTAAAAGATTGAATTTTAAGAAGGGAACTTGCAAATCTCAAGATAGAAGTTCCCCTGAGAGCAAAATCAGATATATAAAAAAACAGAAGCTATCCCTTTTTGAGCTCTATAAAAGAATGACAAGTACCATAGATATAGGATCTTTATTATGTCATAAAAATGACATAATCAGTAATAGCAAAAAAGCATATTTTTTAAATCTTTGAGCAACAAATCATCTGAAAACAATATCAAATAACTGAAAACAATCAAAGGCAAATTGGTCTGTATCTCTGTTCCTTTTACTATAAAAATAAGCCTACCATGATTTTAATAAAACTTGATGATCTATCATTTTTCAGAGCAATAGAGAGAACTCAGAGATATAACTGACTCAGCCTGAAAATGATAAACATGTTGAGATAGGACAATCATTTATTTCCTTAAAAAATAAATAACGATATGATTTGATATATCATGCTTTGTCCATATAAGTGATATCTCCCCTCCCCCAAACAATTAATTTTATTAGTAGTTCACTTTCTGAAGATGAAAGCAAGTGTTTAAACATGCCAAGCATATTTGCAATAACTCAACAGGATTTATTTTACCTCTTCATACATTCGTGATTATTATTTCCGATTTAGGGTGTAATGTTTGTAAAATGTTTTACATGAAAGTGGTGACCTGATTGGCCAAAGAGGCTTCAAACTCAGGAGTTAATTTCTCAACTCACAAAAATTAAAGGCACCCAAACAATATGTTGGGAATGTTGATTATTGTATCCTGGTGCAAATACCCTCCAGTAAATGCTGGATGAGAACAATACTATTTCAATAAGTATCGAAATTGTGGTAGCACGTAGAGAAAAAACGTTCATAGAAATTGTTGTATTATATGGAATCACAGTCCATCAACAAGAGCTTTTATTAAGGAAAACTATGTAATTCCAACATATGAAAAAGACCCACATATTTCAATTTCCAACTTTGCCTTGCTTCCTGAAGAATCATACTCAGTTTGGAACTCTAGCTAGTACACAGGTACCTAGCAGCTGAATAAGAGATTTAACATAAACATATCTGTTAGGGCTGTGTGAAGCTTTGGGGGTTGATTCAATTTGAAGGAGATTCGGCTCAATCTGGTGTTCAAAGTTCCGAATCCAAATTGAACTGGGGACCAATTAAAAGGTCTAAATTGATTCAAAGTTTTCTGAATCGATTTGGAAAAGATTTGGAGATTCAGTTAGTCCTCACTGGCTGCAGCATAGAGATGGACCCAGACACCATGCTGGTAAGTAGGGGGAGGGGGGCTAGAGGAGGGAACCATGGGGGGAACCCTGCCAGGCCCCATCCCCTGCCTCCCACAGCCCCTCCGAGCACCCCTTGACCACCGCCCACTGTCTCAGCCCCCACCATGGCTCTCTCAAGCTCTCTCAACCTTCTCAAGATCCTTCTTGAATTGTGGTGCCCAGAATTTGATGCAGTACTCCAGCTGCGTCCTCACCAAGGCTGAGTACAGTTGGAGGATGACATCCTGAGATTTACTTGAGAAGCATCTATGGATGCAAGCCAGAGTTTTGTTTGCTTTACCAGCTGCAACATTGCATTGGTGGCTCATGTTCATCTTGTGGTCAGTCATGACCCCCAAGTCTCTTTCAGCCATGGCGAGCCTATAAGAATGCTGCAGGTTTTTTTCCCATGGTGGAGTACCTTACATTTATCGGTATTAAATGTCATCAGGTTTGTATCTACCCCAAGTTTATCCAAGTCAGCCTGGATCACTAGCCTGTCCTCAGGTGTGGACACTATGCCCCAAAGTTTAGTATCATTGGTGAACTTAGCCAGTGCGCTTCTTACACCAATGCCTACATCATTGATAAAGATGTTAAGAGAACTGGTCCAAGGACAGAGCCTTGGGGGACACCACTGGTCACAGAGCACCATAATGATTTGCTGCCATCGACCACTACTCTCTGGGTCTGACCTCAGAGCCAATTTCCCAGCCATCAGACTGTGGTGTAGCTGAGGTCACAGTTGGCCAATTTTTTCACAAGGAGATCATGGGACACCAGATCAAAAGCTTTTTTAAAATCCAGATATATGATGTCAATCTCTGTCTGTCTTCTTCCTTGTCTAGGTGATATGTCACCTGGTCATAGGGCCAGGAGCTGGGGCGGGTGGGGCAGCCATGGGGGAAGCCTGGGAGAGCAGGTGGGGGTTGGGGGGGTTCATGGCAGAGCCCTCCATACAGTGTGGGGCAGCGGCAGGCAGCAGGGATTGCCCCCTACCTCCCTGCCTGGATTTTTTTTTTTTCTTAGAGCTGGGAGCTGGGGCAGGTGGGCCAGGCATTGAGAGCGGGTGAGGGATGGGGCCTGTGTGATTCAAAGATTCAGCTGATTTGGCAGCAGCTGAATCTCCAAATCAGATTTGCCTGAATCGATTCAGGACAGTGATTCAAATCACCGAATCGAATCACTATACCCTGAATCAGCCAAATCTGAATCCAAAGCAAATACTAGCTGCTTTGCACAGGCCTAAATCTGTATCACAATATCAAGAAAGCAGACAAGAACATAGGACTGTCACCCATCTTCTTGCCTCTCCTTGGATGCAGCTATTACAGGTGCATAATTAACTAGAGAAGCCAGAGGCAACTTTACATTGCTTGCCTTCAGTTTTAGGAACCAGATCATCATAAGTAAGAGAAGATCACAAAAGGGAAAAGCCTATCAGAACAGATCTCAATCTCTCAGAAAATGAAAAGAAAATTCCAATAGAAATTAAGTCACAGAAGCCACCAGAAAAATCTTTGGTGCTAACCTCTGTGGACCCAGAAAATGGGTTATTGGGTTTTTTGTCATGACCCCAACAACTGACCTCTATTTTAATGTCAGATTAGTTTTGTTTACTTTCTGGAATGTCTACATGTGCAAATGCTGTGGGATGGGTTTACTCTGGAGTAATTTATTCCAGAATAAGCCCACCCTGGGTAGGCCTCTACATATGCATGCATTTGGGAGCAGATTTGCCGCTCCTGGAAGCAGACTGCTCTCACCCCCTTCCGCCCTGCACCAGCCCTCTGCAGCAGCCCGGGAGGCTCCAGCTGCAGCTGCCTGTACCTGGTAGCTATCTTTAAAGGCAGCCCTGCTCCGTGGCCACCTGCCTTCTTAGCCCAGAGCAGCTAGCAGAGCACTGTGTGAGCACACTGTGGCTCTGTCACCAGAGCCTGTGCTCACTGTATGATGGCTGTTCCACCTGCAGGCCCTAGGAGTGATGTCTAGTGCCCTGGGCTAGTGTTGGCCACCCTGCTCACATCTCCCCCATGAAGCATGTCATGCACCTGGATGTCACCACTGGGACCATCCACACACTCCTGGGCACCCAGTGCCACTTCCTGTGGGCCCACCTGGCCAGCCTGAAGTAGTGGCTGCATCTTGTCCAGCATACCTGGGATGATGAGCAGTGGCTGGAGTCCTTTCAGATGACCTAGCCACCTTCCAGGAACTCCTCGACCAGCTCCACCTGCACCTGCAATGGCCAGCCACCATTATGCAGCAGTCCCTCTCCATAGACATCCAGCTGGCCATTACCCTGCTCAAATTGCCATGCCTGCCAGCATCCATTATGTCAGCCATCTCTTCAGCTTGGGCAAGACAACTGCTGGTAAGGTCATCCGGGAGGTGTGAGGTCCCCTCCATGACATGTGGGAGCACACCATGCTCCAGGTGCACAACCCCCTAGAGGTAGTGGTGGGGTTCCATGCCCTGGACTTCCCCCAGTGCATCGGGGCTCCGGATGGTACCCACATCATTGTCATCTGCCCACTCTGTAGTGACCACCTCTACTACACCTGGCAGGGCTTTCACTTCATTGCACTGCAGGCTATTGTTGAATACAGCGATGCCTTTGACAATATGAGTGTTGGCTAGGCAGGCAGCACCCATGATGCATGTGTGTTCCTCAACTCCACCCCTGGTGGAGAGCGGCCACTTTCGCCATGGGTGCTGGACCTCCAGTTGGGTGCAGTGGTGGTCCTGCCTCACTTTATTGGGGACCCTGCCTACCTGCTCCTCCTCTGGCTCATGGGGCCCTAAACTGGCCAGCTGGAGCCCCACCAGACACATTCTGGCAGGTGCCTGGGCCAGATCTGTGCAGTAGTGGAGCGCACTTTCAGCCACCCAAAGGGATGCTTGCATACTCTCACCACCCACCTTGAGCTTGCAGAGGCCAACATCACCTGGGTCATTATTGCAGCCTGTGCTGCATAACATCTGAGAGGCCTGTGGGAAGCTCATCCATGAGGCCTAGGCAGAGAAGGCACAGTGGGCAGAGGACACCTGGTACCAGAAGTTCCAGCTGTGGTGGCAATGACAGCAACGCCACCCCATCTGCCCACCACTGAGGCCCTAGGTGAAGTGCTCACCTGGCAGTGGGGGCCAGGGCACCAGGTGCAAGAGGCATTGGCCAAATACCTGATGCTGCCTTCCTGCTGTAAGCCGCCTGGCTGGCTGCCCGAGGACCTCATCCCCACCACACATGCCCAGCACCACACTCACTGCAGACAGTTCTCAGAAAAGCACTTCATTCCATTCCACAAACACAGACTCCCCCACCACAACACAGCCCTTCCCCTTTCTCTCCTCAGCAACAGAAACCGTCCCCCACTGCCTCCCAAACCAGAGACCCTCTTCCACCCACCCCACCCACCACTGATAAAGCACCCTGTGCAGGCCCTGTCCAGTACATGCTATGTGTGCCCTCCCGGGGGAGGTGAGGGTGTGGGGTAGAGGTGCCTAGGGGGTGAAGTCTCTGGACAGGTGCCCAGCACCCTGGCCTCTGGTTGCATCCCAATGGATGTGTATGCTGTGGTGAGGCTGGTGAGTGGGAGGCTTGTCTGGGAGTGTTGCTCTGCTGACACTATTGGGTCTTCATTCTGCAGCCAGCAGGCTGGGCCAGCAGGGCTCATGCATACTGGTGGCCCTGCTGCATTCAGCTCCTGCACTGGGGCCACATGGAGCCAGAGCGAGTGATGGGTCAGGGCCCAGGCAGGGGGCAGGCTGGCAGGCACCCTGGGGTCGGATCTAGGGCAGGGGCATCTGGCTGATGCACCTCAGCCAAGGCCCATGGGGGGGGTGGCTTCTGTTGGGTGGCAGGTGGCTGACAGGGGTCAGCGAGGGCTGCAGCCAGGGGCAGGGAAGCAGGTGGCACTAAGGTGACCACCAGGGCCAGGACAGTGTCCTCCATGACCTCCACCATCCTGGCCACCAGAGCAGCCTGGCAGTTCTGGGCCTCCATTTTGTCTCCTCAAGGGCCAGGATGTCCCTGAGCTCCTGGTCCACCTGGTTCCTCATCACCCCACATGCATCCCTCTCCTGCTTGTATACGTTCTTCTACTATTCGTGCATGATGTCCTCTGTGCTCTAGACCCATGAGTCCACCAGCTGCTCATCAACCACCTTGACTAGGTGATCCAGCAGCTGGGTCTGGTCCTGGGTCCAGAGACATTGCATACACAGGGCCCTGGCCAAGACTGTTGGTGACCATGAAGGTGCATCCCAGTTGCCAAGTGGTGCCTCTCCCCTGTGTGCAGCTGCAGGACCTACAGAGCCAGGAAAAAAAGATGCTTTTCATGAGAGTTTGTAACATTTTTGAGATAACATGCTCAATACCAGGGGGCTGTTCACTGCCCAGCCTCAGATTGGGGGTCATATGTGCATGGGTGCCCATGCACTGTGGAATATCAGCCAGACAGGCCCTAGCACAAGCAGTCACCAGCTGGTCCCTTGTCGCCAGTCACTCTGCAAAGGCAGGTGGGCAGCTGGTTGCTGCCCATAGGCAGCCTGCCCTCCCTATCACCTTTCCAGGCTGGGACAGGCCTCACTCCTGACAGCACCTGCTGCCACAGCTCCACTCCCCACCACCCTTATCCTCCTACAGGCCAGCCTGTCTCCTGAACTGCCACCGAGCCCATGACACCTGGGCTCAGGAGGTGAGAGGCTCCCAGACAACTGGAATACCATGCTGGTAGAGCCCCTGCCCTTCCCCCAGGGGGCCTTCCAGCACCCTGCCCCTGTGCCTGTCCTACACCCCGAGCATGCTCCTTCTCACAGTGTCCCAGGTGTGCTGTGAGGAGCTGTTAGCATGGACTGAGGGCTGCCTGACCTACTATGCCCTGCTGCTGTTGCTGGCCATGGTGCCCCAGGTTCACCTGAGAACCTGGCATAGGACCCTAAGCTTTGACGGTGTGGCAGGAAAACCTGTGCTGCCCCACAACCTCCATCACCACCTGGAGGGCTACCTGTGGCTGTGCTACACATCCTTGCACTCTGCAGCTGAGGATGACATCAATACCACCATTGATGAATTCCTCTGTATGTGAGAGGCCCCTGCCTGCCTAACTGACAGGGCACAGGCTGTTCAATAAAGTTATGCACTCACCCCTACCTCCCTGAGTTTTGTGGAGTTGGGGGAAACCCAGGGCCAAGGGGAACATGGCCAAGCCAAGCAGGGAGCGGGGACAGGGCCAGAGATGAGGAGGGCCCTCCCCGCATTGCAGAGCTTACTGGGTGAGTGTGGCAGGTGTACCCGGCAGTCCAAATTCATCTCTGCTGGTGGCAGGGATGTGCAGCTCCCACTGGTGTCCTGGGGCACAGGGGGACGGTGTCTGGCTATCTGAGCAGAGGTTCCCTTTAGGGAGGAGCTGGAGCTGCTGAGGGCTGGTGGTGCCATGGCTAGGCTGGCTTCCACACCCAAAAGACCCAGGGCAGGAACTAGCCTGGGCTCCTAGAGCTGCTGGATGAGGATGGAGCAGGTAGTATGGCAGGATGGGCTCCGGGTGATCTGAGGGACCTTTCCTTGGTGATGCCTTGTCGTGGCTGCCAGGCCACAGTGGAAGCTTGTACAGGCCTCTCATGCTAGAGTACATGGCTCCATCCAGGGTCCTGGAGTTCAAGGATGTCATCCTGCTCCTGCAGAAAAGACATGGACTTGTGGGCAGCCCCCAACCAGTGGTTGTGGTTGGTGATGGTGATCCACTGTGCCTAGAAGGCCCTGACCTTTATGCAGCACTGGCATGCCAACTGTTCATGTCCACACTCCAAAATGCAGCTTAACAGCCCCTCATAAATGTAAGCATTGGAGTGTCCGCTTCAGGCAAACGGGATGAGCACCTTGGCTTCACCCTACATTGCCATGAGGTCCGCAGTCTTCTTCCAGGACCAATCATGGTGTGTGCCATGAGGGACAATGCCAGCATGGCTTTCTTGATGGCTAACTGGGCCTACATGTCCTGGTACTGGTGGGCCTGGGCAAGTGCCTGCAGTGTCCAGTGCAAGGGCATGGCACAGACCAGGCAGGTGTGAGCCAATGCTGTGTTGGGGACCAATGGTGTGGTCTGGCCAGGCTGCTGCAGCTGGCTCGTGGCCACTGGAGCATGACCTGGTGGCCAGAGACTGGCTCCACATGACCTAGGGTGCTGCCAGGCCTGACAGCTGGCTGCAACATCCAGTGTATCATGATAGCATGGGACAGGCAGCCACATGGTGATGGTGTGCCTGGGACCAGCGGTGTGGTGTGGACAGGCTATTGCAGGCAGCTTGGGGCCTCTGCTGTGACATGCAATGACCAGAGGCTGGCTACAGGTCTTCCAGAGCCCCGGCAACCCCAAAAGCTTTTAAGGACAAGAGGCTGGGGCAGGCAAAAAGCTGCTCCAGCCCTGGGGCTGGAGAAGCTCAAAGCCCCATGGCCTTGGGGTTGGCTGCGGGTAGCCCTGTGATAGTGGGGCTGACCAGAAACAAATATACTCCCAGTCAGCATCTACACATGAGTTACTGTGCAGTAACTAGTCAGGATTGAATTAGATACTTGTATTTGCAGGTAGCAAGTTAACTCATGAGTAGACCAAATTACTGTACAGTAAGCATCTGCACATGTTGATGGTGGCACTTACTGCACAGTAATTTGGTTTACTGTGCAGCAAAGCATTTTGTGTAGACATGCCCCATGATTACAAAGTCACGTTTTGGGTGGATCTACAGGAAATGCTTACTGTGCAGTAGACTAATTTGCTGTGCAGTAAAATGTCACTGTTTACACATGCATGGCAATTAGGGTGCAGTAGACTAATTTACTGGGCTTCCAGATAGTCCCGCTGTAGCAAAACCCCCAGTTTGTTTTTTTTTATTTGCATTCACTCCCCTTCCCCAACCATTTCTGACTTTTTCTCTCCCTCTCTATTCCCTATAGATACGTATAAGTGAGTTCATACTTAGGATAAGCTTGAAACATTTTTATTTTGGTAGCAAGTTTTTGGTTTTGGATATCCACTGTTTTATATAGTATTATTATTAGGCTTGTATTGATTTTTACTGTTGTATATTGTATTACTATCATTTTTGTATTGATTTTTATTGTTTCATATGGATATTGTATGGTTTAGGCCTTTGTTGGTAAGTGAACCAAAGGCATGTCAAGTTTCCATTTTATATGTCAAGCCTCCATCTTCTGTCTTCTGCCTGGGCCTCCCATGTTGCAACAATATGATTCACTGTACTCCTCCCATGTAAATGGGTTCCCCAATTAATGAGAATGATTGGGCATGCTTGAAATACAATGGTAGCAGGCTTTTACTGAATGGCCTGTAATGACTGGGCTATCACCTCGCATTGATTCATCCAGGAACCACAGACCTTACCCAGGAACAGAGACAAGACCAGCATTTGAAAAACAAAAGACCCTGCAGAACCAGCAATTCTCACTATTACAGACGCCTGAAACTGCACATTCCTGCATGGAGCACACATGCTCAGTACGCCAGGGGCTGACCCTTGCCTGGGCATGTCTCCTGTCACTAGGGTCACACATGGTCTGCCCCTGTAAAGAGGGGCAGTGAAGACAGACCCAGTGGGAACACCATTTCCATCTGGATCAGACCAGCTTCATGTCACCTATCCACCCCAGAGGCCCTGCCGGCGAGCCCTTCTGGACAACATTTACTGGACAAGGACCCCTTTCCAGCCTGGACAGGTAGATATTCCCTGCATACCTCCTCCTACAATTTGGACTCTCTCTCTCTCTCTCTCTCCTCCTAGATTTCAGTGGATTTCAGGCCCTGCACCAAGCCCCTCTAACCCCTGCTGCCATTGTGTGTGTGTGTGTGTGTATGTGTGTGCACATGCATGCAAGGGAACCAATTTGGCATTGTGTCACCATCTTCCCTGTTCAATAAAAGCACTGTCACTTGCAACCCCAAGTTGGGTCATGTTTTACTGAATCCCAGTCCCTTCCCTATCTTAAATTCCAGCCTCATTCTCTCTATCTCTCAGCTCCAGTTCCCACCCTCTCTGGTAGTTTCCCAATCTCCTCCCAATTCCATCTCCCCGTGTCTGCCACCTCTCAGCCTCTCCTTGCTTTCTTGCTGTCCCTGCTGCTTTTCCTGTGATTTTCTGCTGCCCATCTCTCTGTTTTCAGGCTTTCCCCCCCAGCACCTTCTGTAATCTCACTGCCCCCCCTCCACAGCTTCCCAACTCCTATTAGCTGTCCTGCAGTTCTTTCCAGCTTCCAGCACCTACTGCCACTCTCTGCAACTTCTCTAGCTGCCCCTCTGGCTCCCCACACCCAGAGCCCCTCTTTAACACCCACACTTTCCCTTAGTCCCATTTTCCCTCCTCTCACCATCTACCTTTTCAGTTTCCCCGTAGCTCTGGCTCCAGTCCCAGACTCTGTGCCAACATACTTCCCTGTTCTCCAGGCTTTGGGCATTGTCTTTTAATCAATTAAGATCAATTAACCTAAAGTTATCCCCGAGCCTCAGTTCTTCAGCCCAGGCCCCTGTAGTCTACCAGTTCTAATCCTGGTCCTGGTAACTTTAAGCCCCTACACTTCTACTTTCTTACCGTAACCTTTCCCCAGGTATCCCAAGTACACCAAGCACATACATACATACACAACACAACACCCAACTTAGGAACTCACCTGTGTGTATATGTAGGTGGGTAGTATGTGTGTAAATTAGTGAATACATATATGTATGTGTATATACATATATGTATATCATTGTGTGTGTGTGTGGTATATGAATTAGTAATCTACATATGTGTATTGGATGTACAGGTGTTGGTAACTGGTAACTGATTCTGTCTAAATTTGGTGTGTGTAGTGTGTGTGAACCCAGACTAATTATTTTGAACGTTCGTGTATCTGAGTTGCTAGTGTGTGTGTGTGTGTGTGTGTGTATGGCATTGTGTGCATGATATACGAATTAGTAATCTAACTTTTGGGGTGTATAGTGTATGTGCCTGAGCTGGTAGTGGGAGTGTGTATGCCTAGTAGGGGTGTATGCACCTAGTGAGTGTGTGCTTAATTGATGTTTATGTGTGCATGTGCAGTTGTGCGTCATGCCCTCCTGTCTAACAGCTCAATATTGAGATCCTGAGCGTTGGCCTGACCCCTCAGGGTAACACCGCCAGATGCAAGTGGTATTTTACCACATAGCAAATTACTGTATTTAAACATGCATGTAGACAGTGATGTTGGGATTAGTTTACTCCAGCTCAAACTGAGCCAGGGTATATTCAATAGCATTTAATCTATGTGTTGAGGCACCCTGTATTTCCTGACCAGATGCAGTCACCTTCACACTTTTTTAAGCAGTAGAACTATTACCTAGTACTGCTGTATTGTTTGCCTAACAGGCTGTTCTGGCTTTCTTTTCTGTATTGCTACTACAAGCCACATATTGGGCACATTTGACAATACTTCTTTAGCTATAGAATCACTGTCACATCAAATTGTCTTGTCATCTTGGAAATCCTTTGGGAAACCTAAGGAGCTTTAGTTAAAACAAACAAACAAATAACAAAATCACAAAGCAACCCAGCAACTCCTCTTCCACTTCAAATTGTGACAGATTTTCTAGCTTAACTATCAAATGATACTTAACAATGGCCCTCCATGCCTTAACAACCATCAGACTGGTTAGCAAAACACCTTATACATAGAAAGTTGTGCTCTGACATAAGAAAAGGCTTCATATGGTCCAGAATGCAATAGTCCACTTTCTAAATTAGCTCTAAAAATCACATCACGTCAGTGCTCTACTCACTAATGTTCTTTCTCTTAGAATAATGGATTAAATGCTACCTAGAAAGTACTGTTTTATTTTTCATGGAATTGGTCCACCATATTAAAGACAGTTATTATGATGATGAAAATCTCCACTTACAGCTCAATATCCTCAGGATATGACTTCAAAAGATAAGCATCCAATTTACTCTTGAAGGTGCTCAATGTAGATGCTTGAACCACCTCCGATGGCAGGCTATTCCAGACCTTGGGGGCTCGGACGGTAAAGAAATTCTTCCTTATGTCCAGCCTGAAATGGTCTTGCAGTAGTTTATAATTGTTTGACCTTGTTAACTTCTAGGGTGAAGTTTTTAATAGGAAATAGCAAAACTTACTTATTAATAGAAGTTAAATTTTAGAATTTACTGCACAGAAGGAAGATTATTAATCTCATGGTCTTCAGTGCAAAGTGAAAGTCTCCCTTTCCTGACACTGCTTCTCCACAACATCAAATGAAATGAAGAGGAAACAGGAAGGAGAAGAATATTGAACAGTAGAAGGAAAAAGGAAAATTAATAGAAGAAGAATGAGAAATAATGAAATTAGAATTCCACAAAAAATTGCTTGTCTTGGAAGAAACAGGGAAGACAATTTGGCTCAGGCTACCTGTAGATTTTGGAACTCAGCTGTGGCTGGTATAAATTGTCATGACTACATTAAAAGTCAACTCTTGGCTCTGTGGATATTACTCTGGTAGATTCTCAGAGTTACTGGGAGAGATTCCCCTCCAGTTGGCACAGTTCACACACTCGTGGTCCAGACTATTTGAGGCAGATGGGGAATCAGCTATTTTTGGCAACCATACAGTATTGATGCTTCTCTCTTTTAAGTTACTAAGTGGTGATGCAGAACGTATCTTTTATTCATGATACACATACATGAATAAAGCTGAATTTCATTGCTTTAGAAGCTGAGGTGCTTGCTGGATATTTAAAATGGTTGCTGCAGCAATTTGAATGAAAAAGCTATTTCCTGGGACTTTACTGGCATTATACACTGTAATCAATGGCCTTAGTTTTTTACTTTGACACAGAAAAAAGAATTTAATGTGTGCATGTTAAAGCAGAAAAATAGAGGGTAGTATTCCCATGATCCAGCTAAATATGTATATTGCATGAGCTTGAAAATGAGGTTCTTTCTTATGTATTTTATCTCTGTCTTACAGGGCCCCAAGAGAATTTACACAGAAAAAAAAATAGTATATGCAAATGAAAAACTTGACTCCCAAGGGATACACATCACTTGCAAAAAAAATTCCATCTATCTGAACTGTAACTAATGAACAAATGAATCAGTGAATTACATTCCATATTTCCACTTGCTGCCATCTGTTATTGGCAAGAAACTTTGTTTGTTCCCAGCTACAAAGCTTCAACAAGCTGATTACAAGCAATTCAAGAGAGAGAGAGAGAAAGAACAGTGAATGCTGCAAAAAACAGAGTGCTTCAAACATTTGTAGAAAATCAGTGCATTTGCACTTCAGTGGCTGATGCAACCTGGCGACTAGGAAAATAAGTACAAGACTTGTTTTTGACCTCAGAGTTGTTTTTTTAATTATTTTTTTTAAAAGGACACAAGCAATTTTCTTTCTTATGACCCCTGTTATGGTAGAGAGCCATCTAGAACAGCTGTTTATAGGAGCAAAATAGAATAGGCATAGAAAACAGAAAAGGAAAAAAATTACAAAAGATTGTGCATTGTGATTCTATTGAATTTCCCAACCAAAGAAGGCTGCTCTGGGAGATACTTAGGGATCTCTCCAGTGCATTAGCAAGTCACCATTTCAGTGGGTGGCACTACTCCTCACTCTGAGTCAATAGAAAGCTTGCTAAAAGAAGATACGATGTTGCTGCAGCGGGTCCCTTACACGACTATATAATTTCAGAGATTTCATATACATTAGGGCTGGAAGAGATGTCAGAAGCTCATCGAGTCCAGCCCCCACCTGAAGGGCAGGAACTCAGCTGGGGTCAGAGGATCACAGCAAGATAAGCATCCAATTTGCTCGTGAAGGTGTTCAATGTAGGTGCTTGAACCACCTCTGATGGCAGACTGTTCCAGACCTTGGGGGCTTGGACAGTAAAGAAATTCTTCCTAATGTCCAGCCTGAAATGGTCTCACAGTAGTTTATAACCATTCGACCTTGTCATCCCTTGGGGCGCTCTGGGGAACAGATGTTCCCCAGATCCTGGTGGTCACCCCCGATAAATTTATAGGTGGCCATCAGATCACCCCTGAGCCTGCGCTTTTCCAG
>NW_017728909.1:32070124-32084009 GCF_001723895.1 Crocodylus porosus | reverse complement strand
GGGACCCCACTGGTCACAGGGCACCACGATGAGTGACTGCCATCAACCACCACCCTCTGGGTCCGACCACGGAGCCAATTCCCCAGCCAGCGGATCGTGGTGAACCCAAGGCCACAATTGGCCAGTTTCGCCAAGAGGTGATCATGGGATACCAGATTGAAGGCTTTTTGAAGTCAAGACCAGAGCTGGGCAAAACTAGTAAAATACTTTGTTAAAAAATTTTTGTAGCTTTCCCCCCTGCTTTGGTTAACCCTTCCCTTCAGGATTGTTGGTTATAAAGACTAATTTTGTGAAACAAGCAAGAGAAAGGACAAAAATTGTTTATTTCATATGCATGTTCAGACCTGTGAGTTTTGAAAAAAAAGAAAGACAGGGGCCATACTACTAAATGCCATGCAACATACAGACTTGGACACTCAGGAAAGAATCTTGTAACTTCCCACCGCTATCAAATGCGTGGCCATAATTATGTATTCTCTCTCATGGACTATTTTACAAACATTTTCTAGTAGGCAAATATCATTACTGCATCACTATTGACCTCATAATACAGATAGGGAAACAAAAAAGATGTGTGGTAGCTGTCATTTAAAGATGGCCATATTTGACAAGACCTTTTTTTCCTTTTATTTATTTATTTATTTGTTTATTTTAAAAATAAAACACTATGACATTTCCTGGTAGGTTGTGAACTCAAAATTCAGAGCAATGAATGTCAAAATCACCATCAAAACCTATTTCATTTCACTTGAGCTTTGACACCTGGTAGTCATGATAGACCCCCTAGTTCTTATTACAGGCATCATCCTGGTCAACATAATGAGATTAGATACAGGCTTTCCTTATTTTTGAGGGGAAGAAATAGCTAATTTCCTGGAGGCACTGTGACAGAAGGGAATTTCTAAGTGGCATGAATGAGACTGTCTCAGGAAGGCAGTGCCATGTGCTAGGAGTGCTGTGTAAAAAACAATGAAAGGAGTGAGAGAAAGGGGTGAACAGGTTAAGGAGGCTGATGTCATTAGAAGACCAGAGGAGGTGAGGAGCAACATGACAAGAGAACGTAAGTAGCTTACACTTATCTAATTTAAAAAGCATGGCTGAGATACTGTTAAGTGACCTATTGTAGTAGAGTCTGGAGGCGGTGAAGGTGCACATATGCTTAGCTGTTTTCTTAGGGAAGTAAAAACCTGTAAGCACCATCTCATCTGCTTCCCTTAGACATGAGAGTATTTCACTTGTCTTTCTGAGCTACAAACGTGAACATTAAAGACAAGAAATTTAAAAAGGGAGTTGGAATCAACTGATCAGCAAACCTCGTGCCAAATTAGGGTTATTTACATGTTTGAAAGAGCCCCATATTAAGACAGCCTCAGCTAGAATTTACTCATTGCCTGACTGATAAAACTGTAAAATCATTGTGGAGTTCCTTGAAAGTGAACATGTGACTGGATGGAAGACACACTATTAAAATGCCATGTAGCTGAAAGACAGACTAGGTTAAATATAGGAAAGACCATTTGCCTTTTTCCAGTATTCTAGGGGACAGTTTAAGGTGTGTCAACTAAGCTAAACCAAACAAACATTAAGCCACATTACTAAAGGGTGGTTGCCAGGGCATTCTCTGTGAGGACTCAGATTTCTGGAACCTGGTATGAAATAGCCACTTAAATAAATATGCCAAAAGACATTTATTTGAGAGAGAGCTCAAGGTATCATTACCACATCAGTGACGTGCTGGAAAGGGATTTCTGTAGGGGTGGCTGGCTGAGCTCTGGTTCAAATTATTTCCTTAATGCTCCTGGGATTCCAATAACATGTATAAATATTCCTTTGCCCCGAACTTTTCTAGCTTGATGGGAATCAACAGTAGTTAAAAAAAAAATGCCATTCAGTTAACGTTGTGTTAGGGATATCGACAGTGTCGATCATAAAAATAAATTCATTTAAAATATTGTGTCATCGGTAAAGTTACTGGGGCATTAAAAATTGGTTGAATCAAATTTGTACCTCTTCTCGCCCTTGTTTTTACCTGTCATATGAGATTTGTATCAATTCATGCCCAAAAAGTTAGAGGCCCAATTCCTATTGCTAGAAATAGGGTCTCAGATATAGTAACAGGCTTGACTTAAACTTGGATAAAAATAATTCGTGGGGGATCTTTTCATTGACTTTAGAGGGAATATAAAGCATTATTGTGAATAGAGAAGCTAAGTTATAAAAAAGGGTCTGGCAAGTTTATTTCTCTGAAGTTTTGGGGGAAGGATGGGGGTGGGAAGGAAAGCAGATTCCTTTTTTACATCAGGTCAAGGAATATAGCCAAAATTATGTGGTTGAAGTTTTGCTCTGACAAGTAGGCTTTGCATCAGTTCCTAGCAGATTTAGGCACTAGAGGATTTTGCCAGTGTAGATTGATCTAGTAGCATTAAGTTGACATGAAAGCTCTTGCATCATCCTCATTCTGGGTCTTCATTTTAAGGAAATAAAAGCAGCTGGTTGGACAACCCTGCACTTCTGCAATGATAGCTGATGTTCTTCAGAATAGTTCTGAGATTGCTTTAAACCTCTACACTATACAAGCCACTGGGAAGAAATAGGAGTCTCCTATTTTGTAGCCAGTTCTTTCTGTGTTGTATGTGTTGGGAACAGTTGAGAAATTGGCCCAATATTTGGAACAATTAATGCAAACTTCTGTGGACTGATATGAGGAAGTGAAGATAAACGCAATGCTTTGGCAATGTATTGCATGATTATTGACATACCAAATCAAAATAGAGACCGCTGGCTGCACCTTGTAGCAGGTTGGTGTTTTGTTTTGAACTCAGACAGCTCAAATTTGCCATACTAAAACGTAATGTAATATAATAGGAGGTACAATTAATTTGAATGGCTAGGTAAACCCAGGGCTGAGCTTATCCTACCAGTATTATGTTACAAGCCCCTTTGTTTTGGCAAGACACAGCTTATCTATAATTTATGGTAAATAAAAAGTAAGAGAAAAAAATCTCAGCTATGCATTATTTTATTCAGCAATATTATTATTTATTATATTTTGGATTTTAGTATTTTCCATAACTTGCACCCCTCCTAAAATTAAAAATGAATTAAAGGTCCCTATTCATGACAGTCTTTACATACACATCTTTAGACACATGAACTGTCCCCAGACTTCAGTGGAACTCCTCAGTACTGCAAAAAGTCTTTAGTCTATGCTCTGCTTGGCTTGTATTGGTCTGGCCTGATGAAGAATGTCTTGTATTTAAAACCTTGTCTAACTCTATCCCAGCTGTGCAGTTGGTTCAATAAAACATATCACCCAAAGAAATCCTTAACTCTAACATCATTTATGGACCATCATGGCTACAACATCACTCTTACAATACCTTAGTGTACTATGACAGATTCCAGATAGCATCACTCAACATGGGGACATTCTGTAGATCCTCAGGCTTTTTTTATTTGACTTTACCTTTTGCTGCAGAAATGTACATGACTAAAGACTTGGGTGGACTTTTGACCTTGACCTAAGATATCCATTGATCTAGCCTATATCCAAGTCCCCCAAGAGATTTTGACTGGTAGCTAGACATGAATCTGTACATGCAGACACCCACCCAACATAACTTACATTGAATAAATCTAAAAATAACTTTTTAAAGGAGTCACTTTTACGTCCAGTAATCTAGTGGTTATAACACTTTCCCACTTCCTGGACAGAGATGGGTTCTAAGCCTTCCTTATCTGGAAGGGGTGTAAGCCTACATTTCCTTAGCCCACCTAGCTACAAAATAGCCCAGGTAGGTGAATACCACTGCTCCTTTTGAAGCTGAGCTATAAACAACTAAAGATGCAAGAGTCATGGAATGAGGAAATATAAACAAGAAGGAACCTAATTTATAGCCTAGCAGTTACAGCACTCCCCTGTGAGAGAAAGTTCTGGTTTCCAATCTCTGCTGCCAAATGTATTTCTATTGTAAGTACCTAATGTAATATTCATTAACAGTCCAGCATATCACTCTATTCTGTGTAGAAAGCACCTAAAATTGAATTGCCCTTGATGCCTGCAACATTTATCCATTGTTTGTATAGGAACTGTAGGTACCCATAGTCTGGTCAAACTGAATTTCATCTGAAACAAGGAACCTAACACTCAGGCACTACAGTTTAGGAATAAGTATAGGCACCTACTTAACCACTTTGAATCTTCCTCAAAATTATCTTGAAAATTTAGTTTGCCTAAATTGTGTTGGCCAAAAGTACATATCTCACTCCATTAATTTAGAAGAAGGGGCAAATATAATCCAAACCTTAGCTAATTTATTAACTTTAAATAATGGTAGGAAAAGCATTGCTGGTGAAGTTTGAATGTGAAAAGATCTAGTATGTATTAAAGCTAATTGAGACATTTAAAGATTAAATATATGCAAAACAATTTGGCAATTACTTGGGGAACACTGTAGTTAACATTTTGCTGGGTGCAGGTGTGGATTATATCTAGTTTCTTATTCAGACTCGTTCTTGAGCACATTAAGCAAGGAGCACTAATCATGCAAACATATGTCATAGCAAAAAGGAACTGAAAGTGTTTTGTACTCTCTAAAAATCACAGTGCTACAGAAATACTTCTAAAAAATGGTCACAATCATACAAATCAGAGCCATTGAGGATGAGACTGTTGGGTACTTTGCAGGATCACTCAAATGGCGGGATGGCAACACAAGAGGGACCTGACATGGATGGATGGAAGACAGTTGCATCTAGTTCTAGACAATGCAGAATTTGACCCAGCATTGCTGGAACAACTCCTCCAGTGTAGCTGGGGAACTGATTTGGGGCCCTGTCATCGCTTGGAGTGAGTGAAGCAAATGGAGAGTGCAGCAACAGAGGCTGCACCCAAAACTACCACCAGGTAGGCTGTTAGGCAACAGAGCAACTGAAGAAGACGTTGGGAATCATAGTAGGTGACTCCCTGCTGAGAGGAATGGAGGTAGACATCTGCTGCCCAGATCCCACAGCTGCTGTCTCCCTGGGGCACGGATCCATGATGTCACAGAGAGGATCCCCAGACTTGTCTAGCCCACAGATTACTATCCCATGCTCCTCATCCATGTGGGAACAAATGACACAGCCAGGAGCAATCCAGACCACATCATGAGTGACTACAAGGCTCTGGGAGCTGGGCTTAAAGGATCAGGGGCTCAGGTAGTTTTTTCCTCTGTGCTCCCTGTTGCAGGCCATGGTCCAAGGAGGCAAGAATGCATTGATGAGGTGACCCAGTGGTGCCACCAAGAAGACTTCAGCTTCTATGACCACAGCACCCACTTCAAAGATGGAGGACTCCTGGGAAGAGACAGCATCCACCTCACGCAGAAAGTTAAGTCCCTTTTCTTGGCCAGGATGGCCGATCTCTTAGACAGGGCTTTAAACTAAGATCACAGGGGGGTGGGGAAACGCTAACTGGAGCCTACCTGGGGACCAATCTACAGGAAACCTCCATCGCCATTCAAACCAAGCAAGCCATTCTTACGTGAGCTGAGAAAACAGCTCCCCTTCAATGCAACAGGTGGCCAGTGACTTAGGTGCTTGTACACCAACGCCAGAAGCATGGGGAACAAGCAGGAAGAACTAGTCCTTCTCCACCAATCAGGATTGGGGGGAGTGATGTGCTTTCCACTGGGCACTACAATCTACTAGGGATCACGGAGACCTGGTGGGACTCCTCTCATGACTGGAGTGTAGCCACAAAATGCTATGTCCTTCACAGAAGGGATCAGACAGGGAAGAGATGTGGGGGTGTTGCCCTATATGTGAAAGAGGAGTACACCTCTCTACAGGCCGATGATGTCCCCAAAGAAGAAAAGCTTGAAATGCTCTGGGTCAAGCTCTGGGGGAGGCACAGTGAGAGATACCTGACTGTAGGTGTATACTACAGGGGAGGAACTTGATCTAGTGTTTGCCCATGAACTAATGGAAGCCGCACGTGCATGGGACATGGTTTTCATGGGTGACTTCAACTACCCAGACATCTCCTGGGAGGAGTGCTCAGCCAGCTTGGATCAATCACGATCCTTCCTGACCAGCACTGAAGGGCTGTTTTTGACTCAGGAGATGAACAGGCCAACTAGAGGCAATGCAGTTCTTGACTTGTTCCTGGCCAAAGGGGATGACCCAGTGACCAACTTAAACATAGAGGGCAGTCTAGGTGATACTGACCATGAAATCATTATGTTCATGGTCCATTGCAAGGCTGACAAAACAGATGCCAAGCTGTTTTGAAGTCTTAGACTTCAAAACACAAATTTTAATAAGCTCAGGTCTCTAGTAGAGAATGCCCTGAGAGACCAAGGACCACAGGTAAAAGGAGCACAAGAAAATGGTGGTTCCTTAAGGACACAATCCTTAAGACTCAGAGAAAATCCATTCCCTTTCAGAGAAAAAGTAGCAAAAGGGTCAAAAAACCCTCTTGGCTAAGCAAGGAAGTTGTAGCCCTCCTACAGAAAAAGAAAAAGGCATACAGACAATGGAAGCTTGGGACAGCCTCTAAGGAAGACTATTTGACAATGGCCCACACTTGCAGAAAACAGATTAAGCAAGCTAAGGCAGAAACTGAACTAAAACTAGCTACAAGAATCAAGGACAACAAGAAGTCCTTCTTTAGCTACATAGAGAGTAAAAGGAAAACTAATGGGAGTGTGGGGCCACTGCTCAGTGCCTCAGGATACCTGGTCACTACCACTCAAGAAAAAACGGAACTCCTAAATGACTACTTTGCCTCGGTCTTTGCTCCCCCTCAAGGGGAACAACACGCCAGGTAGGGCACAGAATGAGCAGGCCAGGACTGACACTGTTCCCACCATTGCCATAGAACTGGTGTATGATCAATTAAAGAAATTAGATGTATATAAATCAGCAGGACTAGATGAACTCCACCCAAGAGTGCTGCAAGAGTTGGCTGAAGTAATTGCAGAGCCCCTGGTAGAGGTCTTTCACAAATCATGGGCCTCTGGAGAAATCCTAGAGGACTGGAAGAGGAAGCATGAGGACCTGGGAAACTACAGGCCAATTAGCTTAATTTCTATTCCAGGGAAGATCCTAGAAACATTCATGAAAGAGGCTTTATGTGACAAACTTGCAGAAGGCATGATACTGAATGACAGCCAGCATGGCTTCGACGTGGGCAGGTCTTGTCTGACCAACTTCATTTCTTTCTATAGTCAGGTGACTCGTCACCTGGATGAGAGAAAAGCGGTTGACATCATATACCTCGACTTCCAGAAAGCCTTTGAACTGGTATTCCACGAGGTACTGATCAGAAAACTGGAGGATATCAGGCTCAACTGCAGGACTGTCAAGTGGGTGTGAAATTGATGGCAGAGTAGGACACAGAGAGTCCAAATGAATGGATCGGTGTCATCCTGGCGAGATGTAGGTAGCGGTGTACTTCAGGGGTCAGTACTTGACCCAGTGCTGTTCAGTATCTTCATCAATACCCTGGATGAGGGAGTGAAAAGCCCACTGGCCAAGTTCACAGATGACACCAAGATATGGGGTTGTGTGGACACACCCGCAGATAGGCTACACATACAAGCAGACCTAGACAGGCTGGCATGGTGGGCAGAACAGAACCTGATAAGGTTCAACATAGAGAAACGCAAAGTGCTGTATCTGGGAAGAAAGAACTCTCAGCACAGGCTGGGCATCACTATCTGACCAGCACTACGAATGAAAGGGATCGGGGGGTAACAATAGACCCCAGCATGAATGTGAGCCAGCAATGCGATGCAGTATCCACTAGGGCCAATAAAACTCTGGCATGCATCAATTGATGCATCTCCAGTAAATCCAAAGAAGTGATGCTCCCACTTTACTCAACATTGGTGCGGCTGCAGCTGGAGTATTGCATCCATTTCTGGGTGCCGCACTTCAACAAGGACATGCTAAAGCTCGAGAGGGTCCAGAGAAGGGCCACTTGTATGATCAGGGACTTGCATGGCAAGCCATATGAGGAGAGGCTGAGGGATCTCGGACTCTTCAGCCTAAAGAAAAGAAGGCTGAGAGGGGATCTGATTGTGGCTTACTGCTATATCCGAGGTGTACATCAGGGGCTCAGTGAACATTATCCTATTAAGCAAGGGACAGAAATTCCACATAAACTGGTATAAGTGATCAGAAACTCATTCAAGTCTGTAACACAATAGAAGTTCAATGCACATAAACCATTTTCATAATGGCCAAAACCAGTCTAAGATAAACCTTGATGGATGTGATATCACTTAACTGATTTAGGTGAAATCCGTTTATTGAACTTCTGTCCCACATACCCTCCAGATTCAAGTTAACTCATAGTGACCCAGCATCCCATGATGTTTTGCACCACCCCCACAATCCCTCCCACCCCCTTGCAGGGTGGGCAGGCTAGCTTTGACCCAAGCTGTCTGCTCCAGAAGAGCAGGAAAGAATGCTTTAGTGTCCCCCAGCTTCTGGCTTGGGCCACAGTAGACGTGTGGCTGCATTTCCGGAATCAAAAGTTAATGTCTGTTCACTTCCTTATTGGTTCAATCTACCCAGCTAAGACTTACCTCTGAAGTTTGAGTTGATTCAAAAATGGACTTTTTGACCGTCTGTACTTAGCCATGAATACTAAGTACCAGAGACTTCATGTATACAATGCCTTCATGATCCATTAGAATATACCCGATACTTGCTAACTTTTGCACTTCACAAGTGATAACAACCCTTCTGAACAATCTAGTTCTTCTCTCATCAGATTTTAACTGCATCTTTCCCGCTTGTTGTCTACCTGATAATTTCTCTTGTACACTGTTTTTAGCCACATATGGAATTTTACGCGTGTTTTTGTTCCGTCTACTATTTAGCTCTGCTGAGTTTGCTTTTCTCCCAGAGGCCTGAGGAACAGGACTGTGATACCTGGAAGCTTGCCTATGTCTATCCCAACCATGCAGTTTGACCAATAAAAGATATCACCCACCTGAATTCTTGCGTTTCACAAATTTTATGTAGCAAGTTACAATCTTTGTACAACCCTCCTAGGCCTGTCATTAGCCCCTCCTAGGCCTGTCATTAGCCACCAATAATTTCTCCATGCAAAAATTGACCATATATGCAAGTTACTTTAGAGGGTGGGAGATTCTTTTTCTACAAAGGCAAAATACTTTGAATAGTTAAAGTAGTATGTTAAAAATAATACACTACAAAATCATTGAGAGACCCAATGTGAAGTACAGAGCTCTTCACAGTAGCATATTTTGCATCAAAATGAACCAGTTTTTATAAATTCAGTATTTTGTTTTCACTGTTTGATGAAAACGTTTGGACAAAGTTTTGGACTGTGCTTGCCAAAATTAATTATATGAGCCAAAGAGCTGTATTTTTTTTCCACTTAAACCACAGAATTTTTCTTTCTATTTTGGTGGATGACTGAATTATTGTTAAAAGGAAGAATCCATTTACTTATGAATATATTATTTGTGAATATCTATCTTTCCATGCCTCTACCATAAAAATAAATAATTTTGTGTAAGTTCAACAAGGGACTCCCAGCTGTCCTTGCAAGTGTTTGATCACACAATTGTGTATTATGATTTTGCTTTTCTGCTGATAATATTATGAATAAAGTTGCATTCCCTAAATGTATGGAAGTCTCCCTCCAGTTAGGTGCTGTAGAGACATATAGAACAAGAATTTGCAATCCTGAAGAAAAGGTGAATCAGTGTGAAAAGAAGAGACAAACACAGGGCAATGAAACTCTGACAAAGAACTGCACACAAGCAAAACACCCAGCCCCACCCCCCCTTTTTTTTTGTAATTGTGTCATCTCAACATGTGGTATAGCTGAGACTGGATATCCAGGCCACAGCCATAGGCCTGGGCCTTCTTTGTTTGTTTGTTTCACAGCTATGGTGTTTCAGCCTAGCTGTGTGGCTGAACCCCAGCTATATGTTTGGCTGGCCCAGTTTGAGCTAGGGTGGGACCTGGCACCACTTGTTGTTTATTCAGGCCAGGGTGAAGTATAGGGCTGGCCTCTCCTTCAAAATTTTTTTAGTTTCTGCCCAGCAGAGCTGGGATTGGGACTAGGAATTTAGGGGTGTGGCATACAGACAAAAGCAGTTAGCTTATGCAGGGGGTCGGACTCGACGATCTATTGAGGTCCCTTCCGACCCTAGCATCTATATGAATCTATGAATCTATAAACCTCTCAAGGCCGCCATATGGAAATGGAGATTGCCCTACAGCTTCACAGGGAGCAACAAGGGGCTCCTTGTAACGCACAAAACCCACACTCTTGTTAGAATTGCACAACCTGAGCCTTGTCCTTGAAAAGGGAAGCAGCTGCCTGAGACTTCTCCCTCCTCCTTCCATTTCCGCATGCCGACCCCAAAACTAGTTCAAACTGGAATCTAACTGCTCAGCCTAAGGGTAATGAACTCTTGCAATCTGCAGTAGTACTGAGCATGCTTAATTAGCTGTTGCATATTTACTTCTCCGCCCTGCATATTCAAAAGGCTAATTATACTGTACATGCAATGTATGTGATGTTGTAATTACATGCACGTTCATATAATGTAGGAGTAAGTTGCAGGAACTTCTGTATCTGCGCACGCGTCGAGGAAAGTTGAGAGGTACAAAAGGTGTTCGCAAACACAATCGAGGGGTCGGAGTCCGATTTGAGCACATAGCTCCGGTCTGACCTTGCTTGCAAGCAAATAAATCCTTAGTGCCGAATGATGTCTGTGTGTCTGTGATCTCTGTGCGCCTCCAGGGAACGAACGCAGTTTGTGCAACAATTTGGCGAGCCAGCCAAGAGCCTCCTGGACCACCCCAGGACCCAGTGGCAAGATCGTCCCTGCCGCCACGGGGAGTGCACACCAAGCCACCTTTTTGGGCTCGCCCGGGGGTTTGAGACATGAGTCGAGGTACCTGGGAGGTTAAAGGCTACCTGTATAAAATTCTCGGTTTCTGAGGACGCCAGACACACATTCCGGCATTCCGATCGAGATCTCCAGGACACCTGAGTGAGTATACGAATCCCCTTGCCCAATCTGGTTTCTGGATCCGGGGACAAAGACTTGTTCGATCTAGTTTTGTTCCGGGGATTCTTCTGGCCCAGTATTTGGTGTGCATGGGACGCACTTTTATGGACGGTCTTTGGCCCGGATCTTCTGGTGCACGCTTTCTGGTATTTGGTGTGCATTGGGCGCACTTCTGTGGGCATTAAAATGGGTGCAGGTAGCTCCCATGTAGAAAACTCGAGTACTCCTCTGGGTTGTGTTTTACGGAACTTTAGTAAATTTACAAAGCAGGCGGATTACGGGGTAAAGATGAAAAAGGACGATTTAATTAAGTTTTGTCAATTTGAGTGGCCAACATTCGGGGTCCACTGGACCCCGAAAGGATCCTTTGTAGTAAAAGAAGTGACGGCCGTCCATGGGGTAGTTATGCGGGATGGACACTGGGATCAGTTCCCTTACATAGACTGTTGGTTAGGAGTGGCCCAAGATCAGCCACTTTGGATTAAGAAATGCTTAGTAAAATCTCACGTGATGGTTGTTAAAGGAAAGACCTGAGGAGGACCGCCTGTTCTCCCCGAGTCCACCGAAGAAGGGGGGGATCCTGGGTTAGCCAGGTATCGGGCTCATTCTCCGGCCACCCCGACAGATAGCAAGGATGAATCTGGTACCTTCTCTGCTCCCTTCCCCAGGGAAGTCACCAGTATATCAAGATATACCTAATGATTCAGAACGAGTGCCTCAGCCAAGTGCTTCATCCGAATCGGGGAATAAGGGCTATAATTTGCGCAATATTGTAGAATCACAGCCAGCGCTGAATTGCCCAATGCGAGAGGTCATCGGAGAAGGGGGTGATGCAACTTTTGTCTACACCCCATTTAGTACCTCAGATCTATTCAATTGGAAGAATCAGAGCCCCTCTTTTCGTGAAGACCCTGAAAAGATGAGGGACTTGTTCCGATCCATTGGGCAAACCCATCGACCCACTTGGGCTGATGTCCAGATGATGCTCCAAACCCTCCTGACCCCTGAAGAGAGGAGATTAGTATTGGGGATGGCAGAGCATATTGCAGCAGCCAGGTTAGAAGTGGGGGGAATCGCCAGTTGTGCCTTGCGTGAAACCTGCCCTGTTGAAGAACCAGGTTGGGATAATCATACCGCAGCAGGAAGGGAGTTAAGAGCACAATACCTGGGGATTATAGTGGAAGCAATGGGGAAGGCAGTGCCCCGGGTTACTAATTTGTCTAAATTGTATGAAGTGAGACAGGGAAAAGAAGAGGATCCCTCAGCCTTCCTCGGAAGGCTGTACGAGGCATTCCGCAAGTTTTCGGACCTAGATCCAGAAGCCCCAGATAATCAACGTGTGGTAAATCTTATGTTTATTGGTCAATCCACTGCTGATATTCGTAGGAAGCTACAGAAAACTGAGGGAGGTCCCAGGAAACCGATTTCGGAGCTAGTGGAAATCGCATATAAGGTATACGGGAATCATGAGCAAGCGCAGGAGCGCAAGGAGGATAAAAAGGCCCAGCGACAAATGGCAGCGCTGGCAGCTGCCATAACTGGAGGTAACCCTGGAAAGACTGGGATACAGAAAGGGAAAGGAGGAAGAGTGGGAGCAGACGTTTGTGCTTACTGTAGGGAGAAAGGACACTGGAAGAGGGAATGCCCAAAGTTGAAGGAGAAGAGAGAGGGTGGACCAAGGGGTCACCTCATGCGGGCAGAGGAAAAGGGTGAGGACACAGAATGAAGGGAACAGGGATCTAAGACCACTACCCTTCGGGTTGGAGCCCGAGAAGATCCCATGGTAACTATTAGCGTTGGTAGCAGAGACTTTGAAGCCTTGGTTGATACTGGGGCTACATTTTCAATGATCCCAGAAAACCCTCCCCCTGTGCAGGAACTAGCGAACAGCATGTTCTTGTGGAGGGGATTGAGGGAACGCAATCCTGACTAACCGTTTGTAAGCCACTCCTCACCAAAGTGGGGGACCATTTGCTTGAGCACTTCTTTGTATATTCTCCAAGTTGCCCGGTTGTGCTACTTGGACGAGACCTACTCACAAAACTGCAAGCTGAGATATTTTTCAGAGACGATCAGATGGTAGTCCAGTTACCTGTCAAGCAGAGCTCGAACTATCAGATGGCTCTCCTGGAGGACCGATGCCCTGTAGTAAGTTCTGAAGATCACATGACTGGAGTAGACCCTTCAGTATGGGCTGATGGAACCCCTGCGTGAGCTAAGTTGGTCTCCCCGGTAAGGATCATACTCAAGGATGGGGAGGGGCCCATTCGGGTAAAGCAGTATCCACTCAGCCGAGCGGCCAGGGTTGGACTCAAGCCGTTAATAGAGAAATACAAGAAGTACGGATGGGTAGTGGAAGGGTCCTCACCATATAATACCCCCATTCTTGGAGTGCCGAAGGCGGATGGGGCCTCATATAGACTGGTCCAAGACTTGTGAGCAGTAAATAGGAAGGTTCTTTCAGACTACCCTGTAGTCCCGAACCCACACACGATCTTAATACAAGTACTGGGGGAAGCCGAAATATTCTCAGTGCTAGATTTGAAAGATGCTTTCTTCTCCATTCCCCTTTACCGAGAGAGTCAAAAATTGTTTGCTTTTGAATGGGAGGACCCAGATACTTTCCATAAAGCCCAGCTCATGTGGACGGTTCTCCCACAAGGATTCATAGCAGCCCCCCATATTTTCAGACTTGCCCTTCAAAAGGTCTTGGAGGAATGGAAGAGTTCACACCCCGCAGTGACTCTCCTCCAGTATGTGGATGACCTGCTAGTTGCAAGCCCAAATTTGCAACTCTGCGAGGAAGCCACCAGATCACTGCTAAACACTCTAGGGGA
>NW_017728909.1:32068255-32069787 GCF_001723895.1 Crocodylus porosus | reverse complement strand
GAGGGGTTGCATCAGGGGTGCTGACACAGCCATCAGGCCCGACCTGGAGACCCGTGGGATATTACTCAAAGGTTCTAGATCCAGTTGCGCTTGGGTGGCCAGCCTGCCTTCGGGCTGTGGCAGCCACAGCAGTTGTTGTCGAAGAAGCCCAGAAGATAGTCATGGGTGCGGACATGGAAATGCACACCCCTCATGGAGTTCCCCAGATTCTAGGGACTGGGGGGGAAAAGTTTCTCAACCCTCCAGACAATCACGGTATGAGATATTTTTGCTCTCTAATCCAGGACTTACCTTCAAACATACCACAGCCTTGAACCCTGCAACCTTGCTGCTGGAACCAGGGAGACCAACACATGACTGCCTTGAGGTCCTGAATCAGACCACACAAGTGCAACCTGATCTTGCTGAGGACCCAATTGAGAACCCAGATGCTGAGTACTTCGTAGACAGCTCCAGCTCTGTCATCGGTGGAAAAAGACGAACAGGATTTGCAGTGGTAACTTTGGATGAGGTAGTATGGAGGGAGTCATTGCTGAGCTCATGGTCGGCACAGGCCGCGGAACTCACTGCGCTCACCTGAGCATTACAGTTGGGGACACGCCAGTGGGTTAATGTATATACCGATTCTTGCTATGCTTTTTCTACGGTTCATGCGCACAGACTATTGTGGAAAGAAAGGGGTTTCATTACGGCTTCTGGGAGTAAAATTGCTAACGGCCCTCAGATTATCAAGCTATTAGATGCACTCCACCAGCCTAAAGAGGTGGCAGTCATTCATGTGCGAGCCCATGCAAAGGCTGCAGAGGAAAAGCATAAGC
Source organism: Crocodylus porosus (assembly GCF_001723895.1). Taxonomy (NCBI): domain Eukaryota; kingdom Metazoa; phylum Chordata; order Crocodylia; family Crocodylidae; genus Crocodylus; species Crocodylus porosus. The sequence continues at coordinate 32,068,969 of NW_017728909.1, read as the reverse complement.
TTGGAAACGCAAGGGCTGATACGGCAGCAAAGGAAGCTGCATTTATTGGTGGAGAGGCAGAGGAAGTATCCAGGCAGGCCTTGTCCCATGCCGTATGGCCATACGTCTGGGATCTAGTCCCGCAGTATTCCCCTGAAGAAGATAAAATTGCAAAGGAGGCTCGCACAGAAAAGAACTCCCATGGATGGTGGATAGTACCAGGAGGGAGAGTCATGATACCTAGGCCATTGCTTCGGGAGGTGCTGCACCAGCTCCGTGCAAGTACCCATATGGGAGGCTTGGCTATAGGTGATCTAGTGATCCGCCAAGCAGTAGCCCCAGGGCTATATGTAGAAGCTCAGCATATTGCTACCAGGTGCATCGCATGTCAGAAAGTGAACCCTCGAACAAAACCTCCTGTGCCAATGGCAGGTAGACCCTGGGTGGCATACCCTGGACAAGCATGGCAGATTGATTTTGCCGAGCTCCCATGGTCCGGACATCATGGGTTTTTACTTGTCATGGTAGACCAGCTCTCCAGTTGGGTCGAGGCATGGCCCACCAGGACTGCCACTGCGACTACAGTAGTGAAGTATCTGTTGCAGGAGATCATTCCCCGCTATTCTCTGCCCGAATCCATCAAGTCAGATCAAGGACAACACTTTGTGGGAAAGGTAGTTCAGGAAGTCGCACAAGCCCTCAAGATCACTTGGAAACTACACACACCATGGAGAC
>NW_017728909.1:32064146-32067951 GCF_001723895.1 Crocodylus porosus | reverse complement strand
TCTGCCTTTAGACGTTCAGGTACATGAATTCCTCCTGGGAGACTGGGTCTTGGTACAGCGGTGGAAAAGGGAACCTTTGATTGAGCGGTGGAGTGGCCCTTTCCAGGTACTTTTAACAACCCACACCGCTGTAAAGATTGCCAGCCATGACCACTGGATACACCATACCTGTGTGAAACGACATCCACGAACGTCAGAGGACACCAGCTCCCAGGACGAGCTCACTCCGAAGGCTGAGCCGCCCTCAGAACAAGAAGCCAGCAGGTGGAGCTGTGAACCTTCCGGTGATCTCCAAGTGCGCCTGAGGTGGCTTAGTCAGAGTCCAGAAAGTCAGATAAGGAAGTAACAAAAGAAGAGTTTAGGCTGTATTCGATCTCGAGAAAGGGAGGATATGGCGGGAGTCTTAATAAACCTTGTTGTTATCTATGTAGTAAAGGAGGCAGGATCGAGCAGCCCTAGCCGTCACTTTATATCCCCGTCCCCCTCAATTGCTCCCCCAGAAGCAAATTTGTATGTTGACATGATGGAAAGAATTGCGGGTACCTTCAATCTCACCAACTGCTGGGCCTGCGGGGGACCCCAGGAGGTCAGAGGACGGTGGCCTTGGAGGGCTTTTCCTTTGGCTCCAAAGTGGTTGGTGAGTAGTAAGGCAGATGTTAGGAATACTAGTCAAGAATGGGATGAGAACCACAGCTGGGATCTTTCCCAAGTGGCATTAGGAGAGTACTGTATTAGCAATTAATAAGAAATACAGACCAGGTTACCACACTACCAAGTTAAGTTATTCAACTGTAGAAGGCACAGGGAGGAGTTTGGGACATAGCCATTGTACATGGACATTGAAATGGGTCTGAACATGCACTACCTGTTATGCCCTTAATTGCAGCAGGTATGTGGGTCAATGGAATTCTACTGCTGTCAAACTTCCAAACTCCACGTGGATGAAGTGTAACCCATCCACTCCACAATCATCCCCGCACGATGAGGACTCCTGCTTCCAAAAGGCCATAAGGGCAAACTTATCACATTTCGATCCTAACATTACAAAATGTCAGGCATATAATGAGACCCGAAGTGAGCGATTCATACCTCACTTCTATAATTGGCAGCGGGTACACCTGAATGGCACAACAGTGTGGTTTGATAAATTTTGGAGTGCCTCAAATGACACAGATGAGGTAACCAAGTGTGAACATAGAGATAAGGATGGTGTATGGAGATGTCGGTTTAAATGGAGTAACTATTACAGCGGCCCTTTAGGGCATAGGGACAAAAAATACTATCCCCCTCTTTACTGGTGGAACCGTGACCCCCTGGCCTTGGGAAGGGAGAACAGGGCCTTAAAAGGACATTATTGGATTTGCGGAAGGCAAGCCTATACGGTACTACCACAAGGGTGGGCAGGAACCTGCTACATTGGGGTGATTATACCAGCTTTCTTTTTACTACCGTTTGAGGTTGGACATAAGTTGGGGATCTCTTTGTATGATGACTGGAAGAGGAACAAGAGAAGTACTGATGTAAGTGACACAGGGTGGCTCCCAAAAGTGGAAGGAGGATGAATGGCCCCCTCAAAGGATTATTGAGTATTATGGACCGGCCACACGGGCCAATGATGGAAGCTGGGGATACCAAACACCAATATACATGTTAAATAGAATTATCAGGTTGCAGGCAGTCTTGGAAATAATTACTAACCAAACGGCCACTGCTCTTGAGTTACTGGCCAGACAGAGTTCTCAGATGAGAGAAGCCATATACCAAAATCGAATGGCCTTAGACTATTTACTTGCAGAGGAAGGCGGAGTCTGCGGAAAGTTCAACCTTTCTAATTGTTGTCTCCAAATAGATGATAATGGGAAAGCAGTCTTAGAAATTGCCAAGGAGATTAGGAAAATAGCCCATGTACCAATACAAACGTGGAAAAACACATGGGATGGGGACTGGTGGTCCAATTTGTTTGGGGGAACCTGGTGGAGGAAAGTAGCGTTTGTCTTTCTGTGTGCTCTGGCTGGGTTGATCTTTATTCCTTGCCTTATTCCCTGTTTCATAAGATTAATAACGACCACGGTTGAAGGAATGCAAGTTGCGACAATCCCCCTCAAAGCGCAGACTGCAGCAAAGGTTATGGTTCTTAGAAAGATTCCTCGTAATTACCTTAGTCTGTCTAAATAGGAATGGGAAGCAGAAAGCATCTTGAGGGGGGAATATTGTTAGAATTGCACAACCTGAGCCTTGTCCTTGATAAGGGAAGCAGCTGCCCGAGACTTCTCCCTCCTCCTTCCATTTCCGCATGCCAACCCCAAAACTAGTTCAAACTGGAATCTAACTGCTCAGCCTAAGGGTAATGAACTCTTGCAATCTGCAGTAGTACTGAGCATGCTTAATTAGCTGTTGCATATTTACTTCTCCGCCCTGCATATTCAAAAGGCTAATTATACTGTACATGCAATGTATGTGATGTTGTAATTACATGCACGTTCATATAATGTAGGAGTAAGTTGCAGGAACTTCTGTATCTGCGCACGCGTCGAGGAAAGTTGAGAGGTACAAAAGGTGTTCGCAAACACAATCGAGGGGTCGGAGTCCGATTTGAGCACATAGCTCCGGTCCGACCTTACTTGCAAGCAAATAAATCCTTAGTGCCAAATGATGTCTGTGTGTCTGTGATCCCTGCGCGCCTCCAGGGAACGAACCGCAGTTTGTGCAACACTCTCTAGCAGCATCCTGAACTCAAGGAGCAGCTCAAAGGACTCTCCAGTGGGGTCTCCCTCTGCAGCCCGTTGCTGAAGGGCAGCTATAAAGGTTAAAATCCCTGGAATTGCCTTTTGAGTGAGCCCCAAGTCCCACACTGCCTGGGCATGGGTGAAGCCTCCCTAAGAGGGTGCAATCTATGAACTATGCCTTGTAGTTGGTATTGTTTTAAATTGTATTTAGTGTTTTTCCTTGTTTGCTTCACCTTTGTTTTCTGTAATAAATTTATCTTCTGTGTTTGCACTGCTTGCATGGAGCGGGGTTTGTTTATGCAGGACACCCTAGTAATACATTTAGTGTTTCCCAGGTAGTCTGAGTGGAGACTCAAGCCTAGGTGAAATATATTTAGCACCCCAAATTTGAACCCAGCCCTTGTTGCTGCCAACCGGTGCCTGGAAAAAAGGTTACATATAGTTGCTCTTGAACTTGAAAGGGCAATTTTCTTCTACAGTTGAATAACTTAACTTGGTAGTGTGGTAACCTGGTCTGTATTTCTTATTAATTGCACAGACATGGATAAAATAAATTATCATTTTATAGATTTCATAGACATAAGGGGCTGGAAGGGACCTCATGAGATCATCAGGTCCAGCCGCCCCCCAACCCCCCGCTATAGGCAGGAAGTCAGCAACTTATTGCAACACTTTGCAGGATAACGAGCATTATGGCAATTAAGCGTTACTCACCAGTATTGGAACCACAGGGTCATGTTGTCTCTTTACGTCTATGGCTGATAGGAATGGAAAGGGCAGATCCAGCTGGACGTGTATGGTGGATGGGGGAAATGTCCTCACTGTCCCCTAAAGTGCTGTATAGAATTTTGGTTCCACAATACCGCAAAACATAAGCAAGCAGGGTTTGTGCAGCTGCTCTCTGAATCATGATATAACCTACCCTCTGTGGCGAAATGCCAGGCTAGCGGCTCCGGCACCGCTTAGGGGAGCCGCGGGCTTTGCGGAGTTGTGCGAGCGCGCGGCTTGTGGGGCGGAATTGAGGTAGCTCTTAGCCGCCCTCGAGGTTTGCCGAGTTGGCACAAGTAGACGACTTAGAG
>NW_017728909.1:32051409-32063366 GCF_001723895.1 Crocodylus porosus | reverse complement strand
GCGGCAGTTACACAAAAAAAAGAGAAAATAATATAAAGTCTTTGCTAAAAACTATAAGACAGTTACACCCTCAAGACCAATTGGATGTAGAGCTCTGTTAAAGTCTCACTCCATTCCCCATTCACTAATGTATGTATACAATTTATAGTTGCTTATATGTTTAACTTCCTACATACCTGTCAGGCTGGGTGTGCATGCGTCTGTGTGTTTAAATGCAAATATGCTATTGGAAACTCAAACTAATCCACTAAATGGAACTTCTGAGTTATTATACATTTAATGATATATTTCCACCCGTAATTTCCTGTATGATTTCCTTACTACCAAGGCTTGTTAAAATAGCAGATCTTCCCAGTTTCATAAGGGAAAAGTGGGGACTACACAGAAAAAAATTCATTGGTTTATTGGGCTAGGGACAGGCATAATCTCATTGGATAATCTCCCTAAAACCTACTTGCTTTCTAATGTTTCTTCTATGCAGTAAAAACAAACAAACCCTGAAATATTTTCCATAATAAATATTACTCATTAATAGTATGGAACTAATATGCTAATTTTAGGTTTACCATTGAATTACAGAAAAATAGGCCTGGAAAGGACATCAGAAGATCAAAGACCAACCCCTTGCTCAAGATAGGTTCATCCCTTTCTAAACCATTCCAGACAAGTGTTTGTCTAAACAGCTCTTAAAACGACTGAAACTCCATAGTCTCCCCAAGTAATTTCTTCCAGTACTTTACTGCTTTCATAGTTAGAAAGATCTTCCTAATAGCCCAAAAAGCCTAAATCTCCCTTCCTGCAATTTGAGATCATTACTTGCCCTATCCCCTGAAGCCACAAAGAATAGTTATCACTATCTTTTTTATAACCACTCCTTAGGTATTTGAAGACTTTTATTAAATTCTCCATCAATCTTTTCTTCTCCAGAGTAAATTATCCCAGTTCTTCTAACATTTCCTCATAAATCACATTTCCTAGATCTCTACTCAAGATAATCTTAAACAAGATAATCTTCCTGGGAATTCTATAGAACTAGAGAGAGACAGGTATGATGAATCTGCACAGAGACAGATTAAGCTGTCTGACTTCAGAAAGCCATCAGAGTAAAATGTAAGCAGATCCACATATACCCACCTATAATGTGGGACACAAAGAAGTCTGCGATTTTTCTTTGGAGAAATTCCAAAAATCAGCTGATGTGGTACACTGTAAGTAAGGCAAGACAAAATCACCTAATAAGTAAAAGGCTGGGATACAGAGCAAAGACTTGATTTCCTATTCCTCTATATGCCCTTTATGTGGCAAAAGCCTGAAGATACTCATTCTTCCACCCTTGTGTTGCACAAACAGCGGTACGTTCCCTGGAGGCGCGCAGAGATCACAGACACACAGACATCAGTCGGCACTTAAGGGTCTATTTGCTTGCAAGCAAAGGTCAGAGCAGAGCTAGATGCCCAAATTAACTCTGACCCTTGATTGTGTTTGCAAATGGCATTTATCTTCTCAAATCTCCTGGGCGCGTGTGCAGATACAGAAGTTCTTGCAGCTTACTTCCGTTTCATACAAACATACATGTAACTACATCATCACATACATCGCATGTATAGTATAATCAGTTATTTGGGGTGGGGGGGCAGAGAGGTAAATATGCAACAGCTAATTAAGCATGCTCAATACCACAAGAGTTCATCAACAGTTCATTCCCCAAGGCTATGCAGTTAAATTCCAGTTTCTGTAATCAGCATGAGAAAGACTAAGGAGGGAGAGGGAGAAACCTTGGGCAGCATTCTTTTCTTATCAAGAGCAAGATGCAAGCTGTGCAATTCTAACACTTGTGTAAATAAGAACACACATGGAAGTAAGACTCAGGCTTTGCACACTATGACTTTTGCAGGACTTCACATTGCTTCCACCCAGCCAGATGGGGACAACATAAGGCCCTGGGACTCCATCCCAGTGCACCGAGGCTGGGCAGGGGCAGCACAGGACCCTGGAGCCAAATCCCATCCAGGCTGAAGCTGTATGGGACTGGCCCTGGCACTGGCCCTGCCCATCCAGGATCAGGCTCTGCGTGTGAATTCTGGGCTGACAGTTGTATCTAAGTACTGGTGCAAATGGTACTTACAGCTGAAGGCTTCAATATAGCTGAATATCTGTATTCATGGGCACCCACTAAAATAAGAATCACAGCATAACTGATTGATCATGGAAGGTCAGGACCTTCAGATAAAAGTGGCTATCGCCTGTAGCAATGTACTTGACAAGCTTCCTGTCCCTACCTGTTATACTTCCTTCCTCAGCTATCTGCTCTTTCTTCCCATTATTCAACAACAGCATCCGGTCTAGGCTAATTTGTCCCACACTAGGCTCATCCATATACAGTTCCATGTACCCATGTGTCATATCAAGGACTGTCTGATGCATCTTCTCTGACTGCCCACGCCAACTAACATCAAACTCCACATACTGGCTATAAAGGTCTTGTGGCCAAAATAGTGGCATAGATCAACAGTTCACTTGATCTTCTATTCTCAGATCTGTTTCACCCACCTTCAGCTTACCTCAAATCCTAACATCCCTTACATTCAGCTTTACCATGGTATAACCTCTCAATGGCAGTGAAAATGGCCTGTTGATGATGACCAATCATTTTCTTGTCAAAAAACCCTGTTTGTCAATTGGTAAGTCTCGAGTTACCTCATCCTTTTTGGACACTTCTGAATCATTTACACACCGCTTAAGGGAAGCACGCTGCCAGAAGATATGTATGGGGTTTCAAGACAATCTGAACAGGATACGTGGCCAATTATAGACCTCCAGCCATGTGACAAATAGCTTCCTAATTAGATTGGTTTCAGTGGGGCTTTGCATTGGCACACAGCAGTCCTCCAGCGTATTGATACTGTCACAAACTGAGTCTAAAATAAGTTTTTAACTGTTTTGAGATGACCTAACTTAAAAATATTTGAATGTAGGATTTTGAGTTGCCTGAAAAGGAAATGAACTGAATCCGAATACTTTTCCCTTTCACCCATGTGACAGCTTGCTTCATGAATGCATCAGTGAACAAATTAAGGCTATATTGTAACAGTTCACATTTTGTTTTCCCTTTGTGATAGATGGATTTGCATTGGGTCATTATTTTATTTCCATTGTGATAGAAGATTAACAAAGGCTTCTTCCTTTCAAGAAAAACAATATTAAAGAATGGCATTGATTTGAAATTGTGCCTGGTGCAGTTGGTAAGCATGCTGACATAATTGCTTTTGAGTTACCAAATGAATTTCTGTCTTTGACTGTAATGTTTGATCAAAACGAAATCGACATTCAAATGCTGAATTTCAGTGACAGTTGTGGCTCTGAAAATATTATTTACATTCAGTCATTGCCTTGAAGATTTTTCTCATTGTTCTTGGGACGTGTCATCAGCAGAGCAATCACAAATGTAAAACAATGACATTCTTTCCTGTCTCCAGTGTCATCACCAGCAATGGAGTTTAGCAACATTTTTAGTGAATGTGATGCATTAAATAATACTACAAACTCTCACGAGAAAACTGACTTCATAAAATGCACATGTTTATGAACTACTGATTTATAGGTTTGAATTCTTTGAAAGATGAAGACAGAAAAAGAATGTATAGAGTAGATGTGGATTGCTCCTGTATGAGTGTTTGAAATATTTATTTTGGAATTAGTTCAGACTCAATGGCATTATTATGCACTCTTATTCAACCAAAATGACCTCTAGCATGTGGACTAATTTGGGGACTTAATGTTCAGCACTTTTTCACAAAACCAGAAATTGGGACTATACCTTAAAATAAAATTACCCCTCTGATCCTAAGAACCATAATTCCTTCTAAAAATAGGAATACACTATTTGTATCAAAAGGAAACAGCAACTATTAAAAATAAATATTTAGCTACTGAGAAGTATCATCAGCTCCCCTCCTGGCCTCTATATACCTGGGACTCTTTCCACGCCATCTTAATTCTCTGTCTCTGGAGTGCAGTTGTCTTGCCTGTGTCTCTCTGAGGAGAGGGTAACGAGAGCTGAGCTCAGATAAAGAATCTGCCCTCAGGCTGTAGAAGGTCAGAAGGTTTTTGGTATTATTTTCTATCCAATTCTTCATAGTTATGGGAAATGTAGGCAACCTGGATGTAGGGGGTCACTATTAGATAATCTGTTCCATATGTAATTCTTTTGTTTTGTTTGCATTTTAAACCACCTCTGCTGGGCAACTGCTTTCAATGACTTGCATAAAATGACAGTGGCCGTTTTTCTTAGCAGGAGCAGTTGATTTAGAACCCAGCAAAATACTGAATGAGTAGTTCAGACTGTTTATCTAAGGCACAGCACATTATCTTGCTTTTGTCAGTGTTAACTTCACCTGCTATGTATTCCACAGTCCTTTCATTGTTAGACCCTTTTGCACTTCAATCTTCTCAGTTTTGATAGCCCTAATTTTAATTCATCTGCTCAGAGAGAGATCAGATTTGATGTTGGAGGTGCCTAAACTGGATTTGAGTGAAATTTAGATGCCCGAATTCCAGAGAGCGAGGTGGCCGGGCCATTTCTACAAGCCACAGAACTCAGAATGTTCCAAGTCCAGGCAATGCCTCTATTTGCAACTGTAAAGTCCCTGGGCTTGTCGAATTGGGCTTCTGGGTATGCCCAGAAGCGATCTAGTTTGAATACCTAGGAACCTGACTCCAACCTAAGTATAACTGCAGTCCAATCTGATGCAGGAGGCCATGCCTATTTCTAGACTTATTCAACTCAACCATAGTCTGAGTATGATCACAGACAGCACTGGGTTCAAATTAATAAAACAGTAGCTGTGGTGCCCAAAAGCTTAGTGGTTAGAGTATTCATCTAGCTATTGGAATTCCTCAGTTCCAGGCTCTGTTTACCCTGTGGGGGTGTAAACCCCACATCTCCCACTTCCAGGGAGAGTGTTCCAGACAGCAGGCTATAGAATAAGCTAAATGAAGGCATTTCCATGACCCTTGGTAGAACTAGGCCACTAGAACTTTATGCCCTTGGTAGAACTAGGGCATAAAGAGTGCAGTCATAATGCCAGAAGAGAGCAACAAAGAGTATACCCTGGATTTTGGTGTGGTTTATTTCCATGCTATCAATGGTTCTCCTATTTTGGAGACTCTTTTCTAATTTGAATCTTATGGACCCAGGTTCTTGGAGAAAGATCCAAATTATACTTTCACTGTCATTCTGAAGTTCATAACAATCACAGTAGGCAAGATTACAATAACTAAGTAGTTCCTGAATGGCCAGTGGTTTCTTCTGATACTAGCACACAGCAGTGAACACCGCATGCAGCTCTGGCATTGCATGCTGAACTACACTTTATAGTGAAAGAGTGTATTGTAGCTGAGTAATCAAATATATACTTGCAACATTTAATGATTTATCAATTGAGCTTGCTACTCTAAAAAGGCAGGAAGCAATCGCAGGCAGCAAACTCCGGGGGTAGAGTTAACATGTACAAAAATGTTGTGCATAAAGCTTTGTTAACAGTAGCAGCAGCTGGAAGACCATGTATTCTATTCTTTAAAAGTTCTTTCCTTGCAACACAAGATATCAGTTGCTGAAAATCTTCTATCTGTGCTGCTGCTATTGGAGAATAAGAAACTTCTTAAAAGCATGCACACCCTGACTCAGAAATGCCTGCAAGGCAATCAGTAATAATTTTTTCCTAACATCCTACATGGTGATGAATTATTTGGGAAGCTTAAGAAATACACTGCAAAATTACAAACAAGTGACAAGTAAGAGGTTACCAACAATGTAAGAGTAATTTCTTTATGTAAGAAACCACTGTCATTGACACATGCAATCAAATTAGGCTCTTGAGTTCTCCAGAACACAAATGTTCTTTTGACATGTCAATGGGAGAAAAATAGGAGAATCAAAAGAAACTCTTTCCAAAAATGGCCTCAATCCTTAATGGAAAAGATGCATTAGAAATCTCCTGAATTATTTAGAATGACTTTTAGTTTCTTTTGATATGGTATCGCTGATGAGCAGCAGTATGTTTTTATGCCCCATCTAATATATTTCTTTGGGAGACAAAATTATTGGTGAAGGAAAATAAGAGGCAATTCACATCAAAATCTCTGCCAATACCACTCTCTCAATCTGCTCATTTATTCCATTCTGGTATGACAAAGAGGCAGATTTCTCTGTGAATCACAGAACAAATGTTTTTGTCAGTTTTATCCATGAGAGACTGGATGTAGGTCTGAATTGTGCTTTGGGCTATGCAGTCATGAGAAGTAACTGTGACTCCAAACAAGGGTGGGAGAAAAGGAGCTGCATACCAGATGCTCCTCACTTCAAGCAAAACAACTTTGCTTGCTTGTCATTCTGCCTGTGATTGCCAACCATACGTCAGCCACCAAATCTTGCTGGAAGGGGGTTTGCAATTTTTTTCTCCCAATCAATTAAAAAAAAATTCAGATAAAGTCAGTAAAGTCAAATACTGTACTAAGAATATCTCCCCTGCCCCAAATTATGGCAGCCTGCCAAATTTCTGTCACACAAATATGTGCATGAAATATTATGTGTTTAGCAACTGGCCACTCTTTAGGTCACAACAGAAAGATACAAAATAGCAATGGGAATGCTAAAAAGAAAGCAGAGTAAGAGCAGTCACATTCCTCCTTGCGATGATGAAAGACTACCATGTAACCAACAGATTTGAATGTTTCGACCACAAACTGGTAGGGTGTAAAAACCTAGTAATCCTCTGAAAGCATTCCCAACCCTCAAAAAAGTTCTATACAAACTGTTCCTTTTAAAGAAGTGAAAGCAATAACCTAAACAAGAAACAGATCAGTATATTGCCAAACTAAATATAATGTTTGAATAGTACAGTTATCATGAGATAAAGTATGAAGTTTTTTTTAATGCATTAGTAATAATAAAAAAAATGTGAGAGTTCGAGTAAGAGTGGTCAGAGCCCAAACTTACTCTACCATGCCCTACTGGTCATGGGCAAAGTGAATAATCACATCCAAATTCAGATCATAAGTAGAATAGAAAGATAGTTCAAAGTAGCACAGAGAAACCTTGATTATACAGACAGAGGGAGCAGACTTACTGAAAAAACGATCCAAACATTTAGGCACTATTTTAGGATTTAAGACACCTGTGCTGTGTCCACATGAGCATGGACATTTGGTTCCCTGGAGATAATTTGCAGCAGCACACCTTGTGCCACCGCTAGTTGTCCCCAGGAAACGCCAATGCCATCCACACTCCGACACATGGCAAGTTACCCTGGATGGGCTGGGCTGGCCTCAACAGCCTTACGTAGGGTCCTGAGGGCCTCCCGGGGCTGAAGCAGTGGCGATCTTGCCACTTGAGACCTGGCTGGCAGCTGGAGCGTGGCTCCAGTCAGCTTGGCTCCGGTTTTGAGCAGGACACACTGCCCCTCTGTGTGCCGGTCTGCTTTTTTTTTTTCCCCCCACTGTTTTTTCTGACCCCTGGATATCCTTGCAGCATGGAGAACACCTGAACGTGAGGCGTGTGGAACTGCAGACATGTCGACGTACTGCAGACACACTGCGTGGCTGCTCTCGTCTGGATGTAGCCCTGGGTTCCACGCCTGACTGACAGAATATCTATGCCCCAAGCCTTTTGCTCAGGTTCCTGGTGTGCAGTAAGCAAGCCTGTGAGCTAGCTCCCCATATGCACACTTTATACTTAGACTATGTACAGGTGTTCCACTTTTACTCGGAGAATCACTGCACTCTCATTAGCAGCTAGGACCATACAAGCATTCATTCAATTTATCTTGAAGAAGACATGCCTCCTCTGTGAGAAAGATCCTGTTGACACATGGAAGATCTCTCCTCTGAGAGTCTCTTACCAGAATGAATGCCTCTATGTTCAACTCCTCCATGATTGTCAAAAGTCAAGGAGCAGTTTCCCATGTACCTACAACTTGCAGGGGCCAGGGGTATTGCCCCACTGCTTGACTTCCTCCAAGGCTGGTCTACAAGGGCTTCTGACGTTTTGCCACATTTTATGTCTCTATTGCCCTTGACAAGGGCCATGAGCAGGAGGAGATTCATAGTCTGCAGACTGATTCCTCTAAGGGCCTCTGCTTGAAGAACAAGAAGAACACAGTGGGGGCTTCTGTTTTATGCAAATCATAATACAGAAAGAATGCTAAATTTAGGCTGGTTCAAAGTATCGATACAAACCTAATCTTCAGGGGCACTAATAGTATGCGTGCACAGGTTTAGTGAGAGATGAAAGTGTGCTGGATTTTCACACCCTACCTTGCTGCAAACTGATTTCCATGTGTAGAGAAATTCCTACTTTATTAGAAAGGAAGTAACTTTACTTCCCTGAAATCTCCTTAAACGTGGGGTGATACTACGATGGCAGTCACCATCTTGGAAGATAAACGCCTCTATGTGGAGATTAAAAACAAACAAACCAACATGATAACGATAAAGAAAAGTGGCCTGTATCTACAGTCATATGCAATAACGGTGACAAAGAAAATCATCATGTCTTAGTCTATAGACAGATAAAAAGGTGTTCTGTCCAGAAGCAGTGAAACATTGAGTTTACAGGGCAGTTTTATATAAGGCAGTTGAAGCATGAATAGAGTTTGCTTAAAGCAATAACTGTCCTGAGACTACACTGGAATAATTCTGGAATAGACTTTGAGAAAGCTGGAGACTACGTACTGTCCAGACATGACCAAGGAGATAATGTGCCTTGTGAGAAGTTAATACATACATACGTGGATAAAACACAGTGCAAACAGCAAAAAGGCAGTAAAAATACCAAGCATCCTCAGCAGACCTTTGAGCAAAGTAACCAAGCTTTTTACAAACCTTACAATCTGCTTCATTATAGTAGATTATCATACAGAGTTTGAGAGCTAGAACTGTCATACCATACCAGAACAATTATGATAGACAAAATAAGGTAGCATTTCAGCAAGAATTATATCCCACATCATGTAGTTCCAGACAACCCTAAAGTATTTGCAATTTCACAGGAAGGAGTGTTCAGTTATATCACATTGTCACCATACCACAGCCAGGCAAATGGCAAAGCTAGCTTGGCAGTTAATATTGCTGAAACTATTAAAGAAAGGTGTAAAAAGTAAAGAAAACATATGGCAAAGCATTCCTGAATGAAGAAAAACTCCCACAGAGGGCAGTAATAGCAGCCAGATACACTTGATGTTAAGATACACACCTACATTGCTGCACTGCTACAATTAGTTGTGGGTGGGCAAATTAGGTAACAGACAAAATGAAAAAGTGATATGTAAAGGCCAAAGCCTACTATGATTGATAAAGCTAAAGGCTTCCCAGGCTACTGCCTGAAGACCCTATAAGGATCAAATTATTCCCTCAGGACAAATCATGCACTTGGAAACTACTGGTACTGAACAAATTAATCCTATTTCATATAACCTTAGTTCCCAAGTAAGTGAAGCACAAGTAAAAAGTTGGTGTTAAAGGATGATGACAATATTGTGTTCAATATGTAAGCAAATTCTAGTGTACTAGTCAATTTTTCTATTTTAAATAAAGATGCGTTAGAAGAGAGCTTTGTATTAGGAGAAATTATAATAGGCATCACCCATATATAAGCATGTGAACTTAGAGAACTACCTGGGGCACAGTTTTAGTACCAGGTACTGAATCTATTGAGGAACAAAATAAGTAAATGTAAGAATACTCTTCTACTGCCTTGAGCACCAGCTGAGCAATTCAGCCGCCACAATCTTACTATGGACTTAGTGCTGGCTATGCAAGCTGTGAAAGCTTGAACAGTGCCTCTTGCAAAAAAATGCAAGACAGTGGCTGGGGCAAGACTGGGTTGTGGTAACAAGCCTACCACAAAGAATATTAAACCCCACTAACGGCTTGCAACGCATTACCCATTAGGCGTTAAGTGAGATGAAGAGCTTGTGGTAACCAAAACCAGACCCGTGCCAGAAAAGAAGAAGAGGGATTGGTTCCTCTAAAAGGAAAGTTCGTAGCAGAGACCTGACACACTCATCCCATGCGAATCTCCAAGCTAAGGCAGCCGGAGAAAAAGGCTGAGCCAGTGTAACTAAAGGCAGCAAGGAAACTGCCTTTCAATTGAAACATATACATTTCAATTGAACTAGCCACTATAGACGACAAAAGACTAAAAATACATTTCAAGCAAAACCTGTAGAACAGGGATGGGGAACCTCCGGGCCACTGGTTGGCCGGGGCCTCCATTTCCCGCCGCCCTGCCGGCATGGCTTGTGCCGGCCTCCATGGAGACCCAGTCTCAGCCACGCCGGAGCATGCGCCGCAGAGCACCGCGGGGCTACTCCGGAGTTGCTGGGAAATGAAGTCGGCAAAAACAAAACAAAACCAAGAAAGAAGTTTGCTCCGGAGCCAGGGCAGAGCTGCATTTTGTAGCCTTTGCCCTCCCGGCAGGGGCACGCATGCAGGGGATTGTTGCTCAGCCCCAGCTCCAGACGGGCTGCAAGGACCTGGGGAGAGCTGTGATCCCCGGCACACGTGCCCCTGCCCAGAGCATGCAGGCTGCAGATCCCAGCTCTGCCTGGGCTCCGGAGCAAACTTTTTTTTCTTTTTTTTCCGAGTTAACTGAGGACTCCATTTCCCAGCACCTCCAGAGCAGCCCCTGAGGCGCTCTACCCAGGTGGCTGCGGCTGGGGTTTCCATGGAGACTGGCACAAGCCGTGTGGGCCGGGGTTGCTGGGAAATGGAGTCCCTGGCCGACTGGATTCGGCCCGCGGGCTGGACGTTCCCCATCCCTGCTGTAAAAGATGCAGGTGAGATGTCCCGTGTGTAACATCCCCACGTTTCTCAAAACAGGCATCAGTGTCTAAGGTGTTACAAATGTCTCAATCATTCAATGTGTGTCTGGAGTTTTGTACATAAGGCATCACTGGTGATGCAAAAAGCGGTTCGTTTCTTTGGAGGCACGCGAAGAACTTTTAGACACACACTTATTAGTAGCACAAAAGGTGTATTTGCAAATAGGGTCGGAGCAGAGGCAAAGGACTCAGATTACTCCGTCCCCTGAGGAAATTTTTAGCTGGTTTTATCTCTTTCCTCTTGGGCACATGTGCAGAAACAGGAACTTTTACAGCTTATTTTTGGTTCATACAAACATGTATGTGATCACGTCACTTCATTTGTTGCATGTATATTATAATTAACTACTTAAGTATGCGGGGCGGATAGGCAAATATGCATCAGCTAATTGCGCACGCTCAGAAAGTTTTCTAGGTCACCAAGAGTTGAAATCCCCCCCCTTTCAAGGACACAGTTAGTTGAATTCCAGCTTCTGTAATCTGCATGTGAAAGCCAGAGGAGTGTGGAGAAGGGAGTGATTTAGCATAAGAAACAAGGCTGGCCAAGGAAAAAAGTCCTTGGCAGTGTTTTTTTTCTTATCAGGTACGAGATGCAAACTGTGCAGTTCTAACAACACTCCATTTCTAATCATATTCTAACAATACTCCATTTACTGTGCATTTCTAACACTGGTACAAGCTATTTCATAGATTTCATAGACATTTGGGCTGGAAGGGACCCTGGAGGATCATCGAGTCCAGCCCCCCGCCCCAGGGGCAGGAAGTCAGGAGAGATCATAGGATCCCACCAAGGTAAGCATCCAAATGTGTCTTGAAGGCGTTCAAAGTGGGTGCTTGAACCGCCTCCGGTGGCAGTCTGTTCCAAACCTTGGGGGCTCGGACAGTGAAGAAATTCTTTCTTATGTCCAGCCTGAATTGGTCACAGTGGAGTTTGTGACGGTTCAATCTTGTCATCCCTTCGGGCACTCTGGTGAACAGACATTCCCCCAGATCCTGATGAGCATCCCTGATAAACTTATAGGTGGCCACCAGATCACCCCTGAGCCTGCGCTTTTCCAGGCTAAAGAGCCCCATGGC
>NW_017728909.1:32040776-32051309 GCF_001723895.1 Crocodylus porosus | reverse complement strand
TCCACGTCCCTCTGGAAGTGGGGCGCCCAGAACTGGACACAACACTCCAGCTGTGGCCTGACCAGCACTGCATGGAGGGGGAGCAAGACCTCTCTGGACCTGTTAGTGATGCCCCTGTTGATGTATGGCAGGGTGCAGTTGGCTCTGCCCATTGCTTTGTCGCATTGGCGACTCATATTCATCCTGGAGTCAATCCTGACTCCAAGGTCCCTCTCTGCCCCTGTGCTGCCGAGACGGTCAGCCCCTAACCTATAACCGTAATGCTGGTTCCCTCTCCCCAGATGCAGCACCCTGCACTTGTCCTTATTGAACCACATCCACTGGTCTGGTAACCAGTGCCTCTAAGCATCCCGTTTGACCACTCAAGGCCCATAACATTTAATTGCCCAGCTAGTCAATAGCTGCAAGAAACACAAGTCTTCATACCTAAACAAATCCAGAAACAATAGCCAACTGTAATATGATGGTCACCCTTCCCCCCCCATTTTGTTTGGACTTTAATCGGCCAACCATCAAGGAAAAATGCTGTGAAGCTATAAAATGAAACAGTATAAGAACTAAGCAGATTTTCCAGCAAGGTATGCAGTCCAGGACAGATCAAGAACACACACTGCACCCAGCCCAAGAGTAAAGACTGCAAGACTGGACCAGCTTCCCTGCCTGCATTGGTGAGGAAACACTACTGCAGCTTGTCAGAGCTGAAGTTAAAAGGTGCTGCTGACACCAGGTCAAATGACACCAAGTTAAGCTGACACCAAATTAAGAGATACCAAAGTTAAGAGAGACAAGTACCGACATACAGGTAGACAGCTTTTGAAAGTAAGCGTGCATGTTCAGACACGCATCACACACATGGCCAGTATGTGATTAATGAGGTATTCAATTTGACAGAGCACACATGCCCAGTCATGAACTAGCAAATAGCCATGACGTAATCAACTAGAACTTTCCACAAGAGGCGTTGTGTGATTGGCTGTTTAAAAAGTATTTAAGCCAACACAGTTTCCACCCAGACGGAGACCCTCTGAGATGAGCCTAGGAAACTGTCTGAGAAAATCAGAGAGAGACGGAGACTCTCAGAGACCAGAGACCCGCTGAGACCTTGGGCTAGTTCACAGGCCGGCCACCTGTGGACCCTGTCTCTCTGCCACCGCAGTTCCTGGCGTACCCCGTCCCTGCATGCTCGTGATTTAGTCCACTCGTTTCTGTCAGCTGTCATTCTACTCGCTCTACTTTGTTCCATGTTCTGCTCCATTCTACAATTACTCTGTTTAGTTCTGATCTACTTTATTTTGTTTATTAGTTCAGTTAGCTGTTATTCAACTTAGGGTTCAACCAATCGTTCTGTTTAACAAAAAGCTGCACCTGTAACCTACGCTCCCAACAAGCGTAAGTAATAAAACTACGTTGCAACCACCAAGCATCAGTACCGTCTCTGCCCTGCTAGCCCCCGCCTGTTCATCCAGACTCATTGCCGTTAGCACCGGCACTCAGGACCGCTGACCGCCACATGGCGTTACGAACAGGATCCAGGGGAGGGGCAGATGAAAGCAGCTTGGAGACACAAGAACTGCTAGTTAACTGTCCATGGCGTCTCCACTGCCAAGAGACATGTAGCTCTGATGAGCTTTGGGCCCACATGGCTTACCATCAAGCGGGTATTAAAGCACCCACGTTGCAGGGATTCTTATCCGTATGAGAGGATGGGAAAGACTGTGCAGTGGGATTAGATCCCACATCATTGGGCTGCCTGTTAAGAGATTCCCGGGTGATGTTTCGGCCCAAGGAAGAAACAGCGACTCTCAGCCTGAATAAAGTAAAAGTGGCAAGGGCTGTTAACCCTACCCCAGCACAGGAGTTTGCCCGCTGCATTCGCCACCTAAAAGACGGGGGAGGTGAAACCACCCCAGTGGACAAGATCCGATGCCTGAGTCTCCTGGAAGGGGGAAGAGGCCATGAATTACCGACTCAGCTACGTGAGGCGCTGGAATCAGAAGGTCGCTCAGGACCGCTGACCGCCACACAGCTAAATAAGTACTGGGACTTGCTGGACTCTCTGTAATAGCTCATTTTATACTGGGAAAGAATATTTTTTCTGTCACTTAGTTTTGTAGCTCATTGGTAGTTATTAAAGCAAGACTTTTTGCTATTAATCAACTAAATGTTGTTTCAATTCTTAAAACTGTAGCTTAAAAACCCATTTTTAAGAGCAATGCTTTTGGCCTAAAGGATCTTTGAAGCCAAGGAAATACATTGCTTATATTTTACCACTTTATTTTAGTGTGTTTATTTTAATTTATTTTATTTACGAGAAGAGAAAATATTTGAGCTGAGGAGACTATTAATCAGTTCGGTTGGTGCCTCTCAGCAGGCTATTCCAGCATGGGGCATATGCTCTTTTTCAATTAAGAATACAGACTAGCTCAACATAATTAATTACTTCCTCAGAATATATTTGCTAACAGAAGATTTCTACATTGATATAAATAGTTCAGTGTTAGTATTTCTCATAAAACTATGTAATATTTTCTCACTTGACTACTATGTTTACTTACAGCATAGTTTGCAGAAATACTGGGCATTTTACCTTAAAACTCGCTGAAACGGAGTAGATTAATTATAAAAGGATCTGCTCATCTGGCCAAGGAAGGAGATGTCCTGGCCAGAAGAGTTCATAGTTTGCATGTGTGGTTTTGTTATCTGAGGATCATCAAGGTTTCTGCTTCTGCAGAGCAGGGGCAGGTACAACCTGGCAGATGATACTACAGAATGTGAATGCAATCATCTGGGTGTTTCTTTTCCTTCTATTTCCCTGGTCACGTTTTGTACTAAGGCTTCATCTACGAAGAGTTTATAAAAAGTTATTACTAGCTGTTAAGAGTATTTTTTAGCTATGAATAGTATGTGTTATTGTGAGGGAGTGGGGCCTAGGAGCAGCCGTGAGCTCCCTAGTGCCCCCTACCGTCACTCTAGGTGATTCAGCACCGTCGGTTTCCTCGCCCGCCACGACTTTGATGACAATTACGTTTATATGGGAGGCTGCCTTTTTCCCCGGGTGAACGATACGTGTGTTCCTACCCTTACTCCATACGGGGTGCCTCTGCGCACCCCTGCCTTAAGGCCTATGCGTGCCTCCAACCTCCCCTTTAGCATGCCCCAAGCCTCACAGTTGTCCCTTGGACGTTGTTTGGGTCCCTTGCCCTTCGGCGCCCTCTCCGGCGTCCCTTGGGCTTGTCCTGCCCTGGTGCCCCTTTCTGGCACCCCGGGTCTGTTGCCCACCTGGCGCCCCTGGGGCTTGTTACTCCCCGGCGCCTCTCTCTAATCCACCTGGGCCTACCACCCCACTGGCACCCCTCTACCGGCACCTCTGGGTCAGTCACGTGCCTGTCGCCCTTTTACTGGTGCCCCTGGGCCGGTTAAGCAACCTGCACCCTTGATCCCAGTGCGCCTGGGCCGCTGCTGCGACCTGCACCCTACTACTGGCACCTCTGGGCTTGCCGTGCCCAGGCCTCACCCCATAGGTCCTGTATCTCTCGTTTATCCCACTCCTCACCCTCTGTGGAGCCTTTGCTGCACTTCCCATGCTTGTTGCCCCTGCTGAGGCCCTCTGCTGCACCCCTCGCACCCACTGCCCCACTCTGGGGCTTTGCCATGCCCCTCGTGCCCGCTGCCCCACTCCGGGGCCTGTGCCGCGCCCCTCGCGCCCGCTGCCCCACTCCGGGGCCTGTGCCGCGCCCCTTGCGCCCGCTGCCCCACTCCGGGGCCTGTGCTGCGCCCCTCGCGGCTGGGGGTACAACCCCGCACCCCAAGCGCCTTTCTGGCACTCCTCGTGCAGTGCCCACAGTGGCACTACGCACTGTGCCTCTGCTGGGCACCAGGAACCCCCAAGCTACTGGGGAGCCCCCGTGAGGCCTCCTCACACCCCTACAGTCTCACCCAGTCCTCCAGTGTAACTATAAACGAAACCTGAGCCAACTGGCTACAACGCAAACAATACAGAGCCTCCCCACTCATAATGTAAACTCCAAGCCCCTCTAGGGCTCCCAACCCTACTTCCCTTTAGGGTGTTCTCATTCCTAGCATCATCACAGCCAGTCAGCAAGGTAAGGCTGCCACCAACTCAGGCCGCTCAGCTCAGCTCAGCTCAGCTCAGCCACAGAGCTGCTGCAGCTGCAGCTGCCAGAAGGGAACTGCTTCTGGGCCCAGGCCTGAGCTGTTATAAAGGGCCCGGACCGGCCCCCTTCCGGTCACCTGACCGGCTGGTTACCACGGCAACCAACACCTGAGCCGCCTCCTTGATTGGCGGCTCTCCTTACTTCTTTTCCTTAAGGCATGGAGCACCTCAGTGCTTCTGTGACAGTTATATAGAAAATGGCCACATCTACATGAGACACTGACTGCGCAGTAGCTTGTTACTACTGCACAGTAGTATTGTGTGGCACGAAGTGTGATGCAACGTTACTGCACAGTAGTAACGAGCTACTGCACAGTCAGAATCACATCATCTAAAAGACATTCAGTGATGCTACTGTGCAGTCATTTAGTATACATGAGTGCCATGTAGACATGGTCAATTAAAATTAAATCTAGTTAAAAATATTTTGTATATTTTTTTTAATACAGAGAAAAGCTTTCTAACTGGAAATCTTTATGAATGGGGCATTTTTTCTTACAACAACTTCTGGGGTTTTGTCAAACATGCACATGAAAAATTATATTTTTAACCGGAGGCTGCAGAAAACCAAATTTTACCTTCACCTCCATGAAAAAAAGAGTTTTTGCAACCTGTTCTAGCTATCGTGGCATAAGGAGAAATTTATGATAGATTACTTATGATAATGGCCTTTAATAATATTGTACTTTAGTACCTTCTATGAAGTTGTTGAAATCAATGATCAGAATATTAATGTAAAATATCACCCATTTGTTTCATCTTACGCACTTGCCACAGAAAATATCTGTGAACTCAGATATATGGCAATAGCATGAATGATGAAAGATCTGATGTGTGATAATTAATTCCTGTCTTTCTCCTGAAAGCTGGTAGTACATCTGCATAACAATTTGTATGTTCATTTATGACTGGTATGTCTCTATCTTATTCTTCTAGCTGTAGGTCTGTGCATTATAAGGCACTGACTTATGAAACAGGGAGACATTTAACACCAAAATCTTTCATTTACCACACTCATAAAAAGTGTTAATGTGCAAGCCTTCTAGCTGGCTCATTTCTCACCTGTGTTGGCAATAAGATTAGGCTAACAAACATCTGCTAGACTACCCACTAAGATACATATACTAAAATGGGAATCACCCTCAGGAATTTAACGTATTTTCTTAGTTCTATATATGATGATCCCATTAGATAGATTTCAAGATGTTTGAAAAGGTAAGTGCATTCCTTTGCACCTGCTAAAAGATTAATGATGCCGATGTGTATTCTGCCTGGTAAACTCTGCATTTCATTCTACTATTGTGGGAGTCTATGATAAACTAGCTGGATTGCATTGTCTTCTGATGTGGTCACTGCCTTAAAACCTGTACTTTTAAAATCCTTAATTGGCTGTCTTTTCTGTCCTTTCCATTCAGTTCTTATAACTTAACTTTTCTTATAGCTTAAGCAAGACTGTTCATCATTGTACTGTATAAATCATTTAAAGACTAAATTTGCATAGTTTATTATGCTGTTCTTCTAATATTGTGTTATTGTGTCTTCCTACCCAGCTTTAAAAATCTCTAAAAAAAATCTTTATGGAGTGAAGTTAAGGTCACTTATAATATTCTAATAAAAAAAACCCCCAAAACACCATCAGGCTTTTGCAGACATTAATTTCCTTGTCAGAGATTTTTTGCCCACAGTATTTATTTACTTAAGCTATGAAGCTAAATGCTCTATGTGCTATGTGTGTTTCAAATGTTATATTATGGAGTGAGTGAAATAGTCTGAGCAAAACTTCTGGCACAGGAAGAGGATTGAAATAACTGCTGCTGACCCTCACAAAGGTTGTGAGCCAATGGCTGAGAACCACTGCTAATTATGTACCATTAAATATACCAGTATGTTAATATGCATGTGTTAGTTTATTATACTGACATTTAGATTGCAGTTTGGATAGTTAATCACTGATAATTACAGTGTCAGTAATTCTTACCGGTCTGTAGCAGAATCTCTTGTAACCATCTATTAGACCGGATTCTGAAGAAAGCAGTTTGTGGGCAAATATTGTCTTGTCTTTTTTGCACTAATAACAAACTAGGTTAATGTACATAAAAGGCAGCCTTAAAAGCCTCTTCCCTCTTTTGGAATATTGAGCTTTGATTTATATATTGCATATTCCTTTCTTAAAGATGTTGGGCAGATCCTGTTAGAGTAAATCAACACAGCTCTTGGAAGTCTATGCACACTACACTGATTTACTCCAGTAGACAGTCTAGCCCCATCTTTTTAGTCCCTTTTAGTATTCATCACATTCAAAGCTACTGACTTTTTCAATTACCTGGGTTTTTCACTTTTTTCTTTGCTCTGGTAGTTTATGCAGGAAATAATGAGAATATTGTTGTAATGAAGTTTTCATTTAGATTGAAAAAGATACATTTCTTACAGCTGTATAACTGCTTACAAAATCATAGAGATCAACTTCAGTGTGAGAAACTATGCCAATGTCATGCCTTGTATCATAATACTAAGTACAGACTGTATTTTGCACACAGATCAAAGTAAAACAAGCTATGTCTGTCCTTTTGAAGGTAACTCGAGTTGTTCCTGTGTATCTGAAAGATCAATTAAGCCTAACAAGACAGTATAAAGAACAAGTCACATCCTCATATGTTTAAACTCTAATGATTTCATTGCATCTGTGCAGGTTTACCATTTCTGAGGATCTGGCTGAAAGTATTTAAATGTTAGAATCACATACACACACACAAGGAAAACAGTCTTGAGTAGGCGCCAATGATTATGCTTAGAGTTATTGTTTTGTCAGAACAGTTTGCAGAAATATTTCATGAGTGAGTCATGGCAAATTATGGCCAAGTCACAGATTTTGTGATTCATCATTGATTTTTACATTGTTTCATCCCACCTCCTTTTTAGCATCTTCATAGATGGGATCAGTAAGAGGAGGGACAAGTGTCTTCAAATACCACCCATATGGCAAACCTGCCAAGTAGTAGCAGAAGGTCCATTTACCAACCACCTATCCCTTTGGAAGGGCTCAGGGTGGAAAGCAAGCCTTTCTTCCAAGTCTATTCACACATCTGCAGGAAGTCAAAGAACCAAGAAGAGAGCCATAATGTACCAGGAAATTATAGAGTAGAAGTCTGAAGGACAGATAGCAAAACAGCCCTATTTATGGTGCAATAGCTCAGCTGTTATTTTTTTGGTAGACCTTGTCTGCTCTTAAGCATAATAGTCATTTTCATGTAAGTGCAGTTGACATTAGATACCAGATCACACAAGACTGGTACCAATAAATTAACTGGTGTTAACCCTATATTAATACAAACCGTGCCAAAGGGAACTGGGGCTTCATCGGGCACATCTAGATAAGCACACAGATGCTTCTTGCAGTGTCTCATACCCATTTGAGATGCCACAGTAGGCATGCTGTGAACGAATGCAGTGCCAGCTCAAAATCTGATACCTGAAAATACAAGTAGATTAAAAAAAAAAAATCCACACAGGAAAAAAGCAGGGCAAGGCATGGTTGTGGACCATGCCCTGAGGTAACCCAGAAGCCAGTCCTCCAGAGAGATTCTGGTTTCTGGCCAGAGCATCTCTATGGTGCTTCTGCTGCCCCAGCATGTGGGGCACACACCCTTAGCATGCTAGGGTAAGTAGAAGAGCAAGGCTGTGGTGTGACCAAGCCCCGGGTGCTGTCTCAAGTAAGTTAGGGACATGGGACGTGGGGGTTGTTGTGGTGGGGGGGGTTGGGTGTGGTTGGGTGTGGGGAGTGTCAGGGCATGTGGGGGAAGATGTGTGGTCTGTGGGTGGGTTTGTGGAAGGGCTTGAACAGGGGTTGTGACACACCTGTGATGCCGGTGGCAGCAACCACCACACCCATGGCCCAGGTGCAAGCACAGCTCATGGTAGTGCAGTGCTGCCTGGTGCAGGCTCTGTACACGCTGAACAGACATGGCCTGGCTCCCACCACCCAAGCCAGGGCCTGCAGCCAGGTCTCAAAGTGTAGGTTCTCCTGCTCAGGTAACTGGCACTTCACCCCGTGCCTGTGTGTGTGAGTGCCAGAAAGGGAGCCCCACCTTCTGAGCAGAAAGGGCCCATGGTGGAGGGTCTAGGCTCCATGGCTGTGTATCACCCCATTGCTGCCTGTGCATAGCTGTGGTTCGCTCACTGGGGGGCTGTCTTGCTGGAGCCAGGGCTAGGACCAGGGACAGGCTGAGTGGGTGTGTTGGCTGCTGCAGTGCACCTGGTCCCCTCAGGTGCTAGTGATCTAGGTTGGGGTGGGGTCCTTGCCCTTCCCCACCCCCAGCTATCAAGCAGGCTGAAGAGGAGCCCTTCCCATTGCCCTTGCCCTGGCTCCCTGATAGTGGTGGTGGGTGGGGGCTTGGAAGCCCCTCCAAAGAGGTGGCTGGGGGAGACCCCTTGGTCCCCTTTTAGAGTTACAGGGGGTTACAGGCTTGTGTGCCCCTGGAGGGGTTTCATGGGATTCTGCCCCAGGGGGGTGGATTGTAGGGATATTCACCCCCTGGCCTGGAATCTGGACCTGGCTAGAATCTACCCCCATAATGGGTTCTGCAGGAAGTTCTGTGCGGGTGTCTGCCCCTCCCCCCAGAAGACTCCTGCCCTGCCATTGCTCACATAAGGGAGAGGGAAACCAAAAAAGAAAAAAAACAGAAAAACACATAAGGGCTAGTAAATCCAATAGGGGCAGGTTAGGGCTGTGGTGGGGGGGAGGCAGGGAGCTGAGGCTACAGCCTCACAGGGTTGCCCAGGGAAGGTGGGGGAGGACACACACACACATACACACACACATACACACACTGGGGACACTTGAGCCGGCTTACTCAGCCACACCAGGGCAGTGGGGGTGTACCACAAGACTTACCACACAAGGGCAAAACACACAGGGGAGGCTGATGAGGCAGATGTAAAAGATGGTGGAAGCAATTTCATAGTTTCATAGTTTCTAGGGTCGGAAGGGACCTGAGCAGATCATTGAGTCCAACCCCCTGCCATGGCAGGAAAGAGTACTGGGGTCAAATGACCCCAGCCAGGTGTGCATATAGCATCCTCTTAAAGACCCCCAGGGTAGAAGTCACTTCTCTTGGAAGTCTCTTGGAAGTGCCTCAGTGGAGGCACTTCATTTGTTGGTGCTCAGTCCAGGAGCCCCTCAGGCCTCCAGCCTGGCACCTAGCACCAGAGCAGCAGGCAGGAAACATGGCACAGGATCGGATGTGGTGAGGCAGCTGTGAGGGAGTGTAGGAGCAAACAGTCAATGAGGGAAGTAATCCAGTGCAGGTGCAGTGCAGTGCAGTGAGGAATCCCCTCAACTCTCCTGAGGGGGCAGTGGCAGCAGCCATCCAGGTCAGACACCCAAGGCATATTTCAGGTGAAGGTGAAGGCTGGGGGTGGTCTGCTTGAGGCAGCTGGAGAAAGCAAGGCACCCTTAGGCGCCGGCTGTGGTAATGGGGGCAGGGCCTCCTCCTTGGCCTGTCCCCGGGCTGCAGCTTGGTGGCAGACTGGACAGCAGTCTTAAACAGGAATGCAGAAGCTGGGGTGTGGTACAGTGGAGTTGTGGTGGCCCCTCCCCCCAACTGTGGGGGTAGCAGCATGTGGTGTGTGGCAGTGGCAGTGGCAGTGGCAGTGGCAGCAGCAGGAGCCTGAGGCAGGAAGGGGTGTGGCCAACTTCGTCCTCGAACATCCTAAGAGCAAATAGCCCTGAGCTGCTTGCAAGTTTTATACTGCTGAGGCCAGCACATAGCAAGTTTTTATACTACTGTGACACAGGCTGTAGCTCCCCCTGGCTGCAGATCCAGGAGGAGCTAGGCAGGGTCATTTTGCCCCCAGGTGGCACAACTTGCTCTACACCAAAGTTCATGTCTAGGCATGTATCCTAAGGCAAAATTCCTGGCACATATGTGTGACACTCCTATCTGAGCTGCTGTAAGCTAACATGCCTGCATGTGTGGACGTACACATATGGGGTGAGTTTTCACAGTGAGGTTTTTTGCTATAATTTTCCTCTGTTCATTTCTAAACTTTTGGGATGAATTTTAGAAAAATCCTTTCCACTTCCTTGATCTCTATAAAGGTAATATCAACCCTTTATTTATTTGTATGGTTTTAAAGATACATGAAGGCCATACCTGACCCCTGGGAGCTCAGGTGGTGTTTTCGTCGATCCTCCCAGTCTCAGGCTATGGGCTGAGGAGGGAGAGGAGTATCCACGCGGTGAACCAAAGACTGCAGAGCTGGTGTCATCGGGAAGGCTTTGGCTTCCATGACCACAGCCCGCTCTTTGGCGAGAGAGGCAGCGAGCTGCTGGGAAGAGATGGCCTCCACCTCTCTCCCCT
>NW_017728909.1:31990192-32040765 GCF_001723895.1 Crocodylus porosus | reverse complement strand
TTCCTGCCCTTTGGGCAGGGGGCTGGACTCGATGATCTCCCGAGGTCCCTTCCAGCCCTAATGTCTATGAAATCTATGAAATGTAATACCAGATTCCATAAAGTAGACTGAATTTAGACACTTTAAAATCCCTCATGTATGACTATGTGCCCTGTGACAGTGAAAATAATTTAGCTCATCTCCTTATGATTATTTCCTTTCTATATCTAATATCCATCCTAGTTGGACTGTCAGCTTCCTTCTAAATTTGTCAAGAAAGTTTTAGAGACCAGATTGAAAACTATACCGGGGCAAAGTGGTTTTGATGGTAAGGACACGCTTTGCTATCCTGATGATTAATTTAGTTTTAGTTTTAATTACTGGATCTCCTCCAAATGAATGATCAAAATTTGCAACTGGCCTATATATCTTATAGATCAAGTAGAACACTGATGGGCTGATTTTACAATATTCTTTGTGCTTTTTGGTGGGAATAATCAGCTTGTGCCATAACCAGCATGTATTAGTTTTTGTTCTTTTTACATTGACAAAACTATAAGAAAAAAGAAAAAGAAACATATCTGCTATCGCACATCCATTCCGTCTTGCTATTTTGAGTACTAAGCACCAATACCTTATAGTCAGACATAGCTCAAAATAATAAATAAGTGTGGATCATACTGTGCTATGGATTTTTTAAGCAGAACATTATTGATTTTAGAGAGACTTCTTGTTTAGAAAAGGTTAATGGTACAATATGGCCCCAAATAATTGTCCACATTCTAGTCTGCCTTTGTTCTGTCTCACACTCTCAAATCAGTCTGTTGATTTGGTGTTGAAGTTTCTAGTTAATACTCAGTTGTAATAATTATGAAACATGGTAACATTCCATTCTATTCTGCTTTTGTTTATATTTTTCAGTGCTAAGACAATATTTTTCCAGCAAGGTACACTTTCAAGTAATGTTATGAATCCCACTATAATTCAAGGGATTGTGGAATGTCATACAGGTGTTTGTTTTACTGATATGGCATGTGTGGTCACATTGTAAACCGCATTTTATGCTGTATTGATTAATGTTGGTTTTGGTCTCTGTATAGATTATGGTATGCTGTCTGTATATATCTTTATTTATTTGGGATATATTTAGTCAAAGGAACTGAGGGATGCATAATTACAGAAAAGTAGGTAGGCAAAACTACTATGTACTTTTGCCATTGTGGTCTATGGTAAACTAAGGCAAACTGCAATTCCCAGTCACAGACAGAAGGAACTGTTATGGGGATGGACAGCCAAAGCACTGTCTGCCTGCAATGGAAAAATTAACCTTGCAATAGCAAAGGCATTGGAGCAAAATGGTCCATTAGCTGGAGGAATACCAGGTGTCCCAGGAAGAGAAATTTCTGGAGGGTTCTTAGATCCATGAGGAATTGGAACAATGCTGATGGAGGGGAACCAGCGTAGTTTTAAGGGCTATCTGGGAGATAGCCAGGGTCTATGGATATCAAGCTTTGGAGAGTCTAAGTCCCCAGTGTTCAGGGCTGGCAGGATCAGCAGGGAGGCTGATCTCTTGAAACACTGGCAGGTTTCTTTGAAGAACTAGGCTGTAGTCATATGAGAGGGTAAGAAACTTTACTTGTCTTTTGTTCTGTCTTCAAACTTATGGAGAGCTTTTCTTGTGTATTATTTTTATCCTATATAATAAATCCCTTTTTTTATTTGTCCCCTGACTGATTGCCCATGGTAAAGAGTGATCTCTAGATGAGTGATATTCCAGGCTAACCCATTCTCTGGAAAGAGAAACCTATTTTTTTTTTCACAACTCAATGGGTAGTTGGCAGAGAGTCCACTGCTTCAGCTGTGAGGTTCGGCATAAGGGCAGTGGAGCTGAGGCTGAAGGAATATAGAGTTATACCGGGCCACACTTTGATCTGTTCCTTGGGAAAAGAAGTTGGGAAAAACTTGGGTTTCTGGGGATGCCCCATGGATAGACTTGTGACAATGGGAACACAGAACAAGAGAGAGTAACTTCATTTCCATAGTTACGATTTGGTCCAGCTATGATGATTTAAACCACTTTACAAATAGCTATAATTAGCATTACGTGGGTCTGGTGAGCGTTGATATTACCATTATTTTACAAACGGGAAAAATGAGGTAAAAAGATTTACTCAGGGCTATCCTGGTCACTTGTGGTAGTGGCTGGAATTAGGCATAATTCAGAAGTAAAATGTGTATTTTATAGATCAAGTCACAGAAGTGCAAGTTCTTTGGAGACAGCAGCACCAGTGGTAACGCCTGATGTCATGCAGAAAGTCATTCACTGAAAATGAATGGAAAATGAAGGGTCAGGATGAGAAGTATTATTCATTTCTAAAAGCTCTTAATGTATTCATAAGTCTTCTCTAGGACTTTATCTTTGCCACAGTAGAAGCACTATAGAAATCAACCCAATAAATAATTTCCTATATAAAGTATTCTACATTTCTTCTCTGAAAAAGATTTCACTTGGCACAAGCCTAGTCATGTTTTGTACTTAATGTACTATATTTCTCAGAAGAAGTAGAAAGCTAAATTATCTCTTCTGCCTGGTGAATTTGAAAGAAATGAGTGGCAACAGTCTGTAATCAAAAATGAAATAAGAAGGAAAAATAAACAACTGCAGAGGAGGAGAATTTTTTTTTCAGGAAAAAAAAAAGTTCCAGCTGGAAAGATGAGAAAGTTGGGTAAGACAGCCATTATATTTTGATATAAGACAGAATTAGACAGTTTGGTTATAAAGAAGAACCAAGGATGACAGATGTAATTGTTATAATGCAGGTCTTGCTCATAGGAAGTATAGCTAAAACTAACTGTTGATAGAAAGATTTGTTGGTAAAAAAGTCCTTTTATTGAAACCCATATGTTTCACAGAACTAGCTGCTTAAACATATTTTGCATTGAAAATGTCTCTCAGGGTGGTATTTCTGGTCAGAACAAGAGAGATGTTATTGTGGTTTGGTGGTTAGGACATTGGCTTGGGCATAGTATGTACTGATTCAAGTCTCAGCGCTGAGCAGAATTTTCTTCTATTACCTTCTCTGAATCAAACAAAGTAGAGACTTGAGCCAGGTTCTTTCAATTGCCCAATCACCAGGCTGTGGAGAAGTGTTTCATTTTCTGCACCTGAAGACATAAGAGAAGACTTGGAATGTGGGGCATTCAATTGTTGAATGGATGAATGGTCTGTAAGGTGGATAGAAAACTGGCTGGATCACTGGGCTCAGAGGGTAGTAGTCAATGGCTCAATGTCTAGCTGGTGACCAGTATGAAGCAGAGTACCCCAGGAGTCCTTCTGGGGGATGGTTTTGTTCAATATTTTCATCAATGACCTGAAAAATGGAATGGAATGCACCCTCAGTAAGGTTTCAGATGACACAGTGCTGGAGGGAATAGTAGAGATAGGGTAGGGCTAGGATTCAGAGAGACCTTAACACATTGGAGGACTGGATCAAAAGAAATCTCATGAAATTCAATAAAGACAAGTGCAAAGTCCTGCACTTAGGATGGAACTAGGGTAACCATATTTCCAGTTCCAAAAAAGAGGACACCTGTTGAGGGAACACCTCACTTCCAACCAGCAGTTCCTTTCCCTGCTGCTGCCCCTTACTCCTGACACACAGACCCCTGTCCCTGTCAGTGCCCTTTACTCTGACCCAGAGTTCCCTGCCCCCGCAGGCCATGCTGATGCTCCTCAGTCCTGACTTTCAGCCCCTTGGTGCTGCCAATGCTCTGCACTCCAAACCCACAAGCTGCCTGTTCCCCCATGCCTTCATTCCTAAGCCACAGTCCCTTGCTCCTCCAATCCCTACCAGTGCCCTTCACTCCCAACCCACAGCCTCCTGCCCCCCT
Organism: Crocodylus porosus; assembly: GCF_001723895.1. Classification (NCBI taxonomy): domain Eukaryota; kingdom Metazoa; phylum Chordata; order Crocodylia; family Crocodylidae; genus Crocodylus; species Crocodylus porosus. Next base: position 32,036,895 of record NW_017728909.1, on the reverse strand, counting down.
AGCCCTGCTGGAGGGGGCCCCCAGCTGCCCCCATCCTGACCGGGCCAGAGTGTGGCAATTCCAATTCATGCAGTGAGTCTGGCCCTGGTGTGGGTGGGAAGGAAGAGGAGGGGAGGCCTGTGGCATCCCCCACCCTGGGCTGGGGCTCATGCGGTATACCAGGCAACCTGACCACAGCCTCTCTGCCTCCCTGAGACAGTGTCTCCTGACCAACCCACCCATGTGAGCATGGGCACCATCCTCTGTGCCATTGGTTAGGCCACACAGCTCCTACCCCACCCCATGGCCTTCCTGCCCCCTCCCCCCATCCTTTCCCCTGCTGGAGGGGCAGGCACATCCCTCCTCCCCACACACACGCATCTGGCCCTCCAACCCCCACCCCCATAGACCTATGTGCATGCAACTTCCAGGCCTGCTCCCACCACCCTGCCTGGCTGTGATGTGGATGTGATGCCCTCTGTCTCCAATCAACCCCCTCACCCCCGCGCTCCCTTCAGCAGAGCAGAGCAAAATTCCAGACATTTTCTGAGGTTTCAAAAAAAAACACCTGGACAGAGATTGAAGGATCCAAAAAGAGGACATGTCTGGGAAAACCCAGATGTATGGTACCCCTAGACAGATCAATCCCATTCATTGCCACAGAATGGGGACTGACCGGGTAAACAGCCGGACTGCAGAAAAGGACCTGGGCGTTAGAGTGGACAATACACTGAATATGAGCCAATAGTGTCCTCTGGTGGTGAAGAAGGCCAATGGCATACTGGGGTGCATTAGTAGAAGCATTATCAGCAGATCCAGGGAAGCATTATTTCTCTCTATTCAGCACTATTGAGGCCACATCTAGAGAACTGTGTCTAGTTTTGGGCCCCCCACTAGAGAAAGGATGTAGACAAATTGGCAAGACCAGTGGAGGGCAACAAAAATGGTTTGGGGCTGGGGCACATAGCTTATGAGGAGAATCTGAGGGAACTGGGTTTATTTAGTTTGAAGAGTAGAAGACTATGGGGGGATTTAGTGTCATCATTCAACTACCTGAAGGGTGGTTCCAAAGAGGATGGAGCTAGACTGTTTTTAGTGGTTGCAGGTGACACAACAAGGAGCAATGGTCTCAAGTTGAAGGAAGGGAAATTTAGGTTAGATATTAGGAGGAACTATTTAACTAGGAGGGTAGCAAAGCACCAAAACAGGTTATCCAGAGAGGTTGTGGACTCTCCATTCTTGCAGGTTTTCAAGACCCAGATAGACAAAGCCTTGGCTGGGATGATCTAGTTGGGGCTGGTCCTGCTTTGAGCAGGTGGTTGGACCAGATGACTTCCTGCAGTCCCTTTCAACCCTAATTTTCTATGATTCTATGATTGTTCACTAGGCAAGAGTGAAGGGTGCTCTTAAATGTGGCAAACTGAAAACTACCCTCAGCCCTGCATTATTAGGCATAAGCAGGAACAATGACATTTGGCTTATTTATATGGTAGGTTATATAGCATCCAGCCCAGTTGGCTTCAGACCTAGAAATAAAAGTTTTCATGAAAATCCAAGAAAATGTGACAAGCATCAGTTAGATAACAGGAGAAAAAACAAATTTTAATTATGGAATCAGGCTGTTAATTTCAGCGGAAGTGGAAGAACTCAGTAGCAGACTCATAATCACCATTTCTTTGTATTCATGCATTTTTAACTTGCCTATGTTGTTTTGTGCATTTTTGTGACTAAGTTGTTGTGAACTGTCACATTAAATCATAATAGATGCTAATATTTCATATGCTCACCAAGGTAGATGTTGCTAGAATGGCTAAGGCCAAGGGTATGACGGGCACCAGTTTAGGTCCCAATCCTAGAGAGTCTAAGCATGTACAAGTTCCTGTATAAAATGAGTGGAGTTATTCCTATGTGTCAAGATACACATGGGACAATGTCTTGACATATAAGAGCTTTTTTAAAAGAAAAACAAAAGCACCAGCCAAACAGGACTCTAGAAATTTATTATGAGAAATACACAATAAGACCATAATGGGCTATGTAAGATCCAGAATGAGCATGCTCAACCTTTTTTAGACTCAAGACACCCCTTAGAAAATGCTAGCTTTTTGCTTTGACTTGTTTCTTGACTAAGTCATTCTTCTGGAGTAAAGACTAAAAGGAATGTTTTTGGCTTTCTTGATTGCCATTTAGAATCTTTGGGCGCTTCCAGACGATCACAAATGTAGCATTAAAGACCCATCTGCGGGACCACACGCTGCACATGCAGGCATTCTCCATGCTTCTACACTGCAGTGCAGAAGGGGTTTTTTTAGATTTAAGGTGCCCCAGGATTTCCTAGGGTCAAAAAAAATCCATGCCAAGAAAAAAAACAAATAAGCAGGGCAGCACATATGGCAGTAGCATTAGGGCTCTGCAAAGCTTCAGATAGCGATGCAGATTCAGAGGTGATTTGGATGATTTTCAGGCCAAATCTATGAATCCAAATTGAATTGTTACAAGCTTTAAGCTTACTGAATCAATTCAGAGCTTCTGAATCAATTCGGAAAAGATTCGGAGATTCAGCCATAGGGTATAATGGTGAATCAATGAAATATCTATAACTTTGTTGTTTTTTAGCTGATTCAGATGAGCCTTGCAGGGGTGATATCCTCTGCTGAGGGCATGAAGCTTGCTGTGTTTCAAGGTGATAGATGCAGGAGTTTCTGGGAAACTGCACCTCACAGTCCTGAAAGCAAAACTCATGTCACATGTGTGTGTTAAGCTACAGTGGGGTGCAAACTGCAGGGATGGTAGCTCTTGCTGAGGCCACAAAGCCTGCCAAGTTTCATAGAGCTAGGTGCAGGGGTTTCTGGGAAACTGCACCTCAAGCTGCTGACAAGCAAAACTCATGACATGGGTGACGTGTGTGTTAAGGCACAGGGGGGTGAAAACTGCAGGCCACAAAGCCTGCCAGCTATCAAGGAGATAGGTGCAGGGGGAGTCTGGCTTCTGGGGCCCTGCACCTCTGGCCACAGGCAGGAAAAACTTGTGACATGGGTGCTTGTGGGATGGTGTGTGTGTTCAGATGCACTCTTCTTGGTGCTGGGGCCTCTGCACAACACAGCATTGTGCCCTCATGAGGGCTTTTTCTCCCCTACAGCCTCAGCCCAGTCCACAACTGTAAATGAAGGCAGGTCAAAATTACTTAGCAGGCTCAACACCAATCGCACCAGCAGCATCAAAGGTAGCCGGATGGAACTGTCACAGAGCCTTTCTTTTTATAAAGGAATTGACAGCAAGAAGTAAAGATATTGTGTTGGATATATGTTACTCATGGTGTGTAATGGTTTATCTTGTGTTTTTATGTTTATATATTGATTCTGAAAAACACATACATAGTTAAAAAAATGTATCTTAGGAAGCTTTCAGGTTGAAAAACCCTTTGTCAGGCTGAAGAAGTGCATGTAGTTGGTATGTCTCCTGGTCCTGGATGGAAGGAATAGTAAAGAAGCCAGAGGCCGGCCTGGCATGCAATGCAAGCAAGAAAGCCAGTCAGTGAAAATGGAAATGGAGGCGTGAGGGACGGGGGGGAGGGACAGGTTGGGCTGTGGGCTGGGGGAAGGGGGATGGGGGATGCAGCAGCACAGGTAAAAAGTGCGGAGGTGCCTGGAGAGTCAGAGGTCTGGCAGGTTGCAGCGCGTCAGAACTCCACTCTCTGATCTATACTGAGTCCATTAGTTTCTGTACCTAGGAGACTGATGAACTGCAGTTCAGAGGCCCGGCTGTGAAAAGTGGTTTATAATGTGTTCCCTCTCAGGATCAGGCCTGAGAGACTGGTGGCAGAGTGTTTTTTGGTGAGGAATGTGCCCCCACAGGTAGTTGGGTATTGTTATAGATATTTCATTGATTTCCCATTATACCTATGGCCAAATCTCCGAATCGCTGAATCTTTTCCTAATCTTTTCTGAATCAATTTGGCCGAACTGAATCAGAAAAGCAATTTGAATCTCTGAATTGAATCAGCCATTTTCCAAATGGGCTGAATCCAAATCTGAAGCAAGTAGTTGCCTATTTGCACAGGTCTAAGTAGCATGTACCACCCAAAACTGGAGCCTAGCTGGCCAGAGCCATGTTTCAGCTGTCAGCCAGACTTTCTGCTGCAGCTGCAGCTCCTGGAGGCCCCAGAATCCCAGATAAGGCTGCCGGGGACAGCATAGATGTTGGCCCCAGCCTCCCCTCTCCCACCCTGGGAAACTTGCCATATGCCAGAGCACACATAGCACAGGTATTCCCCAGGGCTAAATAGCAGGGGCACAAGATGTGCTGCTGCTACTTGTCCCAGGGAAAACAAACATTCATCCTGTCTAAACCCATTGGGTTTATCTTGTAATTCATGTGCAAGTGCTTACGCATGTAATATCGTGCAACCCCCCCAAAAAAGATTTTATGCTATCCTAGGTTGAGAGTGGCACCTTAGCTGAGAGTCACTGAGCTAGGAGAAATTCAGAAGCAATTGCTCAAAGTTTTTATGACCTAGACCCTTTCTTCCCATTAATACTTGGTTAGGACTCCCTTTGACCATCGCACAAGTGGTATAATTCAAAGCAATAAACAGCATGTACATATTAGAAACCTTTTTATTGTGGACATGTTGCTCTTAGAGACAATCAGCTTGTTATGCCAGTAGAATCTTCTGAATCTTAACCTTTCATATTTCTTCACATTAAAATATGTATTTTGAATAAGTGAAATACAGATAGGCTTGTTTAGCTTTGTGTCAATGCAGTACATTAATGCATATGATTGAGAACACTAGTTGCAGAGACTGTTGTATCAAAATGGTGACTCTTGGCTTTCTGTCCAGTATGCAAGACTATTTAATTATGTTCAGCCTGCTTTACGATACAAAACCCCTACTGGCCAGAATAAGAAATCTAGCTATGGTTTCTTTTAACATACAATATACATATACAGTATAGCTGTTCACGAAAATGTTAATTAATTAGAAAAGTGCTGACTTGCAATCAAAGCTATTCTCCAGGGAAAAAATGTGAGTTTCAAAACCTATTGAAATAACTGTTTTCAATTAATTGAATATAAAAAATGAAATTTTCTGCATAAGGATCAAATTATCTTTTATTTTGAAAATCAATGTTTGTGTAGAAAAAAAGTAATTAGTTGATATAGAAATTAAGCATTTTGATTCACCGCCTTTCTTTATTTTTTTTGGTCCAGAAAACTTAAGATTTTACCTTACCCCAATTGAGACACATTTTTCATGCCTCAGAAATTCTCAAAATACAAGAGTTAATTTCTGCTAGCTATGATATCTGATTTACATCACTGTCTGAAGTAATCATTTTTACGTGCTGTTTTGATGTCTGGCAAATATGTACTGATAGATGCCTCTAGTTTTTTGCTTAACCTGTTTTATATCTTTGCAGGAACTGTAGCAATTAGCTTAAATCTGCATTGCTGACACCTCACATGCCCAAAGTAATAAAGCTAAGGGATGCTGGTGGTAGCAGAGCAGGAGCTGCTGCAGAACTTTGTTTTGGCATTTTTGTAACACTCAAAGGCTTTGCTCCCCACAGAATTGGGAAAATGTGTCTAGGAATTCAATTCAGCAGCCAACTTTTTGCATTGGCAAGGAACATGCCAACAGCACTGAAAGTAGCTCAACTCCTATCACTAAACTGCAATGTCCTATCACTATACCTAGCATGTCCCCCAACCCTCCCTTCTGCCATTGTGGGGCCAGTGCTGGGCCCCCCCCATATTTCGCCTTTCTGTTTTGGAGCTGGGCTGGGCTCAGCACACCCTCCCCACCCTTTCTGCTGCCATTTCAGGGCTGGACCTGCTCCCTCCATCCCCCTACCTCCCATTTGCCCTTTCTGTATTCACCCCTGCAGGGAGAAGGGTGTGGGGTGAGATCAGCACTGCTGGTCTCGCCCCTCCCCTGTGGCATCCCAACCCTGCTCTCCCCAGTGCCACCACTGCCACCTCCAAGGAGCAAAGTGGGGGGTCCAGTCCAGCTCTGCTGGCTTTACCCCTTGTTCTGTCTGCTCCATTGCTACCACCTCCAGGTTGCCGCCACATCCATCCCCTGTGTCCTCACCACCATTGCGGCTTTCTGCCATGCCGCCACCTCCTGAACACTGTATTCACACTCTGATTGTTTTTTTCCATCAGCCAATTAGAGTGCAAATAATGCATTATGGACAGATGGACAGACAGACTGACACAGGCTTTTATAATATTAAAATATTTTATTCATGGATTCATTGTGTTATACTCAGCCCAGAAAGGCTTCAGTTCAGCAAGACACCACACACACAAAAACAGTTTTGTTAAAGCACTACCTATATAAACTGCGTAAAATAAAATTTATCATGTGCTATAAATGTGGCTTCAAGAACTCAATGGAAGTAGTCACATGTTTGAAGCTTAGGGTATAGGAAGGAACTTTGCTGAAAGTGTTCCTTAATAAAAGCTCAGTAATTTAAATTTCTCACAGCAGTATCTGGGTACAAAAGTCCTCAGATTTGTTGAAAAGACAAAAGTTTGGCCTTTGGCTGTAGTGAAATGAGAATTAGAAAGTTTTGTTGCATTTTCTACTGTATATATATTTGACTGGGTAACACATTGAAGTACAGTTCAGTTAGAGAAATAATAAGTTCTTTTTTACTAAAATGATTTCATGTGTCAGATAGAAAGCAGACGTGTTAAAAACAGTACTAAATGCCTGGTTTCATGCTCTGCATATTTCTTGGAGCACAATGCTGAAGGAGTTTTGATCTGAAATGATAATCAAAAAGAATATTACAGGAGACTCCTTTTGTTTGTTTCAAGTGTCGCTGAAAGAATTTAATAATTCAGACAAAATAGGAGAAAACATGATTAAAATTTAAAACCAACTGAAAATGAAGAGTATGCCCCAGAATTCAGCACAGATAATACTACTGAATCTTCAGCTGTTTTCTTGAGAAGTACAGGAGAGAAGTATTTTATAGGTCACTCGGGAATTCCCAAGAATTTACAAGTATTACAAAAAGAAACAATTTTCTCAGTGTGTTTAAAAATAGGATTTGAAAGTTTTACTTCAGGAAACTAGCAATACAATCTTATAGGGATTACAGAGACCTGATAGAACTCCGCCTATGATTGGACCACAGGTATAGAGAGCTACACCCTGCATAGGAAGGTTTGTGTTGGGAGTGGAGACTGGCAACAAAGAAAGTTGACTTGAGACCCTCTGGGTCAAGATATGGGGAGAGCATGGAGAAGGGAATTTGACTGTAGAAGTTTACTACAAACCTCCAAATCAAGAGAGAAAGCTTAACCAGGAATTCTCTAGAGAACTGGTAAAGATTGCACACTCTTGGAGCATGGTTGTCATGGGTGACTTCAACTACCCAGACATCGCATGGGATGAGCACACAGCAAGATCTGATTGTGCATGAAGCTTCCTCACTTGCACTGAAGAGCTCTATGTGACTTAAGTAGTCTATGGGCTGACTGGGGGTAAGGCACTGTTAGATTTGGTTCTGGCCAAAGAGGATGATCTAGTGAGGAACCTGAGGATTGAAGGGAAACTGGGCGAGAGTGACCATGAGATGATCACTTTCTCTGTGCACCATAAAACAGGGAAATCAGTCAGTAGGGTAGAAATCCTTGATTTTAGGAATGCTGACTTCCATAAGCTTAGGTGATTGGTTGGCAAGGCCATGCAGGGCCACAGTTCAATGAGGAAGGGAGTACAAGAAGAATGGTCGTTCCTTAATAAAGTGGTCCTAAGAGCACAAAGGAAGTTCATTTCTTTTTGTAAGAAATGCAGCCAAAAGGCTGGGAGACCCCTTTGGCTCAATACAGAAGTCATGGACCTCCTGGAATTGAAAAGAGAAGGTTACAAGGGGTGGAAGTCAGAAATTACCAATAAAAAGGAGTATCAGCAACAGTCTGCACCTGTAGGGAGCAGATCAGGACAGGAAAAGCACAAACCAAATACGAATTGGCAATCAGAATCAAGGACAACAAAAATTACTTCTTTAGATATGTAGGAAGTAGAAAAAAAAACAAGGGAAGCATAGGGCTCATAATGAATGAAATGGGATGGCTGATAACTGAGACTTAGGAAAAAACTGAACTCCTGAATGAATACTTCATGTCAGTATTCCACCAGTCTAAGGGTGTTAACTTGCTTGACAGGACACAGGATGATCATGGTAGGAGTGACCACTCTCCCATAGCTGGCATAGGTCTTGTGGGGGAACACTTACAAAGACTAAATATCTGCAAGTCAGCAGGACCAGATGAACGTGCTAAAAGAACTAACCAATGTCATAGCACAACCTATATCAAAATTATTTGAAGAGTCATGGCACATAGGAGAGGTCCCATAGAATTGGAAGAAGAACAATGTGGTGCCCATCTTTAAGAAAGGGAGAAAGGAGGACCTGGGAAATCACAAGCCAATCAGTATGACCTCAATCCCTGTTAAAATACTGGAGAAAATTATCAAAGAATCCATCACAGACAGGCTAACTGAAGGCAGTATTCTGAAGGATAGTCAACATGGCTTTGTTATGGGCAGGTCATGCCAGACCAACCTCATTTCCTTCTAGAATCAGGTAACTTACCACCTGGAGAGGGGAGATGAGTTCAGTGTGATATACTTGGACTTCAGAAAGGCCTTTGATCTGGTCCTCATGGTTAAATTGGGAAAATTTGGCCACAACTACTTTATGGCCCAGTGGTAGGACCCAAAGGCTACATGTGCCAGTGCCACAACTGAAAGAGACCTGGGTGTCACAATAGACCACAGAATGAACATGAGGCACCAATGTGATGCCGTAGCTGACAGAGCAAATCAAACACTAGCATGGATCTACTGATGCATCTTGAGCAAAACTAAGGATGTCATCCTCCTGATGTACTTGGCTTCTAAAAATCAACTTGAACATGAAATTGCAGAACCAGAAATCATCCACAGTGTGGAAGGACACCAGCGATGCCTGCTACTTTAAGGGCTAGATCAAACACTCAGCAGGTGTTTGATTATGGTGGCCATTTTAGAACTCTGGCCACCTATATAAACAAGAGAAGTTTGCTGCTAGGGGCCAGGCAACAACTTAAGGCTGGGCACCTTAACCTCAGACCTCACCTTTGGTTATATGATCCATCTAATCCAGGGAATCATAGAATCAATGAGTTGGAAGAGACCTAAACAGATTAATCTAGTCCGACCCCCTGCCATGGGCAGGAAGCACCACTGGGGTGGCAGGGGTCATAAGGGGAAGGTCAGGTGCTTGAAACACCTGAGCCTGCTGGGGTGAGTGACTCCATGGGGCCAGGCACGCTTTGTGAAGCACCTGAGCCAGCAATGGGGGACCCTGATCCCCGAGTGCAGGCAGGTGTATTAGACCTAACCTGAGGGACTTGACTGGTTAATGCTGGGGTCAGGACCCAGATAGGGGTCAAAAGGGCTGGGGCCCACCATGAGGAACACCCATATAGAGAAGAGAAGCTCAGGGTCCTGACTGACCTGAGATGGAGCCAGGGCTTAAAGGGAAGCCGAAGATCCCAGGGAAGGGGCCAGAGCTAATGGGTGAAGGGGATGGTTGAGTTGGCTGCCTGAGATATGAGGCTTGGGCTGTGGTGTAGGGGTGGAATGGAGCTGCAGATAGCACCCCCCAATATCAGGCAGCCAATAATGGGCAGGCTCCTGTTTAATTATTACATCAATATTGTTACTTCAAGGCATGGCAGGTAAGTGAGGCGGGTGGCTGACCCATAGATGGGGGCAGGCCGGTGTTTGCACTGGGCATGAAATCTTGCCCTGTCACATACAAACTGTACTGTGTTAATTATATTCTAAACAGAGGCTTTAGGGGTGCTGATAGATGCACAGGTCCTTGCTCTAACTCATGGCAGTTCACAGAAAGTGAACGTAAAAGATGTTCACCTATTGGGTCGGGGTGGGGAGGGGGAAACTGAGCTCCACTCTGGAGCTCAATCCAGTGGAGGAGCCTGCCTGCAGCCTCTCTCCCATATCCCCCCCCCCACAGCTCCCATGCTGTCTATGGGAAGGGAGGGGAAAAGGGAGGGGGAGGGAGCTGTAGGATGGGGTTTGCCCAACTTGAACTGGGGGGAGGGGTGGGGAGGCCTGTGAGGTGGGAGTAGGCATCAGTCCATCCCTGTTCCTGCAACCGACTGACCCTGGGGAACAGAAACTCTCTAAGACCCTCCACTTTGGAGCACCTTCACCTGATCCCTTAATTTGTTGCACTGTCAACCACTTTTAAAGCACTCCTCAGCCATGTACTTCTGTCATGGCACAGCTGTAAAGCGCTGTCAGGGGGCTGATTTCATGACAAATATTACTTCTCCCATCACACAAAATCAGTGGTTCTTAACCAAAGTTTCAGGGCATCCTGGGATGCTGCCAGATCCTTTGAAGTGTGCTGCAAGATATGAAGAGATAAGCAAGTAATTAAGCTGATAAGCCAGGCTCAGGCTTGTCCCTGTATGAATGATCCCTTCACCCCTACTGCCTAGCTCCTGTGTAAGAAGGTAAGCACTATAATATATAAATTAGTTTTTGAAATTGGGTGCCACTCAGTTCAAAAAAGCTGAGGGGAGGGGGGGATGCCTCAGGTCCAAAAAGGTTAAGAATCAATGTTCTAGATCAGGGACTGGAAATTATTTAAGGCAGAGAGCTGCTTACTCAGTTTTGGGGAGCTGTTGAGGGCCACATGGGTAGCCCCCCCCGCCCTTGACAGTTACCCCACTCCTGGTCACCCTGTTGGGACTGGAAGTTCTGTACCCAACCCCTGACCTTTGCTACTGGAAGTCCTTCCGCTTGCCCTGGAAATACTCCTTTTGGGAGGTGCTGTAATCTTGAAACTGGAAAAAAACCCTCAAATCATATACAACCCCCCCATCTACTATAACTTATTTTAATTTTATTTTAACATAGTTTTGTACTGATTTATATGTTTATGAAGTGTATCTAGAAGTGAGTGCATACTATCTCAAAGTACAGTCTGACTGTATGTTGTGTGTGGGTGGTAAGGGGGTGTATGTGGTAGGGTATGGTTGGGGAGTGTGTGTGTGTGTGTGTGTGTGTGTGTGTGTGTGTGTGTGTGTGTGGCAGGGTGTGGGTATGGTGGGTAGGTGTGGAGGGGTGTGAGGTATGTGGTTGGGGGGGATGTGGGATGGTGCGGAGTCATGGTAGGTGGGGTGGAAGAAAAAGAGAGAGACAGGGCCAGGGTGCCAGTTCCATCCCATGCAGCTCTCACAGACTGCATAAGAGCTTCACACGATGCAGCCAGGCAAAGCCCATGCCCAGGTGCCACATTCCTGCCACCCCACCCTTGGTCCCTGCTGGTCCCAGGGCACCTGCACAGGCTCCACTTCCACCCACCACTGCCATTTCCCTGATTTCCCTAACACATGCCCTCTACTTCTCCCACTACTGCCACTTCCCGTGGCCTGTTGCTTGCTGAGCCACTGCTGCTTCCCATGCTGCTTTTTGTGGCTGCTGCTGCTTTCCCTGCTGCTCCCTGCAGCCACTGCCACTTTCCATACTGTTCTCCATCACTTCCTGTGCCACTTCCTGAGGCCTTGGCACTTGCTGCACCGCTTTCCAGCCATTTCCTGTGCCACTTACAACGGCCGCTGCTGCTTCACATGGCCCCCACCACTTCCTGCAATCACTTCGTGTGCTGTTCCCCACAGTCCTTGCTGTTCTCTGTGGCCCTGCTTCTTCCCCCACCACTCTCTGTGACCCCTCCACTCCCCATGGCTGATGCCACTTCCTGTACTGCTCCCCGCGCTGCTCTTGCTCCCACGGCTGCTGCCACTTCCCACACTACTTCCTGCAACCCCTGCCAGTTCCTCTGCCACCTCCTTGAGTGTCTGCCACCACTGCTCTGGCTCCAGCCCAGCCCAGCCCAGCCCAGCCCAGCCCAGCCCAGCCCAGCAAGCACCATGGGGCTCCCAGCTGCTGGATGGTTCACAGTAGTTTTCCCCCTCCCTCCATCTGATCTTATCTTACTTTCCACTTGGAGGGAGGCACAGAACAGCTTCATGTTCGTGAGATCAGAAGCCACAGAAGCTTCTGGTTTGGGGTAGAAAGGGGGGTGAGACGCTGGGGGCAGGCAAATCAGAAAACATGCAGTCAATTGATTGGTCAATGAACAATATTAGACTTGTCAATTGACTGGCTAACAAACCCTAAGTGCAGACACACATGCAACCCTACATGCTAACTGATACTAAGTACATTAATTTCCTAAATTATCATCATGTGATCTAAGGAATCATCTATATCTCTTCGATAACTCCCTTTTCATCAATGCAGAGGCAGAAAAGGCTCTTGGAGTCATTATTGATGCCAAAATGAACATGGGCTGGCAGTGTGGGGACGCGGTCGGGAAGGCCAACCGTACCACAGATGCATCTCAAGCAGGTCCAGGGAGGTGATCCTCCTCCTCGATGTGACACTGGTCAGGCCACAGCTGGATTATTGCATCCAGTTCTGGGCGCCACACTTCAGGAGGGATGTGGACAACATGGAGAGGGTCCAGAGGAGGCCCACTCGCATGATCAGGGGACAGCAGGGCAGGCCCTACGAGGAGAGGTTAAGGGACCTGAACCTGTTCAGCCTCCACAAGAGAAGGCTGAAGGGGGATCTAGTAGCCGTTTACAAACTGGTCATAGGAGACCAGCAGGCATTAGGGGAGTCCTTGTTCCCCCAAGCACTACCGGGAGTGACCAGAAATAACAGTCACAAGCTGGCAGAGGGTAAACTCAGATTAGACAGCAGGAGGCACTACTTCACTGTCAGGGCAGCTAGGATCTGGAACCAACTTCCAAGAGAAGTGGTGCTGGCTTCTACCCTGGGGGTCTTTAAGAGGAGGTTAGATGAACACCTTGCTGGGGTCGCCTGACCCCAGTACTCTTTCCTGCCATGGCAGGGGGTCAGACTTAATGATCTGCTCAGGTCCCTTTGTACCCTACCAACTCATAAATGAATAAACCTCATGCTTCCTCCACACTGCAGTCTACAGTATAGATTAGAGATAGTGCATGTAACAGAAGCAGGGCAAATAGATTCATGCAAAGCTCTGTAGAGCTGCAGTTAGATTATTTCTGGCACCTGAACTACTCATTTTAAAACTAGCTGAGGACTCTTTACACTATACGATGTTCTTTTATATACACCAATTTGTTGAATTTCAACAAGTTGAAATTCATGCATTTAAAATCTTTAGTGTGTTAGGATTCAAAACAGTTCACTTTGAGAGCAATAGATTAGTTACAGCTAGGTAAAGATATGGAAAGGATCTATGACAAGAATGTCTAGCTGTCTTCTGCAATAAAGTTATTGGCTATCATGTGGGGCTGGTGTAGCACAGGTACAAAGGTATATGATTGATAGGCCATAAGTTCCAAGTTGAAAGCCAAAGCAGAAATGCTCATGGTGTGGCCTGTCAGATTCCAATGAACCTGAAAATTCTTCTAAATACCTTGCCATGAGGACACAAAAAAGAGAAAGTAATGAAGATTAACATGGCAGGTGTTTGCCGTTTATGAGTTAGCAGTTTCCTTGCTAACTTACTACATCTTGCTAGTTGTGGGTGTGGAGAAAATTGTGAAACAGGAAAAATGAGCAGTGGCCTTTCAGGTGAGCTTCTGGTAGGGAATCCCTGCCCACCTGAATACGACACTGTTAAATGGTGAAGTAAATGATGAAGGCTGAAATCACTTGTATATCTGGGGGCAACATAAAAAACAAGAGCAGTTGAATAGGGAAGGGTACAGTGAATACAAGTTTTAAAAGATCAAGGCAAAACGTTTGAGGGGAGGTGACCCAATGAAAATAGTATGGGATGAAAATATATAGAGATTTTGTGCATTAATGTGTCTTGCTTAACAGGGGTAGATATTGTTTTAACTGTTGTAACAGATCAGTTTTTTTCTTTGGGGAAGATTATTTATGCTATAAAGCCACATGTCTTATTATTAATAGTAGTAATATTCTAAGGGCATCCAGAGACTTCAGTCAGGACTGGTGCCTGTTTACGCTAAATAGTGAATTGGCACACCAAAAACAATAGTATCAGCTCCCAAGAGCTTGCAACTAAAATGTGAGCCAAGTGGGGAAAACAAATAAGCAGGATGATGTAGAGCACAGGTGAAATGGGACAGTTAAGCTGGATAAATACCAGGAAATTACATTTAAACTCCTGCAACTGTAAATATACTAAGAATGATTAAGGTTTGTACAGCAAAAGAACAGCATGGTCCCATTCAATCACATCAAATGCACAACGCTTCCGTTCTTGCTTAAACAGAGTCCATCTGCTCTCCTAGGTATCCACATTTATCAATTTGATTGTCTTTCCATGGATAAGATTTGTTTCCTTTCCTATCCAATAAATTTCAGCCTTAAGTCATTGCATATTGAAATAAGCAGCTTTCCTACAGGAGAAGAATCTGTTGCAGTGATTCTCAGCCAATATGCCATGGAGTTTTGAGGTTTTTTGAAGAGTGCAACTTACTATTAGCACTGTTAGGTATACAAACACCTTTGAATGATTGACAAGATAAACCAGCAATTTCAAATAGGAATCCAGAGGGTCAAAAACATTCTAACATGTTGCAGTTTTTTTGGGGTCCATTTTTTGCAACAGAAGACTTGCTTTACTATTTTTCTGTAGCCGAGAGCTGGCACCTCACAGACTAATTCAGAGAGGCATGAGGTTTAGTAAGTAACAGCTTACTTCATCAGGTGCTATTGGTGGACCTGCAGGAAGCAGGGCTTCCAGATAGAAGGCAGTAATTTAAATACATAGGATAGGAAGGGAGGGGGGAAAGAGACACAAAGTGGTAAAATCATAAGGACATAAGGCTTTAAAAAGCTAGCCCAGGTAATGGGATAATAATCTAGAACAGGGGCAGGCAAAATACAGTCCACAGGCTGGATTCAGGCTGCCAGGCTATTCTATCCAGCCACGGGGCCCCTAAAAATCTTAGAAAATTAATGTTTATCTGCCCCTGGATGCCTGTCAAAGATGACAGGCAGCCAGCTGCAGTAGGACTGAGGGGAAGCCTATGGCAGGACCCAGAGGCTGAGCAGCAAGGCCCACGTGGCTCCACCCCTTCAGTTCTCCTATGAAATATGAACTGTCATGTCTACCTAGGAGAACTTTTACAGTCTTTTCTGCTATGTCTGAAGAAGGGTCCTTGGCCCTGAAAGCTTGCAAATAAAGATTTTTTTTTTTGCAAACATCTAGTTGGTCTAATAAAAGGTATCATACCTCTACCAAAAGTTCTGATTCTTTTATAATTATAGAGCTTTTTACTTGATTCTGTATAACTCTATTGTTTATTCTCTGCTAATTGGAATATAGCCCACTCTAACTTTTAAAACTGCTGTGTTTAGGTTTAAAATTACAGCAGAATAAAGTAGGCATGAACACATGAACCAGTTCAGCACATGATTGCTACAAAGCCCTAAGATCTCCTGCTTTGCAAGAAGGCTAGTGTTAGGTCCATCTCACTCACTGAAGTTAGAAAGTTCATTTGTCAATGCCTCTACTTATCTTTCAAAAATTCAGTGAAATCAAAGAGATAATTTTACTTCTTTACAGAAAAGATATGTTGTCATGAATCATGTTCAGAGTTAGAACAAGTCAATATATCTGAAAGCTGAGGCAAAATCTATTTAGTTTGAGAACGATGCACATTGTGTTAATTCTTACAGCCTTTCAGACTGAAAACTTCCTTTATATTCACAGAGTAAACACAGTCTGCACAGAGCTAATGTACACTATCCTGTCAACATACCTCAAATCCAACCTAAGCTTCTGTGAAGTTTTTCCAGTGGTGAGAAGACAGTCCCTCTAGTTGTTCCATTCTTGAACTCTCTGCTGAGACAATCAATAAAAAGTACCATTTTCACCAATCCTGGGTAGGTAGTTTGTGTTATTGACAGCTGCAGCCATAACATCATTTTATAGAGGTCACCAAAAAATTACTCGATCACTACTAATCTGAACAGGATTTTTTCAGAAAACCTAGGGGTGAAAAATGACATGTGACATTACTAATCTTGTAATTATCTTCAACCTAATTAAAACAAAACAAAACAAATATATATATTTATTTTTTCAATGAAACATTTTCAAAACCATTCAGCATAATTCGGCTTCAAGTAATATGAAGAAAGAGGGAGGGCAGCCCTGTCTTCTGCTGTATCTAGCAATACACACCATAAGCTAGTAAAACTCAAATAACAAAGATCAGAGTTTTTGTGCATGTGTTACTTGGCCACTTTTTTGTGTTGTGTATTTGTCCTGGTCCTAAAATCAGTAGTATGAAAAGTTGTGTTGGCTGGGTAAGTAAGAGGAAAAAAATCTCAGATGGTTACTTCATTTATCTACAGCCTAGTAAAACGATGATTTCCATTACATTATTTGAAAAGTGAATGGGATTTACTGCACTTGCTATTAAAAATGCTTCTGCGTAATAGTGTGAGTGTGAGGAGAGATATGCAGAAAGTCTGACAGCTTTCACTGTTCTGTTTGATGGTGCTCTGTATTGGAAACAGCATCAGAAAGAAGCTCTAGTCGAAACATGTTTTGCCAAGAGCAGTGGAACAGTTAGTTATTTTAGATCAGTGAAACCAGAAACAAATTTAGCAAGATCATTATTTGCTTCTCCTGCCTCTAGTATTTCTTACGTGATGCCTTAGTAGCACACCTGGTGGTACTCCTCCAAATATAACTTAAATGCTAATAAGGATAATCAGCTTTTTACCATACACATTTTTGCATAGAATTTAAATAATCTGAGTCACTTCTAAACACTTTCATAGGGACTCCCCTTGATGTTGACAGAAAGCTGTATGCCTAAATCCCCCAGAACATTTTGGAAAACATAAAAGAAAACAGATTATTCTTCCTTTTCACCCTTGTTTAATTCTGTATTTTTACATGAATATAATGCCCTCTCTTCTCTTCTTTAGTGCTGTCAAAATAAACTAATATAGAGATACAAAGGCCACAGTTTATGTAAGCATTAGTTTGGCAATTGTTGATTTAAAGGACTCTGAGGGCCCTACTACAAGTTCAAATTAAAGCTGGATAGAAACCAGCTATAGAGTTATTACACATTTTCAAGCACTAACATTATAGCTGGTTGGCTCCTTTTGTAACTGGATAGTCATTTTTAACATGTGATAGTTACTTTGCACCTGTGGCCAGCCTAAATTTATTGTGTGATTAACCAGTTAATTGTGCGGTAATTACTTTGCACTTGTGGCCAGTCTTACTGTGAATGTGTAACCAGATTAAATTTATTTTGCAATTAACCAGTCAATTACATATTATCTGTAATGTATAGCAGGTACCTGATAATGTTACCACTGTTAATGGCTGTAGTTGGATGGGGTATGAGGTGCTGTCTTAACATATTTCTTTTTCTATTTTTTTATTTAAAAAAATTAAAGATACAAAGCTTACATTAATGGTAGGAAAATAAATCCACAAACCAAGGGGAAGCAAAATTAAGCTTCCTACAGTGACACTGACTCTGTCACATTGTAGATATGCAAGTATTATCTATTTGTCATTAGTCATATAACTTACTCTATCTCCTAAGGATCATTCCATTATTCCATTATCCCATAATTACTGGAGTGAGTGTAGTGATTTTGCACTCTAATTACTGTCCACCGCCTGCCAGGCCTCGTCCTAAGTCTCCATGCCAGCCCTCTCTGACATAGAGTAATCAAATGCAGGCAGGGAGCAGATGACTTAACATCAACATTAGGTTCCCCTACATAATAGGAATATCCGTTTAACCTTTAGGGAAGCTATGATAGTTCCTTTTGCACCTCTCCAGTATTGTGAATTTGGCTTCTGTACTTCATGCTTGTCAGAAAAACATTTATTACATGCAGGGGCAGATCCAGAATTATCCAAAGTGAGATACAGGAGTAGCAAACTGTACTGCAAGGGTGTTTTCACCCATGAACCACTTGTGCTTCTGAGCCTGGGGAGGCATGGCAACTGGCCACAGGTGGTGGTGGCAGTGGCAGGGGCATGGCAGTGGCAAGCAGGGACTACCCAGAGGTGGCCACAGTGGTGATGGCAGTGAGGATGAGCTGAGCGGGGCCTGCCTGCAGATGGCCACAGCAGTGTCAGCAGCGAGGGCAGGCCGAAAGGTCTGGTGACATTGGCAGCAAGGGCAGGCCAGGTGGGGACTGCCTGCAGGCGGCCATGATGGTGTCAGCAGCAAGGAGGGGAGCTGGCTAGCAGTGACCACCTGCAGACACCAGTGGCAGGGCCAACAGTGGCCAATCTCAGGGGGGCACATGCTTCCCGGCACTCTCTCTACACGTTGCCTATGGTTGCACCCCTAGCCCTCAGCCTCTTCTGCTTCCACAGATACTGGCAGACTGCTTTTGTGAGCCTCCAGGGACATCTTTGAGTCCTTAGAGCAGGTGAAAATCCTCCCTCTCCTTCCCTTCTCTTCTCTTCCCTCCCCTACCTGCTGCTGTTCCTATCCCTGCTTTTCTGGGAGTTGGGGAAGCACCAGAGCTGTTCCTGCCCACTCCAAGTCAGCTGCAGCAAGGCTGGGCTCATTTGGAGACAAGGACAGTGGCACCAGCAGGGCAGGACAATAGTTTCCTCCTTCCTTCCCTTCCCCATTCCCTGGGAGTAGGTGCAGGGAAGGGGATCCGCCTGCCCATTCCCACTGCCACTTTCCCCGAGTTAGCCCAGCCCAGCTGCAGCTCAACAGGACCAGACAGCAACAGCTCTGGTGCTTTCCCCCACCCCCAGCGTAGAAGGACAAACAACAGGGTCAGGCAGGAAATGGGGGGAAGAGAAGGGGTGGGAAGCTTCAAAAAGTCCCAGGGTGCCGTCCAATCCAGAACATGGGGGATGTAGCCACACTACTACATGACCTCTGGACCCACCCCCGATTGCATGCACACTGTTAGTGCTAAAGTGATCAGATACGTGCATATTTAAACAAACATTACTGATAACTCCATTTGGCCTTTCAGAAATTTTGTACATATGTCTAAAGCCTCCCAGTGAAGTCTATTAAATGACCTTCCCTTAGGTGCAAGTATTTTGTCTTGTTAAAGAAGTCCCATTAAAAAAGAATTAATCCCTTAAATGAAGTCCTGTTAGAAACAACTTTTGGAATGTCCTAAAGCCCACAACATAGGAAGAGAAACAAAATAGGCATGAAGAGAGAAAGTAAAAAAAAATATTGTTCTGGACATTGGATAGTTCTGAACCTCACAAAAGAGATTGTGTTGAATGGGTTTCCTCTACAAGACAGCCTCAGCTAGGATGGTAGCTGTGGATCAAGTGAAATCTAAAATACAGATCCAACTCATGATATTGCGTTGCAGTGCAGTGAGACTATCAGGCAGATGGCTTTGTTCTGGAGGGTCAGTAATCTTCTTTACTTGACATTGTGAAAAAATTCATTAGCCTGCCTCTTCTGCCTTGTTCTGCTCTAGAGAAAACCTGACTCATGAACAGTGTTGATGAGATCTAAAGGGAGCATCAAGAAATAATTATTGATCTTGAAGACATATATGAGAGTTAAGCAAAACTAAATGGGGCCCTCAAGTATAGCTTGAGGCATCTTGGGATGTGGGACCCTTGAAAAAGTCTGGGTCACAGGCTTCTGACAAACTTTCAGTTTAAGGTGTCAAGAGATCTAAACAGTGATTCCAACAATTGTGCCTCCTGCTAGGCCATGCTTGCAATTTTGGGGTCAGAAATTATAATCCTATTGTACCTTACTTGTCAGTGCAGGTTAAAATGCAGGTGCTGACAATCAGCTGGGGCTGTAGACCAAACCAGGATGTGAAACCAGCCCCAGCCAACAATCAGCTGATTATCAAAACCCCAGCTGGGGTTTTCACTCTACCCTGGACTTGGGGAGACCAACTCTGGGGCTGGGTTACTATTTAACATAAGATTAACCTTTTAATTGCATCTTAAATTTGACATGTGTCAGGGGCCAAAATATATTTTCATTTCCAACTATGCAGGCAATCAAAGACATAGACTGTAATAAAAAGCTTAATTTGGCCTGTTCTGTTTACTGTAGGGTTGTTTTTTTATAATTTTCACAAAAAATATGGACTCCCCAGATAAAATCAATACCAATGAAGTTTGAAAACATTTTAAATATGTTAGTCATTACTAGATGCAGGAGAGGCAGGGAAGGGATAGTACCTTCTTCAAATCCCAGGCTGCACCTGCCATCCCAAAAAACCTTTAAGTTTTGGCTAAATGACAGTAAATTATAGATATTGACATTTAATCATAATTGTTAGTTTCTAGAACCAAGATACCTTTCTGATTAAAGGGACAGTTTGCATTGCTTTTAGGGACTGACTACATCAGGAAATATCATTAAGTCAACTACCTAACATGCTAAACCTGATATAATATCCAATGTAGGCACAGCATTGCCATGTTTATTATCATGTCCACTGATCACAGTTAATTTTAGAGTCTGCAACAGTCCATGTGTAAAATCATACAAACTATTTGTAAGATAACCCTACAATTTTAACCTGGAATTTAAAAAAATAATAGTTCTAGTATACAAAGTGTTTAATCTTATGTTAAAGGCAAAGTTACCCATTATACACTTAGAGCATCTGAAGGGCACTTAAAACACAAGCATCCACACATTAAAGCTCATTAACTCATGCTAAGTGCCCTCTGAGAATCTCAAAATTACAACACTTCAGGCAAGGGTTGACTCAGGGCCATGCTACCCAAAGATGCATGCTCCATAAATACAAGCAATTTGCAGTCCTCCAGCATCCCAGGATACACTGTTCCCACCCTTCTCCCCCAAGAACAGGGAGGGAACCCAGGTGTCCTAGCTATGCCCCTGTTTTCTAGCCCTTTAATGGCAAGTCATAGCTGTGCAAGCAAAGAGCAGTATTAATTCTTAATGTGCAACTATTCACAGCAGATTCTGTCTTTAACATGACTTAAGATTCCACAGATTTAGTATGGTGTAACATGTAACTTCACTCTTGGTGAACACATTTATAGCATGATTTAAGTGCCCAATATGGACACTGTAGCAGCAGATCATGTTTATGTTATTTGCTTTGCAATTGCAAGAGCTAGAAATGTAATTAAATGAGAAAAATAGAATAATAATAAATTCTAAAGGATCAATGCAAGCAGAGATTAGCATGGAATGTTCTCTGAGTAGCCTCATTGCAAAAATAGACTAATTATTTAAAGTCACCACTACCTTGATGCAAAATCCAAGAGGGTAATCTTGTGACTGAGAAGAGAGGGATGCAAATTCTGCTTAATTTGCTCATTACTTTGGGAAAGCACATGAATGCCAATTTCCAATTCATTAACAAACATCTGTATCTTTGATGCATAGCTAGAAATTAAAACAATTGTTCCCTTCTGAGAAAAGGAATTCTCTATAAGCCACAAAAAAATACCTATATAGCAAGAGTAAAATCTAACATTTTCTCTTTTGTTTTTGTACATCTTCGTATACCAAACCACCTGGTTAAAGTCTTTCTTCACAGTGAATTATATCTACCCATACTCATATACCTACTCATTAGGAGTAGGACTGTTTTTGAAAAGGGCCTTTCAATCCAAATTTCACCTTGTGGGAGCAGTATGGCAGACTCTTAGATGCATATAGGATCATAGGAAAGTACAGCTAGAAGGACCCTCACAAAGTAATTTAGTCCAGTCCCTTGCTTAAGAAAGGATCATCTCTGATAACCATCCCAACTAAGTGTCTGTTCAACTTGCTCTTGAAAATCTCCAGCAATAGAGAGTGCACAACTTTTCTAGGTAGCCTGTTCTAATACCTGACCGCCCTCATAATCAAAAAGAGCCCCCTAATCTCCAACCTCTCTTGCAGCTTTAGTTTAGGGTTCCTGGTCTTCCCTAGTCACAGATAAAAGCCCATCTTCATCCTCTCTATAATCACCATTCAGGTATTTGAAGACTGTTATCAAATTCTTCCTCCGTCTTCTCTAATCGAGACTAAGTAGTTATAGCTCTTTCAGCTTTTCCTCATAAGTCTTATTCCCAGGTCTTTAAACATTTTTGTTGCTTTGCAATGCAGTCTTTCCAACCTGCCCATATCCTTCTTGAAGGGTAGAGCTCAAAATTGGACACACTGGTCCAGGTGGGGCTTCACCAGTGCTGAATAGAGCAGGAACATCACTTGTGTTGATTTGCAAATTACACTAGTAAGACAAACCACGATGCTATTGGATTTCTTTTTTCAATTAGAGCACATTGTTGGCTCATATTCAGCTTAAGGTCTGCTGTAACCTCCAGGTCCTTTCCTTCAGTAGCCTAGCCAGGCTTTCTCCAGTCTGCATTTATGCATGCAATTATTCTATCCCAAATGCAGGACTTAAGACTTGACTTTGTCAAATTTCATCTGTTTGATTGCAGACCATTTTCCCCATCTATCCAGGTCAGCCTGGATCCTAGCTCTGTCCTCCAGAGTGTCTGAAACTTCACCCAACTTGGTGTTATCTATAATTTTGCTAAATATGCACTTAATTTAATCATTCATATCATGAATGAACATGTTGAACAGTACCAGACCCAAGACAGACCCCTGGGAACCCCACTTGGTACCTCCTCCCTACTAGGCATTGAGCCACTGATGATTACTTTTTCAGCATAATGATCCAACAAGTTATATATCCACATTACAGTACTTTTGTCTAAGCTGTATTTTCTTCTCTTGCTGCTGAGAATGTTGTGGAGGCTGTCAAAAGTCATGCTAAATTCAAGGTATATTACATCCACTGCTCAAGTTAGTCAGACATAATTTGCTCTTGGGGAATTCATGCTAGCTGTTTTTGATCACCTTGTTCTCCCCCAGGTGCTTCACAACAGACTCCTTGGGTACGTCTACACATGCATTTACTCCAGTCTAGTTTTACTGTGCAGTAAGCTACAGGTGGAGTTACATTGCCATAGTGACATACTAGGGTGATGTAGCTCATTGTTATGGTAATGTAGCATTGATGGGAACAAATCATGACACCGATGCTATGTCACTGCAGCAATGAGATATGTTGTTATAGCCTGTCACTATGGTGATGTAGCATCTTAAAATAACTGTGTACTGCTCAGATGGTGAAGTAACAGCTGTTACTGTGCCATCATATAATACTTGCTAAAGGAAGTAGTAAATGATGGTGCAGTGACAACGTTGTCATAGGGGGCACGTGTAGATGCATTTACAAACTCACCAAGGGGGACCAGTAGGAATTGGGGGAGGCTCTGTTCCCCTGGGCACCACCTGGGGTTACTAGGAATAATGGCCACAAATTGTTAGAGAGAAGGTTCAGGCTGGACATCAGGAGACATTACTTTAAGTTACGGCTGGCAGGCTCTGGAATGGGCTCTCAAGTGTAGTGGAATGGACTCCCAACTCTCTGGAATGGGCTCCCAAGCCAGGCTCTTGAATGGGGTCCCAACTCTCTCCTACCTTGGGGGTCTTCAAGATGGGGCTGGACAGATATGTGGCTGGGGTGATATGATCCTGGCACCCATTTCTGCCTGGGGCAGGGGGTTGGACTGATCTGTTTAGGTCCTTTCTGACCCTAAGTACTATGATACTATGATACTACTATGCCCACTAAGGGTTTTTGGGTAAATGTCTACAATGTGGGGGTTAGTGAGAAGATATGCACCCAGTGCCCTGCAACCCTGCAATGGGCCCTTGCCACCACTGGGGGGGGGCTCCAGGCTCCCTTTGGGTGCTAGCCTAGGGGCTGGCAGGGAGCAACAAGCCAGGAAACAGCTGTCTCCTGGCCCCTGAGGGCTGCCAGCTTCTGGGGAGGAGACATTGTCTCCCTGTGCTGGTAGCACGGAGCTCCTGGCCCTGGCTTCCCAACAGGGGCGTGGGGCTTGGAAAGAGCTGCAGGGGAGGGGCAAGTCCCAGGCCCTGCCCTGATCTGCCAGTGGGGCAGCTAGCAGCTAGCTTACTGATAGCTCCCCTACCAGTGCATTGGGAAGGGGGCTGGGACTTACCCCACCCCTGCAGCTCTTTCCAAACTGCTGCCTTTATCACCTAACTGGAGCACAGGACTGGGACCTTCCGCTGACCAGGACAGTTCCCAGCTATCCCCAGGATGTGTGGGAAGTCTGCATGTTCAGCCTGGAGCTGGCTGGGAACTGCTGGAAACAGGGCAGTCCCAGCCACCTTCAGGCTACATTTGCTTTTGCATGCAGCCCAGGGCTGCCTGGGAACTACCCCAGTCAGGGGCAGGTCCCAGGCTGGGCAGGGAACTGTCCTCTTGAAAGGTGCTCCCAGGCCCTGCTCCACAATTGCAATTGTGATTACAAATTCTCAGCCCCAGGTTCCACAATTGCAATTGAGGAGTGGCAGCTGGACATTGTAGGGCAGGGGCTGGGGTGCTTGTTCCATGCCTAATCTGTGAGCAGGGAGCTGGGAGGGGAACAGGCTGAGGAGCTTGTTTCCCCTCAGCTCTGCAAGCATGGAGTTGCAGGGTGGGGAGGACAAGCTCCCCAGCCCCCACGAGCTCCCAATGCTGGCTGTGTGACTGTGGGGCCTCTTCTGGGAGATGCTTATCCCATGTGGGGCTTAGGCTGAGAGAGAAGGGTCTCCTAGCTCAAGTCCCCAACCGCGGAGTTTAGGCTGGGAGATAAGCATATCCCAGCAGTGGCCTGGTGGCCATGGAGCCACTGCTGGGAGATAAGGCTTTCCCGGTCACTCACTCCCTGATCACGATGGAGGAATATGGGCTGCTCCCTGATTGTGATCTAGGAGCGGGGGATGTGAAGCTCCTTTCTGCCGGGGCAAGGGGACGTAGTCCACACCCAGGCTCCTGCAGTGGAGCCCACCCCGGCAGCAAGCACCTCCCAGGGGCAGGTATCAATCTCCTGCCTCCTGATGGATGGCTAACTGGGAGCAGATTTTGTTCCTGGTCAGGTGTCTACATGAGCACTAAGGTGCCATTACTAATGCCAAAGAAATTTGCTACTTGCATTTGCAGGTAGCAGTTTTACTTGGTATTAGGGAGGTTTATTGAGAAGGTAAAGCATGTGAATGTGTAGACACGCTTACTTTTCAGTAAACTATGCTAATGCAAAGTGAAGTGTCTCATGTAGACACATCCCTTGAGGACCTTCTCCGTGATCCATAGAGCAACAGGCTGACTGGTCTATCATTCTCTGTATCCTCTATTCTCCCTTTCTTAAATATGGGCACTATATTTGACTTTTTTTCAATCAGTGGAGACTCACCCAACCCCCACAAATTATCAAAGAGGATAGCTATTCCTCATTGACCCTGGGGTACATCCCATCTGGCCCTGCCAACTTGAAAACATGTAGCTTTTTAAAGTAATCACTAATCTATTCTGCCATTACTCTAAGCTGTTTGACTCCTTCCCTATCTTTTCTGCCAAGGGCACTCATCATCTGATAGCTGTGAAGACTAAAGAAAAAAGGCATTAAATACTTCAGCCTTGTCTGCATCATCCAAAACTAGATTGGCTTCATAAAGGACCTATGGTTTCTCTGGTCTACCTCCTACTTTTGACATACTTGTATACTCCCTTTTATTACTTTTTAGGATCCTTGCCAGTCACATCTCAAATTGTGCCTTGGCCTTCCTAATTTTCTCTCCCTGGGCTCAAACAATACTGTTACTATGGCTAAATTTCCACTTTTTGTAGGATTCCTTTTTGAGTTTCAACTCATTCAAGAGACTTCTGCCTTGCCAGGCTGGTCTTCTGGGGCCTTTGCACATGCCATAAAATTAGCCTTCAAAGCAGCTTAAATGCCCTTTTGCACTGCTTTAATTCCATTGCTGTTTGCAAGCTCGGCAGCATATTCCACTTTAATGGCACTGTTTTTTCCACATTGGTGGAAGACACACAATAGTATCTTCCACTATTGCACTTCTGAGTCTCCTGCTTGCTTGAAAGGGTCTCCTTGAAATACAGCCAGCTTGATGTAGTCCTTTAGCTCTCAGGCTTGCTTTCTGAGGAATCCTGCATATCATTTCCCTGAGTTTGCTAAAGTCTGCTTTCCTGAAGTCAAGTGTTTTTATTCTGTTGCTCTTCCCTTTGGGAGACCTTCTTCCCCTTATGATCTTGAATGCTATCATTTTGTGGTTTTGTCACCCTGTTTGCCTTCTACCTTCCCATTCTCAACCAATTTCTCCCTGTTTGTGAACAACAAGTTCAGAGCTTCCCTCGTAGTAGGCCTCTTTACTATCTGTATCAGAAAGTTATGCCCAACACAATCTAAGAATCTGATGGACTGTTTGTGCATTGCTGTGCCTCACTCCCAGCAGATGTCCAGATAATTAAAGTTCCCCATGAGAATCCAAGATTTGGAAGCTTCCTTCAATTGTTTAAAGAAGTCCTCGTCACCCTCCTTCTCCTTGTTTGGTGGTCTATAGCAGCTATCTACCATAACATCTCCCTGCTGTTCTCATCTTTGACCTTTACCCAGAGGCTTTTAACAGGCCTGCCTTCCACTACATACTGTACCTCAGAACATGTGTACATCATTTTTATATACATGGTAACATGTCTACCTTTCCCCACCATCATTTAGAAAACTAAATGAATAGTTTTCAGGCAGCATCAGGTACTCAGACTACATAAACTCACGTATAACCGTGGGCACAATTGTTTGTAAGTGCATCTGCTAAAATACAGCTTGGGGAGGTGGCCGTGCTCCCAGACCCCAGAGCCTGAAAAAGTGTCAGGCAGCCCCCGCAGCCGTGAGCCAGAGGCTCTGTCTGTGTGGAGCCCGGAACCAGGGGCTGTGTCTGGGTGGTGGCCTTTGAGGTGCCAAAGGGGGAGGCCACAGACCCCGAGGGGACCCTTGGGTTGTGGCACGTTCCCATCCGCATGATGCTGCTGGTAGGCTGGCTGCGGCTGGGACTGTCTACCTTAGAGGGCTCACAGGCAGGGCCAGGGGCCTCCTGCTCACCCTCCTGCGCAAACTCCCATGTTAACTCATGTGCCAGGCAGAGAAGTGTGCCTGTTTGCGCATCCTGTTCATGAGGCTGCCATCTATGAATCTCTGAAAAAAAAACTTTCATTGCCCCTATTGTCTGATGAATGCTATAGTGAATGCTACCCTCTAGAGCTATCTAGAACTGATATTTTCCGCTAGGTCTGTGCCTTAATTCATGGTATCATGTCTACGCGATATACATTTTAAAAAAAGGAATTTTCTCTTTGGATTCTTTGCAGTCTGTTTACTTAATAGCTAATAAGTCATGTTTTTCAAATGCATTATAGATGTGACAAAGTGAAATCTTGTGTACATAATTAATTGCCTTACAAAATGTTTCTTTTCCACTCAGACAAGAATCCCAGGGAATTAAATACACAAAATAATAATCTGACTAACTTAACTGTATTAATATTAATGAGAACCATTTTCATCAAGAGAATAAATACACAAACTAGGACATTTAGAGTAAAAGTTGACACTGCATTTCCTTACTTCCAGGCCACCACCAATTTATAATTCTACACATGTTCAGATGGTCTACTTTGCAGTGCTCACTGAATTTGAAGAGCTGGAATGCAAAAGGGAACCTTGGCTTTTGTTTCACAAAAAAGTGAGTTTCTAGCCTTTTTCTTTGCAAAGAAAATGTATAGCAATCTAAGCCTATGCCAACCAGCTGCTAAAACCAAATACTCACTGAGGAATATTTAGGGGTTGAACTCAATGATCTACTAAGGTCCCTTCAGATCCTAAACATGTATGAAATCTATGAATTTTCCTGAATAATTTTGTAAATATCAAATGTTGTTCACAGTTGTCTCACAGACACTCAGGACAGGGCCTTGCATTCTGGAAAAATGATTGATTTTTCATTTTTGGGGACAAACGTCTAATCAGTTTACATCACAAGGAGGCAATGATGCCTGAAGTACTACAAGGGACATATAAGCCTCTGCCCCAGCTGAACCACCTCTCTTGCTTAGCACATAGCCTGATCTCTGTCCATGAACACCATTAGTTTAATTACTAATAACAAAGGTGGTTGTGTGGCTTAGCCTTCTGCACGTAGAGTAGGGTTTGAGCACGGGGAAAAGAGTTATTGTTTGTGGGCAAGCTGATTACAGGAATGGGCGTTAATGATTATACATTTTGAGTGGAGAGTTTTAAGAATTCGCTGGCAGAAATATGTAGCAGCTCTGCCCACCATTTCCTTCTTCAAGACCCCCTCAGTGAAGTAGCTTACTAAATATAGATGAAGGAAGTCAATTTAGTCCCTATGGTCAGCGCAGTTCTTGCTGACATCAGGGTCACGTGACTAAGCTGTGGCTTTAACTTTCTGTTGAGACGTTTCTAGAGCCAGAGGCAGAAACAGTTTGGTGGCAACACAAGTTGCGAGAAACAGTTGCAACACAGAATATGAACTCTATCCTGACTTTTTGCTTTACTTTTAGGCAGTTTTTCTGCTAGCTTTTTGTGGTTCTGTCAATATTTGCTGAAAGCAGTAATAATAATTATGTTCAAATAAACATATGCTAGGAAAAAAATAATCTGTCCACCACTCCTTTCTTTTTCAGTGAGGATTAAACTAATCAGGGGCATTTACACACATGCTCTGGGAGGGTGGGGACAGTAGGGGGCCTTCAGTGAACCAAGGCCTTCAGTGCCTTGAACAAGTGCCTTCACTTCTTAGATTTTTGTGCATAAGGCAGGCACTACCACACAGCATCAATCTATAGCTGTGGTTCATTTATAACTACAGTTTCAGGAAACCTTAGCAAATGTATGCCCCTCAGCAAAACTGGATTTCTATAGCATATAAATGGATATCCTGGATCATTTCTGAGGCAAATCTAGATGTCCAAGAGCCACTGTAATTAAAGCACCTGGCAAATCATGTGTATCAGCATCCTCCTGCTAAAATAATGTCAGTTGGTGGCACTTTAACTAAAGCTTGTCAAACAAGCTTTAGCTAAAGTGCCCCAGCTACCATTTTTCAGTATGGGGACACTTATACACATGATGCAGGAGTCTGTTAGAATGCATTGTCATGCTCCAGCAGACTCAATTAATCAAGTCCACTCTGACGTGCTGTAATTACAGTGCATTGGAGCAGCCTCGATTCATGTATATAAGCTCCCCAGAAGTCTGACACTTCTGAATGCTTAGAAAGGTGAGAAAATACTGTTTACAGGTCAATAAAAACTAAAGCTGAACCAGGTGCTCTTAAATAAAATGAAAAGACTAAAATTAAAGAGTTGAATTGAGCTCCAAAGAAGTAGAACAGATAATTAAAAAAAAATACTTAGCAGCTATTTTCAGTATTCTTGTGTTTGTGTGGAATCATTATTCTAGGGCAGAGTTCCCAAACTTTTTCTTACTGCATACTCTCTTCCAGATTTACCAGATGCCTGCATGCCCCTACCAGCATACGGTTTATAGTTTAACCCCTTAAATGCCTGTTATTTTTACAACAAAAAGTAAAACCTACCATTATGAGATTTCTCCTGTGTACCCCAGAGATGTCTTGTGCAACCCCAGGGGCATGTGTGCCACAGTTTAGGAACCCCTGTTCTTGGGTAATGTAACATTTGCTCTTTTAGTACACTGAAGGCCAGCTGCTATTTTTCCCTCAAGATATCTATGTGATGATGGCTAGAAAATGATATTTAGAGATTTACCTTTAGGAATTGGCTTGTAGGTAGTGTAGATATTGAATTAGAAAAATGGTCCAGGGCAACAGCAAAGGTTAATTGGTTTCTAAAGGCCTGCTTGTGACAAAGTTTCCTTCAAGGCCTACTGTGTCTGAAGCCAGCAGATACACAGGCTGGGAAATTTACACAGTGTTCCTTAAAAACATTAACAGTGTACCCATAACAGAGATAAGAAGGCTAGTTCACAGAGACCAGCTACAGAGCCCTTGGGATTTCCAGTTTTGGTGGAGAGACAAATTAGGAGGCTGGGGCATGCCCAAAATAATACACCAGTAAATAACCAAATTAAGATGTGTGCATGTGATGGGTTTGGGAAACCCATCATTTGCACACAGGAATATGTCAGAAATATGCAGACAGAACAGAACGTGAACATTATGATGGCCACAGGGAAACCAATCAATGGTACCTAGATGAAAAGTAATCAGGATGGAAAAGAATACAAAAGGAGGGATTTTAGAACAGCAAAGGGTCCCTGAGGTGGGAATCTGAGGTCACCATGGACTGGGGGGCACACCACCAGCCCATCGTACCCACCATACTGCGTGGGGTGGGCCTTGGACCTCAACCTCCAGGCTACTGACATCTGACCTTCAAGAAAGAACCACAGGGTGAAGTTTGTGTATTTCCCCCTGTAAACCCTAGGACCATTAGATATAGAATTGGGTGGCAGTGGGAGGGCAGGGGATATTTTGTTTGCCTTGCCTGTATTATTCTTATCTGCTATCACTGTGTATCAATAACATTTGCCAATTATCAAATGGAATAAATCGTGGTCAGTCTGAGAGTTTGGGTTTGCCTGGAACAAGGTACCTGGGTCATAAAACCCATGCCAACATTTGATACTTATATAGCTGATATCCATCAAAGTTACTAAAGCTATTTCAGTTTCACCCTTCACAACAACTTGAATTGCAGTAAGATGTCTAAGTTCCTTGCACATCTCCATTTAAGCCCTCAGCACATCTAGACTTGCCTCAGAAGTGATCCAGGACATCCATTTATGCTCCATAACAATCCAGCTTTGTTGTTGAGGGGCATAGATTTGTGAAGATTTCCTGAAACTCTAGTTATAAATGAACCACAGCTATTGATTAATGCTGTGTGGTAGTGCTTACCTTTTGCACAAAAATCTAATTGGTTCTGGGCCCACCTCACTGTGAAGTGGGTTTGAACTAGCTCTCCTGCACCCCAGGAAATCATGCTAAGCACCATGCTACTGAGTAGGCAAGGTCAAGGGTATTCTCAAAGGCTCCTGTGACAGGCCCTCAGCCTAGTCAAGAGGAAAATATTGATGGAACTAGAAGAACAAGTAAAAAGCAGCCCAACGCTGTAGGATAAGGAGAGAGGAATCTTTTGTTCTCAATGCTAGTTATGCATTTTATAATAAATAGTTATTGATGAAAATGAATTATACAGCATGGGAACAGAGACATGGTGAAATTGGAAAAATCCAACCACTGGTCTTTTGGAAGAGGAGGGGTCTGTGTTTACATTATACTGAAGTTATACAGCTCTCTCTTAGGTAGACACACTGGTTCAGGTAGATATCTTTCTGTTATGTTACCAGAAACAAACTATATCATGACAGGACAGAAGCATCTCTGACTATACTAAGGCTTTCAAGTGACAGGAACAAGACTGGCATGCTTCTTGGGTGAGATAAAATGTGTTTCTGGAGAAAATTAGGATCTTCCTTTGGAAGCACACTATGTTCTCCACTGAAAGAACAGGAAACTACCAGTGAGATAAGATCATCTCCCCTTCCTTGAGCATGGTTCACAAGGTTGTCAACCCAAGACAGTTTTTTTTTACTGACATAAGGTTTTACTGACATATTTTAACTAACGTGTTTTACATAATATAAATGTAGTTCTTATGCCAGACCCTGTTTAAGACCTAGGTTCAAACCATAGTAAAAGAGTTTGGATATCACTAAAAAGTTTGTAGATTATAAGTAAAAGAAATATATTCTCAGATTGGCAACCCTATTTGACTGCAGCAATGGTTTTAGACCATGCTACCTCTAGCCTAGGAACTGGATGAAGCACATTCAAATAAGAGTACTTGGAGAAAAATCCTGCTTTAAGAGTGTAACCTGTACAATTTATAGGTGAGATTATATGACATGAGGTCTCAATGACATAGGAGAACTCTTGCAGTTATATTTTCCAAAAAATAATAGAAACTAATGTGACAACCTTAGTTATTATGCTGTAATACCACAGATGTAATATGAGAGAATGTGAAAAGAATTAAAGCAATTTGAAAATGGAAAAAAAGAAATAAATGTTTTGCAGTCACATTTTTCAAAATGAAATACTTTTTTGGTATTTTGTTTAGTATTTGGCAATTTGGTTGATAATTGAAAATATAATTGAAATCTATTATGAAAAATTTAAATTCAGTTGAAATCAAATCTGATGAGAGAAACTTGTTTTAAAAAAATGTTCTTACCAGTTCTAATTCCCTTCCTTCTTGTTTCCTTTGCTTCCTTACCTAGTTTCCATAATATTCATTAATGTTAATTGACAAAATTGTAAAAGGTCCATTTTTTCATGATTTTGTTCATTTTTAATTTTTATGCAATAGACAAAATGTGAAATATTGAGGAAAACGTACTTTCTATTGTTCAACCAGCTTATCTCATTGATATGACTCTTTAGGGAGTTTTTCAATTATTCCATATAAAATACACTACAATGTTGTATGCCAGAGTGACTCCCAGGTACAAGAGTGACAAGGATAGGATCCTAATCCTTTGGGTGCTGGCTGCTCTGTTTTCACCTGTAGTCATTTGATTTGCATAGGACTTGTAAGTGCGTAACACCTTTCTAAAATGAGTTTTACAAACACATAGCCTATGTATATCTTTGTTTTTATGTGGCAACTGGTTTTCTTTGGTCAATATGAAATGCCTTTTGGCACAAAGGGACATGATCATTAGCTGTGAACATGGTTATCTTACAAGTAAAATCTGGTCCTAAACCATTTCAGACTGTATTTTTAAGACATGGTAAAATGGATCTGTAGTAGGCCTGTGCGAATTCCTTCAGATTCGGCCTATTTGGGGGACAGTGATTCAATTCAGTGATTTGAAACATTGTCCTGAATCAATTTGGCTGAATCTGATTTGGAGATTCCCCTGCCCACTCTCAATGGCTGCCCCACCCGCTCTCCCAGCTCCCAACTCTTTAAAAAAAAAAAAGCCTGCACTCATCAGCTTCTGCAAGGCAGAGCGGCAATCCCCACTACCTCATACCATGTTGGGGACTCTGCCATGAGCTCCTAGCCCCCATCCACTCTCCCAGCCCCCCTATGGCTGCCCTGCCATGAGCCCCCCAGAAGTCCTGCGGCCATGGCAACAGCTGGTGAGTTAAGGCTTTATTTTTTTAAAGGCTGGGAGTTAGGGCTGGGCGAGGCAGCCATGGGGGTGCTAGGAGAGTGGGCAGGGGTTGGGGGCACTCAGGAAGGCTGAGGGAACAGGCAGGGGATGGGGCCTGGCAGGGGTCCCCCCATGGTCCCATCCTGCCTCCTCCAGCCCCACCTGCCCTGACCCCTACTTATAAGCAAAAATTTTTCTTAATTAATTCAGACAGATTGGAATCGATATGGGCCTTTTAATTGGTCACCTGATTTGATTTGGATTTGGAGATTTGGCTACTGAAATGGGCAGAATCTTCTCCAAATTGAATCAGCACCTGAAGCTTTGCACAGCCCTAATCTGTAGTTGTCTGCCAATTTATCACTCAGTAAAAAGGCAGTCCCTTCAGGATTAAATAGTTCTTGTTTATTGTTATGATGTATTTCGAAGGAAAAAGCATTTCAGGGAAAGCTGAGATATCCGAGGCTGTAGTTATTGTGTCTTGGAAGGTATCAGTCACTTGATACTATTTACATCCACTTTAGCATTTCTAAGCCTATCAGTTTCAAACCAAATACACCCTCATTGTTTAAACATATTATTGTGAAAGGAAGATAGGAAGCATTTGATTTAAAATTTAAAAATAAAACACAAATGATTTCAAGTAATTCTGGGGTCCTTGCCAATCTCATAACTCATAGTTTCACATTGTTTCATTTAATATTCATAACATCTGTCTCTGCAGATACACAGGAATATAGAACAGGATCTAATAATGACATAAAATATTTGCTCATGTCATTGTTAGTATAAGGGACTGATGAAAAAAGTATAATTGACAAATAATGTTTCCCACTCACAACATAAGTAGGAAAACTCATATTTCAAGTTCATTTATTTGAATATGTCTGAAGGGAGAAAGATGGTACTGACTACACAGAAAAACAGGGAAGGAAAATTAGGTCTTGCATTTCAAAATGCTGGCTGTCATTTTTAAAAGCAGAATAAGGAAGACTGGAAAAAGGTATATAATTGTTAAAATCTCCTTTCTTCAGGAAAGGATCAAAGTTTACGATATTTATTTGACTGTAAGATGTCCCTGATTATAAAACAACCTCCCAATAATTAGATTCTATAGATGAAAAATTTATAAATTCGATATTATTTTCTGGGTATAGAATCTAATTTTGGAGGGTTGTTTTAAATTTGTCCCCTCCCACTGCTACAACAGGAAAAATTTTTTTGAGGGTCTTTGCCCTCTGTCCCTCCTGCTTCTTTCCCCTGCACCCCCTTTCACCCTCCTTACTGTCAAACCTACTCATGCTGAGCTCATGGAAATAAGGAGCAAATTTGAAATAACTTACCTTGAATAAACATACCTGTAATAAGTTGCCTATAGTACCAATAGATGTAGTTCATCCGGACTTGATACATTTTATCTTTTTTGAAGCTGCTGCAGGTTTTATCACGGGTACTTTGGGGGTCGGACTTGATGATCTACAAAGTCCCTTCCGACCCTACTTCTATGATTCTCTGGCTTCTACTTCATAAACACACTTTTAAGTAGCACTTTGGCATCTACTTATGTATAA
The DNA here is from genome assembly GCF_001723895.1 of Crocodylus porosus. Lineage (NCBI taxonomy): Eukaryota > Metazoa > Chordata > Crocodylia > Crocodylidae > Crocodylus > Crocodylus porosus. The sequence goes on along the minus strand of NW_017728909.1, from coordinate 32,002,199 downwards.
AAGAAATATTACATTTTTCAGTCCAATTCTGAAGGTTTATGATTTAGTGTGTAGTTCATTGGGCTGGGCCACAGCAGTTTCAATACCATTTTAAGCCATGGTGACCCCACAGTTTAGCACTGCTACGTGTGTGTATTAACTGCAGATCCTCCCTGACAAAGGATTCATGTTCTAATTAGCTCCACCCATGACTGGAAACTGGTGTTCTTGCAATGAATCTGGGGCCCTCCAAAAATTATATGCAGATGAGGTGTAGGGTAACCTGATCCAGCTTCACCTCATGGAGGGTGGGGCCACACTAATCATATGACAGGTTGAGAAAGGGGATGACACAATTCTGGGTGAACTGTTTGGGGCCCTGTTTGGTGATGTTTGCCAGCCATTTAAGGCTGGTAAAGATACAGGAATCATGAAATGGGAAAGAAAGGCACAGCTCAACTATGGGCGTGAAGAGGAAGTCAGAATGTGTTCAATGTAGTGGCTCACCATGACTTTAAATTAGTCAGTGCTGAGAGGGACTGAGCTCAATGGACTCTACCAGGTATCTTATTCAGATGGGTTGCATCAACCCATCTTTGTGGCTAAGAATGCGCTGTGTGGCTGCAAGCTGCACGCCAGAACCTGGCAGCTGCGCCACAACGCTGTCCAGGACCGCCTGGTGTGAGCCATCCCGGCCGGGGGGGGGAGATCTCCGTGAACCGCACCGTCCTGGGCTGCAAGAGCCAGGTGCACCCCGACATCGTCGTCACGGACCACGAGGCCAAGAAGATCATGATGGTGGACGTCACCATCCCCTTTGAGAACCGGCGCCAAGCCTTCACTGACGCCCAGGCTTGCAAGCAGGAGAAGTACGCCCTGCTGGCCAACACCCTGAGGGGCCGCGGCTACGACGTGATGGTGGACGCGCTCATCATGGGGACACTCGGAGCCTGGGACCCCAGCAACGAGAGCGCCCTCCACGCCTGCCATGTTTCCCGCCGCTACGTCAAGCTGATGCACTGCCTCATGGTGTCCAACACCATCCGCTGGTCCCGTGACATCTATGTGGAGCACATCACGGGCCACCACCAGTACACCAACCCCTCCAGACGAGCCACCGCCGGAGGACGCCGCCCCCTGAACAGCCCCCCCGCTTCACTTCGCGTCAAGAGGATTTCGCCACCACGGACGACCCCGCCCCACCTGAAGAGGACCCCCGTGATTGGACTTTATGGACTGAGACACTCTCTCCGAGCCACTTTCTCCAACATTGCAGACCACTGTAACGGGTATGTGTGTATCTATCTCCTTTCCCTCTCAGCGTCGCGACCCCCCCTCCCCTTCCCCCTTCCCACAACCTCCCACCCCCGGGCTTAGTTGGCTAACATTGTATCATATGTAACCTAGTCGCGTTCCCCTCCTCTCCCCCATCCCTCGATTGTTAGTCCCTCGCTCGGGTGCTTTGTATTTCCATCTCAGTTTTGTCATCTTTTTCCTGGATTCCCCATCCAAAACATCTACTAATAAAAGTCAATCTGTTTTTGGTCCCAAGGGGTGTCTGGACTGGTTCTGGCCCTCCTGGTGCCAGCCTGGTATTGCAGTAACTCCAGACCTGGTGCCAGTTACCTGCAGAAGGAACATCCTCCATTTTTTAAGGGTCATACAAGACAAAAAGTTCTCATCAGTGTGTTTGCCTATTATGGGCCATGTACCTTATAGTCATGCTCAGTGTTGTTTCATTTAATCAATTTCATAGGTGGCTTCTATGACATAGCACATGCTGCTTTTAGCAGGAGTTCAAAGATAGATGATGTGTTTAAAGAAATTTCCTATGCAAATGTAAGAAGCAGAGCTTTTTCCGATTCTAATTTGGGGAGGGGTCCTTGTCTTATAGTTGAGTAAACATGCTAAATCTAAAGTAGCGTTTAATGCTTGAGAACCCAAACCCCAAACTAGGATGCTCACAGTAAATTATCTAATCCCTGAGCTGGTGATCTTAATACTATACTTGGGCATCAATCACTGATTTAGACAAGTGATTGTAGATACCTAAATCAGCATCTAGGTATCTAAATGAGGTATTTAGATCCCAGAACAGATAAACTACCTAAATTTAAGTATCCAAGTTTGATCATTAGATTTTAGTTGATAAATATGGCTTTGAAAATACTGATGGGTAACAAGGCAGAACTCTTGTTGACATCCCCTAAATCCATTCATTTTTATGAAAAGAGGAAGATTGTGACCAGCAATTTCACTCCTCTCATACACTGTAAATCTCTACAATAAAAGGCCTGCCTGCAGAAGTCAGAGCTGTCTCACAGGATGTCCCAGGACTATTGAATGAACTGCCACAGGAAGAGGTGCCATTTACAGAATTCTTCACCTTTGACTCTAAACACAAAGGTTAACGTCTTCTCACCTTGTCTGACAGAAACATATTACATATACACATGTGTAGAAATGCAAAGTGTGAAAAATCTAATCTGAAATATTACATAGTACACTTCTCTCCTCCAGAGGAAATGATAGAAGGGCCAGCACATGATACATGGTAATTAGCAAGAATTCTGCTTTTCTCTGCTAAAAAATCCAAAATTCGATGATAAAAAATGTGAGTCTTTGATTAAAAAATCCCAAATCCATGTTTTTCAATAATTAAAATGAAACACCACTATACATATAGGTATTAGTTGAACACAAAGTTTTATTTATATATTTACAATTTAAAAGTAATTTGGAAGGCTACCAGTGACTCAGTCGTTAAAATAAAATTAATTCTAAATACCTATATATTTTGGCATTTGATTTTGATTTTTTAATCATGGAAAGTCACCAGGATGCAGGTCCAATTGTGGCTGTGCCCCCACCGCTTTCTGCTGCTAAGCATCCCTGATATGCTGGTCCCCTCATTCCCAAGCTGTAGCCTCCTGCCCTGCCAGTGTCCTTCATTCCCAACCTACAGCCCCTCTCTGCATTCTGCCTCAGATCTCCCTGATAAGAAGAGATTTCATAGATTTCATAGACATTAGGGGCTGGAAGGGACCCCAAGAGATCATCGAGTCCAGCCCCCCCACCATAGGCAGTAAGTCAGCTGGGATCTAGTGACTCCAGCAAGAAATAAATCCAGCTGGTTTTTTTGAAGGAATCCAGAGTAGGTGCTTGCACCATCTATGGGAGGAGTTGTTCCACACTCTGTCCAGTCTAAATCAGCCTTCCTGGAGTTTATGGCCATTAGACCTTGTTATCCCTTGGGGAGCTCTGGTGAATGGATGTTCTCCCAGGTCCTGATGTACCCCTCTTATAAAGTTGTAGGCTGCCACCAATTCCTCCTTGAACCTTCTCTTCTCCAGACTGAAGAGTCCCAAGTCCCTCAGCCTCTCCTCATACAGCCTTCCCTCCAGGCCTTGAATCATATGAGCAGCTCTCCTCTGCACTCTCTCAATGTTCTCCAGATCCATCCTGAAGTAGGGGGCCCAATATTGGATGCAGTACTCCATCTGCGGTCTCACCAGGGCCAAGTAAAGTGGGAGGATGACTTCCTTGGTTTTGTTTGAGATGCATTGGTGGATGCACATCCAAGTTTGGTTAGCTTTGCCAGCCACTGCATCACATTGGTGGCTCATATTCATCTTGTGGTCAATCAAGACCCCTGAGTCCCTTTTGGTCATGGTGCTAGCAAGCATAGCACTGCTGAGCCTGTACGTATGCTGAGGGTTCTTCCTACTGAAGTGCAGCACCTTGAATATCTCTGCATTAAAGGCCATCTACTTTTGGTCAGCTGACCTTGAGAGTGTGTCCAAGTCAGCCTGTATGCCCAGCCTGTCCTGTGCTGTGAGGGCCCTCCCCTATAATTTTATATCGTCTGTGAAGTTGGCCAGTTCACATCTGACTCCTGAATCTAGATTATTGATGAAGATGTTAAAAAGTACTGGCCTGAGTACCGACCTGTGAGGTACTACACTGGTAACACTGTGCCACGTTAATTTGCTCCCTTCAAATAGTACTCTTTGGGTCCAACCCCATAGCCAGTTGCCTAGCCATCGGTCTGTATAATGATCTAGGCCACAGTTCCGCAGCTTAACCATGACGACATCACGGGGAACTAGGTCAAAGGCCTTCTTGAAATCTAGATTAATGACGTTCACATCATCTCCCTTGTCCAGGGCATATGTTACCTGGTCATAGAAGGAGATGAGGTTAGTCAGGAAAGAACTGCCAGTCACAAAGCCATGTTGGCTGGTATTCAGAAGCCTGCCTTCCATTAGTCTGGTGTTAATGGATCTCTTGACAGTTTTCTCCATAATTTTTCCAGGGAGGGACATCAGACTGATTGGTCTATAGTTCCCCAGCTCATCCTTCCTCCCTTCCTTGTGATAGGGACCACGTTGGCTCTTTCCCAGTCATCTGGGACCTCACATGAGCACCATGTTTTTTCAAATATCCCTACCAAGGGAGATGCAATGATGTCTGCCAGCTCTTTCAAGACCCTTGGGTGCATTCTGCCTGGGCCCATGGACTTGTGATTGTTCAGTTTTTCAAGGTGTTCCCTCACCTCACCCACATAAATTTTGGGCCTGTCACCTGCTCCCAAATTGGTTTGTGCCATTCCTGGCAGTGTGATTCTCATGGGATGGTGAGAAGCCAATGAAAAAATGTCATTTGGGAGATTGGCCCTTCCTTGGGCATCTGATGTCAATTGCCCTATTGGATCTCTCAGGGGCCCAATACTGCCTTTGTCTTTTTACTACTTCCCACATATCTAAACAAGGATTTTTTTCTTGTCCTTGATCCTTGAAGCAAGCCTATCTATTTGGCAGCGATGGGGCTGTTTGGGATGCAGTGGGGGGGAGAGTCCAGATGTCCAGGCTCCCAGCACACCCCCGCTCTAACCTCCCCATCCCCATGCCCCTCCCAGAGTTGGCAGGAAACCCAGGCTGTCTGGCTGGCAGCCTGTGTGTGCTGTTGCTGGGGGCTGATCTCATTTGAATCATCACTGCCTAGAACTCCTGGGACTGGTGTTTGGAGGGTGAGGTGGCCCCAGACCCCTCAGTCCCCCATTCCTTGCCTCCAGTTGCATCATATTCCCACATTGATCCTGACACCTACTGGTTTCCCTCACTCTTACTCACAGCCCCCTACCTCCCCCAGCCTTGCCAGAGAGGGCCCCCACCCTTTTGAGACCCCCCCCCGCTTTCTTCTACCTCCAGCCCTCCAGGCCCTACTTTCTTCAAAATCTGAAGGAAGCAAAGTGAGTCTGAATCATCCCTGGCTGGTCTCAGATTCTCTGGCCCTGCCCCTGCCTCTCCCACCTCCCTCTCCCCCTTCAAACAGGGATTAGGGTTTTTGCAAGCAGCTCATTGCAGGATGGAAGTCTACTAGCCTAAAGAGAGCTGTCTGCAAAAGGGAAAACCCACAGTTTTCTGCTCAAAAGGGAAAAAATCCACATTTTTCTCCTTTAAAGGGGGAAAATCTGTGTTTTCCCACAGGAAACAGAAAACCTGGATTCCTGGTAATTATATTGCTGAAATGTGCCTGGAGACTATTATAATCAGTATAGTACAAGGATCTAGTTATAACAACATTAACAGTCATTGAGAGAATCTGTATTAGTAGAATGCACTATCAAAGTAAATTATTGGTAGAAGTATTACAGTTCCACTAATGCCTATGAAGAAATCAGTACTGTACAAATGTAATTTCAACTGGTGTTGTAAAAGTGCTCTTAAGTGAATCTGGCTCTTGTAAGATTAAATGATAACAGCATTTGCTTGAGCAAGGCAAGGTATAGGCATGTACTGGACAAGCAATCATTTGATCAGTTGTATCTCAGCTTTGAAATACAATACTCCTTCTGTTTCCAAATATACCAGCAAATCCAGATTAACCATCTTGAATATTTAATTTTTTTTATCCTGCGTATAAAAAAAATCTTATGCTGCCTTTCAATATAAGTTGTACATAGATACATATCTTGGAAAATCATGTATGTATGTACTGACAGGAGAAAGGGAAACATGAATGAAAATAACAACTGAGCAGAGTTACGCTTGAGTAAAATTTATTGCTTCAAAGTTATTGCTGCCCTGCTACACATAAAGAAAGTATGACATGAAGCTGCTCTTGGCAGCTATAAATAATCTGAATGTTGGGCTTCCAAGACTGAAAAACAAAGCTGGGCCCAAATCATAACCTTTATATCTGAACAACTCAAACTACAAAATAGTTCAAATGCTGAACCCTGATCCATATACAAATCATACCAAATTAAAGGACCCATCAAGAATGAAGCCCCAAATTAAGACTTACATACCATTTAGATTAGACATTGATAGTATCTCAAAGAATCATTTTGACTAAGCAAGATAAATTTTGCTCTGGTTACATGGTCTGTAAATTGTGTTCATGGAATTTCCAACAGGCATAATTATACTCATTCTTTTTAACTATCAATCTAACAACCATTGTATTATTTCTGAAATAATCAGTTGTGTGAAATATACTGATTTATTCTACATCACAGTCTTTTGCATTAGCCGTCAGTGAAGTAACTTAGGGAACTGACAGTCATGCAGCTCTGTGCTATAATGCATAGTGCTTTACAGGAAGCACCATGAGTTAGCAATACCCCTGACCCAACAGATGTACACTATTGTGCCAAGGAGTTGGGGATCGAGCTCCAGTTTAGAGCATCTGTGTGTCTGTATCCTCTCTCTCCTAGCTCTCCATCCCCCACTCTCCCAGCTCTGGTTTTGTCTTCAGGGTGGGAGGGTGGAGAAGGCAGGGAAGGGAGCTGTGTTTGGGGTTTGCCCAGCCTGTGCTGGAGGGTAAGGCAGGTGGATTGGAGTCCTGCACTTCTTATTTTGCACCAAGAGCATTTCAGAGGATGGAGGACAGGCATACACTTAAAAAGTTTCCATCTAAATAGCAAAATTTGTACAAATGCGTAATAATAACTTAGAGAAGTGGTGCTCAATTGTTTGGCCCTGCAATCCAAATGAATGGCACAGGGTCTGCCATGAGGCTGGATCAGATTCCATGTGCCAGGATTGGGCCCTGCATTGTCCTCACCTGGCCTTGTATGCCTTAATTAGGCTCCACATAGCCTCAGCTGGTTCCCATGCACCAGGATTGGGTCTGGGGCCCTGCACTTTTCCGATCTGGCTCTATGTACTTGGATTGGGCCCTGGGACCTTGTACTGACTCTGCATACTGGAATTGGGCTCTGTGTGCAGAGACTGGGCCTTCAGGATTTGTGTCACCCCTTCTCAGCCCTGTGCATTGGAATCAGGCTGCACTACCCTATCCAGCTTGCAGGGCTCCCTATAGCAGTGACAATGCTTCCCTGCTGCCAAATTTTCTGACCCCTGGGAAGACCCATGGATTCAGTGATATAATGCTAAGGACTGGATCTAGCCCACAGGCCAGGAGTTAAGAACCCCTGGCTTAGATCCAAAATCAGCCTTGTTAAAGTATTTATTTCTGTGTATTTTTTGCAGTATTTAATAATCAGTCCTTTCTAAACAACTACATTCCTTAATATAGAGAAATTAAGCTAGATGTTTCATTAGAAAACACCACTGTGAAAATTCCACTTTCTGATTCTATTTGGTCTGCATGTCATAGAAATATCATCTGTTTTGTATATACAACTTATGTATTAAAATATGTATTATATACATATGTGGTCAAAAATATAGCCAAAAAGCTTACATGTCTTTTGAATTACAGAGAAGAATAGAAAATATGTTCTACACCAAAAAGTAGTTTAATGCTGTCATCTGAACAAGCTCCATTTAATTACTACCCTTTTCAAGTAACCATTACTCATCAGGGTGACTTCGTTTATTTCAATTACTAGATGCAGTCTTTAATCCAAAGAGTTGCACCCTGAAAAAATATTATTGATGGTGTCCCTATTTATGGAGAATAGGGGGACCAGAAAGAAAATTTATGACTTGAAGACATAGGAGGAGAGAGATTTGGCTGGGGTGATATTATCCTGGCACCTGTTTCTGCCCGGACAGGGGGTCAGACCCGATGATCTGTTTAGGTCCCTTTTGACCCAAGTACTATGAGGAAAATAAAACTTAACTCTGACACATAGTTGGTTGCAGCCACCATTATTAGTCTGTAAGTGTAAGACCCTCATTTTCTTCCTTTGCCTTTTCCCTTATATAATTCAATCTATGTAGAAACTGCACATTTAATTATGGTTGTTTTTTAGTTTCCTTCCCCAGCCACCCTAAGCACTCTCCTGCTTTCTCCCCCTCCCATTCTGAGACAGCACCAGAGCTAGGAGAGTGGGGGTCAGACTAGAGGAAGAGGCTGAAGGCACAAGCCTCTCTCACTGGATCAGCTCCAGAGTGGAGCTCGATCCTCCACCTTTCCAATCCAACAGCGAATGTCTGGTGGGTTGGGAGGGTCAATCTAGCTCAGTGGTCACCAATGAGTTCATTTTGATTGACTGGTGGATGACAGAGCCTCTTGAAGTCAATCCTGGGCTGAGGGAGCTGAATGCATGTGTGTGCTCCCACCACCAGCCCACTAGGTGGGTTGGTGGGGGAGAAAAGGGGTGGAGGCCCCAGAGGACATTTGTAGCAGAGCTTGGAGCACAAATCCCATTCTGCAGCAGGATCTGCCTCCGCTGTGCACAGATCGGGGGGGGTTCATGCCCCCCCAATGCAGGGTAGTGCTCGCAGCTGCAGCAGCTCTGAGGTAGGGAATGGGGCAGGGGGAGGCCCTGCACAGCTGGCATAGGGCAGGGCATAGAGGCAAAACTGGCTCACCCAGGGGACATGGGGAGGGGGGGCACACAGCCTGGGAGGCATGGGGGAGTGTGCCCCCAGATCTGCATGCGGGAAAGGGTGGGCTGTGGGCTAGGGTCAGGGCAGTGCCAGTTCTTCCAGGTTGAGCTACGGCAGTGGCAGCACTGGGAACAAGGCTGAAGTGGGAGCATAGCTCCCCCAACTGCCACTCCTAGCACTGGTGCTGCCCACCCCAAGTGCAAGTGTAGGCCAGGCCTGGTGACAACAGGCCAGTGCAGCCTGCCCCTCACACCCCAGGGCTTGGGGGCTGGCAGGCATGGGGGAGGGCAGGCTGCAGCTGTGGGCTGGAAGGCTGTCAGGCTGTTCTCTTTGCCCTGGCCTGCACTTGGACTTGGGGTGGGTGGCACTGGTGCTGGGAGTGGCTGTTGGTGGGGCTATGCCCCCCCACTGTGCCCTCATTCCCAGCACTGCTGCCACTGCAGCCTGGCTGGGAAGAGCCAGCACTGCTCTGGATGCAGCCTGCAGATCCAGGGGCATGCACCCCCCCCCACCATGCCCTCCTGGGCTGAGTGCCTCCCCACCCCATGCAACCCTAACCCTAACCCTCCCCTCTCCTCTCCCCACAGACTTACCATGCCAGGCCGGGGGGGGGCGGGGGGAGGGAGAGGGTAGATCTTTGGTTCCTTTTAAATTCCTAAAGTGATCACTGACCTAAAAAGGTTGGACACCACTGGTCTAGCTCATGGCACTTTCTGTGAAGCACCATTAGTTAGGCTGGGGAGCTGCATGTCTGTCTGCACCCTATATGAGTGCCACCCATCCCCCCCTCCCAGCCCCTGGCTGCACAGTGTTAGCACTGCAAGATCTCCACTCTTCAGGGCCTCAGGATTCAAATGTCAGTACATGTGACTCTGTGTACATTTTTCCACCATGAGAACAAATTTGGGAGAACTCTCCCAGATTATTTGACTGTTTTAAGAAGCCTTAGTACACTTATTGTGCTTGTTCATATACCAATAGTGGCATGTGCAATCAAGGGTAGCATTTAAGAAACAAAAATTTCATGCTACATGTAGAGCAAGATGAGCTATGAGCAATATAGATTTTAGATACTTATTCAATCTTTGTTTACTACATCTATCTGATATCCTCTGATCTGAAGACTGGACCAAATTTCACGGCTTTGCATACCTTGCTGGCATTTAAGAAAATCAAATAGGGTACAAAGGCAGAATTGTCTGATGTTAATATTTCCCCTTTTAGTTTCATATGAAACAGGGAAAACCAAAAATAAATTAAAGAAAGGCTAGATTTTGAGTGAAGTCATTCAAAGTTGTAATTGTATTAAGACAATATCACTAAATGCACATCTTGTACTTTTAGTAGTATACCAAGTTTCTTCATTGTTCAAAACTCCTTACCCTGGTATATTTTTAATTTTGTTTTCCCTTGGGCACTAAAAAACATTTTTTAATATGACAAACCTTAAGTATTTAAATGAAAAAAGTGTGCATATAGAACTGTTTTTTTCTGCATCCATTCATTCTTTTATTCATACAAATCCATTGACCATTAGACATCAAACCTAAAAATGTGGCTTCAATTTTTCATGGAAAAAAACTACAGGCACTTTTACACATGCTCTACAAGTTGGGGTGGAGTTGGGGCACACTTATTTAGAGTGGCTCCAAGTGCTTTTGGAATTAAAGCTCTACCATGTCTTCTGTATCAACATCTTTATATTTAAAAATGGTGGTGGGGGCGCTTGAACTAAAACTTGTTTGACAAGGTTTAGTTCAAGTGCCCCTGCCACCATTTTTAAGAGTGGGGACACTGATACATGAGATGCAGAAAGCTGCTGGAGCATTGCAATTGCCACACTCCAACAGACTCGATTACTTGAGTCTGCTCCGATGTGCTGGAATTCCAGCATGTCAGAGCAACCTTGGCATTTCAGTATATGTTTCCTCTGCATTTGTGCATGTTTGTCCACCAATATTTTAATATTTCTCTGGGGGTATTTTGATTCTAGAAAATGCGCTTCTGGCTGGAAAACTAGTAAGAAGAATTCTGAAAGAATTCTGATTGTATATTCTTAATATTAGTACAGTAAAATTGGAAGGAAGTCTGCATAATCCTAAGGATTTGTCATATAATTAGCTAGTAGTTAGGTGATATGACTTCTGAATACTAAATTAAGTTAGAAAGAGCTGGAGTAAGTAATTAAGAGTTGAAGACCTGCCAGTATTATGAAGACATGCCAGGAAATAAATTCGTCAATTGGGTATTGAATATGGGTTAACATACAGCTTATTCTGAGAATATGGGAGAATATGGGTTAACATACAGCTTATTCCAAGAAGTACATGTTCACAAATTAACACCGTCTTTTTATTTAGTGGACATTCAAGTGGATTGCACTAACAGTCAGGGCTGTCCTGGAGGGGTGGAGGCGAATTGGGGCAACCGCCCTGGGCCTCACGCTTTGGGGGGGTGGTCCTGTGGAGCATGGTGGAGTAGTGGCAGCACAGAGCTGGGCAGAGCAGCAGCTCCACTTCCAACTGCTCGCTTTCCCCCTCCTCCCACACCCCGCCCCCCCGCCTCCAATGCCACCACTTCCAATGCCAGCAGCAGCTTCTTCAGTCCAGGGCCGTGGGATCACAACAGGGGCCCCACATGGGCTGATATGCCCCAGGCCCTGCACCCTGCTCGGGTCAGCCCTGCTAACAGTACTTTATAGGTGAGAGTGATCAATTTTACTGTTAATTACAGTGTCAGATTCAAAGAGCTCCAGTAATATGAACATTGTACAACAAAATTTGCAAAGATTATCATTATGAAGGAAAACTGGAATGGTTCTTCTGGACAGGATATAAACAGGCTGAGGGAGTAGTAGAGCCATGACTTCAGCTTGGCCTATTTGTTTGGATTTTCTCCTTGACCAAAACACAGGCATAAAGGACACAAAACTTTGTGAAGAATTTGTCCTGTTGTTCTATTTTATGTTCAGTTTACAATTTCCAGTTGAAGCTTATAAATCCATAAATGAAAAATACCTGATAAAGTACCAGCCATCATACTGTTAGAAATAGAATATTGTTAGAAATGTGCATCTTGCATCTTGCACCTGATAAGAAAGAAATACTGCCAAGGACTTTTTCTTTCTCAGCCTTGCCACAGCCTTTCTCATGCTAATTGCAGTTTCTCCCCCTCACCTGCCTTAAGTCTTTCTCATGCGGATTGCAGGAGCCAAAATTCAA
>NW_017728909.1:31967828-31990092 GCF_001723895.1 Crocodylus porosus | reverse complement strand
ATGCGAGAGGTTATCGGAGAGGGGAGCAATTCAACTTTTGTCTACACCCCATTTAGTACTTCAGATTTATTTAGCTGGAAGAATCAGAGCCCCTCTTTTCGTGAAGACCCTGAAAAGATGAGGGACCTGTTTCGATCTATTGGACAAAACCATCGACCCACTTGGGCAATTTTATATAAAGTATAACTCCCCCTCCTCTTCTCCCCTGCCTGCCCTTCCTGAACAGTTTGTATCCATCCATGACAGTGCTCCACTCATTGGAGCTATCCCACCAAGTCTCTGTTATTCCAAGCACATCATAATTCCATGACTGCATGAGGATTTCCAGTTCTTCCTGCCTGCTTCTGTGTATTCTTATATAGACACCTAAGGTAACTGGCCAATTACCTTACTTTCTCAGGAAGAATGAGAAGGCCTCTCCTGTTGCTCCCCTCCTGCTTGTACTTCCTTCAGGTTACCCGCTTCCCCACTTACGTCAGCGCTTTGGTCTTCATTCCCCAGTGAACCTAGTTTAAGGCCCTCCTCACTAGGTTAGTGAGCCTATTTGTGAAGCTGCTGTTTCCTCTCTTTGTTATGTGGATCCCATCTTTTCTTAGCAATCCTTCTTCTTGGAACAACATCCAATGGTTGACAAAGCCAAAGCCCTGCTGGTAACACCATATGTGCAGCCATGCATTGATCTTCAGGATGTGTCTACCCCTTCCTAGACCCTTCCCCTTGACCAAAAGGATTGAGGAGAACACCACCTGAGCCCTTGTTTCCTTCACCCTTGCACCCATAGCCATGTAGTCACTTTTGATCTGCTCAGGGTCACCCCTTGCGGTATCATTGGTGCCTACATGGATGAGCAGCATGGGGTACTAGTCAGAGGGTTGTATGAATTCTTCCATGACATCTTTGATCTGGGCTTTGGGCAAATAATAAAAACAATGAATAGGTGAAATTCTGTATTAAACCTAGCAAAATTTATTTTGAGTGGGTGAAATTTGAGTGCCAAAGTAACTAAAGTTCCAGGATAAATTTATGTAAATAAAAAAATGCCACTGATTCCTGCTAAGAGCCTGATAGCAATAGAATAAATTTAAACAGTGACCATGAACAGTGAGCTTCTCAGACTTGTACTAAAAATTGTATATAAGCCAGATGGATAATCCCCTGTAGCATTTTGTGATTTTCCACAAAAAGCTTTGTTTGATTTATGGCTGAAGGTGAGATGATTCACATGGATGTGTTCTCTCAGATGCTTCACTAGAAAGGTCACTTGATAGCTTGGTGAACCATTCTGGCCATAAATCAGGGGCTATCTTTCACTACAAGATAAGGAGCAACGTATTTTAATCACTACCACCACATAGGCCAATGTTCAAAAAGTTGATTAGGTATCTCCTGTAGCACGTTGAAGTGTTTAATATTCTGATGTGTCTGGTGTGCACAGAGGATCATGCGACATGCAGCTTTGTTTGAGAAGAGACAGCATTGCAGATGGATACAAAAATCATTTATATGTGTTTTCTATTTGATTTTAAATTGAATAGCGTGTGATGACTGTCTCATTATTCTATAGCTCCCAAGTTAAAAGAATAATTTATGTAGATACAGAGATCTATATTAGAAGAGGATTTTTTGCCTACACAGAGAATTTATCTCCAGGAAAAAGTTAGCTGTTTCTCCACTAATAATTTCCGGGCTTTTATCTCCACGAGGTATTATAGATTCCCCCAGTGGAGTTAAGGTAGAAGACACAGTGTATCCTTTATATAGGAAGTTTTCTAGTGAAGACAAAACTTCTACTAGGATCTAAGAGATCTTCCATTAGTGCAGACACAATAACTAAGGAACCTGACCCATTCCATGTATAGTAGTTACCTCAAATCCTATATGACAAAGCATAACTGGCCACATTCTCATGTGGTATATGTAGGTCCATGTAGACCCCTCAAAGTATAATTCCAGCTGCTGAAGATCTAGCCAAGAAGGCCAAATACTTCCCCTACATATTTATCATTAACTTCAACAGGAATTGTACAAACACACACATAATGGCCACTCACCACTGAAAAGTCAGATAGTTGCTAATGGGCAAATTCAAAGTAGTATCATGGATCAGCACTTTAACCACTGTACTTTGAATAAAATAGTGCTAATAGTTGGCAAATATTGACTTCCCTAAACACTCTACAGGCCCAGTATTGTTCTCATTTCCAATAGCATTTAAATTCATGGTCCAGACTCCAGTGGGAAAAGTAAACATTTATCATAGTATAAACACAATATATAAAATCAGCAGACTTAGAGAACAGTCTGAAGAGAAATCTGAAATGTGTGGGCAGTTATACATGAGCAGTGAGGTGGCTTTAGTGCACTGTAATTATGGCACATCAGAGCAGACTTGGTTAACAGAGTCCGCTGGCACGTGGTAATAACCACACACCAGCAGACTCCAGTGTCTAGGGTATCAGCATCTCTCTGCTTAAAAATGATGGTGGGGGCACTTTAAAGCTCATTCAATGAGCTTTAAATTAAGTGCCCCTGCTGCCATTTTTAAGGGCAGGAATGCTGATACATAAGATGCTCCAGGTGCTTTAACTAAAGTTGTTCTCAGAGCCACTCTAATTAAAGCACCCTCTCTCCCCTCCCCTCACCACTCCCTGAGTATGTGTATAATGCCCTGAACTTCACTAAGCCTCTTTGCCATGAATTGATATGGTTTTAAACATGTCATATGATTGCTCCAAGTCATCAGTTGCAAAAGGAAAAAGGAAAGGGAAGCTTTTTGTTAGAAGATGTCAAAGTCTCCAGTGATCAGATTCCTACCAATTTTGATGAATCTGTTGCATAAACAGCTATTAAGATTGAAGATTTAAACCAGAATTTTAGTTCTTATTGGGCATGTCTGAAAGTGACACTTTACTAAGCAGTAGCATAGTTTACTGCACAGTAAGTGCTTCTGTCTACATGTGCACACTAACTGCGCAATAAATGATCCTAATCACAAGTAAATGTTTTAGTTTACTGCACAGTAATGCATGTGTAAACATGGCCTGGGAGCAAATTGTGCCACAGTCATACCTACCACTAGGTGGCTGGCCTGAGGCTAGCACCAGGGCTCTGGGCTGGGAGCTTCTCTTGCCCCAGGGTTATGCTGCTTCTATGGCAGCCCCTGCCTCAGGTCTTTAAAAACCTGCAGGCATTTTGAGCCCTGGGACACACCAGCAAGTAGCCTAAAGTGACTCCAGGCCCTGTGTCTCCTTTGGTAGCCCATAAGCTAGCCTCACCAACCTGCCTGCACCCTGACACCAGTGCCTGGCACTGTAGTGCCATGGGACTGCCAGGGCTGCACCATCCAGGCCTGCAGGATGCTCTGGGCTGCTTCAGGGTTCTGCAGACTCCAGCCAGGCCTGCCAGCACCCAGGTCAAGCTGTAGGCAACTTCTGGCTGCCAGGACCAGCTCCAGCTGCCCACAGACCACCCCCAGTAGCCTGCTCCTAGCCTGTAGATGCTGTGGGGCATTGCCTCAGCTGCATGACTATCAGTACTATGCTATTCCCCTGTGCTGGGTGGTGCAGGCAGCTGCCCAGGTCTGGCAGCAGAAGGACAGAAAGACAGTGCAGGACCCCTGATGGTATTGTTTTTGCCCATGCCCACTCCTCTGCCCGCCACCCAGGGCCCTTACTGGTCCACAGAGAAGACTGGTGACCTTATGGTGTTGTGGGGCATGGTGGAAGCGTAATGCCATTTCAAACGGGGTGGGCGCTCCAATGCCCACTTCTATGAGAAGCTATCAGGCCAGATGCAGGAGTGTGGCCACAACTGGTCAGTGTTGTAGTGCCATATAAATGTCAATGCATTGTGGATTCAGTGGGTTTCTATCACCATCAGGCAGGGAGTGCCTGTAAATCCATGCTCTTTATGCAGAAACTGATGGACATCCTCATGCCCTGAGACCCAGGTGGCAGCTGTGCTGTCTTCAGCAGCACAGGTGGCCTGCCAAAGCCCCAACCCCACCTGGCAGTTTTGGTGATGTGTCACTAAGGCCTCCTGCTACCCATCTTGCTGAGCTCTGTGGCTGCACCCTCCACCAGCAGCCATAGAGCCCAGGCCAGTGCCTGCAGCAACAGCGTGGCAGCCCCCACCCCTGCCACAAGACATGGCTGGCCATGACACTGCTAATCACCAGCAGCACCACCTTCTCCTTGTTGGGATCCCTGGTGGGGTGCCTGCCCGGTGTGCCCTGCTATCTGAGGACACTGCCCACTGAGCTATTCATTGTGGCCCATAGCTGTGACCATGTGGAGCCACCAGCCATGCCAGCCCAGCCACGTGGTAAGCCCTACACTGTGGGAGAGGGCTGTCCCTACACTGGCCCCTGCCTCTTCCCCTACCCTCAGTCCCTGTCTTTGCCCTCCCTCCCTGCCCACACTCCCTTTGCCCTGGGTTCCCCCCACTGCCAAGAACACAGAGTGGTGCAAAACTTCTGAGGAATGTGATGATGCTGGTCGTGATGTCCTTCTTGGCAGTGGGGGGCAGATACATGTAGCATAGCTGCAGATAGCTCTCCAAGCAGTGGCAGAAGTTGTTGGGAAGCTCAGGCTTTCCCCCTGTGACACAGTAGCTCAGGGCCCCATGCCAGGTGCACAGGTTCACCTGGAACACTATGGCTACCAGCAGTTGCAGGACATAGTGGGTTGGGCACATGTTGGTATATGCAAACAGCTCCTTATGCAGCACCTGGGGCATGTGCAGCAGGAGAACACTTAGCACACACTGGCAGCATGAGGGGAGCTGGCTGGAGGCCCCTAAGGGGAGGGCAGGAGTGCAGGTAGCTCCTCATTCCACTCATCTGGGAGTCCCATGCCCTCTGAGCCTGACCACTGTGGGCTGAGCAGCAGAACTACAGAGTGGTTGGCCTTCAGGAAGAGAGGGAAGGAAGTGGGGCCTGGAATCATGACAGCAGGTGCAGCTGGTATCCTGGCTTTTTCCACCCTGGGAATGGGAGGGAGAGGCAGGCTGCCTTCTTCCAGCACCCAGTGGCCTGATGGCCACAGGGGGGCAGGTGGGGTTGCGGTACTTGGTCAGTGGCCACCTGGGCCCATGTCTGCCCAGCTGACTTATCATGGTCCCTGGGCATACCCAACTCCCAATCTGAGGCCAGGCAGTGCACAGTCCGTGGTGCAGAGCATCTTATTTCTGAAATGCTGCAAACTCACACAAACAGCTTCTTTCTCAAAGCTCTACAGGGCCTGCAGCTGCAAGCAGAAGAGGCCACACATAGCAGCTGGGATGGGGCCTCAGGGTTGCTGCCACCCACAACTAGCGCCCTGAGGATGCACCAGATCTGCCAGAGGAGGACACTGAACAGGACCTTCCTCCTGAACTGCCTGGTCACAGCTTCAGAGGACTGTCTGGGGGATGCTCAGACATGCTGGGTGGAGAACATGGCCAACGAGGACAGGTGGCAGGCAGAGGATGTGACCCATGTGGATGCAGATGGGTCACACAAGGAGGCACAGGACCATGCAGACAGGGAGCTCCAGGCTCAGATTCTGGTCCTGGAGGCCCTGTGGGTGTAGGTGGAGGCCATGTAGGAGCAGACTGCGGTCCTGGCCAGGGCACTGCAGACCACAGGCAATGACTGCTGTGTGCTGGACCGTTTCAGTCCTGGCAGTCACCTTCATGTTGCTGGCTGCCCAGCCCTTGACCCTAGCCCCACCTGGCAGCCACTCACTGCCCAGCAACAGGCCTCCACCTGGGCCTGAGAGGAGGGCCCTGAACTGCCTCCATCAGCCAAGAGCCTTTGGCCTAGCCCCTGCCCTGGGTTTGGCACCACCATCCCCCCCTGACTTGGGCCCAGGCCCACCACTCATCCAGGCTCCACAGGTGCAGAGCCAGAGCTTCCTGCAGTGGGACCAAGGCCACACACCAGAGCTGCTGGCCCTGGACACTACCTGCTGGAGGGGAGCTACCCACACTGGGGGAGGATCAGCCGCCATATCCCCTGGGTGAAACCCCCATGCACTACACTCACTGCGGCATGCGCACCAGCCAGGGAGCTGGCCACTTGCCCCTGGACTCTGCCCTTAGGGGTCCCCACACCATGGCCCCCCATCCCAGGATGGCATACAAAGGATATTGTATACAGTTTTCATGGAGAAGAAGGTGTTTTATTGCTGGTGGGTGGCGTGGGTGGTAGAAGGACTCTGTTTGTTGTGGGGGGAGGGAGCTCTGTTTGATGTGAAGGGAATAAAAACTTGTTCTCCTGAGACATGTCTGCAGTGAGCATGGTGTGGGTGTGGGCACAGGGTGTGGGAGTCCATGGGTGGTTGTGCAGGTGGACTACAGCAGGGAGTGCTAGAGGATGTGGTCTGCCACCGCCTCTGGCACCTGATGCTTCTGTCCCCACTAGAGGGCGTGCAGCTCTCCTAGGGCCTCAGTGGGGGGTGGCTGCTCCTGTTGCTGCCACCATAGGTGGTGCTCCCACTGCCAGGTGTTCTCTGCCAGATGTGCCTCCTCTGTCCAGACCTCACAGAAGAGCTCCCCTGGGGCCTCACAGATGTTATGTAGCAAGCAGGCTGCAGTGACCTGGAGGAGGTTGTTCTTGGTGAACTTGAAGTGGGCTGTCAGAGTGTGCCAGTGGCTCCTGAGGTGGCTGAAGGTGTGCTCCATCAGGGCATGGGTCCCACCCAGGCAGCAGTTAAAATGAGCCTGGCAGGGTTCCAGGTGGCCAGTGTAGGACTGCATGGTCCAGGGCACACAGGAAGGGTCCTTGATGAGGAGAAGTAGGACTGCCATGGCTTCCAGCTGCAGGTCCAGCACCCTCACTGCAAAGTGGCTGCTCTGCATCTGGGTTAGCAGGGTGAAGTTCCTGAAGATGCGGGCAGCACCTTCCAGCTGGCATTTACGTGCATGAAGCCCCTGCAGTGGTCCATGATGGCCTGGAACAACACAGAGTAAAAGCGGCTCCGGCTGTAATAGGGGCAGTCTCCATGGATTGGGCACCTGATAGGGATGTAGGTTCTTATCCAAGGTTCTGATGCATTGGAGGAATCCCAAAGCATGGAGCCTTACCACCACCATGGGATCATTCACATGGAGCAGTGTCCCCCAGCATGTCCTGGAAAGTGCCACACAGCTCCAGGATGCCCTCCCTGGTGGTGGCTTTGCCCATGCCAAACAGGTGGCTGATTTATAAAGGCTGTCAGGCATGGCCAGTTTGAGCGGGGTGAGGGCCAACTGGGTATCCATGTGGAGGGGCAGCCACATGCCAGTGTCTTGCTGCTCCAGGTGTGACTGGAGCTGCTTCAGGGGGTCCCAGAAGTTGTCCCAGTTCATACAGAATGCCTTCAGCCACTGTTCATTATCCCAGGTGTGCTGGATGATGTGAAGCCACCAGTTTTGAGTGGCCTGGTGGGCCCAGAGGCAGTGGAGTTGGATGTCCAGGAGGGTGGCATTTTGGATCTGGCCACGTGGATGGGGTCGAAGTGGCAGATGCACAGTGGTGGCCCTAGGACAGAACACGGTGGGTGGGCAGGCAGTCACTTCATGTGGGGGGGGCCCAGAGGGGTGACATGGCCATGGGTCAGCTAGGGCAGTTGGCATGGAAGGCCAGCAGAGCGAGCACAGCGGCCAGCAGGAGTGCAGGGTGCTAGTCGCTGTTGTCAGGGCAGGGGCTGGAGCAGTCATGGTGTGGGGAGGCACAGGTGGTAAGGAGAACACTACTGCATGCTGTCCCTGTGCTGTGCACACTGGAAATGTCACACTAGTATAATCTTTCAGGATGGAACTAGCTTTAAATGAAATTACACTATGCAAATGCAAATCTCTCTCTATAAAATATATGGCTTAATGCATTTTAAATGTAAAGTAATATAATATTTCCCAATACCATTGATCGTACATATCTCAAATTTGACCTCTCGGAACTGCTTTTATAGATTAAAATTCAAGCAGTACATTTAGCATCTTAATTCCAATACTCAAGAGAATTTTGATTAACTCTCTCCTTAAGGAAACATTTTGCATGGCCTTAACAATGGTACTGATCTTGTTCCACTGTAACTGAGTTTATCTTACAGAAGTCAATTTTTAAGAAGTGAATATCCCCCGTTCTTCTTCCTTCTGTTTCTGTGTGATGGTTAAAGCTATTTCGTGACTCAGCCAGCTTTAGTAACTGAATAAACCTTTGAATGTACAAAGAGAACTAAGGACATAATAACAGTCACATTTAACGCAGTAAAAAATGCTTGTGTAGAGTCATTGGCATAGCTGAGCATATGCTCAGCATGCATATTTAGTCATTTACTTAGAGTGGGCAGCAGTGCTAAGGAAAAGACAATCTGTCTCTGTTAATGAAGAAAGTATCTCTACAATGTAAAGTTGATTGGTACAAGGGTGAATTGTTTAATGAGTTAGGAACTGAGAAACTTGATACTGTTGTGACCAGCACTAGAAAGGCTCCTCTTCTGCCTGAGTAGCCTAGAGTCTTCTAATAATCAAACTACATATACGGTGAAGCTTGTATTACAGTGCTGACTGAAGTCTCCAATTAAACACAAATAATTTCTTTCAAATATACAAAATAATATGGGACCTCTGTCAAATTACTTTTTAATTTATTTCCTTTAAAGTATGCTACTATGTGCCTATGTGATTTCAACTGCACTGTAGGTAGTAGATGGAGTCTATCATACCAGTGCTAAGCTTTGAACAGACTAAGTTTTTCCTACTGAAAGGCTGGGTAAGTTGACCCATGAAAATCTGTATGCTGGTGAAGCTCAGCTGTGGTACCTGAAGTATTTTCTTTAAAGTCACCTCTGGTATCTCATTATATGCCACATAGAAATGTCCTTAGGATAGGGACAAATGAACCAGTCAGAGTAAATTAAAAGAGGCCTGGTAGTAAATGATGCCTTTGACATATTGGTATCTCAGAAACCTGGTAGAAGGATGATCAATGGGATACTATTATACTGGGTTACAAATAATATAAGAATGACAGAATACGATGTGTAAGCAGAGGAGTTATACTATATGTTAAGAATAGTATAGACAGCAACTGCAAACATTTTATTTAAAAGGAAATTATCATAGAATCCCTGTGCATAGAAATTAGGGTTGAATAAAAGGATGCTATTACTGGCCACCAGATCAGGAGGGTGAAGGGGAGTACAGAATGCTTAGGATGATTAGAGAAGCTGAAAAAGCAGGCAAGAATAGGGAGAGACTTCAACCATCCACATATAGACTGGGTAAACACCTCATCATAGCAAGATGCAGAGATAAAATTTCTGGATGTAATAAATGGCTGCTTTCCAGAACACCTTCTCTTGGAATTCACAAGAGGAAAAGCAATTCTGGACTTAATCCTGAGGAGCGCACAGGACCTGGGTAGCAGGCCAGAGGTAACTAGCCTGGTGGCTGAACTCACCTGCTCGCAACTCCTGTTCTCTGCCTCATACCTTAACTTGCCAGCTAGTCTTTAAGAGTTTCTAATTTAGGAGACTGGTGACAGAGATAGGGGGTAACATTTTCCTAGGTGTGCTACATTTCAGGCTCCTCTTTACTGCTCAGACTGTTAGGTTGGGTCTTTTCCTTTAAGTCAATTCCCCAGTTATGCCTTATGAGCAATAATTGTGACCTTCAGCCACCCCCATTGTAATTTCTCACAGATGTTGCTGTTTAACACCTGAGTGAGGGCCTTTCTCCCTCCTCACTGTTTGGCCCTCATGCCTCCAAAAGCTCTGTTGGGGTTTTGGCTTCCCCAGCCTCACTTTTGTTTGGCTAGGTCTCTTAGGTAGAGGTCCGCTGCTCTGGTCTCCAACTCCTTGGGGCCCCAAACCTCTCTCAATTTGGGGCGATTCATCCTACTATATCTCATTTTCCCTGTCCCTAGCAGGGCCCAACAGGATGCCTTTCCACCACACTGTGAGCTCCACCTCCCCTGATAGTCATATTCAGCCCACAGATTTAACTTTAAGATAAACAAATAAGCTGCTGCTTTTCAGCAGAAACTTCTTCCCTCCTGGGGTACAACAGAGTACAGCACACACACACAAAAGAATACTTTAAATGACACTTTAAATGAAGTCTTCTCCCTCAGAGTGCACAAACTTCACAGGAGAGGGGGATCTGCCCTGGCAGGTGATACTTCACTGACTCTGACATGTGGGTCACAGCAGGTTCCAGTGTTTGCAGCACACAAGCTGCCACATATCTGCCCTTCCCCAGCAGACATCTCCTGTTCCAGGTACAGTTTCTCCACCCACTTCCTATCTCAGGCTGAGGCTTATTTATTTGAATACTGTCTCCCCTTGCCAATTGCTTGCCTCCTCTTACACCTGTTAAGGATCTCCTAATCCTTTAATTACAGGGAAGCCTTCCTGCTGCTCTGCTTTCTTAAAGTGGCAGGACCCTATTTTCCTGATGTGGGTTCCTTTGCCAACCTGACCCGTCTGAACCCTGTCATAGAATCATAGAAAATTAGGGTTGGAAGAGACCTCAGGAGGTCATCTAGTCCAACCCCTGCTCAAAGCAGGACCATCTGCAACTAGATCATTCCATCCAGGGCTTTATTGAGCTGGGCCTTAAAAACCTCAAAGGATGGAGTTTCAACCATATCTCTAGGTAACCTCTTCTGTGCTTCACCACCCTCCTAGTGAGAAAGCTTTTCCTAATATCCAACCTAAGCCTTGCTGCAACTTCAGACCATTGTTCCTTGTTCTGTTATCTGTCACTACTGAGAACAGTCCAGCTCCATCCTCTTTGGAACCACCCTGCAGGCAGTTGAAGGCTGGTATCAAATCTCTTAGTCTTCTCTTCTGCACATTCAGTAAACCCAGTTCCCTCAGCCTCTCTTCATAAGTCATATGATCCAGCTCCTTAACACTTTCATTGCCGTCCGCTGCACTCTCTCCAACTTGCTCACTTCCTTTGTGTGTGGGGGGGCCCAAAATTGAACACAGTACTTCAGATGCAGCCTTGCCAGTGCAGAATAGAGGGGAACAATTAGTTCTCTCGATCTGCTGGCAACACTTCCATTAATGCAGCACAGTATGCCCTTAGCCTTCTTGGCAACAAGGGCACACTGCTGACTCATATCCATCCTATTATCCACTGTAACCCCCAGGTACTTTTCTGCACAGCTGCTGCTTAGCCAGTCAGTCACCAGGCTGTGACAGTGCACGGGATTGTTCCATGCTAAGTGCAGGACTTTGCACGTGCCCATATTGAATTTCATGAGATTTCTTTTGGCTCAATCCTCCATTATGTCTAGTTCAGTCTGAATCCTAACCCTACTCTCCACCATATCTACTGTACCTCCCAAGCTGGTGTCATCCGTAAATTTAATGAGGGTGCAATTCAGCTCATCTTGCAGATCATTAATGAAAACATTTAACTAAATCCTGGGACACTGCACTTGATACTGGCTGCCAACTAGATGTTAAGCCATTGACTACTACCTGTTGAGCCCAACAAAACAGCCAGCTTTCTATCCACCTTCCAGTCCATTCTCCAACCCATATTTCCTCAGCTGCCTTGTAAGAATGCTGTGGGAAACTGTATCAAAAGCCTGGCTAAAGTCAAGGTATTAATTACATCCACTGCTTTCCCTGCATCCACAGAACCAGTTATCTAATTACAGAAAGCATCAGATTGGTCAGACATGACTTGCCCTTGGTGAATCCACACTGACTGTGCCTAAAACCTTCCTTTCCTCCAAGCGCGTAGAAATGGATTCCTTGAGAGCCTACTCCATGATTTTTGCAGGGACTGAGGTGAGGCTAACCAGTCAGTAGTTCCTGGATCATATACCTTCCCTTTCTTAAAGATGGGCACTATATTTGCCCTTTTTTTAATCATCCAGGACCTCTCAAGATCACCATAAGTTTTCAAAGATAATGGCCAGCTCCTCTAGCACCTTGTGTGCCTTGTGTACAGTCTCATTGACTTGTACCCATTTATCTTTTCTAAACAGCCCCTAATCTTTTTTTTTGCTACTCTTGGCCGCATACCTTTTCCCCAAATTGGGTTGCCAGGTGCTGTAGTCTGGGAGCTGACCTTGCCTGTGATGACTGAGGTAAAAATGGCATTGAGTATTTTAGACTTTTCCACATCATCTGTCACTAAGTTGCCTCCTCCATTCAATAAGGGACCCACACTTTTCCTGACTTTCCTTTTGGTGCTGACATACTTATAGAAGCCTTTCCTGTTACCCTTCATGTCCCTTGCTAGTTGCAACTCCAACTGCACTTTGGCTTCCTGATTTTTTTATATTACTCCCTACTCATTTTTCCAAGTTTCTATTTCTTGTAAGCTCTCTTTTTTACTTTAGCTCATTGAAAAGTTCTCTATTTTAGCTCACTGAAAAGGTCTTCTGCCTTACTTGCTAGTCTTCCTGTGCACTCTCAATAAGGTTTCTTTAAAACACAACCAGCTCCCTTGTACTTTCCCCCCTCAGAATGGCCTCCCAGAGGATCCTGCCCATCAGTTCCTGAGTGAATTTAAGTCTGCTTTTCTAAAGTCCAAGTTCCTTACTCTGTTGCTTTCCTTCCTATCATTCATCAGGATCATGAACTCACTCATTTTGTGGTTGCTGATGCCCAAGTTGCCACCCACTTCTATTTTCCACACCAATTCTTCCCTCTTTGTGGGCAGGAGCAGGTCAAGAACACCGCCCCTACTTGTTCTCTGCAGCACTTGCACCAGGAAGTTGTCCCCGGTGCTTCAAAAACCTCCTGCATTGCCTGTGCACTGTTGTATTGCCCTTTCAGCAGATGTCCGGTGATTGAAATCCCTCATGAGAACCGGAACCTGTTATCAGGAAACTTCTTCTTGGTGTTTGAAGAAAGCCTCATCCACCTCATCCTGGTCCAAATAAAGGAGAAATGCACCAACAACATGGAATTGTAAAGCTACTGTGAGCTGTGAATTATTTATAAAACCAAAGGTGTTTTAATTTATATAAAGTAAAAATAACATTTGCTTGAATGTTTTAATGCTCAGAAGAGGTCCACAGAGCATATCAAACAGCTGCAATGCAAAGATGGAAAAGCATGCTGGATAATACATTAAGGCCGTTCCACAGGGTTCACTGTGTAGTTTTATTAGAAGGTTAGTCAATTGATTTGTATAGGATGGTTTGGCTCATCAACAAGTCTTGGAACAAGCATCATAGACTTGATTCTGCCTCAGGCAGAGGGCTGGACTATCTAGGTGACCTCTTGAGGTCCGTTCCAACCTTACTTCTCTATGATCAAAGTCCTCAGATACTGCAGTGAGGGGCCAAAGTATAAAAAAAGGCTATTTTGATGAATACCCAATACAGAATGAAGAATTAATAACAAATCCACTCAGAAAACTGGATGATGCAGGCAGAAGGTAGAGAGGTCCATTCAGAACATCCAATGAAGCAGGTTGTTTCCTATGAAAGCTCACAGCTGTCTGAACGAGGTAGTCTCGAAGTTGCCACCCTCTGCTCTCACTTCTGCTTGACTACAGACTAACACAGCTAACCACTTCTGTAGAGGTAGAGAGACTGAAGATGGAACCAAAAATCAAAAGGAATATATTATTAAAATACAAGATGTCCAATGGAAAATCTGCTATGCTATAAATTGATGTAACATTTGGAATTGTCTTACCTGATTTAAGATACCATTATTTAATATGGTTCTTATTTTTTTGTAGTTGACAACTCAACTTGTACGTATCCCATTCTGGACATTGTACAAACAGAATGTTACAGTCCCTGTCCCAGAAAATTTACAAATTGAGAAGGCAAAATGTAACAGACAAGAAAGTAAATGAGTCAGATACCAGTCTGGTTTAGCAGATTAGCTGTATTCACACTTCACAGGTGCATAAAAATTTATTAGCATTAGGCACAACAGTTGAATCTAGCCACCTGCCTAGTCATTATCACATGGTAACTCTCTCCAAGCACTACAACAGAAGTGAGTATTGAGGATCTGGTTTCAGCTGCACCAGGAAATCTTTGCATTACATTCCCCTTTCCAAAGTGAAATAGCATACAATTACATGCTCCAGCTTTTTGTCTTTATTACAAACAGAAGTTCAGAGTCCTTGCATCTTGTAAGATAGATGTGTCTTCACTATTCTTTAACTCTGCTCATACCTGCCCTAGAGTGCTATTAAAACCACAAACAAGAGTGAAGAGTTCCTTACCAAACTGCTTGATATTATCACCTATATTTAATTCTGTATTACATGTAGTAGACTTTAAAGCTTTGAGGGATAAAGTCATGTTTCCAACTATATGTCCTTGTACTTTGCATGAAGGCCTTCAGAGGCATTTTGCAAATACTATTTTTGCTTTGTCTGTTGTAACTGCTTTATTGCTACTCAAAGTTGAAGCTGAAGGAAGGGAAAAATATTGTCATGCCAGATTAAAAAAGATTTCATATCTATCCAGAAGTTGATTTTCAGTGAGAAAAACTAGATCAGAAAGTTGTCCATCGTCATTCTCTCCTTTTATGCCCCATTTTTTTGTCTCAAATGAAAGGACATGATATGTGGAAAAGCTACCTCCACAGAAATGAACAAACCATTTATGGAACCAAAAAAATAAGGTCTGAAAGTTTTTACTGAGACTGGCTATTTAGAAATCAAAGAAGATGTAAAGATTGACCATTGTGTTATCACTCCTAACCATATGGTTGCAGTCTTTCTGTCACTTACACAGTAAGGAAAAGCATACATCATGTGTAATGGGTCTTTATTCATGGAACATACCGTCTCTCGTCTTATGTGTCAACAGGGTCCTGCTTATGTATGTATACCCACACACACAATTCTAAATTTTGGTTACACAATTCCAATCACCTTTCTATCATTTTGCCTGTCTAAATAAGACTTTGCCTTTTAGGAAGAAACTTGGCTTCTGTGTAACTAAAACTCATGATGCTGATTACAGATGTGTTATACATGACATTTGGATTATGGGTCCATTTCAAAGTAATAAGAATTATAGATGTTTCCAGCTACTGATAACTTTCTTGTTCCTTTAATTTGTAATGGTGTATGTACACCCTTTATTGGTTTTTATTTCTCTCTTTTATTAAAAAGGGAGATAAGGCTGATGGTAGAAACTATCAAGGCAAAACCCTCCTCTCCGGTACTGGGAACATCCTTGCTTGAATTCTGCTGAACCAACTGCTTCCTTCAATGAAAAAATCCTTCTCAAGTCTCAATGGGGCTTCAAACCATCAAAAGGCATCATGGACCTTATTTCTGTGACCCAGCAGATTCAGGAAAATGCTAACAACAACACCAGGCACTATATTTGACCTTTAACCATGGTTAAGTTCTTATCAAAGTTTGGCTGTCCAGGAAAATGTGTCACCATCCTAACACTCCTTCCTGACCAGATGACTGTCTCTATTATATGCAAAGGCTCTGCTACAGAGCCAAACAAGTGTGTGATTGCACCAATCCTGTTTTCCACCTTTCTTGTGATCAAGATGCTCACCCATAACTGTCTGCCATATGGCACTGGCATCGAGTACAGTTGTAGCAAGAAACCTTTTTTTCGCCTGTCCCCCGCCTCCAATGTAAAGCCCTTTCATATGGCAAAAAGCCCCTTTTTGCAGCATTTGCCCCTCTTTGGGGATGCTTTCTCTTTTCTACCTTTTTTTATTTCCTCCCTCTTCTTCTTATAGTATTATTATTTTTTATAGAATATAAGGTGTACTTGTGATAAAAATATAGTTTGTAAATACTTTTATGGGTATAAAATAGTATTCTGCATCAGTATGTCCTGCCCTCCCCCCAACTGTATTTGGTCTATTTGTTGTATGTGCCATGGCATTTCACCATTTATGTTTTCTTTTCTATGCGTTTTAACTTTGTAACAATTGTACTTTAAGTTTAAAAGTAAGTTGTACCATGTAACAATGTTAGCAAGGGCAGGAATCAAACCACAACTTCTCTGTATGTAGCAGGTCCTTGAATGAATCTTGATTGATTGTGTAACACAGTAGCTAGACAGGATAACGAGGAACAGCAATTAACACCTACAAAACTACAGACTAAGGAGAGGAAAGGATCAATACAGAGTCAGGAACTCCCTGAAACATCACTGTTAAAGGTACAGAAGTCCTGGTTTGAACTAATCACATCAGTGAATTAATCAAACTTTATCAAAGGACTCCCAAGACTTTACGTACCTCTGGACGTGACCCCTCAGGCTGACAGCTGCCATCCAGTAACCACCAAGGGGGACATCCCATAAGGTCAATGACCCCTGGATTGGGTAAACCCAAAAATTGGGGTGTCATCAAAATCTGCCAGAGCTGGATAAAAGGCAGCCTCTGATGACACCCCAATTTTTTTCAGAGATGGATAAAAGACCCCCAATGGCACCCTCTCTGACCTGACCAGCACCCTGCCTGCCCAGCCAGAAGGAGCACCCAGCAACTGCCTTCTGAAGCAACATCGCACTGAAAGAAGCCTCGACTGGCCATCAATGGAGGACTCCAGCACTTGGGGATAGGTATATCTTGACATCGGTGCTTAATGTTCATAGCTAGCTACTGTGAGTGAGTGTTTGTGTGTGTGTGCGTGAATGTGTGTGTATTTGAGGGGATCACACCCAAGGTTTATGAACTAATTTTTGCATCCATCTAATAAACTAGAACTTTATGATGATCCTGTGATTTGGTCCTTTGTAGCCAACACAGTATCGGTGGGGACCTTTTCAATCTTTCCCACCTCCATGCCAAAACCAAGCTTATAATTGCCTTGATTGTGAAACTTCAGTGATTGTGCTGTAATTTTACATACTAAGGAGCAGCTACAAATGGTATTTAACTGCTTCTCTCAAGTACACCAGTACCTGGGACTGACCCTTAATATCAGAAAAATAAAGGTGCTTCACCAGCCTGCTTTGGGCTAATTAACTCCCCTGGCAAAGATCCTCACTGATGGACAGGAGATGGAGAATAATGAACACTCCACATACCTTGGCAGTCATCTTTCAAAGAAAGCCAACATTGATGAGGAGATCCATTATAGGATCTGATGTGCCAGCTCTGCCTTTGAAAGACTGTATCATCATGTGTTCAATGATCTTGATATCAGGACTTGAACAAAGCTCCTTTTATATAAGTCAGCTGTAACTCTAACTCTTCTCTACAGCTGTGAAGCTTGGGTGACCTACAGGGACCACCTAAGGAGCCTGAAATGCTTTCATTAGTGCTACCTCTGGAAGATCCTTGACATAAAGTGGGAGGATCATTGCAAAAATGCCAGTGTCCTCACCAATGCTAAAAACCACCAGTATGGAACCACTGATTATTCAATATCAGCTGTGGTGAACAGGGCAGTGTGTGCACATGCCTGATGTACATTTACCAAAACAAAGGTGAACATTAACAAGCGTGTCATCACAAACTGAGAAAAACTAGCCCAGGACAGGACTACATGCCAATGCCTTGTGAGAGAAGTTACATCTTACTCTGAAGAAAACTGTCTCACTCTAGACAGAAATGGAAAGAAAGGAAACAAGACAGAGAAATCCACAGGCCAACCCTCCCTTCAACCACCATCTATGGTGTCTGCCAGAGAGTCTGTGGCTCTAGGATTGGCCTTCTTAGCCATCAACAAACTCATCTACAGCCCATTCCCCATGGGGTGATCATCCTAGACTGTAAGGGACCACTGATGATGATTACACTCTTTATTGATTATTTCTCTGTTTTATTTTAATGTCAAACAATTGTCTCTTAATATTCTTTGTTTTGCTAGGTGGCCTTTTTTTCTATTAATGTTACCAAAAAAATTCCAGTATTGATACAAATAGCCCAGCTCTACTGATGGTATCAAAGATAGGGCTGCTAGTGTAGATAAGGTGTTCACAGGTGCATTTAGATGATGTGGTGCTTAATTGCTGATAGCCCCCTTATTTCCAATATGCACTATATTTATATCCTAGTTACTTCCAGTTAAATTCCTAAATTAAGTCATTGAAACTTGTTTTGGCTATTTATTCATAACTGCTTTGGAGTTGTGGTGGGTGGAGTGGGGGAAGAATAGGGCTTTAGTTTGCATAGATTTGGATGTGGAGATCTTTACACCTCCCTGAAAGAACAGGCTCTGGGAGGGTGTAGGAGCTCATCCTTGTGGATTATTTTGCAGAATCAGGTCTGTAACTGAACTTGCTAATGTTTCTCCATTATAAGTTTATGCCAGCCAGCCATCTGACTGACGATGATGAGACTAAGTCAATAGAGCTATTTTACACTGGCTGGCTGTCTAGACTTCTATTTTTAGCATTTTATACCTCAACTGTTATATCTATTTTCGTTCTTTGTATCGTTGTGGAGAGAAAAGGTGCGATCTTCCATTCTGCTGTTTCTAACTGGTGTAATTCAGAAATGCAATTGTATTTGTCGTAAATATCATAATGCTGTTAGAATATCAAATAATGGTATTTTAGTTGCTCTTTTTCAATTCTAATCATCACTAACTACCAAAGCAGAAACAGGAAAGGAAAGAAAAGAAGCAAAACAAACAACCATCATAAATGAATACTATTCTGGATCTAGGTACTTGGCCTTCACAGTCATTAATTTATCTACTTTCCCAGAGGGTAGGTCAGGGAATATGAAAATATGCTTCCAAACATACATTTATAGTATTTGCAGTGGCAGTATTCCCTCCAAGAATTTATGCCAATTATATGACTTCACGTTTTTTCACAAACCTTCTTTGCTTTTGCTAATTCTGACAGTTTGATCACCTACCCTGGATCTGATGCTCGCTTTAGACACAGAAGAGGTAGGAAACTTGTCAATACTCTTGTAAAGATGAGACAAGAAAGGCTGGAAACGCAAATTAGATAGCTTCACTTATGTTCAATGTTATTATTGAGCCTGAAACTCTGGGTCATTAAGATCAATGTGAAATAGCAGTATGTGTACTTTTAAATACATGTTACTATTTTATCTGCCCATATCCCTTCTGTATCAATGAGTAATGCCCAATAATTGAGCGATCAAATGATTACTGAACTTGTCAAGTAACCCAAGAAAAGCAAGTGAAATGTAAAATCAACTTAGACTGGATCTCGATGAAGCCCATTTTTATATAAGAAGTGTGATGGGGTGTGTGCAAAATGTAGATTTGGAAACACTGGGTGCATCTACACAAGACACTACCGTGCAGTTGTTACTGCACATTTATTTAGTACTTGTATTAGCAAGTACTAAATACATACACAGTAACTGGAGTTGATACCAAGTAGTGCCAGTAAACATCTTTTAGGTGACACCATTGTGCAGTAGCCTAATAATACTGCATAATAGCATATTAGCACTGTCTGTGCTGTGATGTGCTACTGCGCAGTATTTTCAGCTAATGCACAGCCAGCCTCTTGTGTGGACATGCCTACTGAAATATATTTGTTTAGTTCACATTGATCTTACCAAATAGCTCCTTAACAGGAATTGAGAAAACAATTCTAAAACCCCAAGGCATTTTGTTTTTCTCTTTTTATTAACTTCTTTGATTAGTTTGGTTTTGAAATTCTATATTTTTAAGCGTTTAAAATGGTTTAATATCCAAATATTTCATTTAAACCAAAAAGAGGTATTCAATTTAAATTAATAAGAAGAGATCTCTTACAGCACCCATAGTTTATCCCATGCATGCTCTACCTTATCCCACGCATGGTCTTGGCAACCAGCTAGTTGGAACCTTTTAAACAGAGAGGAATCTGCAAATATCTGTCCACATTAACATGCTATAAACAATCTTTGGTTTTTTAAGTGTTATATGTAACGTAAGTATTTAACTGGAAAAATATTGTCTGTATTAAGAACAGGAAACTGCTCAGACATGTTAGTTGCAGTGTAAGTATGTTGCTAGTGTTTAAATACCGTAAGAGTTGATATTTAAATAATACAACTTGGGGATCGTTTAGACATGCATTTACTCCAGCCTAGATTTACTGTGCAGTAAGCTATTACACAGTAAGAGGTTTTGGGTAGGTGTCTACACATGCAGGGATAAGGATTTGTTCACAGTTCCCTGCAGCCCTACAATGCACCCCTGTGGCCACTGGGGTAGCTCCAGGCTCCCCCTGGGTGCTTGCCTGGAGGCTGGCAGGGAGTACTGGGCCAGGATACAGCTGTCTCCTGGCCCCGAGGTGCTGCCTGCTGCTGGGGCAAAGACAATGTCCTTCTGCCCCAGCAACAGGGAGCTCCAGATAGCTGCAAGCTGCCCCAGTGGTGGATCACAGCAGGGGCCTGGGACCTGATGCACCCCTTCAGCTTGTTTTAAGCCCTGTGCTTTTATCACCCATTCAGGGCATGGGGCTGGGACCTGTCCCCAAACAGGACAGTGTCTGGCCAGCCCTGGGCTACATGAGGAAGTCTCTATGTGCAGCCTGAGCTGGTTGAGGATGGCCTGAAACAGGACAGTCTCCAGCCACCTCCAGGCTGCATGTACTTCTCTGCATAGCCTGGGGCTGCCTGGGAACTGCCCTGGTCATGGGTAGGTCCCAGCCAGCACCAGGCTGGGCAGGGAACTGTCACTGTGCAGGGAGCTCCACAATCAGGGGGCTTATTCCCTGCCCAGCTTTGTGAGCATGGAGCTAGGAGGGAGCAAACAGGGGAGTTTGTTCCCCCTCCAGCTCCATGCTTGCAGAGCTGGGCAGGGAACAAGATCTCCAGCCTGTTTTCCCCCAGTTCCGCGCTGGTGAATCTGGGTGGGGAACAAGCTACCTAGCCTGTCTCCCCCCCATCTCTGTGCTCATGGAGATAGGCAGGGAACAAATTCCCTAGCCCCCACCTGCAGGGAGCTCCCAGCCCCAGGTCCAAGACTGTGGAGCCACTGATGAGTGATGCTTATCTCCAGCAGCAGCTCTTTGACTACGGGGCTTCTGCAGGGAGTTGCTTGGAGCTATCTCCCACCCCCTCATAGATGGCTGACTGGGAGCCAGGTGTCTAAATGAGTGCTATGTGGCCATTACTAATGACAAGTAAATTTGCTATTTGCATTTGCAGGTAGTAAATTTACTCAAGATTGGGGAGATTTACATTGAAGTAAGCATGTGCACGTGTACACCCATGTGCTTACTTCACAGTAAACTATGCTAATTCACTATTAAGCGTCTTGTGTAGACATGTCCCTCAAGTGCTTAAACAGTCAAAGTCTATTATTCCACACATAAGAGTAGCTTACAGTATTAAAATTGACAGCTATTAACACCTTTAATTAAGCACCTACAAGTCATCAAGAAGGCATATTTCCACCTTTTCTAAAAAAATACTCACTCTCTTGCCTGTTATAAATACATGGCCAAAATGTGTTTAATAGCAAATCTGGAATAGAAAAACAGTGTTTTAACAGGCAACATAAAAATCTGCCTTAGTAGTTTATCATAGCTTAATATTTGATAGCATATACTTAGTAGTAGTTTTATTTTATAGTTATGTTAATACATTATTGAAACACACTACTTTGGGCATGAAAACTCAGAGCTCAAGAGAATTCTTTCAAATTACAAAGAATTAGTTGTGTTAGCAATACCCATGATGCTGTGTAATACTTATACAATTTAAGATTGCTATGTAACAAGTGATGATTACATTTATTTTTGCTGTCAGGTGGGTTAAAATTACTAGATTTTTTTTAAAGATCTGGAATAATACATATTTGTTTTGGTGACTGGCTGAGTAAAATAATCTTGCAAATACTTACTACCAAGCAGAGTACTTATTACTTAGCAAACACATGACTATTCACAGGCAGTAATCACTGTGCTCAGTACTATTTGGAGACATAGGTCTAATACTAATGTATTCTGTTGCTTTGTGTAGACATTGTTTCTGATGTGTTTTCTACATGCTTGAGACTTTCTGGTGGGACAATTTCTCAAC
The DNA here is from genome assembly GCF_001723895.1 of Crocodylus porosus. Classification (NCBI taxonomy): domain Eukaryota; kingdom Metazoa; phylum Chordata; order Crocodylia; family Crocodylidae; genus Crocodylus; species Crocodylus porosus. The sequence continues at coordinate 31,968,196 of NW_017728909.1, read as the reverse complement.
TCAGTTCAGCAGTCCCAAAATACAAGCTGTTTTATCTGACATAAGTTAGATATTTATTATTTACATTTGAATTGCGTACAAGGAGAAATTTTAGTAGATAATTTTTACAAGATTTTGTGTCTAACAAGGAAAAATAGGTAATAGTTTATTGATACCATAGTGCAGAAAATCTTCAAACACAGTTCCTTTCCATTTTATTATTCATTTCTTGGAAGGAAAAACCTGCAGCTTCCTTATAGGCTCGGCAGTGCCACGTTGGATAGCACTACAGAAGAAAGAGACTTGGGAGTCATCACTGACCACAAGATGAACATGAGCCTGCAATGCGATGCTGCGGCTAGTAAAGCGACCAAAACGCTGGCTTGCAT
>NW_017728909.1:31956294-31967050 GCF_001723895.1 Crocodylus porosus | reverse complement strand
CAGCTCCCTCTCTCTCACCTCTCTCCCCCCTCCCCTACTTCCCTTCCCTTCCCCCTTCCCTTCCTGCAGGTAGCATTGGAGCTGGGATGGGGGGAGAGCAGGGCTGCATCAGCCCAGCCCCATTTGTAGGACAGGCAGGCAGGCTTAATCCCTCCACAACCCAAAAGATGAAGATCTGTTGGGTTGGGGGTGGGGTTCACTCTAACTCATGGTGTTTTATGCAAAGTGCCATGAGTTAAAGTGGGGCTCTGCAGATGTGCCAGCACCCTAAATGTAAAATCAGTCATCACCAGCTTTCCCAGAAAGCAGATATTCCTAGAGGACCATAAACACTACTTTTTAATTTTTCAGCTTTTGTGGCAGATCTCTAGGAACAGGTAAAAAAACATGAAATCTTTAAAGGCACAGTTTACCTTCTGGCATTTAGAAATAAGTTAATTATTCACAGGTAATAGATTTAATTCAACTAGTTTTACCCTTTGTTCTATGTGTTCCCCAGACAGGTACTAATGTATTTGTTTTTTTAAATTACTTGCTGAATAACTGCAGTGAATAACCTGTGGTCTACATTTCATTTATGGGCAGTTCTCCATTAATAGTTAATATTTAAAATTCAGCCTTTTAATAGTGGACACAATCATATGGTCCCATTGCAATGTAGCACATTGTAACCATCCCTCCCTGACTGGGTAAACACAGAATTAGCCTCCTGCTGTTCCTTCTAATGATTACAGGTGTCAAATAATTCATTGTCCCTAAATATTCTGTGACACTGACTTAAAGTAAATTGCTTTGGCAAAAAAAATCTTACTACTAAACACATTGATTGAATGAGTTTCAAACTAACATATAAAGAAGTATTCTGAAGTATCCACCCTGATTTAATCCTTAATTTAGCTTACATTGCTACTGCTATTATTGCTAATATTATCTTGCTTCCTTTCTAATCCAGCTTTAGTGTTTGACTTGGCAACGATCTCTTGTTGAGTACACAGGTTCATGAGACACACGCTAAATAAACTTTTCTTTTGTTACAAATTTCCTTGCCATTAACCTTAAGTGATCCCTTATTTTTGTATCATGGAAAAGGATGAAATAAAAGATGTTATTAAGGTATTTTCTAATCTTAAATAACTCTGTGAAATCATATTATTGACATTAAGCAGCTGTTAGCCAGCAGTGTGATCTTGGCTAAGTCACTTCACTTTTTCCTGCTTCAGTTTCTTCACTGGAATAGTTGTTTGTTCTTTGCATATTATGTGCAAAATTCTGGAATCTTATGTCATGGATAATTTTCACCCTCTTATTATCTATATATTACCACATGAATGTACCACCTACATGTAGTGCTGTTGTTTCCCAAAGGGGAAAAAAACCAAGATGCACTTTGCATTATAAAACATCGCAAAAGCCTCAGCAGCTGCAACTAAATAAGCATGAAACATGACGCGATGCTACTGCACAGTCGTAATGAGCTACTGCGCAGTCAGCATTACCAAAAGCCATTCAGGGACACTACTGTGCAGTAACTCTGGTTACTGCAGAACCATTTAGTACTTACATACACATGTGTAAACAAGTACTAAATGAATCTGCAGTAACAAGTGTGCAGTCAACATCTCATGTAGACATGGCCAGTATCTTTTTTAGCCCTCAATCTAAACTGTTTTAGCTCTCCTTCCATGAAGGACAAGCTTACTGATTCAACAAAACAATAATTTCTTCCAGTACTGAGCTAGGTATCTTAAATTCATGGAGTTAGAGATGCAGTATTATCTTTATGTTAATGAGGTCTGGCACCCTAGAGGGCAGGATTTTAAGACATGTTAGATATTAAATTTGTAACTCAGGAAAAAATATCTAATGATATTTGAACTAGTTAAGGGATATCTTCAGGTACTTAGCTTACACATCCATATGTAAGAGAAACTTAACTTGCTCCCTTGAACAACCCCAGGTAGGTTATCCAGCCTTAGTTTCAGTACATAACAGTAAGTAGTGCTATCATCCACACAAGGTGGCTCCCCACACAAGGTGGCTCCCCACACAAGGTGGCTCCACTCCCATCTACTTTATTGGAAAGATGAATCCCAGGAGCCATAGATACAAGATAAAAAGCTGTGGTTAGCAAATATGGGCAAATAGTAGACCAAAGGAACTGAATGAATGGGAAGACATGGGTTAGCTCCATTGTTACTGCTAAGATGATGGACGAGAATAAAAGAAAGGATATGCCTGCTGTAAGCTACTATTCACTGGCAACAAGTAAAATTTGAGCTTGATGCTCCTGTTATGTTACTCCAGTTTTACATCGCTACAATTCCTTGGAAATTAATTTAGTTACAGCAGTTTGACTGAAATGGTAAATCCATTCCATATGTAAAGCTTCAAAATCAACCTACAGTATTAATCAAAGGCACAAACCTACTAAGTCGTAAAATTATAGAAACAAAGTAAGTTAGGGTTGGAAGGGACCTCAAGAGGTCATCTCTTTCAACCCCGTGCTCAAAGCAGGACCATCCTCAACTAGAGTATCTCAGCCAAAGTTTTGTCTATCTGGGTCTTCAAAACCTCCAAGCATGGAGATTCCCCCACCTTTATGGGTAACCTGTTCTAGTGTTTTACTACCCTCTTAGTGAGAAAATTATTCCTAATATGTAACCTAAACTTGAAGGCTGCTATTAAATCCCCTCTTAGTCTCCTTTTGTCTTCCCTCAGTCTTTCCTAATAGGTCATGTCCCCGAGCCCTCTTACCAGTTTTGTTGCCCTCCACTGGACTCTCTCCAATATCTCCACATCCTTTCAGTAGTGGGGGCCCCAAAACTGAACACAGTACTTCAGATGTGGCTTTACCAGTGGTGAATAGAGGGGAATAATCACCTCCCTTGACCTACTGGCAACCACCTGCCAATGCAACTCAGTATGCCATTAGCCTTCTTGGCAACAAAGGCACACTGCTGGCTCATATTCAGCTTATTGTTCACTGTAACCCCCAGGCTCCTTTCTGCAGAGTTGCTGCTCAGCCAATCAGGCCCCAGCCTGTACTGGTGCATGGGATTGTGCCATCCTAAGTGCAGAAATTTGCACTTGTCCTTGTTGAATCTCATGAGATTCCTTTCAGCCCAATCCTCCAATTAGTCTATGTGGTGGGGACATGGTCATGAGAACAGACTTACCATCGACACAGGAGTCACAGGAGAAGCGGCAGCAAAACAATGCCATCGCAGATCAAAGGAGCATTCTAATGCCAGCATGGATGTGCCTTATAAACGTGTGCTGCCAGAGATTTACCAGAAAAGAAATAGAAAAGTGATGAACTTCATGACTACCCTTGGGGAAGGATACCTGAGGTAAGGTACATGCTCATCACCCTAGGTTTTAAAGGAGGTAAGAGTCAGGCAAACTTTAAAGCCTAAGGAGGAATAAAGACACTTTCAAAGAGACTGTATATGGACTTTAACATTGTCTGCTGATAAACAGGGGCCATTCCCCCATCCCTGGTTGCTAGCCAAAAGTCAGATTTGGCTGAGACTTAACATCTTATTGGTTGGTGTTAGGTGGGATGTAGGGGAGGAGGAGCCCCAGGGCCAAGGCTGTCTCATGAGAACCAAGAGGGAACCAAGAGAGACAGGATTTAAGAACTTTCTCCCCTTAACAAGTTTTCCATGGCAGGTAAGACTTCTTGGGTACTTTAAAGACTCACACCAGCAGGCAAGCTGTCATCTCACAAGGGGACAGGGGTGCTTGACTGGTTTGAGAGGTCTAAATGCTTAAACGAGTGCCCTGGTAAATTACAGGCTAGGTAACTCTGAATCCTAACCCTACCCTCCAGCTTATATACTACTCCCCACAGCTTGGTGCCATTTGCAAACTTGCTGAGGGTGCACTCTATGCCATCTTTCAGGTTGTTGATGAAGTCATTGAACAAAACCGGCCCCAGGACCAACCCCTGGGCCACTCCACTTTATACCAGCTGCCAACTAGATAATGAGCCATTGATTACTACCCTCTGAGCCTAATGCTTCAGCCAATTTTCTATCCACCTACCATTCATTCATCCATCCCATACTTCCTTAGCTTTCCTGTGTGAACATTGTGGAAGACTGTATCAAAAGCCTTGCTAAAGTCAAGGTATACTACATCTACCAAGCTCTCTGCATCCACAGAGCCAGTCACCTCATTATAGAAGGCAGTCAGATTAGTCAGGCATAACTTGCCCTTGGTGAAGCCATGCTGACTGTTCCTAATCACCTTTTTCTCCACCAAGTGCTTAAAAATGGATTCCTTGAAGATGCATCCTCTGTCACAAGGTTGCCTCCCCCATTCAGTAAGCAACCCACTCTTTCCCTGACCCTCTTCTTGCTATTGACATACCTGTAGAAACCCTTCTTGTTACTCTTCACATCCCTTGCTAGCTGCAACTGCAATTGTGCTTTGGCCTTCCTGCCTTCTTCCTTGCATGCCTGTGCAATGCTATTACATTCTTCCCTTCCCTAGTTCTTTGTCCAAGTCTGTACTAGCACTAAACTTTGTCCAAGTTTCTAGCACTAAACTTTTCATGGAAAAGAGTGAAGAGGAGGGAAGAGACTTGTAGTTTTCTAATAGTCATATCTTGAATTATTGTTATCTTTTCCAGTTCCAGGAAATATATCTCCTCCAGTGCAGATCACATAAAAGAAATATTAGACTCATTCATTAAACTTTGGCAATATTAGACATAAAGTAAAAAAAAAATCTTAGTAGAAATCAAGTTTCCATTTTTCCCTTGAAAGGTCTTTATTTTTCCAAACAATATTTCCTAATTCTTATGACCTACTAAGATTTACTATGTCCTATTCCTCAAGTGCTTTCTATGAATCTTCCCATATGTTACCATGACAAAGGGCATGCTTGGGGCCCAATCTCATGTTTGCCCACCCACCTGTCTCCATGGGGCCCAGTCTTTCCTGCCACGAATTTGCTGTTCCATAAACTGTTGGTATAATGCAGGAGACTGCCCATTACTTCCCTGATTCCAGGGGGCACTATCTGTGGCTCTGAACCTTCCCTACACTGCAGTCCATGCCTTGCATCCAGATTAGTATTGCGTTCCAGACTGAGACTGGAGCAAACCCAGTCCAAAGTTGAGCTCTACTCACCCACACATTCATACCACCTCCCCTCTCACAGGAGACCTCTGACACTCTACTCCACTCTCACTGGAGCCTCTGGCATATTGCTCATTGCTGGGCCATACTCCACTACCCTTTGTCCTCCTTGAGCGGCCCCTCTTGGGCCATCAGGCTTCACTACCTGCATATTGGCCTTGCCATGCAATCCTTTGGTTCCTGCGAGTTCCCCTACTCTACATAGTCCGGCCTTGTGCCAAACCCTGGGCTAATTCTGCCCCAAGCTCCTCACTGGGCAACTCTACACTACGCCCCACCCTGGGGTCTCTGTCTCAAGCTTGTAACCAACTTCTCACAAGGCCGGCCCTTGCACTGGCCTTCAGGCTTACTCCCATTTGGCCCTACTCAGTGCACCCCTGGGACTGTCCTCCAGGTTTACTCGCACTTCAGCCCTACTCAGATCCCTCACACACACACAGCATTTCATGCCTACTCCGACTTCAGCCCTATTCTGTGTGCGGCTCCCAATAGTGTACACACTACCCACTCTGGGATCTGCATTCCTGCTGGGCTCAGGCACCTACACATGGGCATAGCTGGCCCCCTCTACTTCCCCAGGTCTTAGAATTACCCACCAGATGGTGGGGGCTGGGGTTAAGGTGCCCCTACCTTCCTTTCACTGGGGAGGTAACTGGCCTGGCATTTCCTGGGGGCTCCCATGCCACTAGGAGGCCCACCGGGCCACCCTTCTCCGGCATGGCACAGTTTTGGCTGATGCCCAGGACTGAAAGCCTCCTGCTCTTACCTCTAGATGTTCCATGCTGCTCAGCCAGGGAATGTTTCTGCCTGTGCTGGCAGCAGCAAACCACAGCCTTTATATACCTAGTGTTCCCAAAACGACTGCCCTCATCAGGCACCTGGTAGTTGCTTGCCTCTGTCCTTAAAGTGGCAGGCACCCAAACGTGTACTGCCACAGTTACAGACAAACAGAGGAACATTGGTTTCAGATGTTCATGTGATAACCTGGACTTCAGCATATGGGTGGTCAATTCCCTGCAGTACTGCAGGCTTCCAACTGTCATGAACTTGAGCTACTTTATAAAGATTCTGTGAAGATGAGTATGTTAAAGAGTGTAAGATGCTCAGATTCTATTGTAATGAGGCAATATAAATAACCAAAACATATATACTATATGACAGATTTGGGATTGCACGCATACACGTGTGAATAATTTTTAAAACACATATATGATCTTTGTTCTTCCTGAGATTTGAACATAATAGAAAATAGACTTGAGAAAGTAAATTTTAGGTAGATCTATGTCCCTACATAGCTTATATACATGAGATCTTTGAGAAACATGCAGAGAATATGAATAATATATTGCAATTTTTTTAGGCACAAGTTCTGCAAAATCCTAACAGATACTGTAAAAACCATCAAGTGGCTTTATGGTCATTTTTACCAATCCCTCTGTGGGTTAGAATACTGTCAGCTTCTTGTGTCTAGAAAGACAGGTCAGTTAGGCAGTAGTACACACAGAATTTCCCATTCTGGTTGCTATAAAGCATGCAACTATCAAAGCTCGTTATCATACAGGGATATGGAAAGACTTCTCCTCTGAAAAGAACAACTTCTGACAAGATAGGAATATTAAGTAAAAACTACTAAATATAGGGCTAAAAATAAAATAGTGACCAATAGAAAATAAATCAGGCTGTCCCATTTTATCCATCTTTCCTTCTTTCATCTTCTATGTGTGTAGGCTCATTTACAGAGACAATCATAGACAGAATAATATATATGTAGATGCAGTGTATATGCCCACACAGGTCACACCTGTTTGAAACATTCAGACCTACAAATAACAGCTTTTACATGTACATCTTCAGACTGAGGGTACCACATTCTAGTAATCATATGTACACCCACATAGGTACACCAAATCCCTTTAGTAGTTTCTTGATGCAAACTCATGAAAAGAAGGGAACAATATAAATGATCTTCAATATATTCCTTTCCCTCCTTCAGTCAGAAACCTTTCTTCCATTTATTTTTATTATACATTTATCACAATGGCTGCACATCATAATCCACATATGGCAATCCTTCTCTGTCGCTGTTTCACTTTTCCATGTACACGCCTTTACAAGATTACCTTTTCCCTTACATTAGCAGTTGTAGTTTGGCATGGTAGTTGGTTCTTTTACAAGAGGATTGTTTGGTGAGGCATGAAGAAGGCAGCTAAAGAGGAATGAGAGACTGGCTTCCTCATAAATACAATAAACATTAGAGAAGGCCTCAGCAGTTATTTAATCCAACCCCCTGAACAGATGTAGGGGTTACTCTTCTTAAAACATCTTAGACTGATGCCAAGCCAGCCTCTTCTTGAAAATCTTTACATACATACCTACCTACCCAAAGAAAGGTGGTGACAGAAGAGTTCACTACTATCTTTTACCCAATAACTTAATGGTTAGAATACTTGCCTAGAGAGTGAGAACCTGTTCCTAGAGTTTCTCAGCCAGGGAATTTTTCATTTGCATCTCCCAAGTCCCAACATACTGCTCTAGTTATCAGACCATGGGCTAAGCATTGTCCAAAGCAATCTCCAGCTTCCTTCTGAAACTGATCCACAGGGCAGCCAAGAGAGGAAGATATATGGAGTCAGGAGCAGAACAAGAAAGAGGGTACCCTGGAAAGGATGGGATCTGGGCTCTGCCTATGTCCCTGGCCCCTGTGGGACAGAAATTATTTTACTATTTTTTTTTCATTTTATTCAATAAATATTAAAAGAAAGGTGCATAAAAGCCAGATATTTGACAGATAACCACTGGATATTTATAAAATGACTGTTTTATATTCTGCTCTAGTAACTTCCCAGAAGCCAGGAAGACTAGTCTATAATTCCCTTGCTTCCCCTTTCCCCCTTTTCCAAAGATAGGCACTATCAGCCCTTCCCCATTCTTAGTGCCTGTTATGCAAAAGCCTGCAAACATCACTGCCAGTGGCTCCCACATTTTAGTGCATTCAGCACCCTAGGATGAATTCTGACAGGCCTGCTGACTTCAATTAATTCAAAATTTGTCAAACATTCACTGATGTTTTCTTTACTTATCATCCACATCCGTTCCTCTTCTTTGTTTATATTAAATATGATAATTATCTGAATGTATCATGTTTTTCTCTTTGTGTGAAGACTGAGTCACAGTAGGCACTAAACATCATCTTTTTATTTCTTCTGTTAGTAGCTTGCTTCCTCTGTTGAGCAGTGGGCACAGTTTTCCTGATCTTTCTTGTTCATCTGACACATCCGTAGAATCCCCCTTGTTGTCTTTTATATCCCTTGCTAGCTGTAACCCTTTCCCCCATTTTGCTTTCCGACACGTTTTTGTGTTTTGTTTTTTTTTGCATGTTTGGTTAGTTACACACCTTTTCTTCCATAGTCTGTACATTTTTTCCCCAGAAACTAAACAGCTCCTGTTATAGCCACATTAGTTGCCTGTGGTAGTTCTTATAATTCCTCCGTATTGGAATAGTTTGATGTTGAGACTCCAATATTATCTTTAGGAAGTTCCAACCATTTGGACTTCTTTTTTCATTTTGTCTGTCTGTAAGACCTAACCGATTTCCCTGAGTTGGTTGATGTCTGTCTTCTGAAATCTAGGGTCCCTGCTTTGCTGTTATCATATTTTCCTTTTCTTAAATTCATGAATTCTAACATATCCTTTCAAGTTTCTTAACACCTTCATATTTGTGGTCAGTTCACTCTGGTCAGAACCAGATCCAAAATAGATACTTCCTAGTTACTTCTGAAACTTTCTATAAATGAAAGTTGTCTTCTACACCTGCAAATATTTTAGGCCTCTTATGTTTGGCCTTTTTTTTTTCTAACAGGTACTAGTGAAGCTAAAATCCCTGTTATTACTAATATGTATAATTTAGAGGCTACCTACTTGAAGAATTTCTCATCCATCTCCTTTTCCTGATTTGGTGGTGAATAGCAGGCTCCCCACAGAGCCTGCCTTCACTGAGGTACACCCACAGATCTGTTGCTAGCTTCCTCTTGGATCTCAAAGCAGGTATATACATTTTTGATAGAAAGTGCAACTCCTTTTTTTTTTCCTTCTGGAAATTATGCTGATGGATAATTGAATTTATCCATCGACCACAAGCTCTCTCTCACTGGTGATTAATCCAATTTGTAGAATTATCTTACCAAGTCTCTGTATTGCCAATTAAGTCATGTTTTTCTTTATGTACATTGACTTCTAGCTCATCCTTTTTGTTTCCTTTTTTGTTTAGTACGGAAGATACTTAGCAGACTTTCCTGCTGTTTTTTCCTTTTGGATCATTTTAACCCTATTATATTGTGTCTCTATTCTCCAGAATGTGGCACCTTCTAGTCCTTGGTCCTTGATCCTCGTTACACATTGGCCAGTGGATTTTTACTCCCTTCCCCATAAGATCTTCTTTAAATACATCCTCACTAGTTAAGCCAAAAAAGCTTTCCCCAGTCTTTTTAAAATGAAACCCATTCTTGATAAAAGATGTTCGTCATGGAACGTCTGTCTGTTGTCAACGAATCTAAAACCCTCTCACATTTTATCCCAAGGTGATCAACCTACATCCCAAGCCAAGTTATCCTCCATGGTATGCTTCGATATACTCAGGTCATTCCTGACAGTATCATTAGGACTCATGGGAAGTAGTTCTGAGGACCACAACAACTCCTCTGCCATGTCCTGCATTTGGGCTCTAAGTAGGGAGTAGATTTCTTTGAATTCCAGTAGAGATGGAGCTTCCTTCCCCTTGGGAAGGGGTTCCTAACCCTCACAACCCAGAGAAACTGAGGTTATAGTTGTGATTTGTGTTGTATAGTAAATGTGATAATAGTGATGTGCGTGCTTGTACCTGGAAGAATACAGGGTTCTTGACCTACTTCATTTCTTTGTTCCTGTGGGCTTGTTTCAACCAGCAGCTCCAGAAGTTTCACAAACACTCACATCAGTAGCATAAACCTTATTCTGCTGTAGAATAAAATCATATAGAAAAGTATGGCCCCCACCAAGACTTCTTTGGGCAGTGGTTTTCAATAAGGGGCATTTCAATAAGGGCAGTGAAACGTCTGATGGGGGGGTGTCCCTGCCCCTCCACCCCGAGCATATATTGACAACAATTCATAGAAGTGGGACGTTGGCTGCGCTGGCTCCTCTGCTGTACCCCAGGCGGGTTAGGGTGTGAGGTCCGCGTATGTAGGGTTTAGGTGCTGCGGTGGATGGGACAGCTTGCATAGGGCTGTTCCTGCCTCAGGCATGGCTTGGACTAGATGACCTCTGGAGGTCCCTTCCAGCCCCGCTTCTCTAGGACGCTGCACACGCACATCTCTGTCTAGGGGGGCTTCCGGTGCAGGGGCAGGACGGGCATGAACAGATTCACACATTCAGAGAAGTTTAGGGCTGGAAGAGATCACCGTGTGCCCCCCTCGCTCCGGGCAGCAAAGCCTGGGGGTCAGACAGCCCCAGCAAGGTGTGCGCCAGTCTCCTTGCGAAGGTCTCCAGGGTCGGTGCCTGCCCTCCCGCCAGTCTGGTCCAGCGTCAGGTCACAGGACCGAGAGCCACCTGCCCCCTCGCTCTGCCGCAGCGTC
>NW_017728909.1:31903516-31956019 GCF_001723895.1 Crocodylus porosus | reverse complement strand
CGGCCGAGGGCGAGGGGCCGCCGCGGCAGTACGGCTTCATGCAGCGGCAGCTCACCTCCATGCTGCAGCCCGGCGTCAACAAATTCTCGCTCCGCATGTTCGGCAGCCAGAAGGCGGTGGAGAAGGAGCAGGAACGGGTTAAAACTGCGGGGTTCTGGATCATCCACCCCTACAGCGACTTCAGGTCAGTGCGGGGCGCACAGGTGGGGCGGGGAGCACCCCCTGCCGTGCCCTCCCTCGCAGCCGTGCCGCCGCTGCCCCCGCCCGCGCCCCTCGCCCCGCCCGCAGCCCCCGGCGCCTGAGCCGCGCGTCCCCGTCCCTTCCCCAGCCGGGGGCCCCGTCTCCCAGCGAATGCAGGGGACAAGGGGCCCCGCTGCCCCTGCCTCCCCCCGCCAGTGTGTGCGGGGCTCTGGATTGCCTTGCCCCGGGCGAGCAGGCGCTGGGCTCGGAGGTGGCGAGGCCAAGGGCGGCTGCAACTTCTCCGGAGCAGGGAAAAGTTGTGGCAGTGCCAGGCAGAGGCTCCAGCACCGGCCAGGCGGGGTGAGGAGGGGGGGGGGTGCCGGAGAGGCTGGTCGGAGCCGGGAAGTCGCCTCAAGGAAGAGACTTTCCCGGGCCTGGAGGGACAGGGATCGGGTAGAAACTCTGCTCCCTCCGCGGGAGCTCTCCAGGGTGCTGGAGGATGCGTCTCCCAAACCTTGAGCCACGGTCAAGCATAACCTTGGGCTCTCTGTCCTTGCCTCTCCGGGAACACGCCGGTGTCCGCAGCCCCGTACAGCCATAGTTTTGCCTTTCTCCCCCTCTCTTAGCCTGTTACATTCTACTTAAAGGGCATTGAGAAGGCTGCAAGAAGAAGGCAATGATAAAAACCGGTGACCTTTTCAGTGTAATCCTTTAATAGGTGGTTTGAAAGGATTTCCAAATTCATGAGCTTTGTCAGGTAATACAAAAACAAGAAAGCAAAAAAAAACCCTCCAAAAAACCCACTCCAAAGACAACCCCCCTCCCCTGAAAAAAGATGTAGGATTGTCCTTAGTCAAAAGGAACGGGCCTGTCCAGGTGGGAGAAGGGGAGAACATATTTTATTTCAGTGATATGTGAAAAAAGATAATCCTGGTGTCACGTTCATGTTCAATTATGCCAGGAATACATTGGGTTCAATCTTCAGAAGAATACTTACATTACTTATGTTGCTGGAAAAATAAGCATAAACATTACTTAAAACTTGTGAGCTGGATGCACAGTAGAGATTTTTAACCAAAAGATGTATTTTCTCCCAGCTAACACTGTCATATCCAATTATGTGTTCATTTTGAAATTCTTGAAGTATATCTAGCTATAAAATAAAATGACTTTTCTTAAGGGTAAGGCAGCAAATGCACAGGAAGAATTGTTGTCGTGTGTATGCACAGACACAAGCTTTAATGAGGAACTACATCAGTTTACCATCTGTAAGAGCTGGCTGAATGTCTTTGTGAATTTTGGTAATCCCAGCAATAGAAATATTTGCTGAAATAATAAATATACTTAAGGGAATTGATAGTCAAGGGGATTGCTTGATCTATTTGTCTACCCATTTATACATAACAATAAGTATATCCAACAGAAAAGTGGTATCCCTTTAAAGACACTTTTACCATATCAGAACATAAATTACGTATTTGTTTATTTAAAAGACCAAAATTAAATAGTATATTTCAAAAGAAAAAAGAGAGAGATTCCTCTTATACCCATTAGGACTATTCACAGAGCAACGTGTTACTCAGTGGGTTGTACTAGCACCTTACAATCAAACCTAAGAAAAGGGCCGCCCAGCTAAGTGAAGAGCAAAGAGGCACTCCTGTGATTCTCAGTCGCTTTTCAGTTTCTAACTTCCTGGGGATAATACACTGTACCATTTCTTTTCCTGGAATGGCTTTTCTCCCCTTACATGCCAGGTCAGCTGCACTGGCAGTGAATTGGGGATGACGGAGCCAAGACCCAATCTACTTTTAACCTTTGTCCACCCACTTGCCTCTCCTACATGAGAAGGGAAATAGCACCTTGGACAGGGTCTGGTGATGTGGCTGGCTAGCATGCGTTGGGGATTAAGAAGCTTATTATGTCCTAATACTCTCCTGCATGGGCTGTAGCAGGGTCACAACAGTCTAAAGTCAGCAGTGTGGAACTAGAGGCAGATATACAATGCAAGCCATTTTAGTTATCTGAGTATAAGATGAAATCAAATGGACTGCTCCTGAGTAAATTTACTCCAGTAGTTACAGGATTGGACTCCAAGTCAAGTAATATTTTAGGTGATACAGATTCATGAATTAAATAGGCTTCTGTCATATAAGTGAAATATTTTATGTTGATAAACTTGGAGGAAGCATATGACAAGTATATTGGTAGTATTTTACCACACAATGGGTGTATTTACATAAGACAGTATGAATTTGGCTAATTAGCTAAGATTTTGGTGTCTACGCATGCACCTTTTTTTGGCTGGAGTAAACTAATTTACTCCACAGGAAGACAGTGCCTGTAAATACAAGTACAATCCTTCAGTGATTGTAAAAAAACTCCACAGCAGCAGATGCGCAGACACTGCCTGGCTGGCTGGGGCATGAGGATGCTTCTGTGTGAGGGGCTGTCTGCCAGTTAGCCCCTGCTAAAGCTCCCTTTTGCCCTAGCCAGCCCCTTTGCAGCACACTGAGCCAGGGAGAGCATCTCTGGACTGGCAGGATCACGCTCCGGAGCCTCTGTCAGCTGGGAATGCTCTGCTCAGGGCAAGTGAGTAAACTGTGGAGTATATTGCTCCACAGTTAATTGCTCCCAGGTGCATGTTCAAATGATGCACCTAGGAGTAATTAACTCTGGAGCAATAAGCTCCGTAGTTTATTCAGGTGCCATAATTGCATGTGTAGATATGCCCAGTAGGGCCTTAATGCTTAAGGATGGGCATTACCTGCAAGCACAGAGCACTTGCAACTTTTCCTCCTCCTCCCCTCTCCCTAGTAGACATCTGATTGCGTTCATCCTTTACAAGACTCAGCTGTACAGCTACTTTAGCTAACTGCTTACTTTGTATTTCTAGGAAGAATTTAAAATCATATGTTCATCTCCATAACAGATCTGATTTTTAATAATCACTAGAGATGGATTTGACAGCTTTTTAAAGTCTTAGTATTATTTTAAAGTCTTGTGCAAACACAGTCTTGTAGCACTATGACGGTTTCGGTTAAGGGTGTTTTTGTTTTTACTGAAATATTTTGTATAAAGGAGTAGGCATATTGGCATCAGAGCACATTTTACCCTAAAATAGCATCCATGCAAGTGGGCAGGTTCTCCTTTAGGTCTACTGGTTTTGTTAAAAGGGTAAAATTTTTGTTAGTAGGAAAAGCTTGAGGATTTTTTAGGCGCAGGAACTTCTATTCCTTTTCTATTCATATTTTAATGCAGTATATAACACCACTTTCCTACTACCCTGATTTTAAGTCAAATATCTGATTATACTCGTCCAAGCCTTGCACTTGATCAGCAAGATAATATGACAAAAATAAATATTTGATGGGTTTGGACTAGAAGCATAAGGTAAAGTGGTTCTAAAAATGGAAAAAAAAATTAACTAATTTTTAACAATAGCATCCAAGAGTCAGCATCATTTTGAATATCACTGCTAAAGAAAATTCAGATTGGAAGCATAAAGTGTGTGCATGTAAATCTCATGAGAACTGCAAGTCCATTATGTCAAGTGTTTGGTTTGTTTTGTTTTGTTTTTCCATACTGCTGAATATTTTCAGTGTATCAGATTTGCAGGTGGCATGTGCTTTGGATGAAATATTCATAAAATTGTCATCTTTTGCACATGAGACTATTCACTAGGCATCCTTTTGATGTTCAGATATTTTGACTTTTTAAAGTCTGTCACTTGCTTTTTTCCCTCTGTTTAAATAAAGCTTTATGTAAACTCAGTAGTTTATAAATTGGCCATGAGCATGGTCAGTTTTTGGCATCTTAGTTCATGGGTGCCTTGGCTAAGCTGTGCTGCAGAGAATTCTAGCCACAGCTAAATGAACAGAGTTGCCCTGAGATGGGGAACATTAAAGCAAAAACCTGAAAGAAACTGCCTCAGCACAACTGCATGCAAGCAAGCAATTGTCTTGGGAAGAAAATACCTGGACTGGAACAGGGATTGATTCACAGGGTAATACGTTTACAACTTTTTTTTTCCACGGGATGCAAGAAGCCTTCTCAGGATACTTCATTTATGTGTCAGTGGCCCAAGTTCTCCATTAGATGTGTGCCTACTTTGGAGAAAGAAGTTTCGTAAATATTACATTGTTTCCCATAAGGGGACCTTTTGTTTCCGGTGTTTCTTGCAAGAGAACAATTCAGTCTTCTGGGGTTAATGTCTAATTGGGAGACTATTGTAAACAGTATACCAAATACACGTCAGGATGAACTCTTACAATCCAGTTGTGATTACTAAGTTTACTGAGTTTAATTGTATGAATCACATGAGTATGAGTTTACTATAAGTGGTCTGTTCAATTTGTTTATTTAAAGTGCTGAAAGTCTTCTGTATGCTTCAGAGTGCTCTTAAGGCCATTGAAATCAATGGATGGATGCATATGTGTAAGGACTATTCATATTAGAGAGTGCTGTAGTGTTAGCCATTTTAGTCTATCAGTCAGACTATGAAAATAGAACATACCTAAGGTCTTACTGTGAGTGATTCACTTATATTCACGTACATTGAAATAATGTATTAACAAGTTAATTATTATGTTTAAAGGATGACATGGTAGCATGACTTCATTATTGCATGCTAGTATTGGTGATTATTTTTATATAGTGGGATCTTCAGCCAGATACCAACTGAATATTTACTCAGTGCTGCAACCCTTGGGCACATTAGAAATTCCATTAATTTTAGGGACTGCTCACATGTGTCAAAGGTCAAGCCCAATGTCATCTTTCTTTTATACATTTCAGGGCAAGTGAATAAACTTGCATCTTTTGTAGCTGCTATGCAATTGTGCATATCTTATCAGCCAGTATCCATATAAAAATAAATTTAAAAAATAGATGCCTATCTTTAGACTGAGAGGATAATTGCTAATTTAGCTGATTCTAACCATTTGATGAGCAGTGTTCTGGAACACCCAATGGAAGCAGGGGGAGCAGGAAACCTAGCTGGCTTTCACAGGGAGCTGGATAATTTTGTGCAGTGGATTATATAATGTGATTGCCTGCTACAGCAGTGGAAGGGACTTCATAGTCCAGAAGATGCCTTTGAGTCTTCCTTTTTATGTTGGTTTGTACAAGGGAGAGTATCTTCCTCCTCCTAACAATATCTTCTAAGAAACCTCTTGCAATAAACCTCCTTTTTCCTACACAGTCTATTTTATCAGGGAAAATCTTGGTATATAGAAGAAAATAGAACCAATCTTAAAACTTCAGCATAAATCTGTGGGGCTTAGAATGTGATAATGATGTGCCAGATCAAAAATTTAAATTAAAACTGATACTGAACAATATGGTGGTTACATATACATTTTAGATATAGAATATAAGCTTTCTCAATGCTTAATTATAAATAAATGCTCTAAAACTATAGCTTATCTTTTAATCCTGGAACAAGGCACAATGATATGTATAAAGTGTCTTGCATCCAGATGTTTCCAGAAAGATGTTTCTGTGTGAACTGAAAACGAAACAGTTCTGTTTGTTTGGAAAATGTTAGTAGAAAATTTTGCTTGTAAGACTGTGTCAATCGATGAACCCCTTGAAAATCCAAAATGGAGGAATATTATGTTAATGATACATTTACATTAAGTTCCAATTCTTCCTTTTATTAAGGAAGTGTTGAAAACATGGAAAGTGTTGAAAATGTACAGACAACTGCTTCTGTGTGAGAAATGTAGTATCTTATCTGTGCAGCTTGCATATATTCTTCTATCATGTACTTCTTGATTTAGCTCCTGTACTTCCTGGTCCCATGTAACTGTTTGTCACCTCCTTTACTTGGTATAGCTAAAAATACATATTTAAAGCAATTTAGGGTAAGCCATGAGCCTGGCCCTCTGTATCACAGATAGAACCTTTCAAATGAGGGATGCAACAAATCTTTACAAGATCTATGAAATATTTTACATATAGGTTTTATAAGGGGAAAGTAGGAGGGTTGGAGGATTAATTTTCTTGGCAATAATGTCAGTCTCTTTTTCAAATAGGTCAGTAATTCTGTTTTCTAGTGGCTATAATAATGGCATGGCCCATGTCTGACATAGCTGTATGCTGGAGGCACCTTGCTTCAGGCCTCACTATATACTCACTATACATCCATTGTATTTGTGTGGGGGGTTTTTTGTTTTTGTGTTTTTAGAGTCTATAGTGTCACGTTCTCTATGCAAGTCTCATAATTTTGAGCTGAATACTAGTATTTACTTCTGAAAACTCTGATTTTTACATTGCCATTCATAATGCCACAAAACCTGTGTAGTTTGTTTTAATTTACTAGTAATGTCCTCAAAGCCTTTTGGAATTTTATGATAACAAGTCTCATGAATGCAACTCACTGTGGTACATGAACTCTTTCATTTATGTTTATGGAAAATATAAGATATTAATGACATTTTGTTTACTGTATTTCCTCATCTTTGGCACTTTTTTCACTTTCATCATCCTATTTTAGTTGCTAAAAGCCAACATGACAAATTTGCAGCCTTATTATATCTTACTAGTTCATTTCCTTAGTATGTGGGAACTCTTCCTGACAGCATGTTCTGTTAAGCTTTGGAATAGTTTCTGAAGTGAATTAGAAGCCCCATAATTTTGGACATTTCAAACTAGACTGGGGGGCACATCTACAAATGCACATTTAATGTGCATCAGCCCAATTTAAGGCACATGTGTGCTCCCTTAATGCACCTTAAAATGGTGATTTTTTTTTTGGCTTCTTGAGCCTTCATTTGGTGCAGACACACTAATGCACTTTAATGCAGCATGTGCATTGACTTGGAACTAACTTTAGCTCCAAATTGGTCTGCACACCCATGTTAGCTCCTTAGTGTGTGCACATTAGATGCACACCTAAATTTATGTAAATGTGCATAAGTTTAAGCACACATAAAAGTACGTGTAGGCAAATGGAAAGCATCCCATAGGGAATAAAGTCTTGATGTTGGGAATGAAGACCCAGTAAGTCTCTCTCAGACTTGATTTTATTGTCTTATTAATGATGATATTCAATTCAATGTAATCCAAGTAATCGTTGTTAGTTTGTATCATAACTAGTTTTTATTATCAAATTCAGTGCTTAAAGTCAGATAACAATGTATGTCTGTAGGCATCTCAATAACAGTTGCAAGCATTTTTTGTGTTGTATTGTTGGTGTCCCAAGAGGAGGAGAGCCATGGTTTCATACCCCAACTACCTCACCAGCATCAGCAGAGCACATGCGACGTACAAGGGGAGCATGCTTCACTGATCAAAAGCTATGCAGCCACCTCACATTTCCCAGAGGCTCTGGAAAGGATTGTCTTTATTAGTTAAAAAAAAAAAATTATTTCAGTTTTACTGATATGCCATCCTTATGGTAGAAGATAAAAACTAGAATGCAAGCTTCAGCCCAAGCACACTTGTAAGATTTCACTGGAGCTTTATTGTAGCCACTGTTGCCCTAGAATAAAATTCCATTCATTACATTTTTTTTTTCTTCAGAATGATGATATGCAGTGTTCTGGAATACTATCATTTCTCCTCTTTTGGCGAATAGGAGAGTGTTCTCAGTTTACAAAAAATATAACAAACATCATGGCATAGATAATTTAGGTCCAGCAATATATTTTACTGTAGCACAGAAAGAACTCTATGTCTGAAGAGAAGGGGACACTGCAAAACTCTTAATTCTATTTATTTGTTTCTTAGATTTGTACGATACTCTATCCAAAAGTCTCAGAGAAGCTTGCAATAAGCAAACAACTCACAAACAAGATTACCCAATAAGCACTACAAAACCTGATAGCTACAATTGTGGGCAGATTTAAGATTTGGCAGAAGGGTGGGGGGGAGCAGCCATATGTGCTGCAGGGGTGGCTGCACCGCAGCACAGAACCTCTTCTCCCTCCCACCCCAAACACCAGTGTTGGCAGACCGTGTTGTGGGATCCTGTGAGTACTTTAAAAAGAGCAGTCTGAAGCAATTTTGAAGCTTCCTCCATGCCCAGGACAGTGGGGAAAGCAGCAGCAACAGGTGGAGAAGAAGGGGAAGAGGAGCAGAGGGGATGTGCCTTTGAGCATGGAGGGGAATTCTTCTCTGCTTTGGGGACTTAAAGTCCTCATAAGCTCCTGCAATGTAGTCCAGTCTGAAAGAGTGGTGCAGTCATGCCACTGCACCCTTGGTGGCCCTCCCCCACCACACCCTAACCTGCCTGAAACCCCACACAAGTAATCCCTGCAAGCAATCCCATGTCCAGATACAAGAAACTTCTTCCCCACACCCCCTCACCAACCCCACTGTCCTACTTTAACCCCCAGAGAAGATCCTTCCATGAACCGAAACATTTTACTTTCAGTTAAATTTCTGCATTATCATTCTGGAGCACCAGTGAAGAAGGGTACACCAATTCTTATGCTTCTGCAAAATGGTTTAACCTTTCAATAATAAGTTAGCTAAATAAGTGGCAATGTGTGTATCAGTAAGAATTTTTGTGCAATGTTTAAGAGTATGTGTATATGACTAATACAAATCCTTTCCCATCTCTGTTTTCTTTCGGCTTCTAAAAAGTGATGTTTTTGCATTTTTTTAAAAAAATTTGCTCCTCAGTAGATAAGTTTAATCAAAGCATGCTTTCTATCCTTTTCCACTTTCTGATTAGTTTTGAATACAATGTAGTAGAGTTACTTTCATTTATTAATTTTCTAATATATATGTTGTAAGATAAGCAGAATATTTGGGCTGGGAATAAAAGATGCCAGTTACATAAGGTGAAAGCTATCTGTCAGATTTTTACTGTACTAACTGTTGGCCGGTAACATGAAGCAAAATCATTGTCTACTTCAGGAGAGCCTTGTCCTTGTTTGTTCTTTTATAAAGGTAGCTTAGAAGTGAATATGTGGAAGGAAATGGAACTTAATGTATTGTGTGAATGCATGGCACAGAACTAAACGCCAAAATTCTTGAGGCCTTATGACTTCTGTGATCTGTGGCAATATGCTTAAGCTCACTCTCTTCTCCATTTTGAATAGCTTGATTTCTGAGTGCTTGTAGCAGTGGACCTCTGACCCTACTACTACAAGTGAGTGAGTGTAATGTTGCAGGGAGGCTAGCTGCAAAGCAATAACCCAGTTGGTAGGAGAGATAGGTAGCAGGGCAGAGACAGGCAAGAGCAATAAACTGCTAATTGGGGAAAAGAGAAACCCTTGAGCCTGACTGGACTGGAGGTCAGGAGATCATAGATGGGAAGGGGAAGGAGAGAGCCTGTAGTCCTGGGCTAGACTTAAGACTGGCCCTGATCCTAAAGGAGGAAGGAGATGATGAATACCTCCCAAGTGGTTTTGTGTTAGGTGTTTATGTTCTGACTGGAGCTAAGTACCGACAGCTAAAAAGCCTGAGGCTAAATTGATTTGGTGTTTGCAGGTTAGTCTAAACTACACAGATTAAACTGAAACAGAAGTGAACAGACATTTACCTTTGCTTCAGAAAATGCAGCCACATACCTGCAGTGGCTCAGGCTAAAAGCTGGGGGCGCAAAAGCATTGCTCTCTGGTTGTATGTTCACTTCTTCCTGCTGTCCCCAAGGTCTCTGGGATTTGCAGTCCAAAATTACAGTACAAGGACATTGCAGGGTTTCTCATCATTTCCTCTTCCTGCATCTAGGTGCCTTGGGGATTTGTAATCCACAGTTGCAGCCAGCAGTACATTTTGAGCAGGGGAAGTGGTCTTTTAACCCCCCTCCCTGGCCCCAGACTGCAGCCAGGGCTTGCCTGGCGGGGGGGACAGTACCCCCCTGTGGACTGGGCTGCAACCCCAGCTAGGCTTACCTCCTCCCTCACCCCCTTGTCAGCCAGCCCTCATGGCTCCAGCTAGAGATCAGGGGGGCAGAACCAGCCGTGCTCTGTGGAGCAGACGGCACAGCCCAGCCCAGGGCTGGAAAGCATGCTGGGATGATGGGAGGCTGTGATGGGAGGCTGTGATTTAACTTGAGCCAGGAAGGGGTCTGGGGCAGAAGCTCCATAAACTGGTTTGACCCAAGTCAGTTAAGTCTGATATTACGTTCAACCAGGTTTGTCTTAAACCAGTTTCAAAATGACTGAAAATGGGTTATGTGCACTGAACTGCTGTTCTGTTACAGGTTTAACTTAGTTTTTGATCACTTAAACTGGTTTATGTGTAACATCTGTCTCTAGCCTGGAAGGTTGGGATGGTTTGGAGGCCATGGGTAGGGCTGGGAGGTACTCCATGCTGGTAGGCTAAAGCTGCAAGGGTCTAGGTCCTAGTGGGCAATGTGGGAGAAAACCAAGTGGTTTAGGGGCTGAAGCCAAGAGAACCTTATAAGGGTCTGGGACCCCATAGGCTGCACAGGCTGAAGCTGAGACAGGGCCAGGGGCCCAATGAGTATACACAAAAGGGGCTTCAGCCTAGAAAGAAAGAGCCCTGCAAAGATCCAGGACCTGGTGAACTGCATGTGTAGAAGTTGAGACAGAGCTAGGAGTCCAATAAATAGAGTCCTGCTAGGACCAGGGGTCTGGTGGGTAGAAAGGGCAAACAGGTGCCTGGAGGATTCCTGCTCAAACAGGGCTGGGAGCTCTGGGGAGCTTTGCTGAAGAAAGATCTGTGGGGCACAGGTGTAGCTGTGGAGGCCATAATTACTGCCCCTATGGCAACTGGGGCCAGCAGGATGATGGTTGGTTCTAGCAGCATGCAAGTAGTACCTGCTAGATGTGGAGGATTAGCTAGAGGGTCTAGGCCCCATGACATTGAGACAGGGCTGACAAGCCAAGACCCAGAGAAAAGAAGGAGAGTGAGGCAGAGTCCATGGGCCCTGGAGATGAGAAAGCAGACAAAAAACTAATACCTTGCTCAGGCAGGGATTGGGAACAGAACACACTGCTCAGGGATAAGCAAGGCAGATTGAAGTACCCCAGGCTTACTCTGGGACAACCTCCCACATTTCTTATTTAGACATCAAGGCATGGGCAATGTGTGGTGGTGGGGGGCACAGGGGGGTACATGCCCCCCCCCAAGAGCACTGGTGCCTTCCCATCAAAGAGTGCTCTGGCTGGTAGGGAAGCATTGAGAGCACCAGTGTCGTTCCCACCCCCAACTGGCTCTGCTGGCAGCACATTAGCGGCAGAAGGGCTAGCTGCTGAGGGGCTCCCATTGCCAACTGGCCCCTGGGGGAGCCCCTCCCCAGTTGTGCCCTGCTGATGCCTCCCCAGACTCGGGAGGTACCAGTTGCCCATGCACCAAGGTGTAGCAGGTTAGCATAGGGTGGTGGCCCAAGAGACCAGCAGGGCAGAACAGGGTCAGAATGGCAGCAGTGACCATCTTGTGGAGGTGAATCCTGTCACAGCGAGCAGTTTGGATAGGTTAGAAAATGTGAGGCTTTACATTTCTGTTTCTCGGTTTACCTTGCAAAAAAAAATGTAAATCTTGTTTAAAAAGGAATTTTTGAAGTCTAATAAATGTTTAGGAACTGAGAGTCTTGGATGGATACTGCTGTAGAAATAGTAAGTTTTAAATTTGATGAAATGTGGAATTACAACAGCGGTAAACATTTACCTTCTTTGCTGAAGCACAAACTTCTCAAGTAATGTCCTTTTTTCCCCCTGCTTTCAATCATACTGAGCACTGGGGAGCATTCTGATCTATCAACATGCAACTTTTAGGAGAGAAAACTCTTAACCTACTTTGCAATGTTTAATTTTTAACCTAACTGTACTGTACTTAATTGCTTGAAAGTCCTTTAGCTATCTGTTTCCTTGGTTTTTCCCAGAGGCTTGATTAATTTAAAAAACTGAAGTGTATCAGTGTATCCTAATTATTGGAGGGCTCATTGTAGACATACAGCAAGGTATATTAATGACCAAAAATTGTTTCAGCCTGAGTCAATGTCAGTGTTACCTGAAGGACGACAGTATTTAGCTTCTAAAGAAGAAAAAACTGTTAAAAGAGTGATTATAGTAAAAATCCATGAAGTCAAGCAAGCTTCTAATATTTTGAAATAGAACTGCTTCCTGGTTCATAATGCAGAAGAGAAGGGGGAAAGGACCAAAACAGCCTGCAGGCCCTACAAAGCCAACGGGTCTCCTTACGCTGAAGAATCGCACCATCACTTACTCTCCCCATTCACCTTCCTTCTGTTGGAGAGCTGGGACCCAAGTCAATCATCACTGTGGCCATCTGAAATGGGGGAGAAGGATCTGGCCAAGCCTGCAGGCCCTATAAAGTCAGCAGTTCTCCCTGGGCACTTGCAGCTAGAAGAGTACCCTTTGACAGTGCCGGAAGTGAAGACAGAAGATATTCATTATTCTTTTTTGTTAGTACTGGGGAATTTGTGTTTGTGTTTTGTTGGGGGAGGGAAAGGAGTTAAGTGTTTTTTGGAGGGGAGGGTCCTGAAAGCTACAGCCTTGAAGGGGCTGATGGGGCTGTAGGCTCAGGCAGGTTCTGCCATAGGGATTACTTGGGGGGTGGGGTGAGTAGGTGGGGGGCGTGGAGGGGTGGAAGGAGATTCTTGTATTCTGCGTATTGATATGAGTTGTGTCCTGGAATTGGTGGGAAGGTTTGCTTATGTGGGGGCTTGTGCAGGGAGGTGGTAAGTGAGGAAAGTGGGGAAGTTGGAAATCTTAGGGTTTTGGGGTGTTGTTTGAGGAATCCTCTCTGGGTTGTTTGTTTTTATTGGAAGCTGCTCTGCGTCTTATGGCTAGGGTGAAATAAATAAATGGCATTATTACCTCTGTCCTTGGTGCAACCAGAATAAACCTGAAGTGGACCTGTTTTCAGAAAATGTTTATTTTTTTTTCCATAGAAATCCTTATGTTCATTTTCCATATTTAAGTAATTTATGGTCGAATTCTACTCTCATCTGTGCTGGTGAAATTCTTGGTAGTAATTAGAACTTTTTAACTGGACTCAAATTTGTCCTTCTATTGTCTAAATTCTACCCAATTTATGTAGTATTTTTTTTTTCAATAAAGTCAAACCAGTAAGTTGTTTCATGATAGTCTAATAGAATTCAGTCCACCTGCAGTATTTTCTATGCATATCCTAAACATTAGAATTATATTGCAAAAACTATATACTGAAAGTGATTCTTGTTATGATAGCTTGCTTCTCTTGGACCAAAATATGGTAGGTGCCCCTTCTGTGAGAGCAGTAACAGTTAAAGCAGAGCACAAAGAAGGGGTTTAGCCTAGAGAATGATGGTCAAGTGGGATTGTTTTGCCTTTCATGGGGTTAGGGTTTTTTGCTTTATATATATATATATAAAAAAGAGAGAGATTCATTACACATACAATTTTCAGCAGAAGTGGGTCTATTTTCTCTTGACTCCTTTTAGAAGTTATTTTGTACCACTATTAGACCACCGGTCTTGCCAATACAGATGTACATATTAAACTGTTAAGTATGCAGACAGTCTTCTAATGCAAGTCCTTGGTGCTTTTGAGGATTCAGACCTGAGACTAAATCATGCACATAGAACTACAGATTTTGTTTGTCACCATAGTGAAATGTTCAAGCTCGGATGCTTTCTTCCTCAACTCTCAATCAATTTAGGACTTATAGTCAAAAAGCTTCTAGAATCTATTCTTCCCCCCGACCCCACTAGATTAAAAAAGATGCAAACATGCATCTGTACTTGAATGCCTCTAACACTGGTGGATATTGCTTTGGTATACATTCAACTTTAATTAGATTTGTGGAACAGAGCAAATTTAGATGGTTAGCAAACACATAGGAGCATAGGTCCAAATGCACGTTATCTAGAAAGGTCATAATAGGACTGTGGTTAATGACAGGAAAGAACATAGCTGAAAATGTTAATTCAAGCTACTACCCCAGCTGCCAGCCCACCACTGACTCTGCAGCTTGACACTGCCCTATGTGTGGCTGCTGCTCTGGTTGTTCAATTGCCCAATGTACCTGTACTCCAGCATCATAGAAGAAAAATAAATGGACATGGATGAAAAACACAGAAAAGTAATCAAGCATGAACACCCATTTCATTAAAGCAACAAGTTAGTGCTTCTTTCTTTAAAAAGGGGTCAAAATATAGAAAAGTTTGACAGCAGGAGATAGTAAAAGTTGCATTTGTAAGACAAGTGAGAACTAAATGACTTATTCTTGCAAGCACCCAAGTTATTAGATTTTAATTGTATCCGTTCTTTCAGTGAATTATCAGAGGGACTGTTCTGTATCATTTTGTATTACAGGTGTTTCTTGAATTACCATAGGACTTTAAGTTACTTTTCTATCAGTTCCTTTTCCATATTGATAATCAGTCCAAAAAGAGGTACAGTTATATCTGTGTCTTTATGTATCTAAGGTGAATGAGGGATTTATTATAATTAGATTTTAAACCTGTATTCAGAAAGACTAAAACTTTATAGAATGATAAAGCCATATACATTCTAGAGTTGTACAGCTGTAGAATATGCTGCAAAAAACTTAAACTTTAAATTATGACTGAAATGCCTCCAGTGTTTTATCTGGGAAATTAGTCAGAATATAGTAAAACATTCTAGGGCTTTCCAGCAAATCATTTATGGATGTCAGCTATAACTTTTCTGCTCACCCAACCCCTCAATTTCAAGATAAAGTTGTTTATATTTCCACAAAGAAACAGTCTTCAGGCTTGTTAAATGGGAGCTACATCAGTGGGGACAGCAACAGACAGATCATTGCAAAAGAAAGGGTAACTACAGTAGTGAAACCGTTTAAAACCATTTAAAAGGAAAATGTGTTATTGTTACACATGGAATGAAGAGTTTTGAAGGTTTTAAGCGAAGTATGCAGTCAATTGACTCCCCCATAGCTGCTACTGGCTCTGATGGCAGCTGGCTTTAAACTTTGGATGGAGCATGAGTCAAAGGAGGGTGCAAGTGCACTAGTGCACCACCCCTGATTGTAGATGATTTTTCTTTTAATAAAGGACTTTTGAATGCTATGTAGATATACTAAATATTCCTTTGGTTGCTGTTCCTTTTTAATCACCCTTTGGGACTGTTCTTAAATCATAACTTACCCTAAGTTTGCCACTAAGCCTTTTAAGCTTCCCTTACAATATAGGCTAGATTGTGCAAGGAAAAAGTACAAAAATGTATAGAAGGCTTGCATCAACCTATTCTCTCTTCCATGTGGCTCTTTGCAGGATGTAATATTGGTTCAAGAAGAAAGAGCCAAAGGCATTCTAGAATCCACAGCAGTCCCAGAAAGATGAAAGGGTCTAGGTGGAAAATGTACAATGAACTTTGTTAAAATAGTAGCAGATGCTCCTCTTACGGTCACTAACACATAGCTTTTATAGACTTTGTGCTTGTTTCGGATTTAATTCTACCAGGTCCTGCCAAAATGAAGCCTTCAGCGTGGGCACTGGATTTACACCGTAATCAAGGCTTCTGTTTCCAAAATTATTGAACAGCACATATTTAAGGAGAGCTTTTCCCTACATCATCCCTATAGTTGACTTTCAAAACATAATCTATTTTTCTTTAAATAAACCTTTCAAATACAATAATTATTTTGATTTGCAAGGGAGCCTTAAATTAAATGATGCTTTTGAATCTCTTTTTTGATCTTCAGATGGAGTTGCTGCTATTGCCATTTATTATTGGTAAAATCTGGGCACTGGGGACTTTGCCAGCTTAAACACTTGTTTTAAATCCTGGTGTCTTCTTCTGTGTACATAGACACACAGGTACCATTGTAAAATTAGCTGTAGAAACTAAGTCCCATTCTCCAAAGTTATTTTACGTACATCAGCCAGAGTTTAGGTACCCAGAGATGGGTATTTTAGGTATTTATGTACCTAAAATAGACATAGGCACAGCATCCCAGATCTAGAAATGTATTTAGGTATCTGAGGTACGTTTAACACCTAGCTCACTTAGAGGGTCCAAAAATTCCTGAAAAATCCCTCGTAGTGAGGCAACTGTTTTGCGCATAACTCCCCATAAGATCAATAAAGGGCAGGGCCAAGATCCTTAAAGGTATCCCGCTTCCTTGAGATCAGTGGGAGTTTGGCACAACATGCCTTTAAAGTGCTAGGTGCCTCTATAACTTTGACAGCCTGGCCTGTAGTTTCCTAAAGCCCCCTTTTAATAAGACTAAGATTGCAGTGGGTTAAAAAACAAAATAAGCAAACAAAAAGCAACAGCAACAACTGAGCCATCCCTAAGGGTGTGCGGGGCCTGGGGGGGTGAAGAGGGCCGGAGCCAGCGGGGCTGGGAGTGGGGAGCAGCCACAGCTGGCGGAGTGGGGGGGGGTGGTGAGCAACTGAAGCAACAACAAACAATCACTCTTGTGTTTCAGGCATTTCTGATACCTTAAAGGGAAAAAAATCTGTTTTGTGTTAATATTGTGGATGCACTTTTTTTCTCTTTCCATATTCAAAATGGATTTCCAATTTGGGGGTATCTTTTTCAGTTGTTTAGAGATTCTTTTTGTCATATTAGCAAAATACTTAGGTTTCTTTCTTCCCATTCCTCATCTATGAATAATTAACATCGAATTGGCTCTTCCAGTTATTATATGGCTTTCACTTAAATTCTAGTCAGCCTGTTTAAATTGTTCATATATGACAATCAAACTGAGCTGTATAAACTAAAGGAAATTTAACATTGTCTCATTTAAAATTTAACTAGACATCTTAAGGAATATTGGTGTTTGACATTGTCATAAATGTGTTTTATCTCAAGTAAAATGTCTTGTGCTGACAGATGAAAATCTATTTGTTAAAATTAGTCAATCGAATTTGTGACATTCTGAATAAAACTTTAATTCAGGTTTTTTTTGATCACCAAGTTAAAGGAAGAATTTTTGTTTCTTAAGTTTATCAAAAAAAATGCTGTTTGTGGTCTCAGATCATAGGCCTGTGACTGAAATTTCTTTGAGTGCTTATTTAAGAACAGCTTATCTGTGGTTACTGCTATAGGCAACTTTACTTTCAGGGAAACACTTTTTTCTTCTTCACCCTTAACCTATACTTTGTGTGGATTATGTAAAGAAACAGCACTCGTGCTGTGCAAAGTCATTAAGGAATAGGGAATACTTTGTTTGAACTCTCAAAGATCAGAGAGAGACCATTTTTGTACCAAGAGACTTCAAAGTGGGTAGCAGAGAACAAAACACTCAACCGCAATATAGAGCTTGCTGGTGGAGAAGTATATTGTTAAATAATTCTCTTTATATTTTATTTTTTTTCTGATAAATATTTATAGGTTGAGTATGTAACAAAGCCTATAGTTAAAGTTGAATGAGTTTTTCTCATTCGTGCAGGTTCCTTTGAGAAACTTATAGCTTTATCAATCTTTTAGCTTTCAGGATGAAAATTAGCACATTTCTTCTTTGCTGTAAAGTGGTTTCTTTTTTATTTTGTGCTTTTTTTAAAGCATTTTGGAAGAAAAACACAGTTTTACAATTCTACATTTTTAGTGTATTTTTCTTGTTTGGAGTAGTTCAGTCTCAAAGAAAGATAGAATTCATCGGGAACGTAGCATATTGATCACGAATGGGCCTTTCAGTATTGCAATGAATTTCTGTTTTCTTAGTCCAGTTCCAGTACTTTTAAATTGTATTTCAAGCATTAGCCCTTTTTGTTATATTCAAATCGTATCCTTCATATCCTAAAACTATCTGAACATAGTTTACTTAATGATTTCCTTACCTAGTTGTTTTGCTAATGCTCTGTAGCTGCAGGATACAGGAGGATGGACAGATTTTCTTATGGACTGTTATACAAACATTTATTTCATGATTGCCTACAAGTGTAGGGGCCTGGACTTAATGGAAACAAGAAATCCTTTTTTGCTCTATGTTACTGTATTTGCTATATAAAAAAAATTCGGCTGAGATGTAGATGGTGTAACTTATTCACCCCTATGGTTTGGCTCTCCCCTGTTCCTTAAAGCAATCAATACAGGTACATGGATTCAACATACAATTAATTGGACATAACCATGAACCATGCCTCGGAGAGAGACCAAAAAATCCATCAAAGGGCTTTTTTAGTTTGACCTAGTGAAAACGTGTTTTTTGCATCCAGTTTGTGGAAACATTTCCTCATTTTCCATTATAATATTGTTTTACTGTGAGATTGACAGGTCTTCCACGCAGTAGGTTTCTGTTATACCACATCCTTCCAAAATAGATCTCATGTCCCTGCTTGTTTACCAACTTAGGTAAATGATAGACCATTTATATTGCTACAGGGAGCTTGACTTCTAGATCTCAAATTCAAATTCAATCAAATTCAGTAGCAACCAAAATACTCAACATCATATGGAGCTTTGGTCTGTGTAAACTGAGTTGCTGGTTCTAGTTCTTCTTCCTTGAAGACAAATGTTCACATAATAAAAATTACTGTTATGGCTAAACAAATTTGTTGGCATATGCAGCAAGGATTGAAAGGGAACTAATCAGAGCATTGGAGTGGTTTTGTTAAAACATGAGTCAGACATGTTGATGATGACTGCGGGATGATTTCCATTATTGCTTTCTGTACCATGCCTGCTCTGAGAATAAACAAGCACATTTATTCCACACTCCCTCCCTCCCCACCTTTAGCAGAAATGGAGTGGTAAAATGGTGGTGATGGGGGGGAGAGGCGGGAGGAGAGGGCTTGGATAAGTTATAACAATCCTAACTTGTGGAATTCTGAAATAAACTATTTTTTTCCTTTGTATACTGGCAAGTTAATACCTGCAAAGGTTTTAAAGAATAACAACCTTTATATGAAAGTGAATAAAAGATCATTACAAATGTTTTAGTTTTCTTTGTGCATGCAGTTCCTTTTTTACAGTGTGTTTTG
The DNA here is from genome assembly GCF_001723895.1 of Crocodylus porosus. Taxonomy (NCBI): domain Eukaryota; kingdom Metazoa; phylum Chordata; order Crocodylia; family Crocodylidae; genus Crocodylus; species Crocodylus porosus. The sequence continues at coordinate 31,937,007 of NW_017728909.1, read as the reverse complement.
TTCTCAATAATTGTGAAAAGCACTTAACTTTTTTTTATCTTTTTAGGTTCCTTCTGAATGCAGGTTCAAGCTAAATGTGCAATTCCTTAGAATTTTAAGGCAAAATTTGTAATGAATGCATGCATTCTAACTAGAAACCAGAATATTTGGAGATGAAATACATGTCTCTAACAGTTTTGAATGTTTGTAAATTGGACACTCTCTAATTTGAGAGTAGGGAGTGCTTTTCTCTCAAGTATTTTCTATATAAATTGGCTGTCAATTAGGAAACTGTAAATAGTGATAACTCAGTATTAGATTTGAGCATTTGGGGTTTTTTTTCTTATTTGTACACATCCAAGTAAAATGGGAAGAAGCTACCTCATAAGAGGCATTGTATCCTAGCAGTTAAAGTGAAAGGGATAAATAGCAGGAAGACTTTGTTTCTATGCCACGCTGTCACTGACTTTATGGGCATGTCAGTTGTGATACTAGACATCTGAATCTAAATACCTTCTTTAGACTAGCTGGGCATGAGCTTTCACATGAGAAATTATTGCAATAATCTGCCCTACCAGATTATTGCATCTTCAGTTTCTGCACCAATAAAAGGCATCAACCACCCCCACCCCCCCGGCCTCTCATACACTGCAACAACACCCCAATACTACAAATACTATTGCAAATAATTAGTATTACAAATATGTAATGAAGGATAGATTCACTGTAAAATATTCCATTTTCCTGTGTTTTGATGTTCACTTTCCAGGGGCATTCCTATGATTGCTTGCATAGCATTCATATTTGTGAAGCATTCATGCTAGTAACTTGATGATAGCCCTGATCAAAGTCAGTTGAAGGGATTGCATAATCTGTCACTGACTTCAGTGAGCTGTCAGCTAGAAGTTGCTCATCAGATTTATATGTTTATTCACAACTGATCCATACATCTCACATTACCAATGTTTAATATTATAAAGAAAGTAAACAAAGTCTCTGAGAACATATTGGTCTTAGAGGAGAGCAACATTTTTTGTTGGATGAATTATTTCACTGCCTCCATGAGCTACTGTTTTAATTCCAGATGAGAGTAGTTATTACTATTTTTAAAGATGGAAGAAAAAAATCCATGCATTTTTTTAACTTCAGGCAAATAACTTCAGAATTGGAACTTTTGTGTAGGGGGCGAGGTCTGATTTCTATTTTTTTTTCCTTATTTCCAGTGAACCAAAATTTTCTTGCTAGCATTTTCAATTAAATGAACAAGAAAATCAGTTTAATTGAGCAGCTGCTGGGGCCTGTCTGGATGTCAACTTTTGGAACTCACCCAGCATGTGCAAGCTCCTTGAGCCAAAAGACAACAGGGTTGGTAGCTCTGAAGCAGAGTTCTACCTGGAAAGTTTTACAAGTGAAAGCTTGTTAAAACTGGCCATGTCTACACTAGATGCTGACTGCGCAGTAGCTCATTACTGCTGCACAGTAGCATTGCATGACATGAAGTGTGATACAACACTACTGCACAGTAGGCATGTATAAAATGGGCCATATTCGATTTGGATTCAGCCCAAATAGGGGACAGTGATTTGAGTTGTTGATTCAGATCACTGTCCCTGAGTTGATTTGGCCAAATCCAAATCTGAAGATTCAATGCTGATTCAGAGAATCAGCAATTCAGCCATAGACACAGCTTTAAATGTTTTTTCTACATACCTTGAGGTACAAGGCATGGCTCGTGAATGCTGCAATGCTGGGACAGATGGAGTGTCCCACAGGAGCACAGGCCCTCCCTCCCCCTGCGTGCTCAGTGGCAAACCCAGAAGTGGACTGAAAGTACTTCTGGTCCACTTCTGGGTCCACCAGAGAACATGCAGGGGGTCCTCCCAGGCTCCCCTGACTCTGCAATCAGGCACTGGGGGACCCTGGATGCCACCCCCAACCCAGGAGGCACCAGTCACCGAGTGAGGATGGGGGTGGGGGCGGGGAGAGCCTACACACTCCCCAGCGGACCCAGAAGTGGACCGGAAGTGCTTCTGGTCCACTTCCAGGTCTGCTGCTGAGTGCGCTGGGGAGCCCCCTGCACTGCTGTGGGACACTCCATCTGCCCCACCATTGCAGCATTCATGAGCTGCCTGGTACCTTGAAGTATGTAGAAAAAACATTTAAAACCACGTCTATGTCCAAATCTCTGAATCTTTCAAAATCAATTCGGAGGGTTCTGATTCAATTCAGAGAGATTTAATGGGTATCCTGATTTGATTTCAGGTTTGGAGATTCAGCCACCAAATCGCGCCGAATCTCCACCCAATCAAATAATTGACTGAAGCTTTGTACAGCCCTACTTACTGCACAGTAATAATGAACTAGTGTGCAGTCAGTGTCAGCAAAAATGCCATTTGGGATGTTGCTGTGCACTAACACCAGTTGTACTGTCATTTAGTATTTGTGTATGCAAGTACTAAATGATTACACAGTACCAACTGTGTAGTCAGTGTCTTGTGTACCTATGGCTGCTAAGATGTCTCAAACAAAACATTTCAGGGTCAATAAACTGGCCTTTTTCAATAAAACATCTTCAGTGTGAAATTTCTGATCAGATTATTTAGCTCTAACAGTACCTGGATGCCTTAGAGTCAGTTTACTGAAGTTAGGGACATATTATTATTTCTTGTTTTAAACTTGTATTCTTCTGTAGTATGTGTATTTAGCATTTCTAGTATGAAGAAACAATAGATAATGACTTCAGCTTTCTCACTTTCCACTGTGTATTTATATATATATATCCTTTAGAGTGTCTGCAAATCCACTCGCTTGATGTCATCTGTAAATTTGCTAACTGTGCACTCAATCTAACTTTCCAAATCATTAATGAAGATTTTAAACATTACCAGACACAAGACAAACCCACTTGATACCAGCCCCCAAGTGGACATTGAGCCATTGATGACTGTTGTTTGTTTGAGCATGATAATCTAACAAGTTACATAGCTATCTATCAGTACCAGGACATAGGCAGCCAGACCTGGGTGGCAATCAGGATCAAGACTACTCAATTGTGGTAAAAGCTGGGGTTAGAATGAGCAACAGAATCTAGTAATGAGCTAGATCAGAAAGGCAGGGAGTCCAAAGGCGAACAAGTTCCACAAGTGAGCTGAGTCAGTGAACCAAGAGGTCAAGAGGGGAGCGAAGCCTACAAGTAAGTGAAGTTGGAGAACCAGGAGGTCAAGAAACACACAGAGTTTAAAACAGTGGATTTCTAGGATCAGGAAGAGTGCCTGGACAAGAAACCCACAGACCAACATACATATCTACACAGAACCAGCGATCACCCTAAACACACCAAAAAAGCTGTGATATACAGCCAAGCCCTCAGATACCACCGAATTTGCACTGAAGAGAACACCCAGGATTGCTACCTCTCTAATTTTAAAACGGCTTTTACCCAACAAGGATGCTCCTCCAGAGAGAGAGATTGCATGTTTGAAAGAGCTACCGGGATACCACATGAAGCACTGCTGCAGTACAGAAGAAACCCCCCCACAAATCACACACTGCTGGTTATGACATATCACCCCTCCCTCGAACCCATACAGCAAATCCTCAAACAATTGCAACCCATACTAGAAAGAGACCCTATTCTTAAAGAAATCTTCCCAGACCCACCCATCCTAGCTTTCAAACAAGTACCAAACCTCGCCAAACTCATCACCAGAGGCAAACTTCCTCAGACCCAGAACACACCAAATGGATCCAGACCATGCCATGACAAGAAATGCAAAACCTGCCAACACATTTCCACCACCCCCACAATCACTACACCCCACAACAGAGCCATCAGCATTCCTGGATCTTACAGCTGCACCTCCAGAAATGTAATATTACTCATCCAATGCACCAAATGCCCTGATGGAAAATATGTAGGTGATACCAAACAACAACTGCACACCAGAACGAACGCACACCGGAAATCTATCAAAGACAGGAATACCCAGTTACCGGTGGGGGCACATTTCTCACAAGGAAACCACTTTCTTCCCAATCTCTCAGTCCTGATCCTCAAAGGGAACTTACAAAACACTTCCCAGAGACGAGCCCATGAACTCCAGGATATTGATGAAGTGGATACTAAAAATCATGGACTAAATAGACTTTGAATTTATGACACATTATAACCTGCTGATGGCTGACATCCCAGGTACCTGTCCACTAGTCATCCCCCTTCTCTCCCTACCACCCAGCCTGTCTCTCACCCCTTGACTCCTCAATCTACATTTTCACTGACTATCTTGTATGCATACCAGCCCAGCCTCTGGCTTTTTTACTTTTCATTCCATCCAGGAAGAGCACACACCCACTCCTGAAACTTCCTTAGCCTGACGAAGGGTTTTTGAACCCAAAAGTTTGCTTAAAAATAGTTCTCCAACTATTTAAGTTGGTCTAATAAAAGATATCAGACACCAAAGAACCTTGCCTGCCTGTGACCTTAGACCAACACAGCTACAACCTATACCTCTGGACACTTCCTATATCTTTCCCTGATTTAATTTTTTTTTTTTTTATATAGGTCTGCTTTTATATAGGGGAAGTGTAGGGTCCAGTGACAGGAGCCAGTCACTTTAGTACCAGGGTATGGGTGACAAGTTGGACACTGATGAAGGCTTTAGGTAGGCCAGTTCAGCCTTCGGGAACAGAAGGGTGGGGGGTTGTGGTAGTTGGCTGCAATCGTTGGAACAAAGTACTGGGTTCAAGGCTGGTCTGACGTCATCTTCCAGTACTTTCATCTGGGTTATGTTAACTTACTAAAAAGAATGTCATGGGGGACAGTGTCAGAAGCCTTGTTAATGCTGAGGTATGTTACATCCACTGCTATATGTCCTTCCCCAACCAAAAAGTCTGTCTCTTTTTTTTAAAGAGGAAAATCATACTGATCAAGGATGACTTGTTCTTGATCACATTGTCACCCTCTGGATGCTTAGAAATAGACTCTTTTATGATTTAAGTATAGTCAGAGTAAAATAAGGCAATGCATTTAAATAAAAGCAGTGACTTTGCTATGAAAATTACTTCACCAAGGACCACTATCACTTCCATGGACTTTCAGGTAAGGCTGTTCATTTCGCAAAGTGAATTCCACATCCTTTACAAGCATTTCAGATTGACTGGAGAACAGACTGAGAAATATGGCTTGAATTGGTAAATGCTCTTACCTTTTGCACCAATGTTACCTGATTGTTGGAGATACCTTCAGGGTGGCTTCATTGCCTCACTTCTAGGGTCTGGCATTTGCAAAGAAGGTTTTCTGGTACCACTCTTGGGGGTACTGTAGAAGCAATGTATATTTACTTTGTATCATTCCAGGGAACAGCAGGACAAAATGACTTGCTCTCTCAGTGCAGGTAACCCCACAGGTTTATGCTTACATCTGTTACCAGGCACAGGATAAGGACTCACAATTTACTGTGGTGGTATGTGTTTGTGCAGTCCCATGTTGGATTATTGTTGGGGCCAGAATCACAACTGGTAATGGCCATTTTAGTTCAGTGCATCCTATCTAGCAACTCTGCAGGTTCTCCATGCTTCTGAACTAGCTGAGGTTTGGTAAGCATTTTCTGCCTGGAGTCAAGGTAAAAAATGTATTATTAAATGCCTTGGCTACCTGAAATATCTTTGATATTTTTTTCACATTGCAGCCTGTTTCTCATTAATAGTAACAAAGGTAATTCAGAACCTGGGGAGATTGTTTAACCCATAAGTCAACTGCAATAATTCCTGCACCTTTCTCTGAAGCATCTGTGCTAACCTCTCATGTTTTTTTTGCCACACAGACTTAACATACTAGTGGTATTTGGAGGGGCTTGTTCTTGGGTGACCTAAAGGATTGGGATAGGGCTAAGAGAGGAAGTGGTCCCCTAGGTATATAGGGCTCAGGAAAGCTACTGAAAACCAGTAAAGATGCTGGAGGAGTGGAGTTATATGCTCTTGGTGGTCTACCCCGCATCAGAAGGTGGGCTTCTGTTCTATACCAGCTGTAGCCTCTGGATGGTTTTCAAGGGTAGGTCCATGTAGTGATCATTGCAGTACTCTAGTCTTGCCACTGTGAAGGCATGGGTTATGGCAGCTACATCTGAATCTTAAAGAAAGCAACCTTCTCCCCAGATGCTGTGGTGGCTGGGAAATGACACTTCTAGCCACTGCTGCCACCTGAAGATTCAGATACTGCAGCAGAGGATCCAGGAGCTCTCCAAACTGCAAACCTGAGTGACAAGACCATTAATGATAGGTGACCCAGCCTCAGTGTCAGGTGATATGCCCACAATTATTTCTGACTTGTTTGGATTCAGTTTCAGTTGATCCAATTCTAGGGGCCAGGGTCAGAAGAGAAGAGGTAGAGCAGGGTGTCATCATCATACTGGTAGCATCTTGCTCCAAATCTCTGAACAGTATTTCCCAAAGGCCTCATATAAACATTGAACAGAAAGTGTGCCAAGATGGAGCCTTGGGGGACTCCACAGGAAAAGTCCTGAGGGGATGATGAGCACTCTCTCATCACCACTCTGAGATTTCCCTGCTAGGAAATAATAGAACTATATAGAGCTGTCCCAAAAACACACACCAAGTCTTATGAACACTTTATCAACAACTCATGGTTAACTCTACTTAAGGCTGCTGAAAGGTCTAGTAAGATCAGCAAGGCACAATTTCCCCTGTCAAAGAGCAAAGATCATTAACTAGGGCCATGAGTGCAGTCAATGAATCATAGAAAAATATGATCAATGCCTTGCTTGAGACAGCACTATCCCTATTCAAACTATTCAACACAGGTCATTGTAATGGTCCGTTTTCTATAGTTTTACACATCAGTTTAAAGGTTCTTTGCTGTCTACTCTTTCTAAGGATAACAGAGCCTAATCTCTCTTAGACTTTTCATGAAGTACAGATTCTTAAAATCTGGAATCCTCCTGGTTATTCTACTGTGAACTCCATGTTTGCCTTCCAGTTTAATGGTTTATTGAGTTAGCATGATTTTATATTCGGCACCTATATAAATATTGAGTTACTACACTTATCGTAAAGTAAGCTGTAATATTAATTATTATTTCAGAATGACTTTACAATTTGTCCAAAGGGTGGCTTTAGAATAAGTCCAAAATGATATCTTACATCCATTTGTAGCATGATCATTTGTTCAGTATACGCTCCATATAGTTTAGTGTAACCCACACTCAGTAAATTAAACCAGTTTTGTTGCCCTCGAGAGAATTTTTGGGTTTCAGCTTGCATTGAATATCAAACATCCAAAAGGCTTGTGCTAATAACATTTCATTCTAAACCATTAGGTTGACCTAAAAGTAACTCGTGAATTGCTTTATATCTCACTCATTAATTATTCCTACCATTCTTTCCTTTACCAAGTTCTGGCCCCTTAACTCACAAACCTACTTTATCTTGAAGGGAGGGGTGTAAGTGTGTATGTTCCATTTTGTTTCAGGGTGTACATAATTTTATTCTAATGATGGAACAGTTACTTGCACTTAACAAGTTTATCTGCTAGATTTGAGAGCCAAGAAATAAATTCATAGGCTGTGATTGACACCAGGTATGAGTATTACTTATGTAAAAACACCGATAGATTTTGACAGGGGGGCTGGGGAAATCTAATAAGTGCCACATATTAACTTTCAGATATGCCGTGGAGTGATAAACTAATTCTGTATTACAATCCTGCACTTATCCCAGATGCCAATCATTAGTAAGAAGAAATAGAAAATCATGTAATATTTATAATTTTTGTCATCTTTAGTGTTTATATATGTGTCAAATGATTTATATGTGAAACATAGCATTATTAAAATAAATTAAACATTCAGACCTAGCTATCCACCTTTATGTGGATATGAGCATGTAGTCCTTATTTAAGTAAAACTACCACTGATTTTACTGCATTATTGTTGACTGATTTATGTAATGATAAAAGTGCATTTGAATGATTTGCAGACAGGTAATTTGCCCCAAAGAGCTTCAAATTTAAGCAGACAATATGACATTGTTTGGTTATATATTTAGAACATGTTGACAATTCTGATTCTTTTCTTTTCCCTTTTAGGTTTTATTGGGACTTAATAATGCTTATAATGATGGTTGGAAACCTTGTCATCATACCAGTTGGAATCACGTTCTTTACAGAGCAAACAACAACACCATGGATTATTTTCAATGTGGCATCAGACACTGTTTTTCTATTGGACTTGATCATGAATTTTAGAACTGGGACTGTCAATGAAGACAGCTCTGAAATAATACTGGACCCTAAGATCATTAAGATGAATTATTTAAAAAGTTGGTTTGTAGTTGACTTCATTTCATCAATACCAGTGGATTATATCTTTCTTATTGTAGAAAAAGGAATGGATTCAGAGGTTTACAAGACAGCTAGAGCACTTCGTATTGTGAGATTTACAAAAATTCTCAGCTTGTTACGTTTATTGCGACTTTCAAGATTAATTAGATACATCCACCAGTGGGAAGAGGTAAGACGTATATAAGTGTATACATTTTTCATTTATGTAGATTGTATTCCTTTATTAAAACTTTCTAACAAGCTATAGATAAACCAGGTATGTACAACATTATGAAATTCTCTAACTGGAAATGGGTAGCCAAACTGTATGTTCGGCTTTTTATATGTAGGTGCTACCTGAAAGACCTTATTTTATGAGAGAGAAGCCCAAATGTTACCATTCTTTGTTTAGTAGAGAGGAGCATAGAATAAATGCATAGAAAGAACTATCTGTGTAAGAGCAGGAGCTCAGGGTGAGAATCTGTTGTAAAATCTTGTCTAGCAATACTGTTTTATTACCACTACGCTCGCTTGTTTCCAAATATTTAATTTAATAGGTTTGACACCTATGCAAATTATCAAGAGATTTGTGGCTATACCTTCTGTGTGCATAAGCAGAAAAAATTAATGTTAAGTGTTTTTTAACTTGCTTTTGTGTTACAGTAACAAAGGAAATCACTTCCAATCTTGTAGATCTCTTAGAAGACAAAGGTGATTGTACATGCCCTGAATATACTGATTGATGATCTTAAGGACAGGAGTTGCAGCAATTTTAAAATCACTCCTACCCAGTTCTGAAAAGCAATATTTTGGGGGATAACTGCAGGAATATACAGTTAAATACTCGGGCTGTGCAAAACTTTGGTCCCTAATTCAATTCGGTGGAAATTTGGCCCGATTTGGTGGTCAAATCTCGAAATCCAAAATCAAATCAGGAGACCCTTTAATCTCTCTGAATTGAATCTGAACCAATTTCAGAACGATTTGGTGATATGGACATAGACACAGCTTTAAATGTTTTTTTTTTCTACACACCTTAAGGTATCAGGCAGCTGGTGGATTCTGCAGTGGTGGGGTGGATGGAGCATCCCACAGGAGCATGGGGGAGCTCCCCAACGCACTTGGCAGCAGATCTGAAAGTGGACCAGGGAGTGTGCTTGGGGGCCCTGTGCCCGCTTGGCTTAGTGAATGGTACCTGGGTCTGGGGAAGTACCCAGGGTCCCCCTGTAGCTGATCGTTGAGCTGGAGGGTGCAGGAAAACCCCCAGTGTGCTCCCAGCAGACCCAGAAGTGGACCAGAAGTACTTCCGGTCCACTTCTGGGTTCACTGCTGAGCATGCGGGGGGCCCACTGCACTCCTGTGGGACGCTCCATCTGCCCCAGCATCACAGCATTCATGAGCCATGCCTGGTACTGTGAAGTATGTAGAAAAAACATTTAAAGCCGTGTCTATGGCTGAATTGCTGATTCTCTGAATCAGCATCACATCTTCAGGGAACAGCGATCTGAAATTAATGAATCGAATCACTCTCTCTGATTGGGGCTGAATCCAAATCTGAATTGAACATGGCCTGTTTTGTACACCCCTATTAAATACCCCTGATCTAGCCAGGTGAGGGCAATGAAGGAAGGGCCTCACTTCTCTCTGTTCTCTGCATTTCATCATCTGTCCTCTTCTTGCTTCTGGTCCATACTTGAGAGGACAAAAGGGCAGACGCCACCACTGAAGCTGCTCCTTTGGGGGCTCACATGCCAGCAACCAGAGCCATTTATCCCAGCAGGCTCTCCCTTCTCTGGGAGCATGTGTTGGAGCTAAAGGCATGAGCTGGGGTGAAAAACAGGACTCTGGTTCTATGTCTGCCTGCCAACAGCAGGGCACACTGATCAGAGTATGAGGTGGGTCAGCACAGAGGCTGCTGGGGGTGAAGGGGAGGGCAGCAGCAGTTACAGTCCCCAGGGCTAGGGACAGAAGTTATACATAAACTGGTTTAAGTGATCAGGAACTAGTTTAAACCTGTAACAAAACAGAAGTTCAGTGCACTTAAATCACTTTCATAATGGTTGAAACCAGTTTAAAATAAACCTAGATGGATGTAGTATCAGATTTAACTGATTTAGATCAAACCAGTATATAGAATTTCTGTCCCAGATCCCCTCCCAATTTAACTTTACTATGGGCTTCCCTGCTGCTGGGAGCTGGGGCAGTCACCTGGCCAAGCCCTGTCCCAGGCCAGCTCTGGACCCCCAGCCAGGTTGTGCCTGGCACAGGGGGGTGGGTATAGCCAGCAGTAGGGGCTATTTTACCTGCAACTTCCTCCTCAGTCAGCCTACCAGCTGAGGAGGGGACATAATCAGGTTATCACCTTGGTTTCCAGCTGTGGGGAAGCTCTCAGTGGGGAGGTCAACTGAGGAGGGAGTGGAGAGGACAAACAGCTCCCACTTTGAGCTTCCCCCTGTGCACCTGGCACAACCTGGCTGGGAGTTTGGAGCCAGGCAGGGAGGGGCCATTTCCCCCCCCCCATTCCTCCCTCAGCTGGGAGTTGAGGCAGTCATGTGGCTATGCTCTGACCTTAGCCAGCAGACCAACTGAGGAAGGAGTGCGGTGGAAAATGGGCCCTACTTTGGGCTTCCTTCTGCAAGCTGGGAACAGTATGACTAGGGGTCCAGAGTCAGCTGGAGGGCCCTTCCACCCCCTCACAGAGTTGGGTGGGGGGCCATACCCCCTCCTCAGTTGGCCAGCTGGCCAAGGAAGGGGCATGGCTGGGTGGTTTGCCCCAGCTCCTGGCTTCAGGGAAGCCCATAGTGGGGGGCTTTACTTCCTCTGCCCAAGTCAAGAGCTGAGGTGATCACCTGGCCATGCCCCCTCCCTGCCTGGCAGGCCAGCTAAGGAGGGAGTGGGAGGATGGAAAAATGACTTCCACTGTGGGCTTCTTCCTCCCTCCCCCTTGTGCCCAGAACAACCTAGATAGGGGTCCACAGCTGAGGGGGCATTTTTCCCTTCCCCCCCACTCCCTCCTTAGCTGGCCAAGGAGGGAGCATAAACAGGTGATTGTCCTGGTTCCAGCTATGGGTGCGTGGGATGTGGGTAATGAGGGAGAAATGCCCCACTGGAGGCTGCTCCCTTTCCCCATTTTTCCTGTGCCAGGAAGTCCCTAGCTGGGGGTCTGGTGTTGGGTGCAGGCGGGGTTCCCCCCCCACCCTCTCTGCAGCTGGTCCAGACTGAGGAAGGGGCATGGCTAGTTGAACCAGCTCTGGGCATGGGAAAGGGAGGAACACCTGGATGGGGGCTTCTCCCCTCTTCCCTTCCCCAGGGAGTGGGGAGTTTTCCCTTTACTCCCTCCTTAGCTGGCTGGAGGGGCATGGCTGCAGTTGTTGGTAGGCTGGGAGTCATACTCTATTGCCCTCTGGCTCCTGGTGTGGACTATTTCAGGGGTTTGGCTGCTTTTCAGGTTTGAAAAGTGAGTGTTAGTTCACTTTCTTATCAGTTCAATCTAGGCAGTTTACAGAAACCTACAAAGATTGAATTGATTCAGCCTTGGGCTTTTTGATTGTCAGGTACCGCTAGGGTAGCTGGGGCAAGAGTAAGACACAAGATGGGGCTAGGAAAGTATTTACCTTCTCACACAGTGGCTGAGTGCTGTGGCACTCTTTAGGAGATTTCATGGCACCTCAGGGTGTCACATGGAGCAACATTGTGGATCATTTTCAACTATTTCACTTTGGTTTAGGCAGCTTCAGTTGATCATTTGCCATGAAATGCTACAAAGTGTGGTACAAAAAAAATCAAATAATTCTCAGATCACATATGAACAAGCTGATTTAAATGAAAGGTAATAAAAGTGGGATCTTGAATCCAATAGAAACGCAAGATTGAAAAGTACCTCCTAAGTCACTGAGTTCAGTCATTTGGTATCACAGGCCACCACATAATGATCCCTTTCATTAAATACGAAATAGAAGTACCTGGTTATTAGGGGCAGACAAGTTTCTCTGAGTTGTTAAAGGTTCTTTTTTGTTTATGAGAGGTGCACTGATACATAGGACCATATCATATCAGCACCAATAAAAGGAAAATTGACATTATCAGCTATCACTTAGCTAGGACCTGGGGCTAGGGCAGGCTCTGTCCAGCTGGGGTGGAGCATGGGATTGTGCCACGAGTAGCATATCTGGGGGTCATGGGGGGGAGGGGCAACTCCCACCGCTGTGCGCACCAGTGAGGGAGGCTTTGCAGGGGGGGTACCCCCCCAGATATGTGCGTGGGATGAGGTCTGGGGCTGGAGGGTTTGGGCCAGGATGTACTTGGGGCAGGTGGAGGTGGTGCTGGGAGGGGGGGGGCTACAGTGAATTCTGGGGTGGCCACAGCCCACTCCATAGCCCCACCTCCCAGTGCTGCTGCCACCCATCCCAAGTGAACCCCCAGCCCAACCCCCTTACTGGGGAGAGTCCGGTGCTGCCCCCAGCCTCAGCCTGCAGCAGCCTATCCTCATCCCATGCAGAGATCCAGGGGGAACCCCCCCTAATTCTTCCCTGAGGGCAGGAACTCCCCCCCACCTCCATTCCCCACAGATCAGCTGCTTGTAGCTCCATCCTGTACTCTGCTCTGACTGGGAAGTGCTGATCCTAGCTCCAGTTCCCCTCCTTCCTCACCTCAGTGGCCCCCATCCTACCCCCCTGCCAGACCTTCTCCCTCACCCCCTCCCCAAACAGACTTACCAGCCAGATGCTGATCTCCAAGTGGCTGGGCCATATATCAGCAATTGGATCGGTGTTGGTTGATGTGGCTCATTAATAATGGGCCATCGGTATTGGCCCAAAAAATCTGCAGTGGTGCACCTCTACTGGTTATTGTATTCAGGAACATCTCTTCTTCCAAAGTATTTCTCATCACTATTGTGGCCAAAAAAATAAAAAAAGACAAGGAGACCAGGAACACAAAGCCCAAACAGAGATGAATAGGTGGTCTATTTCGCATACAGCAGAGAGCCACTAAAAACCAGTAGGTTAAATAAGCTTTCTAGGACTGCTAAATCATAACTTCAGCCTTCACTCTTGAAGGATCAGAATTGCTTGTAGATTGACTTTTTTGTGTTTTGTTGGCTTGTGAACTATTGAAACCCATATCTTAAGTATTTATGGGATACCAATAATCACGGTATCTGAAAAGCTTTAGGAAGATGGACAAATTCATCACATTTATTTAAAAAAAAAAGGAGTGGTAAGAAGTATCTTAAAAATGTACAGATATGCTAAAAAATGGATTCAATTTAAAAGTTGCTTCTAGCATTGATGAATATGAGAATAAGATTCATCCAATAAAGATATCATCTTTTTAACTTTGCTAAAACACCAGAGTATTTTAGATTTTCATATCTGGCTTTCATTGTCCTCTAATAGCCTAATAGAATTTCAGATTTAGCAATGATTTAGTCAGTGTTCTTCATAATAATCTGAACTGCGGCAGAATTAGAGCGAATTTGCATTAGGTCATGGTAATAGTTTAATGAAAATAATGTATATGTAGGATGTGTGCATGTAGTATTAATCTATTTTGTACTAAGTACATAAACAAGTAAACACTTACTAACTAATATGTTTATGAAACACTCTTGGATCCTGGTCCTCTGTATTTAATTCAAAAGACTAGATATTTTTTATATATAGGCTGATGTGGGATTTTTCATTTAATGCAAAAACATTTGAAACACTGTATATTTAGATCAAGAGTAGTGAATTCTATGCCAAAAATATCTTCAGGACCATCACCAAATTCACTTCTCATAAACTGGCAACAAAATACATCCAAGAAAAAAGTAATAAACAAGTTTGTATAATATAGCTCTCTGTCCACTGAGAGATTTTTATGGCATAAGCTCAAATAAAAATTGAAATTATTTGGGTTATACTCAGAGCCTTAAGAGAATAACAACTATTTTTATTTAACATTTTTCATACTCTGTTCATTTATTTTCTCTTTCTTTATTTATTTTCACACCATTTAATTTAGTACCAAGCTGCTTATAGTCACATACAACAACAGTGAGGTAGTAAAGTTTATGCTGCTTAAGTTTTTCCATTTAAATATGAATTATTAGCAGGGCATATACCTGCAGTCTCAAGGGTAATGCATAGAATTCAAATGAGTGTAGTGAATATCAACCAATGTTAATAATTCAACTAAACAAAGGAATGGTATAAATGAGAGAAACATTTAAACAGAGATGTTGTAGTAGATATTTTGGCAGGAATTCAGTTGCTATTTCCAAATTGGCATCACCCAGCACTGATTATTTTAGTTCCAGACTATCTAATTTACCATACTGTTGCAACCCAAATATCAGTGAATGTGTTACTTAAGGTACAATTTCATAATAGAGTAAAACAAAGTAATTAAACTGTTGAAGGAAAAGAGGGAAAATTATTTTATTTTGGTAAACAGGTCCATTTTCTCTCATGAATCTGCAGGGATTTCCAAAATACATGCAATATATTGACCAAATTCCTACCTCCATGAATTCAAAGGATCTTCTCATCAGACAAAACATTGCTGCTTAAGTGCCCAATTACAAAAAGTTGATGCCCAAAAATAATAGTAATGGAATAGTTCAGAGGAAAATTGATAGGGTGGAATTTGTTTGTATAAAATATTTATTGAATGTTGAATGCTCAAATTCACAAAAATCCATTTCTGCATATAATATTTTCAAAAAGAAAATGGAACCAAATTTAACAAAGTACTTTGGATGGGTTCTCCAAATTTATATATGACAAGTAAACTATTCTGGAAAACTATCCATCTTTTTTCAGGCAGGGGGAGAGGGACAAGATAAATAAGGATTGAGTTTTGCCAAGTTGTTTTTATTACTTTTTGTTAAATTTCTATTTTAATGATGGAATTTTCAGTTCTCATTTTGAACAGATAGATCATTTTTGGCTGTGCATTCAGGTATTTTGGTAATGCAAATTGCTCTTCTAACTACATTGTTCTTCAGCAAACTGCTTCTAAACCAGATCTGCAATCAACATTTGAAGTAGTTTTTCTTTAAATCGCAATTTGTAATTTTAGAACAAGCATAAATAACCATATACTGATAAATATAGTAGCTGTCCTAGAAATTCACCATAAATCTGTTGTGATGTTGAGATACAGGACAATTTGGGACTTGAGCTACTGGTTGGTTATCTATTTTAAACCTGCTAAAAGGAAAAAAAAAAAGCAAATAGGGCTAAACTTTACAAAATTCAATTACCAAATTTACCTATAAAATCCCAGTTAAATCAAAACCAAGATAAAGTGTAGCTGAGCTCTGCTTCTTAGTTACCCAAACTTCCTAAGTTTGGTGAGCTCAGAGGATTACAGAAATTGGTTCTTACCTATTACTGCTCCTCAGCTTTTTCTGTGAAGCATTTTTCTGCAATACTTGAACAAGTCAAAACTTCATAATAGCTTCTAATTTTATTGCTTGTTTCTAATTATCAGTTATTATAGTATGGATTTCTTAAAGCATGTAAAGATGCATTGACCTTTATTTAAGCAAGTGCCCATGAAGACTCCTCATATGCTTAAAATAAACCACATATTTAAGTGCTTTGTCAAAAAAGGAACTGTATCAACAACAATTTTATTATGTACCAGTGACCAGATTTTTATACAAGCAAAATTTCCACAAATCACCACTAGGTGTCCTCTATATGATATTTTGCTTGTTATGAGGTGGAAGACGATTTAAATAATATCTGTATACCATGTTGGGATATTGTTTTTTTTTTAATCAAAAGAAACAGATAAATACAATAGTTGTTTGTGCTATCCAAGGAACAGAATGAACCCCTGATCAAGGTAGGATTCTGCTTGGATGATCATTTTTGTGGCCATCCAAATACTGGGGCCTTTTCACGTGCTGTTGAGTCCCGCCCCCCAAATGCCTTAAAAAGCCAAACTACCCCTTTGAAATTGAGTATTATGTGAGAAGAGATGGCAGGATGGATTCATCTGTAATCTGGCATTTGTTTGACAGCATCAAATATTTTTACTGATATAATTTTTTATTTTATGCACCCTTTAAAGTAGTATCATCCAGTCCTGTAGCTGTGCAACCAAGTTTTTTATGCATAGAATTCTACAGAATTAGAGGCAAAACAGCCTGTTGATTAATCTGGTGCAGCTCCCTGTCAGGGCAGGTTTTCTTCTTAAAGTATATTCTCTAGACCTCCGTGTGCCTTTTCTAAGTTGTGTCAACTCATGAAGCAAGGGATAGGCATTCTGGGTAAAGACTCAATAGATTTTTCCTCTTTGAGATTTAAAGTAGAGCATTCATTTTTCTTAATTCATTTCATTTTCATCATTCACTAGAGACTGTACTGTGGTCATATGTCCCCAGCCTGTTTTAGTGCACGTGAGACTTGATCAGATCTTGCTTGGAAAGAGTCTGCAGAAGGAATAGGAGGAGAGCATGTTGGGAAATAATTTTCCTCCTGGCCAACCAATGGCAGGGACAAAGGAGGCTGAATATCTTTTTATTGTCATTGATCTCTGAAAAGTCAAAACAGATGAAATATTCTGAGGTTTAGATTTCTAAGCCCTATACTTACTCAGCTAACTGAGCCTATTGGCTGCTGTGAGGAAGACCCCCCACCAAAAAAAAGTATCCACTAATTTTTCTACAATGGGAAAAATTCCTGATTCTGGCCACTCATCAGATCCACAAGGCACAATGCCTCTATGGTCACCTCTACACATGAAATTAATGCTTCTGAATGAACTCCAGTACAGTTCACAATGGAGGTTATTATTCACAGGAGCAGTATTTACATGTGTGCCCAGAACCACAGAATATTGAGCCAGGGCTCCTTGGGGTCAGCCTTCCAGTCCAGAGCTGTTCCACCCTGGCTCGCTGTGTTGCGGAGGGACTAGCTGGGGCATGAGCATGCTATAGCATGGAGCTAGCCAGCAGGCAGCCCCTGCACTGTAGCAGCCTCATGCCTCCACCAGTACTGGTCACCATCTACGCATGCATTGCAGCAAAGTAAATAACTCCACCATAGGATAGTACTACTTGTGTCGGGCAGTACTATCCTACAGCAGAGTTTATTAGTTTACTGTGGCCTGAGAGCACCACATGTGTAGATGGTGATACTTTACTCTGGAGCTAATTAGTCAATTTCTCAGTAAAACACATGTGTAGATCCCCGCTGTGAGAAGTAGGAAGGTGGGATAGTAATAGACTCAAAATTCCTTTACAAATTACAAAGAATGGGAGAGGTAGAAGTAAAATAGACCTGGGAATTCTTTCCTTTGTCAGGTAGGGAGAGGGGAGATAAGGGCACCTCCTGTTCTGTTCTTGGTGGCATGGCGGAGGATTCAAGGATCGAACTGTAGATATGCTACTGCAAAACTTCTTCAGATTATACATATGATAGGGGATCTATAATCCCAGAGTAGATTCCATGTAAAAAAAAAAAAAAAGCATGGAAAAAATTGCATTAATAAAGCTGCTGCCTGACAGTTAAAACTCATCGCCTGTTCCTCTGGATCAATGAGCTGTTCTTTCAGCATATTGGAACATTGAATTGTTTGATTATTTTGACACAAGTAAATCTAAGAACCTTGTTGGTTTATTTGGGAGGGTTATTTGACCTGTATGCAGTTTCCAACTTAAGAGAAACAAACTTGCAATTTTCCATATAATTGTAATAACAAGTGTGAGAGCTGGCTTTAGTAAAGTGTATTGTTAAATGTGCTCATCTAAGAAAATCAGCACTAGTAGTTTGTAGGAAGCATTCTGAAAATTGCTAGTGGTTCTTTTGCCTCCTTTGATTTGGAGGAGTTTTTTCTTCAGCTGCTTAATGTCTAGGTTCTAGGTATAAACAAAATTCACTTTCAGCATCTACATTTGGGTAGAACGTTGTAACCTTTCTTTTTTGATGTGAACCTGTATATGGTGATCATCATCAAATTAGTCTTTTCCATATGTGGGCTATAGCAGAAGGCTATTCATTAACTAATAAACATTCCCATTCAATCACTTTTGGAAATAATCAGACTCATTTGGTTTGGATTTGCAATGCAACCTAATTTAAAAAACATGGCCCTCAGAAGACTGATATGTTGCTCATCTCTTCTCAACCATTGTGTGGATGATGGCTTAATTTTAGTGAGTGGTCCAGTGCTTCCTAGAACTTGTAAAAGTTATCTTCACTTCATTTTTAGAAGAGAACATTCCACTCCTTTGTCCCTAAATTTTAGTACAGCTAGCTTTCTCAGTTATGCTTTTGGTAAGGTGTAAGGGGACATGCTAAGCATACTGTTAAAATGCATATAAAAGAAAGATTTTCATTAAAAGTTATGGTGTAAACTTAATACATGCTAAATATATACAAAGTTAAATATAAGGTTCTAAATTAAACTGAAAAAATTGTAGCAGGGTAAAGATTAATAATATACATTAATCAATAATATATTGGGGTCTTGAAACAATTTACAGTGATACTGTCAATCATAAAATTGCCTTAAATATCATGAGAGTTCTAAAATATACAATTTTTAATATATAGATCTATCGACTTTGATCCTCTTGTGCTCTTTGAGCATTTTCCATAAGCATGGAATATTAAAAAAATATAGCAACATTCCTGCAAGAGTTAACCAAATAAGAACTACAATATTGGATCAGACCAAAGTCCATGTAGCCTTGTATCCTAGTAGCAAGTAGAGGATTTTTAGATTGCAGGACTCCTTGCAAGAATTCTTGCAGGCTGGATCCAAACCCACCACTGGTGCTGGGGCAAATGGCAGCATGGAGGTTTACTGGATCCATATTTTGGACCCCTACCACTGACTCCTCACCAAGGCTCTGTACCTTAGATCAGTGCTTTCCAATAAGTGTGCTGCGGCACGTTAAGTGTGCCACCAGAAATGAACGGGTGTGCCATGGAATTTTGCCATGGCAATGAACTATGATGCGGATGTATGAGGCTGGGGAGTGCTGTAACAGGTGTGACATGGAAAATTTTTATTAATGTAAGTGTACCTTGGGCTAGAAATGGTGGGAAAATACTGCCTTAGATTTGGGCAGTGGGTACCACTCCTGAATTTCTGACCCCAATAGGAGCCTTGCAGGCTGGATTAAACTGCTCTGGAGGCCAGACCCAGCTTGTGACAGTATTTTTCCAACTCCTGTTTATAGAACGAGTACAAGAAACAGGGCACATGTAGCCCCTCATCCTCTGTAATTTGTAGATTGTTTGGGGCTGGAAGGGACCTTGCAGATCAGCAGGTCCAGCCCCCCTGCTCTAGGCAGAAAGACAAATGTGGTTAGGTGACCCTAGTGAGGTAATGCATACTTTGGTTCTATACCCGGGATTAGGCAGAAATTCAGCATTTTCTCTCTTCTTTTTTAGGAATTGGTTTCTACATCTGTTTTCATTTTAACAAAAAATATATATTTTAAATTAGGTTTTCTGAAAACCCTTTATTTTTTCTTGCACTTAATTTTCCAACATATTTAGTTGTGACTGGTTAAAAGTGATTACTTCTTCCTGCAATTGATTCATTCAAGGTAACTCAAATGTAGCATCTTCTTTTAGCTAATGCTCTGTTTATGGACTTCTTTGAGAGGTGTAAATCTGTGAGTGGGGAAGGGAGAGACTTCATTTGTTTATATTTATATAACATTACATCTTGGTTTACTGATACATTGAAAAAGTCAATCGAATAAGCACTTTATATATGTGCCCAGGTTTGTTCTTGGTCTCTCTTAGCTCATTTTTGGTAACTGTTAACCCATGTTTTTTTTTTGTGGGGGGTGTTAATTTCAAAGTCATTTAATAATACCTTTTGTCTGTTTTAAGTAATGTTGAATTCTGACCTACCCGATTCCTTCTAAAGACAGGGGTGTGCCAAGGTTAGTAACTTGTATGACAAGTATATTCTGATGTAAATTGAAGTGTGTGGGGGGAAGGGCTCATGATCCACTGGAAAAAATGTGATTTATAAAATTAAATAAATAAAAGCAGCAAGGCAGCATTACTGAACGGTGAAAATTGAGGGACAAACAGTACTGGAAGCTTTAAGCCATAAGGGCTTATGGGTACGGGATTTGGGGTGAACAAATTGAACTTGTCCCTAATAGCCTGCTGATGAATACATTTTCATTTTTAAATCAAAGCAATCATGTATTAAAGGGAAAAAAGGTAATACCGTAGAAATCAAGGTAATCTTAAAGTCTATTCTGAGTAAAGGTTGTTACTATGGCTAACAGATTTTTTTAAAATTAAAATATTCTTCTTTTTCTGGCAGAGGACAGTGTGTACATAAAATCAGCAGGAAGGCTTTAATTGTAGAAAATTAATGGAGGGATTGCCTCAACCTCTTCAGAAAAGTGTAGAGCTTCTTGGTTGTGGTGTTGAGATGCTGTTCAGGAGTACTTGTGCACCAGTGTTTTGTTGGCTCTTGTGTGTAACTTTCTGAAGATGGTTATAGTTTGTGACAAAAAGACATGCTGATTGGGTTGGAGAGTTGCGGATTACTTGTTTTCATATGTTTCTGGTGCTTATGCTTCTTTAATGAGCAAGAGGGTAATGTTTTACAACCAGAGTGCTGTCTTAAAAAGGCGAAATGGACTGAATTTGTCAGATAGGGAATATACGTGATTGCATCAGCCCATTAGAGATAGCTCAGTGGCAGTGAATCTGTGACTTTTCCTACATGGAAAACAGAAATATTACTGCACAAGAACTAAACTAAAAATAAGAAAAGAAAAGAAGATAATTTTAATGTGATTTTTTTCCCCCCAGACTGATTCTCTCACATTTTTTTTATTCCAAATGCATATGGCATGATCCTTTAGGAGAAATACATAATTCAAATCATGTCAAGCCCTGAAAACAGCAGGCAAAAGTCAATGAAATAATTTGATGGAAATAGTTAAAGTTGTGTTTATGGTTTCTAGCCAAAAATTCCTACTTTAGTTTTGCTTTTATGTACTCATCCCTATTCTTTGGCAATCCCCTGCACTTAAAGATGACTGTATTCGATGATTGTCTTATCTGTGTGTCTGGATTGACACTCTACTGCAGCTTGGACATGTTTCCATGTGTGGGGGAGGGGTGCTGTATTTTTTTTCTTGGTCTGTGACATGCTGTTTTTGTCACTTCCCCTTTTCCATCTCCTATTGTTGACATGAGGTTTCAAACTTGTTGTTTGTCCTTCAGATTCAAAGATGACCATGATATCACTGGTTGGTTTGGTTTCTGTGAGCATGAGTGGCTGATCTGGCCAATTTGTGCTTTGAACTGTCTGTCAAGGTTCTTTGGGTAGATGTGACATCTTGTTTAGACCAAATAAATAGTTGGAAAAAGGTTCTTTGCAAGCTTTTGGGCACAAACACCCTTCATCCAACATAGGAAGACATTCCTGCTGTTATGTGTTCTCCTTTTTTCCTTTTTCCAACTATTTAGTTGGTCTAATAAAAGATACTATATTTACCTAAAAACCTTGTCTGCCTATGTCCTTAGACCAACATGGTTATAACCAACAACACTTGAACTGTCTGTGGCACACATGCCACTTTGGGTTGCTTGATCAACAGCAGATGTGCTGCTATGGTGAGTTTTACACTGTTTGCACTTCTGTGCTGCTTCAGCAGTTCTCCTCCACTCATAGATTGTAGGTCCAGTATGGATGAGGCTTCATCAGCTGGAATAATCATAAGTGAGATCTTCACAAGATTTCAGGGCAATATATCAAGGAATCCCTCAAGCTATCCTTGAAACTTATATTTCTTCTGGCTTCCCTGAGAGTGCTTTCCCTCCTTTAGGTCTCCACAGAAGATCTTTTTTGGCAGGCACTAATCTGACATCCTGGTGACATGGCCTGCCCATCTTATCTATGATTTCATCAGCAGAGTTCAGATGCTTGAAATGACTGCCCATGTGAGAACCTTTGTGTCTGGGACCCTGTCTTGCCATCTGGTCCTCATCAGTTTCCTTAGACAGCCCATTTGAAAACAGTTCAGCTTCATGGCATCAGTACAGTATCCAGGTTTTGCGTGCATACATCAGGATAAGCAACACAATGGCTTTGTAGATCTTCAGTTTTGTTTGTTGACTGATGCTTCTGGGCTCCCACTCATCTATATGTAGTTTGCCAAAGGCCTCAATTGCTATGGCAACTTTGGCATTGGTTTCATCATTGTCACGTTCAGTTCACGTCAAGGTACTGCCCACTTGTCCACTGCTTGGAAGGTCTGGCCATTCACTGTGATGGTAAGCTCTATGTAAGGCTTTCCTGATGCAGGCTGGTGCATCACTTCTGTCTTCTTAGTGTTGATTGTGAGACCAAAGTTGACACAAACTGAAGAGAAATGGTTCCATACTCTGTTGCATGCCAGACTCAGATTTGACATCCAGGGAACAGTCATTAGCAAACAGAAGATCATGGAAAGTCACATTCTGTAACTTCGTCTTCACCTGTAGTCTCCTTAAATTTGAAGTCCACTACCTGATGTCAATCCCAGTGCCACAGTCACAAAAGGCATCTGTAAGCAAGGCAAAGAACATTATACTGAAGAGGGTTGGGAAAAACACACAGCCCTGCTTGACTCCACTGGTGACTGGGAATGGTTCAGATGATTGCCATCATCCACAATGCAAGCAAACATGCCATCATGGAATTGCTATTGTACAGTCTATTAGCGTGCACTGCACACATTCCGGGCACCAATGGTGAGTGGTGTCACCTTTGACTTTTTTTATTGTTTTATGTGATTTTGAACACCGTAGTGGGATCCCCATCAGCTACGGTATGCTGACAATGGTTAAGGTGAAGCAGGCAATGTTTAGGGCACCTTTGTGGCCCCTTCTTCGTACTACAGAGGTGTGCAATGTGTTCCTAAGTAGGGCTGCTCAGTCACACAGGTTGCTGCTGAATTCCACTGCTGTTTTTGTCCATTGAACAGCCCTGAGTTGCCTGTGTGCAGATCTTCAACTACAGCTCCCAGCATATCCACACCTGCTGCTTTGCTGCTCTCCCATTGCCACAGGACTTGAGTGTTTATGGGAGGTATAGATGATGTTATGGTTTCCATGTGAATTGGGTTTAAGTGAAAGAAAGTTGCAGTCACCCTCACTCTTTCATTCAGGTCTGACTGAATCCAGTGGCACTACAATGTCAAGACATCTGGAAATGTTGATGCAATAGATGGCCATCAGGTCCTACTGCACCCAAACAGATACTGTATGCTGTCCAGACAGCTTTTACCATCTGCCCCACAGCCAGGGAGATGAGCATATCTGCTCAGCTACCTGATCCACCAGAGAGGACTTTTCAGACACAGCCAGTTGTAGCTGTCCACTCTGGTCAACAATCTGGCTCTGCCCTTGTTTTTATTTGAGGGTCAGCTTCCTTAGCCTTTCCCCACCAAAGGGTAACCCATAATGCAGCAAGGGCTGGGGTTGTAGAACACTTCAAACTCTTCCTTCCCTGGGGTTTGGTCTTGGTATCACTTTCTAGGGGCTGCTCTGCCATGAGCAGTCTCACCATAGTGACCCCAAACCCCAGTAGGGTGCAATTTTTGGTCATACCTAGGAGCCAGGTTTCAAAGTCAGCAGCAGACTGTTCCTCCATTTGCAGCAGTCCTAGGCAATAATCTCCCACAAGTTGACACTGATGTTCCTTTTTAAATGGGCCTTGAGGACATCCCTGAACGGCTTTCTCTGTCCTTACCTTGGCTGAGCTTGCTCTGGGAGTCTGGAGTTAGACATCTGGATGACATAGCTAGACCAACAAATTTGATGTTGGATGATCATCACCTCAATATTCATGGTGTTTGCTTGCAGGAGGATGCTAACATTGGTGTGTCTGTCTTTCCACTGGATTCAGAGGATTGTCCACAGGTGTCATTGATGATACTTCTCCAACAGCTTTAGATATCCTGTATGTTTTCTGTGTTTCAGCTTCATACAGGAAGGTGGGGATCCTGGTGGGGATCATGACTACTTGATAAACCATGAGCTCAGTTTCAGATCTGAATCCATGATCTTTGAACACCTATCTCTTCAGGAGTCCAAAGGCTGGACTTGCACACTTGATGCAGTGTTGGATTTCTTCATGGATGTCAGCCTTCTGCTAGAGGTGGCTTCCAAGGTATGGGAAATAGTCAACATTCTCCAGAGTCTCCCTGTGGATCTAGATACTGTTCATTAGGAGCCTGTTGCTGGAGGACTTAGTCTTCTGAATGTTAAGCATCTATCCCATTGTCTTGTATGCATCAGTAAAGACATTGATGATTGGCTGAAGGTCTACTTCTGAGTCAGAGCATAATACAGCATCATCAGCATATGGAAGCTGAATGATTGAGGCTGAGGTGGTTTTGGTTTTGGCTTGTAGTTGACTGAGGTTAAACAGCTTACCATCCATTTGGTAGTTTGGCTCCACTCCAGCTAGAAGCTTGTTGATGATCGGATGTAGCATCATGGCAATGAATGAATATTGAGAAAAGTGTTGAGCAATGATGCAGCCTTGCTTAATTCCCATTTTAACCTCAAAGGAATCTTTGAGAGATCCATTACTGAGAACCACCACTCTCAGACCATCATGGAGCAGGCAGAGAATGGTGACAATTTTTGGTGGAATCTGTACTTCAGAAGGATCCTCCATGACACTTCTCAGCTGACAGAGTTAAAAGCTTTCATGAGGTCAAAGAAGGCCATGTAGAGGCTTATGTTGTTCCCATCATTTATCCTGTAGCTGATGAGCTGCTAAAATCATGTGAAATTGTGCTTCTTAATGTCCTAAACCCATGCTGAGATTGCTGGAGGAGCTTTTCCACTTACTGAAGTGGAAGGGGATAGTTCAGGAGAATTCTCACTGTGATCTTTCCTGTGGTGGACATCAGGGCAGTCCCTCTGTAGTTTCTACCATTGGACTTGTGTCCTTTCTTGAAGATTGTCACAATTGTGGTGTCCCTGAGGTCATCTGAGATCTCATCATTTTAGATCCTTAAGATGAGGGCATGAATCTGTGATATGAGCTCCTTCTCCCCCCTTCACCCTCCCCACTTGAAGATTTCCACTGGGATGCCATCTTCTCTGGGTACCTTGTTGTTCTTCATCTGCTTAATGGCTTCTCTCACCTCATGAAGTGTTGGAGGGATTCCAAGATAGTCTCTGGGTGTTGCAGGATGGAGTTGAGAACACTCTTATTAACAACATAATCTCAATTGAGGAGGTCTTCAAAATGTGTCTTCCAATGGTCATTGATGGCTCCTCTTTCCTTTATCAGATTTCCTCCACCCTTAGGTTTCATGGTGTTGGTCTCTGAGTGCTTGAACCACAGGTGGCATTGCTGGCACTGAAGGCACTGCACATATCATGGACGTCAGCAAAATGATACTGAATCTCTTTAGCTTTGTCTTCCCACTATATGTTTTTCGTATCATGGGTCCTCCCTTGGACCTGTTCCTTGGCTTGGAGTTGATGACATTTTTGCCAAGCACAAAAGGCCTCAGAATGGCTCCCAAATGATGGCTGCAGCAGACACAATGCCAACAGAAGATTGACATTGAAGGACTCTAGGACCCAAGCAAGTGAGATCTCTCCCACTAGTGCCTCAATGAAAAACTGGTGAATTCCAACCAGCAACAATAGAAGAACATCAGGAGCATGTCCTCAAGGCCACCATCATCAGTGCCTGCGAAGAGACATTTGGATTCTCTATCAGGAAAAATCAGAGTGACTGGAAAATCCAAGAGTTGATCAATTGCACTCATCCCTACCTTGGACTCAAGAACTCTCTCTCTTCCTGACCTTTTCCATTCCCCCCAAACTCCACATGTTCTTGTTCATACATACTCTGCCTATCTTTTCCATGCTGGAAAAGCTTGATCAAACTCTTCTTTGTCTCCAAAACAGTACCTTTTGCACCCTCTGATTGACAGTCTGCAATGAGTTCAATTGCATAGCTGTTTAGCCACAATATGGTTCCTTCTGTTGACCTCTCAGGAACTGTTAATGTGTGGTAGAGGTTGTATTACTTCTCTACTGGTTTTGTGTGCTATGATGCTCTCAATATGAATACTACAGAATCAATTATGCATCAAAATGGGTGCTGGTAGGTGAGGACTTGTAATTTTAGAGTCTAAAGTAATAGCACCTGAGTTCCTCATTAAGGTAGGGATATGGGATATATCAGCTAGAGATAGTAAATGTGAAAGTCAGAATTTACTCTGGTTATTGAATTAGAATATAACCTTTATAATTTGCCCTGAGTTATGAGCAACATGTAGTTATTTTGCCCAGAGTAAAGTAAGACTAAACTGTGAGATTTTAAAGTGATGCAAACTGAAAATAGTATATCTGTGTATATTTACATATGACTTTTAACCTGAATTGTGGGTGGTCTTATATCTTACTAACCTGAAATTCAGCTGACAATTGCAGAAACTTTTGAACAGACATTTTGGTGGACTCTGTTCTAATTTTACTTGGGATTAATCTTGTGTTTTCAGCATCTTGTGTAGGAGCATACCAATCTGGTAACCGTGAATGTGCTAGAAACCTAGATCATGAATGTGGTGTTTGAGCCACTCCTTGGGCATCCCCACCACTCAGTTTCCACATAGGCTAAGTACAGAGGTTCAAAAAGCCCAGGAAGAATCAGTTCTTTTCTCACATGTATTTCTAAGCTGTGTAGATTGAACTGATAATGAACTGAATTGAAGTTCACAATTCTGATAGCCAAAGCAGGCAGAAGCCTGCACTGGCCCAGGCCAGGAGCCTCCCATAATGCCAGACACTGGCAAAGACTGTTGAACCTATCTAACCAGCAGCCCATGCCTGATTGGCTGCTGGACACGTGCCCCCACCCCCCTGCTGTCAGCTGCAAGGAGAGGGAGAGCCAACAAACAATCTGTCCCCTACCCCACCCCCTCCTAGCCACCCTCCTTCCAGAGAAGTGGGAGGTAGGGAGGGAATGCATCCCTGGTTTCCCACCCACAACAGGGGTCTGCATGGTATGGAAGTGGGGAGGAACCCTGTGGGTGGGCTATTTCTTGCTCTCAGCCCAGCAAGTACACTGGGAAAGTCCCATCCCTGCCCCCTCCTTGGCCAGCAGGTAGGTGAGGGGGAACATACCCCTGTCCTGGCACTGGCTCCTCAAGCAGGGGTCTGCATGGGGAGCCCCCACAACAAGGCACATCCCTGTGAGTTGGTTTGGGAAAGTCCTGGCCAGCAAGTGGGCAGGGTTGGGGTGATCCTGCTTCTCAGGCTGTGAAAGGATAAAAGCTCCCCACCACAGGGGCTTTTCCTGTCCCTTTAGTGTGCAGACCTGAGCTAGAGGGCTCTGGGGGTACATTCCCCTCCCCCCCTCATCCTACCAGACTGACAGGCTAGAGAGCAGAGAAAGCCTCTGTTCTGTAAGAACTGGGGGGTGGAGTAGACAGCACAGCTCAAGGCTAAAAAGTATTCTGGGATGCTGAGGAACTGTGAGGTAACTTGAATCAGGAGGGGATTTGGGACAGAAGTTCCATAAACCAGTTTAACCTAACTCAGTAAAGTCTGATACTATATCCATCCAGGAGTATCTTAAACTGGGTTCAGCCATTTTGAAACTGTTATAGATTTAAACCAGTTTCCAGTCACTTAAACTGGATTATAGGCATCTTCTGTCTGTAGCCATTCATAGTGATGAGACTTAGCTCTCTGTTCTTGTGATTTAAGATGTATCCTCAGTTAGGCAGAAGAGCATTCAATTCCTGGGCCTCTGTCTCAGGTATGAGACTGATGACAAGCCATTCAGACTGAAATAGCTTTGGATGTGCTTAGAAGCAGAATTGTAAACACCCTGAGAACTTTAGTATGTGTCTATATACCATGTACTAGAATGCCCCTGATTATAAGACTGAGAAACAGGGCCCAACTCAACAATTTCCATGCTTGCACAAACCTTGTGGAGCTCTTTTGGGGATGCCCATCACTTCTGTTCTCAAACTTAGGTTTTCTCCCATGCTTTGGTGTGGTGGTAGCAAATGGCCTCAGGGCAGCTTCATTGGCTCATTTCTGGGTTTGGTGCATATGTCTTTTGGCTAAGATCAAGTAGACTTGATGCATGGGCATATTTCTTAGCAGCTGGCTTGGGAGCAGTAGGGAAGCTCTGAAAACATACCAGGTGGTTCCTAATGAGTTGATACCTCCATGCTGAGTAGCAGGTTGAAGATTGAAACTAGGTTCATGAAATCTTCCTAATTCCATTATTTGATTTAGATCTAAGTGTTTACAATACTTGGATCATTTTATCTGTATTTTCAGCCTGGATTCATATTTTACATGGACAATTTCCCCATAGGTATTGTACAGTAGTAGCAATGTACTCTGCCAACTGTTCTTTTTGCTGGGTGATTTATGTTTGGAAATGAGCATCTTATGGCTTTACATCTCATATGCACAGAACCATTTGTTATTTTTTTAGCTTTTATCACCTTTATGACATTTTGTATTGATAAGGCACTACAATCATGTGTTTTATATTGAATTTTAGCCGTGAATATCCTTAATTGACTAGCTGGTTATTCAAACAAAAAAATATCCCAAAGGTTAATTCTTCAGTATCTTTTCAGTCACCCAGCCTTTTTTTAATTATTATTTTGTCAGAAGTATCTTGAGAAGCTACAAAGCTTATATTATGTGCTTACAGGCAAGAGCTGTGAAATGTCAGAACTAATGCAGAGCATGTTACTGAATTCATTGTTTTGGGTCCTTTGATCTAATTTATTTGGTTGAAGATAGAGAAGATGGGCTCTAGATGACAATTGATTATTTTACTTACTAACAATTACAAGTCTGCTAGCAAGATACACTCGTGTTTTAATTTGCTTTCTTACAGTGAGAAGCAACAAAAAAGAAGTAATCTTATTTATTCCCGTAAAAAACCTAAAGTTTGCAAATGTATTCATTTAGACAAATAGGGTTTTCGGGTGGAGCATTCTAAATGTGGAATTACAAAATATATAGTTGATATTCAAAACTATCACTGTCCGCTTTGAGTGAAATGTTTAAAGTTTTCTGATAATGGCATTACTTCATCAGATTAGTAAAACTAACCATAAAATACATAGTATAGACTCAAGTCTTCATTAAATATTTAAAATGTTCTCATTTTAATTTAACTAATAATCATGTGATCTGGGGCTAGCAATCTCCCATGGGAAACCTATGCGCCCTTAATACATATCTTCCCATTGGAGATGAGTGAGATTGCCCCATAAATGCCAAAGAAACTATAACACTAACTGTGCAGATGTCTCTTAAACCAAGAAGAAATTCTGAGGGCATCCATGCAGATTGCAAGGTTTTTTCCTATGCTTCAAAAGCTCCCATGCCATTGATACTAGGGCTTCCTGAGGAGCCAGCCTAGCTGTTGGTTTTCCATCTCTATTCTTCCCATTTCTCTTGATAATTTAGAAGATAAATATTAAGACTTAATGTTGAAAAGAACCAGTTGAACTGTTTAGTTTAGTATGTGGCTTTACCAAAAGATGAAGTTTCTGGAGCAGGTATTTCCAAGTTCTGCCCCACCTATGCGTATCTCCCCCATGTTTCTAAATCAAAGAGAGCTGATAAGCTTGTGAGGGAAGGGAGGAGAGGAAGACAATTATTCTTTAGTTGGATTATGTTCTCAACCCCCTGCCTTCTATGCCAGCTGGATTTCCTTATACTTTTTTTCTTTTTATCTTCTATGTCTCAGTGGAAGGGACAATTTGGCTCTTGGTCACCAGGGACAGTGGTTGAACTGAATCACCATATTAAAACTGTAAGAAGGGTAAGAATTTCCCAGTTAGTTTATGCAAGGTACTATTTGTGTAAAGCCAAAAATGTATGTTCTAGTACAGCATGCAGTACTAAGGAATCAGAAGAATAGCAGGGGAAAGGAACCTTAGTCCCTTTTTCATGATGTAAAAACTTCCCTTAATGTGTGTTCAGTGTTGTATGCACTCCTTTCCATTAATTGTAGGCTCTTTAAATAATGGCTGTTATTTATTTGCAAGTTTCTATCAGTTGTATTTAGGGGCCTATTGAATACATGATGTTGTGGATTCCGTGACATCTGGCATTGCCCACAAAATCCAGGCAATGGCTACAAAATCCACAGCCATGATTGTGTTTCAGTCCCACAGCTCAGCATTGCTCACTGTGTGCATGCATGTGTGTGTGTGTGTACTCCAGATACCTTCTACAAAAATCCATGTGCTGATTAGTCCCCCACTCTGACTGAAACCAGCTGTTGTTGTCATGAGTTGTGGGTTCCTCCAAAAAAACTCTATGTAGATTTGACACAGGACAGCCCGGTCTGGTTCCATTGCATGGAGGGCAAAGCCACATTAATCATATGTAACAGGCTAAGAGAGGGGGGAGCAGAGGGGGTTTGGGTGAAGTGTTTGGGGCCCTGTTTGGTAATGCTTGCCAGACATTTAAGGCTGGTGAAGAAATGGAATTTCTAATGGGGTAAAAAGGGCATAGCTCAGCTGTGGGAGTGAAGATATAAGTCAAAACATATACAGTATTGTGGCTCACCATGATTTGGAAAAGAATTGGTGCTGTGGGGGACTGTGCTCAATGGGCATTATAATATATATTATTCAGGTGAGCTGTTTTAGCCTATCCTTTTGGTAAGTTTCCATCAACACATTTACCCATTAAAGGCCATGTATTTTATACTCATAGTCAGTGTTGGCTGCATTTAATCGACTTCATAGATGGCTTCCATTACTTAGTACATGCTTTAGGCAGAAGTTTAATGATAGACAATGCATTTAATGAGGTTTCATTGTATGTGAATGTAAAACAAGAGGGTTTTTTTTTCCCCAGGCTGATTGAGGGGGGAGAAACCTTGTCTTGTATTTGAGTAAATGTGGGACATCAGAAAACTTATTGACGTGGATAGGCATAGCACTAGTAAATTTTCAGATTACTGCCTCTGTTCCTTACTCTAGCTATGTTTCTCAAGGCTTCCAGACTTCCTGATGTGGAAAAGAATGCTTCTTTATGTGGGCATGGCAAAGATTGGGAGGTCTATGTGTCTCCCTGGGCAGAATAGTATTGCATGCCTGATGCAAAAGGTGTACTATTTTTTGGCTAGCGGTGACAAAGCTCTTTAGTCGTCTTAGACAGGAATAGAAGTTTAAGAATTTTATTAATGTGTAAAGGAAAATAGAATTTGGGACCTTGGAGAAGGTGGAAAAGAAAGATAAGAGAACAATTCTGTATAATGTGCCAAGTTAGGCTAGGTGGTTAATCCAGAATTAGCAGAACTAGTATGTGGAAAATGCATACTTTTCCTCAAGGGTTAGATGCTGACCTGCATTCATCTGCCAGAAGAAAAATAAAAATGTGTGTTGGAAATATCTTTTAAATGTAGCAAGTATGTAGAACAAACCTCACCTTTTAGTATTATTCTAATTAAATTGTTCTTGTGTTTAAATAAAGTAGGCAACTGGCAAAGTCTGCTCCAGTTCTCAAACACTATAGCAGAGCTATACAGTAGTATTGCTGTTATTCATACTGGACTCATGTTCTCAAACTGTAAGATGGCAAACAAAAGGCAATTAAATAAGAAATATGTCTTCCTGACAGATATTTCCCTGTGTAGGCCAAATATGTGTACAAGCAAGACTAAGGTAGTACTGATCTACTGTTCTTTAGCATCTTGGATGTGGACAAAAAATGCCATTGTAGATTTTTCAAGGAGAAATACTGTTGTCACAAACTATCGTGTTAAAATGATTTCTGTCAAAAAATGAGTTTAAAACAAAATTAAAAATGTAGAACTTATAAATAAGTATAGTATTCAGCAAAATTATCAGCATATGTCAGTAGTTTACAGCACATCAAATTAGACATTTTTCTAAAAAATAGTACTCTTTATTTTAGTATTTTTAAAAGGATAGAATATCTCCCACTTATTAGGCACATTTTATTATATCACACTTTGTTACATATGCTGTGTCTAAACCGGGGTGGACAATTATTTCAGATGGAGGGCTGCTTAACAAGTTTTGGTGAACTGTTGAGGGTGACAAGAGTAGCCCTGCCCCTTAACAGGTGTCCCACCCCTGGTCTCCATCTTGGAACCAGAAGTCCCACCCCTAGCACCTTGCCTTTGGCACTGGAAGTCTCTCTCCTTGCTGCGGAAGTACTTCTTTTGGGACGGAGGATGCCATCTTGAAACCAGAAACCCCCCCAGTTCATATACTTAAAAAATCAAACAACTAATATAATTTATTTTAATTTTATCTAAAAATATTTTTGTCCTGATTTTTTATGTATGTTTCTCTAGTGTATCTAGAGGCAATTGCATAATAGCTCAAAATACAGTCAAAATACTTTTATATATTGTGTGTGCTGGGGTGTGGAGAGGTATAGTGGGTGGGAAGATGTGTGGAGGCTTGTGGGTGCAAGGTATGTGGTTGGGGGGTGTGGAAGGGTGCAGGTGTGTATGTGGGTTTGGTGGGAGTGTGTGGGGGCTGTGGGAGGGTGTGGGTGTGTTTTGGGGTTATGGTGGGGAATGGGGTATATGGGAGGATGTATATGTGTGTGTTGGGGAGGGGGTTGTCCTCAGAGTCCCCAATGTGTGCAAGTTCCTAAAGCTGCATATGGTGGCAGTGAGCAGAGTCAGCCTCTCCTGGCTTCACAGAACACAGCTCCCTGTGATACAGCAAACTACAGGCCCATAAGCCTGACCTTTATCCTGGGGAAGGTCTTGGAAAATATTATCAAAGAGGCCATCCTTAACAGACTAGCTGAAGGCAATATCCTGAGGGATACCCAGCATGGGTTTGTTGTGTGTAGGTCTTGCCTGACCAATCTCATATCCTTTTATGACCAGGTGACTTATCAACTAGACAAGGGGGAAGAGCTCGACATCGTATATCTTGACTTGAAAAAAGCCTTTGATCTGGTATCCCATGATCACCTCTTGGCTAAACTGGCTAACTGTGGCCTTGACCTCACCATGATCCACTGGCTAGGGAACTGGCTCCGCGGTAGGACCCAGAGGGTGGTGGTCAATGGGAGCCAATCATCTTGGTATGCTGTGACCAGTGGGGTTCCTCAAGGCTCTGTCCTAGGGTCTATACTATTTAACATCTTCATCAATGATGTGGACATTGGTGTCAGAAGCAGACTGG
>NW_017728909.1:31890832-31903101 GCF_001723895.1 Crocodylus porosus | reverse complement strand
GAAGCTTGAGAGAGTCCAGAGAAGAGCCACATGCATGATCAGATGTCAGGAAAACAGACCTTATGACAACAGGCTGAGAGCAATGGGGTTCTTTAGCCTGGAAAAGCGCAGGCTCAGGGGTGATCTGATGGCCACCTATAAGTTTATCAGGGATGACCACCAGTATCTGGGGGAACGTTTATTCACCAGAGTGCCCCAGGGGATGACGAGGTCAAAATGGTTATAAACTGCTGCAAGACCATTTCAGGCTGGATGTAAGGAAGAATTTCTTTACTGTCCAAGTCCCCAAGGT
Source organism: Crocodylus porosus (assembly GCF_001723895.1). NCBI lineage: Eukaryota > Metazoa > Chordata > Crocodylia > Crocodylidae > Crocodylus > Crocodylus porosus. Next base: position 31,902,809 of record NW_017728909.1, on the reverse strand, counting down.
CTGGAATAGCCTGCCATCGGTGGTGGTTCAAGCACCTATGTTCAACACCTTCCAGAGCAAATTGGATGCTTATCTTGCTGGGATCCTGTGACCCCAGCTGACTTCCTTCCCTTTGGGCGGGGGGCTGGACTCAATCCTCTGGGGTCCTTTCCAGCCCAAATGTCTATGAAATCTACTCCTACCCCAGTCCTTGGCTGAGAGTGATAGCAGCATCCAGGGCCAGCCTCACCCAGGCCAATAGCATTCCCGCCTGAGTCCCCAGCTGTACGTGGTGGCAGCATACTAGACCAGCCTCCCCCCAGCCCCATAGCCGCAGCTCTTGTCTTCCTGTAGCATGCAAGACTAGCTAGTCCCAGCCCCATAGCGCATGGCTCCCTGCACTCCCACCCAATTTCCCCCAGTGGGAGTCCCTGGCTCCAGCCTAGTGGGGCCTGTATTCCTGCTTTGGCAGGCAGAGAGCCTGGGAAAAGCCATGTGATTGCCAGGCAAGGACTTCTTGTTTCTAGCACCCCCTGGCTCAGGGCTGGGGGCAGGTCAGACCAGGCTGGGGGCAGGGGGAGCGGGTTGCTTAGCAACCACAGTTGCACCTGCTTTATAGAAGTGCTGGCTTGTAGAGGGGCAGCCTAGGGCCAGGGCTGATGGATGGACCATGCAGGCCAGATGGAATTGCCTGCCTGTGGGCCATATTTTGCCTGCCCCTTATCTAAACTGTTAAAATGATACATAGAGAGGCATTTATGTTTAATAGGTTAGTGATTTAAGCTACCTCCTGTAGAAAGTACAATAAGATAAACCATTTGTAATTGAAAAAGAAGATAAATGGTTGTTGAATGCTAGCACAGATCAGCAACCTCAATAATTAATCACCATTTGAACCAGCAATGAGTCAGACTAGTTCAGAAAAATTTGGAATTAACGACCTAATGTAGGGTCAGAATTTTGTAGTTCTGAACCATGGCTCTATTGGCACTCATGGCATGTGTTTTACTGTATGGACTTCTTCAATAAGTGTTTCTACTCTTATTTTATACATCGGTGCCAAGCTTCTCTGTCTTGGCATATAACGGGTGGGTAAAATACAGTCCACGGGCTGGATTCAGCCTGCGGCGGATCTTCCTACAGCCCAGAGCAGGTCCCTTGGTCCCCCGGCCCAGGCACTCTTGTGGCCCTCGACAGCTCCCCAAAACTCATTAAGTGGCCCTGCACACAAAATAGTTGCCTGCCCTTGGCTTATAAGAATATATATGACCCTCTGAGTTATTCAAAACACCAGCAGTCATAAAGGTTGCTATTTTATGTTAATATCAATGAACTTTCACTGATTCCACAGCATGTTTCTAAAGGAACTCAACTGAATTCATAGTGGGTCAAACCTAGGATTTCTAGACTATGGAAGCTGTAGACATCTAACTGTGAGGCAGTCCACTGATGGGTCTGTCATGGAGCCAAGAATCCTAGCGGTTCCCTATGGCTACTCAGTGAAATTGACTTTCCGGTTAACTCCACTGCTGATGTCAGCCACGAAACAAACAAGAATGCCAATTCAACTGAGTACTGGCAATGTCTAGAGAACATCTGGCTTGACAGAAATTTGGAACAAAACTTCCTGTATTACAAACCTCTGTTAAGTTGTGGAGGCTTCATGACCAGTATGATGCATTCTTAAATCAATGAGCATAAAAGCAGCTGAGGGCAGGCCATCTGCAGTAATTATCAAATGATTCTCTGTGTGGTAGCCCAAAGAGTACACAGCATAAAAGCAGAGAAGAGTATATACCAAAGGATCATTAGGTCCACATTGAAAATAATTATATTAAACCATGAATATTCAAAGAGCAGCTTTATGCGCAAGCTGTTTGAATATCACAATGAAGTAGGAGTTTTAAACCCGGTATCTTACTATTTGTTGGTATTTTTTACAGGACAGTTGTGCATAGGAATGGGCTTTTTGGACAGTATATCCACCATATAAATTATATACTTATAACCAAAATAAGGACATTCCCATTGCTAGATTGTGTGAATTCTCTTGTATCCCTACCCAGTAAGGGGTTCATGCTATCAGATATTTTTGATTCACTCTACCAAGAATAGTTTCTGTTAGAGTGAGGCTAATGTTTGCTTTTGTTTAGAAATAAGTTATAGCACAGGAAAAGTGATATAGTGCTTCTATATTTGTTTTGGTAGTTCTAACTGTAGAGATTGTAGAACAGTTGTTAACAACCTTTTTGCTGTGGGTCTTCATAATGACCCAGCTTGGGTCCAAGGGGGACTGATGCTGGGACCCGGTCGCTGATGCCATTCTTTTTTCCTGTTGCTTCACTGCAGCATGGTTGAAGCTCCTCACTGGTTGGTACTGCCATGGCTCAGTGCAGACAAAGCTCCCCATTGCCCAGCTGTAGCACTCTGTAGGTGAAGCTCCTACTGCTGAACGGTGACCAAGACTACCACTTTCCAACTGCCGAAGCCCCCCAGCTTCTCAGGCTCCATCAGTGGCTCCTCAGGTTGAATCTGGCCAACCCCTGTTGTACGGACACTTGGCTTTGGGAGCATGCCAGCAGCAGGGTATATTTCTTGTACCCCTGCTGGAGGTATACAGTTGGGGGGTGCACTCTTACTGATGCTGTTTCTCCCAGACCTCCATGCCCTGCCTGCAGTGAAACTTCCAGCTGGAGGAGAGCTGCGCCAGGGCTGGGGAGCTAGAAACTGCTTCTCTAAGCATCTCCACCCACCCAGCCTGGCATTGATACAGCTTGCCTCTAGCTATAAAGGAGAAGGAGGATGGAGAAGGGGGGCATGGGGAAAAAAAACCCAGCATTGGCAGCAGTGTCGACACAGTTTCTACCTCCAGCACAGCTTCTTGCTTCTCAGCCCTGTGTTGGAGTGGGCATAGGCAAAGCCAGTGCCATAACAAGGAAGTTTGGTGCCTGGGGCAAGCCCACAGATGCAGGTTGTCCTCACCCCGTGCACAGATCCAGGGGGGCATATGCCCCCCATACTTGCTGGGGAGTGCATGCAGCAGTGGGTGTCCCCCCAAACAAGCTGCTCATGATTGCATCCCATGCCCGACCCCAGCTAGGGCAGTGCCTGTTGGCACCCCTTTGCTTCAGTGCCCGGGGTGGTTGCCCCACTTGCTACTGCACTGGGCAAAATCCTGTCACTCTGCAGCCTGGAGCCAGTGGTGCCACCAGTCACATCCAGCCTATAGGTCTTGTGTCATTGACACTGTTCTAGTGGTTTGCCCACTGACCTATCTATCCCACAACTCAGATAAATACTATGAACATGCCTGTTGCATTGTGGGGGAAAAATATGGGGCTCATTCTGATACAGTACAATGACATTTTTAAAATTTCAGAAAAAATGTCATGGTATGAGAGAGTCTTTATTTTTTTTTGCCTCATTCTAAAGATAGCAAGAGGATCGTGAGTAGAGATGCACTATAGAATCTTATTTTAAGATCTTGTTTCAAAATCACGGTAAAAAATTGTAAGTGGTAGTTAGTAATTTTTTGTATTGGTAGCTCCATCTTGTCTGTCTTGAAAATTGTATTCTTCTTTTTGTTTCCTAAGTTCCAAAGCTTTGCCAAATGCAACTATAGGGAGGTCTGTTTTTTATAAATGTCAGAAGATACAGAAGGCGTTGCTTATAAGATACTGGTATTTGGCAGCAGGAGAAATAATAGTATGAATAGATTTATTAAACACAGTCATTCTGCTTTTTGATATGTAAATGATCAGTGCCAGTGCACTTAAGGAATAATAATTTTTTGTTTACAGTGTGATTGTTTTCCTTTTTGCTGAATAACATACCAAGCAATGAACCTTCTTGATATACTCTGTAATGGACTGGAAATGTCTGCTTACTAATAGGCCTTTAAATATTAGGAAATTGATATCCAGATTGGTTTAATCATCCGGATTTTTAAAACTCTGCATAGATAATGTATCGATTCTTTTTTTATGTATTATTTTATTGATCATGAAAAAGGGATGTAGACTAATAGATAAGTGTAATTTTGAAATGTCATAATAAATCCCATCAGCCTTTTTCAAGTGGAGGCTGAAAATAATCAAGAAACTCACTTCAGCTTGTGCTACTGGGAGACCATGTTTTTTTGTCATAAATAAGAAAATTCTTCCACAGTACATAGCTACTTCTGCTATTCTGTTTTCTTTGCCCATTTTTGTTCTACTTGGCACATTCATTGTTATCATTTCTCTCTTGTAGTAAGAAATTGTGAAATCATTTTATTAATACAGGCAAAATAAATCAGTAGAATTCATTTTCCTATTAATTATCTATAACTGAGTATGATGTCACAAATTAATTGGAACCAAAAAACAAAAGTAACATCCTTCTGGAAATATATAATTGCTATTTTGGAATTACTGACGTTTCTATAATCTAGCTTTTAGTACACTCGGTGTGCCCTGACTTAAGACATGGACATTCAATTCTTAAATTGTTTAAAAAATACTTGTTGCAATAATTGCCTTTCAGTACATATGTAATGTTCAAAATAATAGACAGACTCAACTAAGATTTAATTTTGGCCATACTTGAACTGGAGAAACCAAACTGATTATAGCCATACAAGGGATGGAAATTCTTTCATGAAGGAAGGAGTTTATACTTTTGACATGTTTCTTTGTTCTGCTGATAAATAAAATCTGAACACTCTCAAATTTTGTGAAAGAGATTAACACAGAAATGTGTAAGGTCACCTGACAATTTTTTTTCACAAATTTGCAATATTTTAGTTGAAAAAGGACTGAAATGTTCAAATTTCATGTATATAATATATAATGTTTCTTTAAAATTAAAACAAAGTGGTTTGAAGTGGAAAATCATAACTGGACATCTTTATATTGTGTCTTTTTTTTTCACCAAAAAAAAAATAAAAAAAAATTAAGGGGTGGTTCAGGGAAAAAAATCCCCCAAAAACTTTAATAGAATGACACTTTGTAATGGAAAATGGTAGCTTGCCTGCCTGCCTGCCATCCTTCCTCTTAAGCCAGGCTATATGCCTTTTAAAAATATTGTAAACTGTTTCTATGCACACCAAGCTTTTTGATAATTAATTTGTTAACATATGATTCATTTTTAGGAACAAGTATAATCATTATAGTTCCTGGAACAATTCTGATGGTTTTAGAAACCAACCTTGCAATCACTGCATACATTATTCAATGCTTGCCTTGCTTTAAAGAGCTGATGCCGTCTTCGCTCATTGCAACCATAAGAATCCTAGGAAATTGATAAGACAATAAGATTAATCATAGAGGTGGTATTTAACGAGGAGTCTTTGATGCTTAATGTTTATGCCTTTTAGTAGTGGCCCCATGTTGATTCTGTTCTTGGTTAGCAATTCTGAAGAGGATGACGTACTCTATTGGTTGGAGCTTTGGTATTTGGAAAGAACTCTTAAGTGCAAATTCAGGTAAGTGAAATATTATGACTCTTGTCTTTTTTTTTTTACCTTTCTCTTTCTATGGTTCTTTATACCTCTCATTTTGAGGCTTTTGGATTTTCTTTTCCCATTAGTTTAATTAGCTTCTGCAAAGCCCAGCCAATATGGGTGGCTGAACTGACAGCTCTAAAGAACCACCTGAGGATCAGTTAAAACCAGCAAAGGCCCTGGCAGACATTACATTTATAGAATGATTAACATATTAATCACTCCATAAATTGCAGCATACACACATTTAGCCACTTCATGGCATGGAAAAATATGACATTCAATCTGGAACATCTTTGTTGTTGGTTTGTATCATGCTTTAATTTGGATGTGTGGTGTGCAGCGAAGAGTTAGAGCCAACAAAGGGTTTCATTACCTAAATGTTAGACATTTCAGTAAAGAGGAAACTACAGAATTAGGCAGTAGTTGAATGGATCACAATTTAGGACTTAAATGCTTAAATTCTATTTAAGTCTTTCTAAAGTTCCTAAGTCCTTTGTTGGATATAGTTCTAAGTCTTTGTCATGTTTAGGCAGTAGAGGATTTCAATTTCTTTCCTCCCAAATCCTCAAGCTCCACTGTGGAGAATAACCACCATACAGTGGCTAAAGTGTCCTTGTACTGTGGAAGAGCAAACTCACAGCTTCCACACAGGAGCTGCACAGTTATTGATACTTCCTGCAAAGCTTTGCTTTAATGTTTTATATCGTGTTCCTCATTGCATTTGTTTTTTGCTCGTTTGCCCCCATGTTCATTTTTACGTAACAATTAAACCCCATTTTTAGCTGCCTTATATTTGGAGTATTCATATATCCTGTTCCCTGTGAGCTATGATTTTTTCCATTCTCTAATTATTTCCTTGAAGTATTTCTGCTCTCATGTTAAAACTAAGACCCTTGTTTAACTAAGATGATATGCTGGCCTTGTTTATCTACCTACTGTGCTTTTAAATGGAGTTCAACGTCTCCTTTTCCATGTTCTGCTTGATGGCCTTTCATGTAGACATTGTAGGTTGCACTTTTTAACTCTAAGGTATGTGACAGGGAATCACACATTTGTTTGAATTGATAGTTATGTCCCTGCTGATAATCAGCTTCCTGAACCTGAGATTGCTTATTGCTACTATTAATCTGGGTCTAGTTTGGAGTACAAAAAACAAGATTTATAAGCTCTTTACCCAGAATGCTATTTTTCATGAATACCTTCATTTTCTTTCCAGCACTTTTCCCCTCCCACAAGCGATAGAACACAAATCTTGTTAGAAGAGGGAATCTACTCCTTGCTTATCTTTTAGCTGCATTTTATACTGAGTTCCAGTAATTCAGTGCCATGATCTTTATTGGATTACTGATAAAAGTCAGTAAGAGAGGGTAAACCTATTTTTGATTCTGTCTATAATTAGACTTTTTGTAAAATGGACCAGTTACTCAATTGTAAGGTCTTTTTTTAGTTGTTCACTATTCATTTAACATTGAGCTCTATTCAATTCTTTATTAAGCTGCTAAACTAATCCTGAAATGCAGTAACTAAAGATTGATATTTTTAATTAATAAAATGGAAGCTGTTCATGAAGATAGGAACATGAAAGCTTCGGGGAAAATACAGTGCCCTGATTTCTGCATTCTAAGCAATTTGGTACCATTAGACATTTAACATAGAAGACCACAATTTTGTCATTTCCATTTTTTTCTGAAATCTATCTGTATTCCAATAAATGGAATAAATTTTTTAATTTTGTTCATCTGAGGGAGACAGCAAATAGGATATGAATATACTAAACAAGTGCATTGATACTTGGGCAAAACAATCCAAAATAATTGCCAAGATAAGCAATTTGCTAGGAATAGTTCTGGACCAGATTGGACCTGATTTTATGCCCAACCCAAAATAATCCTTAGTCATGGTCCCAAATCATGACATTATCACATAAATCATATATAGGGATTCTGAGTCTGTTTATTTGCCCTCTGTTTAAACAGATAGGTTTCATATTTGCAAGTTTTCTTTTCAACCATGAATGACTGAAGCATTTTTTAAATGAAAGCAAAGATTCTCACATATTTACAGGACTTTTAAGGAAGAAAATGCTGAAGATCACACGACTCAATTAAATGGCAACATTGAGACTAGCATGATTCGTTATGTAATGCTTTGTTATATTAACCCTTATCTGAACACAGCAGAGCAAGACAAAAAGAGAACAGAACCATATGGGAGTTTCATCTTTTTCCACTCTCCCCACACACATGCACATAATTTTTATTTTTAAAAAATTTGAATGAATAGGGAACTAAATCTATATCAGGTTTTTTTTAATTAAGGTAGTACCTAAAGAACACAGTTGATTGGGACTCCATCGTTCTGTATGTCAGAGGACCAACATGAAAGATGTGTTCTCCCTGCCCAAAATTATTATCTAATATTGGATCAGAAATAAGCAGATGTGTGAAACAGGAGAGAGAGGAAGAAAGAGGACTACAGTAACAATTGAAAGATCATGACTGACTTTGGGAGGATTTGAGACAAACATTAAGCAATTCCTTTCTGACAAATTTAAATTTTTATCTGACGGTAAAACATTAAGTTGGGGATGTCAACTATGCTGAGAATAGGATCTAGGATGGGATGGATGAATGGAGATGGTTAAGGGTAGATGAGTAGATTTGTGTATCATTAGAATAAAAATACTGATTAAATTATGAAATCATCCAGGAAAGTCTTACAAAATAAAAAAAGAAGAGTGTGAGAAGGGTCTTTCTGTTTAATCTGTCTTCAGTGTATTTGACCACCTTAGAAAGTTTGTGAATGGACTCTGAAACTCCTGCTAAAGGAAAGTGAAGTAGCAGTACAAAGAGATGGGACAGTAGAAGGTTGAAGAGTGGCAGAATAAGGAGACTAATTCAGAAAAGAAGTTTGAAGACATTTGGAGAGGAGAAGGTAGTATTAGTAGATCATACTTTAGCAAGTATAAATGATCCAAAAGGAAAGCAATGAATTAGATTGCAGGCAGATTAACCTTTCTGTCAGAGAACTGGCTACTGGAGCACTCTGCTCCATAAAGTAAAACATGAGATTAATGTGAAAAATAATTTGATACCAAAAGGGAGCTTGCTATGGACAGTGGACTCAATATCCAGGCCTAGTAGTGAGAATTTTATATCTAATAAAGTAGTTTTAGCAGTACTGTCCTTATTAAAAATAAAACAACCACCAGTAGTCTGTTGTAATAATCCAAACTCCTATGTTTAAATTGCCCTCATTGGAGTCATTTCTATTATATGTTGTTATACTATTGGTGACAAAGGACCAACTCACAAAGATCATCATAAAATTCTAGTTTATTAGAGGGATGCAATAGTCAGTTCATAATCCTTGGGGCTGATCTCCTCAAACACACACACATTCACACACACACTCACAGTAACTAGCTATGAACACTAAGCACCGATGTCAAGATATACCTATCCCCAAGCGCTGGAGTCCACTGTTGATGGCCGGTCAAGACTTGGTTCAGTGCGATGGTGCTTCAGAGGGGGGTCGCTGGCTGGTCCTTCTGGCTGGGCAGGCAGGGTGCTGGTCATGCTTGGGGGGTCATTCTTCGCTGCCTTTTATCCCTCCTCTGGCAGACTTTGGTGACTCCCCAATTTTTGGGCTTGCCCAATCCAGGGGTTGTTATCAGCTCCAGGGGTCATATCCACAGGTACATGCGGTCTTGGGAGTCTGTTGATGAAATTTGATTAATTCACTGCTGTGATGAATAGGGCTCTTGGGGCAGTTGATCGGGGTGGGGGTGGTATTCAGTCCCAAGAGTCAATCTTCAGCATCGATTAGTTCAAACTGGGGCTTCTGTACCTTTTTAACAGTGAAGTTCCAGGGAGTTCCTGGCTCTGTATTGATCCTTTCCTCTCCTTAGTCTGTGGTTTCCTAGGTATTAATTGCTGCTTATTAATTTGTTATCCTGCCTAGTTTCTGTGTTATGCAAGCAGTAAAGATTCATTCAGGGACCCCCTCCATACAGAGAAGCCGCCATTTGATTCGCACCCCTGGTAACATTGTTACATGGTACAACTTACTTTTAAACTTGAACTACATTTGTTACAAAGTTAAAAAGCATAGAATATAAAACATAAAAGGGGGAAATGCCATGGCACATACAACATATAGGCCAGATACAATGGTGGGGGGAGGCATACTGATGCAGAATACTATTTTATAAAAGCATCTACAAACTATATTTTTAGTACAACTACACCTTATAATCTATAAAAATAATAATATAATAAAAGAAGATGAGGGAGGAAGGAAGGAAAAGTAGAAAAGAGAAAGCATTTGCCCCCTTTTGGGGATACTGCAAAAGGGGCTTTTTGCCATATGGAGGGGCTTCACTTTGTGGGGGGCAGGCAAAAAAAAAAGGTTTTTTGCTACATTATCTTTGCTTTATGGAATTGATTTCTTATCAGCCATACAAAGCATTTACCTGAAAATGCATGGCTTCTGGGTTTTATTTCCTATGCTGAATTTCCTTTTATACTGTAAGGCTCCTGTGCCTTGTTCTAAAAGTTCACTGAGGCATGGAAATGCTAGTAATCTCATTTTACAGATGAGGAGAAAGAGGCACTGAGAAGCTAAGAGCCCAAACAAATGTTAATCGGCTTAGTGTTGTTTGGCTTAGCGGAGTAGTCACACGCTAAGGTGAAAAACCTGCTCTGACTGTCCTTCACCTGCACAGCTATGACTTGCCACTAGAGGCTTGGTGGGCAGGGGCAAGATGAGGAGCAGGACTGGCTCACTGATCCTGCCAGGCAGAGCAAGTGAGCTCCAGGGCTACAGCAAGCACAGGGGGTAGGGGAGGAAATTGCCTTCCCTTCCCTTCACCCATGCATGGAGCCAGGGACACCCTGCCTGGCTGGAGCAGAGCCCTAGTTTCACAGAGCAGCAAGCAGGAAGGGGGACATCCCCCCATGTTCAGGGAACCAGGGACACCCTGACACCCTTCCCAGCTACAAGCAGCCTGAATCTCCTGGGCAGCAGCAAGCTGGGGGAGGGAAGGGCTGGGGGGGATTCCCCCTGTACTTGCTGTTCCATGGCAGACTGAAGTTGTAGTATGGCTGGGCAGGGTATCTCCGGGTCTCTGCACTTGTGTGGGGAAGTGCTTCACAGCCCTGGCGGGAGCAGTGGGACAGGGTGCTGTGCCCAGCTCCATTGCACCCTGCACCCTGGTGTCCCTGCTTGCCTGCTGCATCCTGGGATACTGGAGGACTTCATCTTGGGTGGAATAGCAGTGGGAAGTGGCAACATGGTAATGGAACAGGAACAGAAAGTAGGCAGTAATCCTGCCCTGGAGTGGCGTAATTCTAAGATCAATAACACGTGCTTTAAACAACTTAAATGCGTTAACAGTCCAGGGGTTAAGAGCTCCAGAAGCATCCTAAACTTGCCACGTAACAATGCTCCTAAGGGTCAGATATTTAAAAGTGTTCTATCATTCCTCCACTCAGCATTGCAAGATGTAAGTGACCTAAATGGATAAATCAAATCACATTTTAACAGTAAAGGTTAGATTTTAAAATATATTTTGGCATCTAGTTGATTTTTAAAAATCAGATATGTAGAAGTCTATGTTCCACTGAAATATTTGAAAATGGGATATAGCTATGTAAGTTACTTTGGGCTACAGAAGCATTCAGCTAAGCACAGCCTTATGCTGTGTACCTAGGCTGCCAGGGCTTGGGAAGAGCTAGGCAATCCTGAAAGGAATTTCCAATGGCCACCTGCTGAGAAGTAGGCTATCAGACCTAATCAATAGAAAGTCCTGAAAGGCATGTGTCTCAGAGGGCAAAGTTACACATTACACTTAGGCCATACTAAATCTCTGGAATGTTTAGTTGTGTTAAAGTTGAAGTGTGCTGTGAGCAGTCACGTGTTAAGGGATAGTGCCATTATTTCAGTCAAGCAGACTGAAATTACCTTAACATGAGCTAGGTAGCATGCCCCAGAGTTATCCCTCACCTGAAGTGGCATAACTTTGAAATGCTCAGAGGGCACCTGGAACAAGTTAATGGGCTCTAATGTGAATGCTTGCACTGCAAGTTCCCTTGATATGGTTTGTATATAACGTGTAACTTTGCCTTGGTTTTCTTTCTCTTTCCAATGCTTACACACCTAACTCTGAACTACATGGAGGCCCCTGCCTCTACTTGAGATTAACAGTTCTGATCCCTCTCCTGAAATTAGGTACTTAAGCACCTTTAAAAAAAAAAAGTGTGTGTGGGGGAAAGGGGGGCGGGATCAGAGGAGAGAGAAACGGCAGTCTCTTCCTTTTTTTTTTTTTCCAGAGGAGGATTTGCTTTATAACTCATAGTTTCATAGTTTCATAGTAGCTAGAGTCGGAAGGGACCTAGGTAGATCATCTAGTCCGACCCCCTGCCTGAGCAGGAAAGAGCACCGGGGTCAGATGACCCCGGCAAGGTGCTCATCTAACTTCCTTTTAAAAATCCCCAGGCTTGGAGCCTGCAC
>NW_017728909.1:31883792-31890732 GCF_001723895.1 Crocodylus porosus | reverse complement strand
GCCCAGCAGGGAGGTGGCTGAACTGGTCCCTACTTAGGAAGACAGAGGCAAAGAAATCATTAAATATGTTAGCTTTGTCATCTGGCGTGATGACTAAGTTGCCCATCGTGTCCTGCAGGGGCCCCACATTACCCGGGACCCTCTTTTTACCCCCTATGTATTTGAAGAAGGACTTCCTATTATACAATTCCATCTTATACAATATTCTTTCTTGGTTAGAGCACTTATCCAGATGTGAGAGATCCAGGTTTAGATGACTCCGTTCCCTGCAGGAATTCAAACCTGCATTTCCCACCTCACAGGAGAGTACTATAATCACTAGAATGAATATAGATTGTTCTAGGGGACGGACACTCTTCATCCTGCCTGTTGAAATTGTACCACCTTGCATAAAAGAATTAAAGATTCATTAGAAGAGAGACAGCAAATGAGAGAGAGGAAGTGTGCATGCTTGCATATTAGGTACACTCACTTTTAGTGTAAATAAAACAAAATAACCCAGAGGCTCTTCTTATAATATCTATAAAATAGGGAGGTAGTTTGCAACTGATAGCAAAGAACCACTACTTTCTTTTCCAGCAAATATTCGGAACAAGTAACTTGCTTTTATATAATGTGGCTTTAGCTCACTTCCTGTGATTTAGTATTTCTTGTGTCACAGGTGAACCCTAATGCAATTATATAAAGGATTTCTGGTACTATGAATGGTGGTATCTATTTAAGACACTTCTATAAATTCATGTTATCAGACAAGTGGTCCCAGGAACCAGGAGTGAAATAATGGATAAGGGGAACAGAGAGTGATGAACTCTGCCACTTTTTTAAAGGATTTTTTGTTGTTGTATAGGCAAAAACCAAAAAAATGACAAGCTTACTGTTTCCTTAAAGATAGAAAATCATAAGAATGAGCTTTGCCTATGTTGGTGGATGGATTAAATATCAAATATGGAAGATGAATCCAATGTTTCTCAAGTGAGTATCCACACAGTTGGAGAGGGTCAGAGCAATGTTATGAAAAACTGCCATTTCAGTATTTTCAGTGTCGGTGGTGATTATTTTTACTAAAAACCTCAAACTGCTATGGCAGAAGTAGGATTGTTGTATTCAGATAATCGGTGTTCATTTACTTTATGGACAATTCGGAATAGATTTGGGGATAGTACCACTAATGAACTCCTACCACTTAGCATGCATACACAGATAAATACATTTATTTTTAATTTTTATAATTTATTAAGAGCAGCGTTCCATTAAAAAAATAAATATTTTCCTTTAAGGGACTGAGATAAAAGTACATACTGTCCAAGTAAAACAGGCTGTTATTGCCTAAAAGGAAATCCAAACACATCTATTTAGTACTTGGAACATTTTACATAGATATACAATGATCACTTGTAAACTATCCAGTGCCTAGTACTTTCACTATTAAGGAGCTTTTCGTGATATTCAGCCTACATTTTACTTTTCTTAATTGAATACTTTTACATTTTTCTGTATGACAGAGTAACATCTGTGTACCATACAAAGGGCTAAGTTGTACATCTCAGACACTGTAAAAATTTAAAATAAAATGAGCGTAATTAAAAGGACAAAAGAAATAACATGCTTATTTAGAGAGACTTTCAGCCATTTTCTGCCACTGTAAGGTATCATAGATACAATGTAAAAAATCATATTAAATTTGTTAGTATAATCAATGGGAAGTTTTATGTCTGAGACCTACAACTCCCTATTCAATAGAAGCAGAGAAATTGGACTTCAATTTTTAATAAGGAGAGACAACTACAAGGTCATATTCCTGCAGCAGTACTGAAGAAACAGTGCTACTAAAACTGCCAGAAATGCATAATATGTATGAGAAAGAAGGCAGTTAATTTCTCCTACCATTATCTTTATTTGCATTCCATTAACACATGAGGAAAATGTGAATTGCACATTTTCTTCCTAACTTAATGATGAAAGAACTAAAAGGTAGAAAATGCATTTATTTTTCTAGACAGAAACCACTGCAGATTTTTTGAAGAGAGGAAGGAGAGAGAAAGTTCTCTTCTGGAGGATAAGAACAAGTTATTATTTTGCTGAGTAGATTTGAATATACCTCATTTAGAAATTACCATGTAGAAAAAAACAGTAACTTGTAGAACTGTAGTAACTTCAGTTAATATCAGGTATGTTAGAATGAATCTTTATAACTTTAATTTGCTTCTATGAAATCTATCTTGCACTTCCCATTTTCTTGTATTATTCATATTTATTTGGTCCTAATTGGACAATAGATCAAGGAATATTTGCCCTTACAGAATCTATTTTTTGAGTATTTGGTTCTACTTCTGATATCAAATACTTTCAGTTTATAAATATTTACATGCAGATGATTTTCTTCTGTCATGAGGGGCATTTTTCATTATTTTGGAAGTTAGTAATTTCCAAAGAAAGATTACTTTATTATTAAAGCAAACCTTAAGAAAACAATACTAACTTGGTTTCATATTGGATGCATAGCTGGAGTTTGCAACATGACCTTGTACATTCTATGTACACTATACAGTCAATTCCAGTATTAGTGAATTGCTTTAAAAATCTAACATCCCATTATTAATGCATCTCCCGATGAATGGAACACTTCACTGAGCATCAAGAGACATAGGTTGGTATAGAATCGTAGAGAAGTAGGGCTGGAAGGGACTTCCAGAGGTCATCTAGCCCAACCGCCTTCCTGAGACAGGATCATCCCTACTGTCCCATACAAACAATAATATAAACTCTGCGTAAGACTACTATCAACCCTCACCGATATAGACAAAACACCTGCCACAGGGAAAGCAGGAGAACCATGGCAGACAGGGAAAGCAGGAGAACCATGGCAGTCTATGTCCTGTTTCTATGAAATGTTGTTAATATATGCCCAAGAGATCCTGGGGAAAGGGCCCTGACTCCCCCACCTTGGTCTGATCCTGAGTGGAGCGGCAAGACTCTTTAGCCAGGAGCTTCCAGCTTTAGTCCCAGCAGGAGAATTGGCAGACCAAAGTCCCCAGCCTTGGCTACAGTCAACACCCAGTGCCTTTGATGGAGGCTTAAAAACACTCTGACACATGTAGACAGGAGGGGCAAGGGCAACCAGTAAAGCTTGGGAAATACTCATAGTAGAACATAGCTATAACTATGCCTAGATCCTCCCCAACCCTACAGTGATGGAGAGCCCACACCTTCCCTAGGCAGTCTATTCCACTATTTCACTATTTTAACAGTGAAGATTTTTTTCTGGATATCCAATTTAAACTTATTTTGCTGCAAAATAAACCCATTAGTCCATAGCCTCCTCTCTGCAGTAAGAAAGAGAAGGTGCTTTTCCTCTTATTTATGGCAGCAATTTAAGTAGTTGAAGGCTGCTATCATATCTGCTCTTAAATGCCTTCTCTGCAAGCTGGACACGCCTAGTTCCTTCAGCCTCTCCTCATACAGCTGGTTTCCAAGCCCTTGATCATCTTTGTTGCCTGCCTCGCAACCCTTTTTAACTTCTCCATGCCCTTTTTAAAATGTGGAGCCCTGAACTGTATGCGCTACTCTAGATGAGGTCTAATCATTACTGAGTAGAGAGGCACTATCACTTCCTGTGTCTTTCACCTAATGCTTTTCTTGATGTATCCCAAAACTGCATGTGCTATTTATGTGCCTGCATCACACTGCAAACTCATATTGAGTCTGTGATCTACCAAGATTCCAGAGTCCTTTTCCATAGAGCTGCCATCCAGCCACGTGTCCCCCATTTTATATTTGTGTTTTTGATTATTTCTTCTGAGGTGCAGTACCTTGCATTTGCCTGTACTGAACTTTATCTTCTTAGCTCTAGCCCAACTTTCCAATATGTTGAGATCCTTCTGAATTGCACCCTGTCTCCAACGTGTTCACAGTTCTTCCAAGTTTCAGACTTGCTCAAGAAGCTTTCTATGCCAGCGTCCAAATTGTTAGTAAACATGTTGAATGTTGTCCTCCCTGCTTTACCACTGGCCTTTTGCGTGACCTTGGGCAAGTCACTTTAAGTTTTCCATCTCCACAGTGGAAAAAAAAGTAATGCTCTCCTTGTTAAAATGGTTTTAAATCTACTCATAAAATGTGTTATGGAAGAGCAAAACATTATTAATGCAGATCATACTTTGCATACATAATTACCTTACCCTATAAAGCTATTTATCAAAATAGTATGAAAGGGAACTGAGATACTGCAAAAGCAAAAACAGAAAGCTTCTCATAAATCAATCAGAGTGTTTCCTTTTTTAACCATGAAAAACAGAGAGGATACATCATATTCTTAAAAGAAGCTGGATATGGACATCAGAAACATTGTTGCTTAATCCCTTTATCAAACATGGTTATCAAGAATTCTTTAGATTTCTGACATCTCAGAGAACCAATATGGACATTTTCAATCTCTTACATTCAGCCAGGAAATACCTCTATCT
The DNA here is from genome assembly GCF_001723895.1 of Crocodylus porosus. Classification (NCBI taxonomy): domain Eukaryota; kingdom Metazoa; phylum Chordata; order Crocodylia; family Crocodylidae; genus Crocodylus; species Crocodylus porosus. Next base: position 31,886,272 of record NW_017728909.1, on the reverse strand, counting down.
AGAAATTCTGTAGTGGGTTAACTCCAAACAAGATATAACTATGCTGCTTTCTCCTCTTCAAAAAGTAAAATGGAGAGAGGTTTCTGGTAAACTGATTGACTGAGAACCAGGATGGGTAAGAATATGCATGAAAAATTGTAAGACTTTTAACTGCAAAATCAAGTCAACTGAAACCTAGGTATTATAACAACGCAGTTTACAAAGATACAAAAGTGTGCGTCACAATAGGAATATTTAGAAAATTAAATATTAGAAAATTAAATAAAATGCCATTTTGAATTAGGTTTCTGTTAGGGGAAGGACAGATATGTACATATACATTCTTTTATGATAAGTCTTTCCCCCAAAATTCTGAATCTAACTGTAATGGAAGATTCTGTCCATTTTCTAACCCATTCTTATCAAGAAAGCACATGCTGCTGTCAGAGAAATACAGTTTATTTTGATCCATCTGTTCAGAACAATAGAATTGTGCTCAAATAGTATAAACAAAATAAAACAAAATCTAAATGAGCCAACTACTGTATTCCCTAGATCTCTGAGGTAAGGGGGAAAGATTTTATTATACTAAGAAACAAATATTTGCACAAAGCCACTGAAATCCTCTATCTTGGATCCTGTAAAACTCAGTCCTTACATTCCCAAATCAGTGTGTTTAGAGTGTGCAAAGTATTGTTCAAGGGAAGGATTCTAACATAGACAAAATGAACCAGCATGATTATGGGTATTAATGAGTTTGAGTATGATAACAAGCTTTCTGTGTTATTTCATTTCTTCTTTTCCAAAATCTTTCTTTCTTCCAATACATCTTAAATAGTTAAATAGTACTAGTGGGAATTTGTATAAATGCTTTATGCTGCTTCAGTAATTGTTCTAGAATTGTGCAGACTTTTTTTATTTAACAAAGATAGAGGGCATGATTCTTTGTTTTCTTGCCGAGTCACTTGCACCAATTGTAATTGATTTCAAAGTTGGTATAAACAGTGTACAAAGATTCAAAACACACATTACAAAATGAAGAGGTCTATTATTTAAATATATATGGATTTTATTTGCACTGCTGTTTTGCCAGCGAGTCCTGGTCATAGGTCCGGACAACATTGTGAAAGGCTATATATGCATAAGTCCCTGTTTCAAATAATTTGTAGTTTAAGGATAAAGGCACAAGACATGTTTACTACCAAGTAAAGTCTATTTATTTTGTGGTAAAAGTAGAGCAGACAAGCAACACCTTGTTTTACACTGGTGCAAGTAACTTTAATACAGGTTAATATTACCATTTAAAATGTAGAATAACTGTACACTAGTGTCTGCTACACCAGTGTACCAGTTGTGTGTCCACTTCACTTGTCAGTTCATCCCAGGATAAACATTTGCTCAAAATAAGCCAGCTACCTTAAGGTAGACGGGCACCTTAACAGCACCTATGGAAGCACACAGTTTGGTAGACCTGGTTATATGCCTCCTTACATTTAACACAACACAGAAGATGGATCAGGCAAACAGGAGTGTACAGGGACCAAAAGAAACAATATTAATCAGCATAACAGCTGTAATGTCAGAACATAAGCAGATGTACTGTTGTCAAGTTTTCTGTAGGTATCATAGCAAAGAAAAGTTTGCAGTCTAGCACTTGAATTTGCAGTGAATATTTTAGGTCATGACTGAACTACTGGGGCAGAATTTTATAGTTGCCTTTGTAAACTGTACTGTGGGTCTCTTTAGGCTCTCTCACCGCACTCACATTACTGACTAATCAACCAGAATGCTACCCCTGATGCACTGATCTTGAGCAGGCCATAAAAATTAGGGCCCCAAGTGCCTGGCTGTTCAGGAAGATACACATTTAGGCTAAGTACAGACAGTCTATAAGCCTGAGGCTAAATCAATTCAGATTTGGCAGGTTAGTCTAAGTTGGGGGCCTGTGAGTTAACTTGAATATGGAGGGGATCTCGGACAGAAGTTCAATAAACCTAAGACAGTTCAATTAACCTAAAACAGTTAAGTCTGATGCTGTGGCGGGCCAGTAGGGGGCACTCCTGTATTGAGCCACCCACCTCCCTGCGCCCAACCACCTGCCAGGCTCCAAATGCCTCCCTAGGGGCGCCTTATGTCCGGCCCAACCCCTTCCTGGAGCACACTTGCTAGCCTGGGGGTAACATAGCCGCCACCACCCTGAGAACGGTCTCACTCTCGGCCTTGTGTCCTCGGGGAAACACAGACCTAAAGTCCTACGGGTACTCAACCCAATACAGGCACTTGGGGCACTTCCCCAAGTCAGGGGGCAAAAAGGAAAGTCTCCCTTAGTCTGCAGACCTAAGGGGTTTCTTAGGCATAATTTAGATCCACCCCTCAATAAGTCTCCCACACCGGTCACAAAGGAGGACTTTATTGATTACTGGGGTAGGGTGAAAATAGGGTACAAGATTGAGCAATATCCTAGAAATCCTAAAGAGCAAACGGTCTGGCTCAGGTAGCCT
>NW_017728909.1:31861927-31883425 GCF_001723895.1 Crocodylus porosus | reverse complement strand
AGGTAGAAACCCCTCACCCAGGTAGCTGATACCAGTCATATAGGCAGAGGGAGCAGGTTTCCCCCCTCCCTCAGGAATGCAGCCAGCTCATGTTACCTAAAGAGATAGGCTGAGGTGTGAATCCTCTGTGCTGGGCCCATCTTAATCACATTGTCACAGGGCAGAGATTGTAGGGAGAAACCAAAGTGGCTTTCTGCCACAGATGCTACATCCATCTAAGTTTATCTTAAATTAGTTTTGGCCACTTTGAAAGTGGTTTCTGTGCACTGAACTTCTGTTATGTTACACATTTGAATTGGTTTGTGATCATTTGCATCGGTTTGTGATCATTTGCATCGGTTTTTGTACAATTTGTCCCTAACTTTAAACATTATCCTGGCTTGCCTGGTGCATGTATGGTGGAATACCACAAGATACTGGAAAGTCTCAAAGATGAGGATTGTAGTGATTTGCATTACACATCACTCACACTTATCTTTGGATGATGCCATAAGTAAAACGGAGAATGAATGGGAAGATGTGATGTAGAGGAGAGACGCACGTCAGTTTCTTTTAGCAAGTCCTAGAGACTTGTGGAAGCCTGTACAGTGTTTGTCAAATTTTCTGTGCCTAAAAATGTGGCCAAAGCCCTTCATTTTCAAACAAAATTGTTAAAAATGTCTTATTGGCAAGAACATAGGTTTTGAAGCTACAGATCTATAAATTTATTCTTCCCTTACTGTTCAAACTGTTGCACTGCAGTCTATTGTTATCTAATAGGTATTTTATGAAAAGATATTTTTCAAACTATATTTCTTAAGAAAATCTATGGTTCACTCTATTGTTTCTTTTGGGAGAATGTATATGATGCCAGCTATTGACTGCCTAGCTTTCCTCTGTAATGCCCAATTGTGGCATGTATGTAACAGTGCAAATTTGGGTCATTAACAAATTAAATCAAAATTAACTCACAATGTGCTGATGTCTCCAAAAACATGTTTCAGTGCAGACAGATCTGTTAGTTCACAAATTCAGGCACAGACACAAAGAGATCTATAAATAATTCCAAAAGATTTGGAATAAATACCCTTATATTTGGGGTTTTTTAAGCTGGTTATGAATTGTTTTGTTTTTCTCAGTGTTATTCAATACTAGAAGGGCTTTTTTCAAGTGCGTGTCCAAAAGCTGAAAATAAAGCTAGTTTTCGAAATTTGAGCTGGCTGATTGAATAATTGGGTAACAAAAGCTTTCTGTTCTTGAACTGGAAGAGTATAAAATGTATAAATAAATTTCTGGTTTAAATTATTAATTAAAATTTTATTTTATGGTAATCTGTAGTGTGTGTGCTTAAAATTCCTGATTTTGTAAATATTCCTTCTGCGATGCAAATAGAAGGTTAGCAACAGAAGAAAACTGATTCCTTTCTTTAAATTTAAAATTCTCATTTACATTATTTTTCAATTTGAATTTATCGATATCTTCCATATTCTTTGGGGGTTTTTGTATTAATTCATTCAGCTGAAATAAGGTCTTTTTAATATCTGTTACATGTATGTTTTTAATTACGTCACTACAGATTTAGAATTTAGGAATGAAAACAAATGCAGTCTAATAATGCTCTTAACATCACATTGGTTTCTGAAAAAGAGTGCTTTAAGAAATGCTGTTGCGCACTTTGACAATCAGCATTTCCTATGCTGCAGTATCCTAGAACCATAGAGAAGTGGGGGTGGAAAGAATCTCAGGAGGTCATCTAATCCAATCCCCTGCTCAAAGCAGGATCATCTCTTGTCTAAGCCATCCTAGATGAATGAATGTTACTCTAACTTGCTCTAAAAAGCTTCCAAGGATGTACATCTCCTATCTCTCTAGGTAGCCTGTTTCAATGATTAATCACCCCTAATAATAAGAAAAAATTCTGTCTAAAATTCAGCCTAAAATTCCCTTGCTTCCCTCCCATACTTTCATAACCTGAAAGGCCAGCTCCGCGTATACGGTTTGTGGAGCTGCAAAACCTCTTCGCGGTGCTACACACTGCACACATTGCACTTTAAACTGTGAGTAACACTGCTAATTTGTAGTGCTGTAGCAAAATTTGCTACTGGGATTTCCCAAACTGGCCCCACCTGAGAGAACCAACATTTTTTTTAATATAATGTATTCATAGGATAACTTTCAACTTTAATTTAATTTTGACACCATTTTCCTGGCAGTTTTGTGTTTCTTTCTTTCTTCGTTTTGTTCCAGGTTTTTTAAATGCACACAACTTCTCTTCTGTGTTAAACACAGGAGCATAAGGCAGGAAGGAGCCTCCTAGGCTACTGAGTCCAATTTTGCCTGTTTACAGGCATGTATCCATGCGCCTAAGGATTCCTCAGAATTGCTCCAGCAGATGCAATTAATTGAGTGTGCTTTGATGCTCTGGAACCAGCACATCTGAGCAGGCTCTGTGCATGTGTATAGGATCCCTATGCTCTTTAGTTAATATGCATTAAGACAGGTTAATGCACTTTTCCTAGTACCTCACAATGGAGAGCACTTTTGCACAAGCTGCTGTAATTAAAATGCCACTGCATCTCCTGTATCAGTGTCTCCATACTTAAAAATGGTGGCAGAGGTGCTTGAACTGAAGCCTGTTCAATGAGCTTTAGATCAAGTGCCCTCATTTCCATTTTTAAGTGCAGAGATGCTGATACACGAGACACAGGAGGCTGCTGGAGTGCAGTAATTACCACACTCCAGCAGACTTGATTAATCTGCTGGATATCTTTTCCTTGTATCATGACATTAATAATTAAAAATACAATATAAGCTTATTAAAGCATTTTGTAAGTATGAATTGCTTTGTATAATAAGCAGTTTTACAATGTTGTTTGATTTTGGTTGTATCTGCTTAGTACAAATTTCAATATAGCCAATAGTATTTAGTGCTAAGATGTGGTTGATCTCCTTTCAAAATTGCCTTGGGGTTTATGGAAAAGCACATAATGCTTTTCCATTTTGCACACATCCTAATGTTTTAGAATACAATCCATAATGGTACATTTTTGAAAGTGCACTAAAATTACAACCTATAATTTTACAGGACAAGTAAAGTGATTTGTCTAATTGGCCCTAATATTTAAAGTGATATTGCCACATGATATATGATATTATTGTTAGGAAACTGAGTAAATACATTACAGTAATTAACTTTCCTAGAATGAGGGAGTATCTGAAACTTAAGCATACTGTACTAAAAAGTAGTCAGCGCTGAATTATCAGCATGAGTCAGACTTTAAAGAGGACTGAATCTGAATTTACTATGTTATTTAAAAAGATGTAGGGTGATGCTTGTAATAAAGCTGGCACCAGAATTTATTCACAAAAATACTAACAAAAGTGGAATGTGATGCACTTTTTTTAGTACAATTGTATGTTTCAGTTGTGGCATTTAGTTTTCAAGGAATGTAAAACCTTCAGTTTTGCAGCTACTTTGTTAAAATACAAGTGAATTTTGACATAAAGTTCAAATTTCAAACCAACTCTGGCCAAATCTTTTTCTTGCATCACCACACTGTCAGAGGAGAAAAAAAACTTGCTTTCTTCTTTCATATTTTAGTATTCTATCCCATCAGCTGTATTCAAAGCAGTTATTTAGAACCTTCTGCACTCTTAGGATAGTGTTATTTCTTCTTTGCTTGTATCTTTTTTCCTCTTTTCCCCCATCTCTTTTTCCTTGCCCATTCATTCTCCTGTTTTCTAAATTAAGATTTTTTTAAAGACTTCCCATTGCCTTTGCTTCTATTTGGCTGTCCCCCTGTTCTGAATTGATACCTCTGGGACAGCATTCTTAACTTAATATACTGTAAGAAGAATGCTGACCCAGAGGTAGAAGAACATGAAGAATGCCTTGGAAACATTCAGAGGTAGACAAGGTTCTTTGGGTAATCTGATATTTTTATTAAACCAACTCAAATAGTTGGAAAAATTCTTCTTTTCAAGCTTTCAGGTATCCTTCAGCCCATCCTTAGGTTCAGGAAGCATCTGCAGTTGGTTTGTGCTTTTCTGGATTGAATGAATAGCAAAGAATCCAGATGTTGGTATGCATGCAAGAAAGCCAGTCAGTGAAGATGTAAATTTAGGAGTCAGTGGATGAGACAGGCTGGGTGTGGGAGGGAGGGGAACAAATGTAACTGGTAAATAGTGGAGAGTCTGATACCTGACCTGGGGAGTCAGATATCAGGCAGGTTATAATGTGTCATAAATCCAGTGTCTATTTTTAATCTATGATTTTTTTGTATCCAGTAGATTGATGAAGTGAAGTTCATAGGCTTGTTTATGAAAGGTTTTTGTAAATTCCCTTTGATGAGAACTGAGAAATTGAGGAGAGAGTAGTTTCCTTATGAGAAATGTGCCCCCACAGGTAATTGGGTATTGTTGTCTTTGATAGATTTCTGGTGTGCATTCAGTCTGGTATGAAGTTGTTGTTTGGTCCCTCCTATGTATTTTCCAGTAGAGCATTTGGTACACTGGATATATTACATTTCTGGAGGTGCAGCTGTAAGATCCAGGAATGCTGATGGTTCTGTTGTGGGGTGTAGTAATTGTGAGGCTGGTAGAGCTATATTGGCAGGTTTTACATTTCTTGTCATGGCATGGTATGAATCCATTCATTGTGTTCTGTGCTGTAGGAAGTTTGCTTCTGGTGATGAGACAAGTGAGGTTTGGTGCTTGTTTAAAGGCTAGAATAAGTCATTCTGGGAAGATCTCTTTAAGAATTGGGTCTTCTTCTAGTATGGGTTGCAATTGTTTAAGGATTTTCCTTATAGGTTCCAAGGAGGGGTGATATGTCATAGGACTGCATAATCTTCAGCTTTAATTCATATATTAAATGCAGAGATGGATCAGAATTTGGAAGCAGAAAAGCCTGAACTTTGTGCATATTAACTGTAAAGCCCCATGCAGCCATAGAGTTGTGAAAGCATCATCTAGAAACTGATCAAATCCAGCTACTGCTAAGTATTAGGGCATCATTCTTTAATACATTACACTGAAAGGGTCATCATAGCATGGGAAGAGATTTAGACTTGACAGATGAGCTCCATATAGTTCACAAATCTTGAGATTTACACAAATTGATGCATCAGAAAAGCACAGGAGCAGAAGGCATACAGGCTCCATGAACAGCTGGTGACATGTGAGAAGGAGAAATGAGTAACAGGGATGGGACATTAAGCAGATTATATTAGACAAAGGATGATTTAGAAGGAAATGTGCCATTCAAATGAGAAAACAGAAGGAAATCTGAGTAGAGGCTGTTGGTCAGCAACTAATCTGTCCCATTAGATAAGTATCACTATCTGCAAATGGAAAGAAATAAACCAAAATGATGCCCATATCATGCCCCTGATTTTTAACAGAACTTGCTATTAACTGCTTCAGGTAAATGGCATGTTGAGTACTGGTTCTATCAAAATCAGTGTTGTAACATCATCACAACTCCAGGCTATAATATGTGTAAGCAGTAATGTCTTTGGAAAGATGACTGTCCTGAATACCAGTGCTAAATTATTAGTGTAGACTTGACTGTTGGTGCTATATTCTATGTTACAGAGATTAAATTACTAGTGGCTGTCTATTGTTGCTGCATAAATGAAAGGGATTCAAACTTGTATGAAGGCACAAGTACACCATCTAGTTTTCTTTTTGATGCTTGTGATGTCAAGAACCCAGTTATGTATATAGTTATGTATACTTTATTGCCTCACATGAAACTATAGAAAACACTGTATTTATTAACAGAAAGAGAAAATATTTGTAATGTTTGTTAACATCTTTTATGGAAAAATAATTCATCATTTTTCTTCAATTGATTTCACTTACGGAAAGTCTGTGAAGCTCTTACATGCATGCACAGCAAGTTTGGGCTGGGTATAGAATAAGGCAAATCCTTGGAAAGGGCCCTGAGCATGGGTGATCACCGGTTAGTACATGATACCAAGAGTGAAATAATAGGAAGTAAAAGAACAAAGCAGTTTAAAGTCCCACCAGAGCTAAAACTTACTGGAAATGTAAAAAACAAAGGTTTAAGCAACATTTCATTCTGCAAGCAGCAAGATGCAGCACAGAAACTGAGAAAAATGGCCTTATTTTGGAAATAGCTAGTTCTGAAGAACTTGATGGTTGTCACAGTTTCCAGGTAACTCAGGCAGAGGATGCTAACTATTAGGCCTGTGCAAAGTGGCTAGTATTCACTTTGGATTCGGCCAATTCGGGGGACAGTGATTTGATTTGGTGATTTTGAATCACTGTCCTGAATTGATTCATCTGAATCTGATTTGGAGATTTGGCTGCTGCCAAATCAGCTGAATCTCTGAATCACACAGGCCCCCTCCCCCATCCACTCTCAATTGCTACCCCTCCCAGCCCCAGCCCCCAACTCTTTGGTGGGGAAACAAAAAGCCCTGACTCATCCGATTCTACAAGGAGGAGGAGGTAATCCCACCTGCTCCCCACTGCTCCACACTGTGGGAGTGCTCTTCCATGAGTCCCCAGAAGCCTTGAGGCTGCTTCAGGAGCCCATGAGTGTGGAGTGTTTTGTTTTTGTTTTTGTTTTAAAGGGCCAGGAGCTGGGGTGGGCACGGCAGCCAGGGTGTGGCTGAGAAAATGGGCAGGAGTCAGGGGGCTTGTGGCAGAGCCCCCCATGTGGCATGGGGGCAATGGGGATCACCCTCTGCTTGGCAGCAGCCAGTGAGTGGGGGCTTTTTTTTAAGGAACCAGGGGCTGGGGCCGGGCGGAGCAGCCATGGGGTTGGGGGGCTGGGAGAGTGAGCGGGTGTCAGGGACACTCAGGGGGCAGGGGGAGCAAGCAGGGGTTGAGACCTTGTAGGGGTCCCCCCATGGTCACCTCCCCCCTCCTCCAGCCCTCCTCTTTCCCACCCCCTACTTACTGGCATGGAGTCTGGGTCCAGCTCCCTGCTGCAGCCAGCAGGGACTGCCTGAATTGCCAAAGCTCTACAAATCTTTTCTGAATAGATATGGAGAACTTCAAATCTATTTGGATCTTTTAGTTGGTCCCCTGATTCGATTTGGAGAAGATTTGGCCTGATTCGGTGGCCAAATCTCTGAATCCAAATTCAGTTCAGAGTTGGAGATTCAGCTACCGAATCAGGCTGAATCTTCTCCTCCAAATCAAATCAGCACCGAAAGCATCACACAGCCCTACTAACTATGAAACTGTACTGAAGTCATTTCAGTGCTGCAGTAGAACAGCATAAACTTGATCCAGTACTTTGATCAAGGTTTGAACCCAAGAGTGATCAACCTCCATCCAGTGGGCCAAATGCAGCCCACAGAGCCATCATATCTGGTTGGTGGGGTTCCACAGGAAATTTTGGGAGCAGGGGAGTGGTAGCAATCACCCTCCCCTCCATCAAATTCCCAAACCCCATCCCTCATTGCTGGTCACAGCTAGTCCACATGTCCTCCCCCAAATCTGGATCAGAGCCCAGCCATGCCTCCTTCCCCTTCCCCACAGGGCAGGTTTGGAGCAAGCCCTACAGGGTTGGGCCACATCCCCTTCACCACAGCAGGGCCAGGCCACACTCACTTTCCTTGTAGAGCTGAGCTGAGGCCAGACCGTGCCTACTTCCAGCCCCAGGGCAATCTATGCTCCCTTTTCACCTGCAGGGCTGGGTTGTGACTGGGCTGTCCCTCACCTCCCTCTCCATGGCTGGATTGTGCCTGCTGTGCCTGCCCTGGTACTGGATCAAGACAACCAGTGGGATTTGGCCCACAGACAGGTGGTACACTTGGTACACTGGGGGCAGGGCAGGAGAGGGGAAATGGGGGGTTGGGGGAACCACACAAAGCTTTATAATCACATTTTGTGTAACAGCAATAACAGGTCCGGTACCAGAGTTTAACACAACATGGTGTTCAAGTAGATCACCTTACGGTCAAGTCCATCATCAGCATCTCCACCCTAGTAAACAAAGAAAGTCCCTTGGAAAGTTAAGCTATACAGAGAAAGTGTGGCTGCTGTAGCTATCCAAATAGGCAAATTTAGATCACTACTGTATGAATAGAAAAGATCCAGCAGACACAAGTGCAAATTTTACAGAGTTTGAGACACAGCAGGATTTTCTTTGAAGTATCCCCTCTCCTAAAGAATGATTACACCAAAGTGCAAATCTAAGATTCCCATAAAAACCCTGTACAAGGGTAGCTGCATTGTAGTCACCTTGAAATGGCATGGTCAAACTTATGTATCATTTGCTAATGCATCACAGGTGTTAAAAACTGGGTGGTAATACATTCAAATAGAAAAAGAGGTGTTGCTTTTAGCCCATGGCCTAAGATTTAAAAAATCATGAATATTTTTATAGTGGTATGTTATATAACTTTATATAAAATGTAACTTAATCTATAATATATAAGCATTAAGGATTTAAAGTTATGGTTTAGAAGAGATTATGTGGTATTGGAGACTGGCTGAGCTTCTGAGATGAAGTCTGGGGAGGACATCCTGAAACGCTTGCTTTTAGCAGAAACATTTATCAGAAGGCCAGTATTGAGCTCTGGGCAGTACTGCACCCTCCCTTTCCAATCCCACCCACCCCCCTCACCCTGCACCTTTCTAGCTCTGCTGGTAGGAAGGCCAGGGAGGCACCAGCAGTGTATGTTGCAAAAGAAGCAGCCAGAGGTTCACTGCTGCTGAGGACAGGGGGCATTAACCTGTCTATTTTTTGCTGCTGACATGCATATTGACCTGCCAAAAAAACAATTTTTCACTGCCAAGAAAAGGAGATGTTTGCTTTTTTCATGTCCTTGTGACAAGGTATTTAGCAGAATTCACAGATTCATTTGGAAATGGATAGGGCTGTGCCACAAGTGCTTCTACTATGGTCTCACACTTGCAAGCTCTGGGTTGCTAACCATTCACCTTAGCACCTGCATTGTGCCAACCCAGAGAAAAGGAAGTCACATCCATCCCAGCAGAAGCAAACTACCAGTCGCTCCCCCTGTACTACATATCACTGCCCTAACTTCTCTGCCCTCCCTGGTGCTTGAGCTGAAACCAGACCTAGTGCAGCTCCAGAGGGGATGCAGGGGAAATGGGGAGGGTGAGGGGTAGAAGACAAAAAATGAGGCTCCATTCCAGCACACACCCACCCCCAGGAAGTGTCCAGGGCTCATGCTCCGATTGCCCACTCATTGTTACACTACGGGTTCTTGGACAAAGCCAACCGAAAACAGACACAACATGAAGTAAATCTCTTGCAAGCAGCTTAAACACTGAGTGATCCCTGGAAATAATAAACAGAAGCAACAGCTTGGAGCTGCCTTTAAAGAGAAGCAGACAACCTGGCAGGCAGGGTTAGGAACTAGTGTTTTGTATGTATCTTTACTGTAATTTCTGCACACATGGAGATGCACCCCTTCTCTGGCAACTACAGTAAAATGTTGTTTTATTACTTGGATTGTGGGAGATTTTATAAGGACCTGTCAAGGGCTGTAGAGCTCTGTAGAGCCCAGTGCTAGTTACACCTGCAGTGCTTATAGCCCATGGTGTATAATCTAGAGGAAATTTTCATAATACTGAACTTGCAGAAACAGTGGAGGTGATATTTTGGTTTCTATTCTATCCAGTAGTTTGGAATAAGGTAACAATGTGTGTTATTGTACCAATACTGGGCCAGGCACAGTAACCACATACAGTCAAAAGTCCCTCTGATACCCTGGACGTTTTTCTAGAGCAAAGTGTGGTGATGTAAGCTTCAAGTATGCCTGAAGCAGTGTTTACTTTTTGCCTTTATTTTCTCCATGGCAACAGAGAAAGAACAGCATGTACTACAGTTGAGGTCAAAAGGCTTAAATATTTCACTGTCAAGCCTGAGCCTAATGTCAATTTGCATTCATTGACAAGAAGAATCAGCTGTAATCACCATCTGGAATGTGCTTTAAGTCTACTGGTGACATCTCTAACACATTGCTGTGAAACATATGAGGTCATGCTTGGAACAGAACCTCTTCCTTCTTAACTGTATTTACAAAAACTAGTGTTTATCAGACAACAGCAAAAAAAACCCTGAAAAATTCAATTATTTGTAAAATTATTGTTAATTTGCACCATTCAATCCAAAATTGAATATTCATTGGGAAAAAAATTAGGAATATATTTCCAGTTTTTTCTTTCTGGAAAAAAAATTCCGGATCAGATTTGGCATATGGGCTCACTTCCCAGTCAGTTAGTTTTGACAATTTTGACAGAGCAGTTCATCCACATGCACAGATATGAGGAAAAAACTCATTGGCAGGCTACAACTTCAGTTTTTAGAGGCTTACTTAGTATTGATGACATGTATATGAATGAAATTATACAGCTGGAAAATCTCCACAGAATCTATGAATGTTTCGAAGGATATGGGTTGTATGTTTGTCTAAGGACATAAGCAAACAAGGTTCTTTGGATAAGTGTGATATCTTTTATTAGACCAACTCATATAGCTGGAACAATTCTTCTTTGTAAGCTTTTGGGTAAAAATAACCTTCATTAGGCTGAGGAATTAATATCAATTTAAGATGAAGCTTATGCAGCCCTTTCTATAGGATAATTTTTGTCACTATAAAACTCAATACAGAATAATGTCTAAATAAAACTTAATTCTGATGGCTGGAGATGTACAGCATTAACCAACAGGGAGAAAAATCAAAGATTGTGATCATGGACAAAGATTTGCAATCCATATAATCAAAATAATGTGATATAAAAATTAACTTTAGTAATTTTTCCTCTTAATGGCAACTTTTTACAAAATACAACTTTAGGAAAAAACAGGCACTAGTTATTTACTTGCATTCTGTCATTTAAGAAGTGTACAATTTTATTTTTATCATCTCTGAGTCATTTTTCTTTCATAGGAATCATTGAGCATTAGAAGTTTGGGGGATGCTTCATGATGCCTATTGTTTGTTTTTCTCAGATGTTTGCCATACATTCCCAATAATTCTGCAAAAATATTTGAGTCACATGGTATCACTTTGACCAATAGCAATTAAGAATATATGGAAGCAGCTGTAACTTTCACATTTAGAAAATTAAATGTCTGTGTGAAGGATAGCATTTGAGTTTCAAAATGGAACTCCAATTAGAGGGTTGGCCACAGTAACAAACAGTGTGCAGTATTTTTTTTTATTGATAAGCATTTTCTGAGGTTTTGTTGTGTGTTTCTATGTCAGAATTCATCTTTAAAAAGGCTGAAAAGTGCAGAATGAAAATATCAGTTAGCTGAGCCTTCAAAGTATCAGGACTCACGAACAGGCAGATACATACACCCAGGGCATATTTTACAGTTTTGTTGTAGTAGAGTAGTTTGAGCCAAGTGAGGGAAGACTATGCAACCTAATTTCTTGGCACTGCTCTAAGCAGTTAATGTAAGAGGCAGGCACTAATGCATACAATATATGGATGATTAAAAGCTAGGGGACCATCTAGAGCATCTCTCCTCCCCATTTAGAAGTGCAGTTAGATGTCAAGGGAAAATGTAAGCCAGCTGGAGGACTTATCAGAACAAAGAGATTCCCTAGCTTAGGGAAAAGGTATTTTAGGAAGCGGTGAGCTGATTTCTTGACCTCTCTCCTTCCTTATATGTACTTGTTTGGGGACTTTCTTTTAATTCTGCTTCTTCCATCTCTCCAAGGGAGGTGGCTGCATGGAATGTTTCAAGGAGAGGAAAAGGAGCAGCTATCTGTTTGGGTGGGTTTCACCCACCAACCTACCCTTCTGAATCCTTTTTGAATTTGTTATGCAATGGCTAAGCCACCTAAGCTACACTATCTACCATGCCAGCTTTACATGATCATTCAGTTTGTGGAATTTCTGTTAGTGACATTAGGGACTTTTCTGTTCAGTCTGGTTTCAATATACTTGAAAAATCTTTGTCTACAATTAAGCACAAGAAAAAAGGTTTGGGAAACTCAAATAACTGCAAAATGGGGATATTTTGTCTTTTGTAGCTGTCAAGACTTAGAACAAGATTAGCAAAACAAAAGAGTGTTTTTCTAAAGGAAAATTCACTTCGCTAAAATATGAGCTATAGTTGTGTACTGTAGTAATAACCAAGTACTGAAATGTTCATGTACCTGCTGTGTTTGGAAATAGAGGAAGTCAATGTTTGCTTTGTGAGTGGTAGCACTGAAAATAAATTATATTTTCTTTAATATTGTAGTATCATTACAGCTGTATCTATTTGGAATCTCTGAATAAACTTAGATTTTCATAGCTGATCGTGAAAATCCTTTTCATTTAATAGAATTTAATGTGGTCATGAACATATGACAAATAGAAAGTCAGAGCAATGTAGACCTGGAAAGGACCTCCTGGATAATCAAATCCAGTGCCCTGCTATCCCAGTCAACCAAGTCATATAATTCTATTCAGAAACATATCTAAAGTTCATCTTAAAACTACATAGATTGCTTGTTCTCACTTTTCCTATTGAAAGGAATTTCAAAATTTCTCTGCCATGAGGCTAGAAATGTTCTTTTATTTTCAATCTACTTTTAGATTTGTTTGTGGCAAATTTGTAGCCATCAATGCCCATTTATCTTGAGTAGTTCTTTTCTCCTTGGCATTTGCCCTGCTGATATGAAATATGATTGATTTCTGTAAACATAGTATTCCTGTTGCTGGGATGAACCAACCAAGCTTTTTGATATAATTTATGTTCCCCATTCCTGTGATCATCTTAGTAGTTCTTTTTGTTTTGTTTGTATTTCTCCATTTTGTAGCAAATACAGCATGTGACCCTTCAAAAACAAGAGATGTATACAATATTCATAAATACGATGCACTGCATGAAAAGCCTTATTCAAAATTTTATGCAATATTGGTACTGTGTTGTCTCTTCCTCTCTTTCATTCTAGGTGTATATACTGTTTTTTTTCTGTGCCTTTAGGAAAGATGTTCTTTTGATTAAGTATATGACACCTAGGATTTATTGGCTGTTTTTCCATGGACTAACTTTGGGCAGGAATCCACAAAAATCCATGAGCCTTGCAAATGCCTACTTTTAAAAAGTACCTAGTTCCAGAAAGGTAACCATAGCTCTCTAGAAAATGCACAAGTTCATAGGTAGCTTTGAATAGGATGCATAACAGTCAGCACACTGAGCAAATTACTGCTTAACTGATGAATAAGAAATTATGAAGATAATTGCTGCTTATAGCCATGGGGGAAAAAAACAGAAAAAACAGCACTTGACTTCTGGCTTGATGTGCCCCTGTGTCACGTGCAGCGCGTGCCCAAAAGAGGCATCACATTAGTTTGACCCACCTTGCCCAACAACTGTATAAATCATGCATATCAGTGGAGTTTTTTGGTGCTTTTATCTAATAGCTGATTCATTCAAAGCACCAAAAAGCCCCGCTGTAGTGCTTGATCTATACAGACACTGGGAAGTTGGATCAAAGTAAGGTAATACCTCTTCTGGTAAAGTATGTTTGTTTGTTTGTTTTCCCCCACTTCTCCAGTGGGCGCATCTGCATGAGACACTTACTGCTTATTAGCCTAATAATACTGGGCAGTAGTAGTGTGGTTATTAACCATGCTAATAGCCTACTGCACAGTGTTATTAGGCTAATGCATAGTCAGCTTCACAAAAAAGTATGCTGGCACTACTGTGCAATAACTCTAGTTACTGAGCATTCAGTTAGTACCTCTTACTAGAGGTACTAAACTAAATGTGAAGTCACTAAGGTGCATTAATGAACATGTAGACATGCCAAATGTGTCTTAAATTCCACCCTCTGAGACAGAGGATGGACATGGACAGGCATCCATTTCTACCACTGGAAATTTCTGGGAACACTATGGATGATCCTGGTGTGGGGAAAGATGGGAGATACTGATCAGCAGTACCTGGACTCCTTTCAAGCACTTACTGGGATGTGAAAATTTGAGTCAATTAGGATCCTTAGCTTGAGGATACATAAATCTATCTCCCTCGATCTTCCAGGAAAGTGCCTTAACTTCCAGGCTACAGTAAATTTTGAGGCACAGGCCAGATGGAAGAAAGACAGTTTCAGGCTGCCATTTGCTTTGGGCATACTACAGGGACTGTCTTTTACAGTAGCTCTCAGATTTTGCCCAGCTTTACCTATGCCACAGGATAGGAAGCACTATCCACCCCTTCTCTTGAAGCTGTGCTACTATGAAAAACAGAAATGAAGATTCATTGAACCAAACAGAGATGATTGATTAACCTAGCCACAATGATAGCAGTTCTGAGCATGTGCTAGGGAACTTTACAGGAAAACTTAGGCACTTACAGATGTAAGTGCTAAGAAGTTTGGTGGGAGTTTTGTGGATTGCCCTATTGGACTTACGCTCTTAAATTCCACCTGACCCATGCTTTAGATGTCAGATGACCAAATTTCACTGAGGCCACATAGAGACATCCAGTTTCTAATGGGACAGTCACTGCTCTCCTAGAAGAAACAGAGCACAGAGATGTTCAGGATTTTTCTGCCAAAGCACAAATGGCCTCTCCAGGTGAAACATAACCTGGGACTAACAAGGGTTTAAACACTTCTGGGAGAGTTTCCCCTGGGAGAGTGAATGTCTACACTCTACCATTCTGAGAGAAGCCACAACACACTTCATCAACATCCTAGGATGCTTCCCCCTCCATTTCTTCCCACCAAAAACAAACAAACGGTGTGTGACTTGGGTTGCAGCCCCACCTGCTGGTGGCTCAGTGGGCTCTCTGACCTCTTAAAGTGGCAGGCACATCAAATTCCCTGGCACAAATATATTAATTAAAAAGTTATCTGAGATTTTTTTATACCATGACTTCTAGACCATGATAATCACCAGAGTAGTCAAATGCCAATAACAACCCTCTTTCCTTCTAAAGCATCTTATTCATTTACATAATTAGCATTAATAATAGCCACTCTTCTTTACTTGGTTTGTAACTACATCTGATAATCTCTATTTGTTTCACTGGTTTACTGCCCATTTCCCATTTTAAATGATCACTTTCATTAACTTAATAGGGTTAAATGGAAGTAATTGTTTTAACTGGTACTTAGCTCACATTTGTATGTTTTTCTTTTCCACACATGAAGAACGGAGTTCTGTGTCCAAAACCTTGTCTAATATCACTCCCAGCTGTATAGCAGATCCAAAAAAAGATGTCATCTGACTTTGCATGTCTAGCTTCTTACAAATCCAGGACTGCTTTTTGTTGGGTGGGGTTTAACAGGAATCCCCTTTTTCCTAACTTCCTAAAGAACAGTTCCTTCAAAACATTTTAAAAATTAAATTAAATTGTCATGTTTGTATTTTGTTCAAAGAGGTGATGAGCAACTCCTTGGTCAACTGTTAAATAAATTCAGCCTATCAATCAGAGTTGTTAAAAATATACAGTATAGGATTATTTTACTCTGGTTTGTTTGTTTGTTACACATTTTCTTCTAAGTCCTGAGAAATCTTGCTGGATCTATAGCATATCATGCTATTGAAATCTTTATAGGGCTGCTGAGAAGTTCACCCTCTGACTCAGCCAGTCCATGTTTAGCAGGCAGTCTGATCAATTATTGAAAGATATATCTGGAAAACTAAAGTATTTAGAAAGGTTCCAGATTTCTTAGTGAAGGGCAATCAAAGTGAAGGCAAACAATAGAAAACCTAAAATGGGCCAACATTGGAGAGAGGCAAAGCTTTTAGGTGGTAATTACCAAACACCTGTGAGCTAGGAGTTCCATTAGAATGTCCTGTTTGTGTCTACTTTGGTATTTGCACAAGGCCTAACACTTGCAGTAATTAGCAGATCAAATATCATTGTAAAATAGAAAGTCTTTATTAGCATAATACCTTTCACCAGGTTTTGTCCCCATCTTGCCACAAAAAAGCCTAAACATAATTACCTCCTTCAGTCTGGCTTGCTGTATAAACAGATCATTTAATAATGATCATCTAATAATAATCATCCTGTTTTTAAAAGAGAATAAATAAGATTGGTCTGCATGCAGATGCTGAAACACTTTAAAACTGATCCTATTTAAAATTATATTGTTATAAACCAGAAATGAATTCATTAGTTGATTTCTTTCTAAGCTTCCCTGCTGTAATTTTGTGTTTTAGCTCGTCTTTATTAGAGTCTCTTTGCTATTCACCAGAGCTGTCTCTTCATGGTGGTAATTGCCATTGGTATCAATTGTTCTCATGCTTTTAATTTTTCTTTTATTAGCAAGTGATATCTTGCTTTTAGCTTACTGTTTCCATTATGCAGACACCCTTTTTCTTCACAGAGCCAGGCTTCCTCTAATGACTTGACAGATCTTCTTCCTGAGTCATGCCTCCATGGAAGTCAGCCATGATGTAGGACAGCAGGGCTGCGCGAAATGGTACTGTTCCGTTTCGACTTCCGTTTTGACATTTCAATGGAACAGTCTTTTATTTCAAGTTTCATTTAGTTTCAAAACCACTGTTCCGTTTCATTTCATTGAAACGGTTTTGCTGTTTCAATGGTGTTTCAACATTTTGCCGATAGGCTATAATGGGGAAGCACAAAACTGCATATAAGATAGCTGCAGGGGCTTCTGGGAAACTGCACCTCAAGCTACTGACAAGCAAAACTCGTGACATGTTACTTTGTGTGTGTGCTAAGGCACGCCCTCACTGGTGCTGGGGCCTCTGCTCCAGTGCAGCTTCCTCCTCCCTTACAGCCTCAGGCTGGTCCACCGCTTAAAATGACAACAGGTAACAACTTAGAAAGCAGCACAGTACCACCAGCAGCATCTCAGGCAGCCGAACTGTGACAGAGCCTTTCTTTCCTCTCCCGGAGGAGCTTCTTCTCCAGCAGCTGCCAGAGAACTCTCCCTGCCAGCCCCAGCTGTAGGGCTTAGATGTGCCCAGGCCCTGCCTTCTTCCAGTCAGGTGCTAGGGGTGTTGGTCTAAGGACATGGCGCTCCCAGACAAGATCCTTTTCTTTGGCTCAGTTTAATCTGGCATGTTTTAGCAGACCAACTGAATGATAGTTAGTTACAGAAATATAGCTCAGCAGGCTTTCAGGTTGAGAAACCTTTGTCAGGCTGAGGAAGCACATGCAGTTGGTGTGTGTGTATGTGCTGTTCCTGGTTTCTTTACTAAAGAAACCAGAGGCATGCCATGCAGGCCAGAAAGCCAGTCAGTGAAAATGGAAATGGAGGTGTCAGGGGATGAGGACAGGCTGGGGTTGTGGGCGGGGAAGGAGGATGTGGCAGCACAGGTAAAAGTGGAGAGGTACCTGGGGAATCAGATGTTCAGCAGGTTGCAGTGTGTCAGAATTCCAATGTCTATATTAAGTCCAAGAGAATATATAAATATCTTTCTCTTCCTATATAAATTTGATAATGTATGTATGCTGCAAAGTATAAATGTATAGAAATAAAATATAAATGTATTCCTCTTTCTATATAAATTAAATTCTATATTGTAATAATAATATCTAATATAATTATAAAATTGAAAACAATACATCGATGATAAAATATATATATAAAATATATAATAAAATAAAAGCATCTAGATGAAAGAAAAAGGTATTCTGGAATCCCTCTTGCTAGGCTAGGCTAGCAAGTAGAAATCATTCAGATCAGTGTTAGTAGTAGTCTTTGTTGTCTAATGCTCCTGAGCTGCTGGAGCATAGCTCAGGAACTGTCAGACCCCGAGACAGAAAGCAGGCCAGTTCAAACAATGCTACCTTATACGCTGTTTTTCCATCTCTCCTCAAGTGCACTGGGATTGGAAGGGACCTCAGGGAAGGATCAGAGTCATTGGCCAGCTACACAGTCAATATGAGAGCAATCCTTCCCTGTTCTTCCCCCTCCCTCTCCTTACTTTCTGTTTCCCTGCAGGCAAGCCCAGCTTGAGCTTCGAAATTCAAAACATTTCAGAACTTTCGAACCATTTCAACTGCCCTCATTTTGTTTTGAGGCTGTTTCAAAGCCCTTTGTTTCATTTCAATTTCCCTGTTTCAAGCTTGAAACAAGTTGAAACAATGTTCAAATGAAACAGCTGGCGAAATTTTGCACAGCTCTGTAGGACAGCATATACACCATGTTTTGCTTTTGTATGACCAGGTTACACAACTGCTTCTACTAAATGCATTGCAGCCCCATGAAAACTCCCTTTCTATCAGCCTGGTTCTTCACACTGCTGATGCTAACTTGCCGGTTAGCAGGAGTTTCATTCCAAAAGTGTAGACATCTTTCTTTTCCACCTTCTACATATGCAATACAATACAGCCCAAGATTACAAACTTGGAAATTACAAAATTCTGTTGAGTATCAAATGCTTTCTTGTCCTCTGTTTTTGCGAGCGACCATTGCGTGTCCTCCTACTTCAAAAACATCCACGTTTAGGGAAGTTCTGTGTCCACTGAGACTATTACAAAATTAGAAGTCTGACATATGACAGGTAAAGATTTGTAATTTTCAATTTTTCAATAAACATCTATAGGCTGTGCTGAAAAATGTAATTTATCTTAATACTTATAATGGTGGGGAAGGAGTTAATTTATACACATGATGCCATTGCTCAGGTACTTTGACAAACATGAATAGACCTGTGCATGGTACAGTACAAATATTTGTATTTTCCTTGCCTGACTGCCTTTTTAGATGTGTACAATATGACACATCTGTTTAATTGATTTTAAGAAATCCCACATGGATTATAACAACACACTAAAAAATGGAAGAAGGGAATATGTATGTTTTATTTGTAATGACGTGTTGCTCCTTTTGGAGATGTAGAAAGGTACTTCCCTACCTCTTTTAGAAACCTAGTTTCAAAACTAGAATAAAGTATATTAGGATGAGAGATTTCTTGTTTATCTAGCCCATTTAATTCCAGTAGAATTAAAATGAGCTTGTTATAGATCTTAACTCTGGTAAACAAGCCCCTCTAGGCTTTATTGGATAAAATAGTAAATTCTTTGTTCTACCATTATTCTCTGGATAGAGAACAAACCTGGAGAAAAGACTACTATTTGATTTACTGCTCAAGTTTCAGTCCTTCTATCTGTTAAATCCATGTCTGGTTTAACATTTTGAAGGAATCACTTGGTGAGCCTAGTACAGAAATAGGATGTTCCAAAAATAGACTTGCACTATATTTCCACAATGGTCTCCAGTGGTCTGTCTTACTGTAAAACGAATAGGTTCAATGTTGTAAGTGTTGAAACATTTGAATGTTACTTTAAACAATTAAGACTTAAGCAGAGCAGAAGAGAGCAGTGAGCATTTTGGCAAGCACAGGAAGAATTTGAACACATTTCTTCAAAAACAAAGTTGTCACTGATTTTTTTTTTTAAACATCTTTATACCAGAGATAGGTTTAATGAGCTTGCTTTACAGTAAAGAGTCTTTTTATGCCTAATATGGTGAAGTGCAGGAGCAATGTGACTTGGGGCATTTTAACAAACAGAAGTTGCAAAAGAAAATAATAAAACTGGAAATCAGAGCACTTTCTATAGAACAAGCAGAAATTCACTTTAGTGCAGGGAAGGTGCTATGAAATTTCTAGGACTGTTACACAAGGTACTGAGAAGATAAGTGTTTGCTTGTCTTAAGGCTATTCTGAATTTGAACAAATGATGTTTTATATCAGTATTCCAGGGGAAAATAAAATAAAGTACCTACCTTCTGTAAGAATTCATAAGCTCTTAAGCTGGCCATTAAACATCAAGGGAGGAGTTGGGGAAAATTCTGCTGACATTCTACCCAGTAGCATGGTTATCTGTAAGGGAGTGCTTTACGGTGCCCTAACATGTGGGCAGGATTCTCATACTGTGCATTATATTTTACTAAACACAGTACTGGTACCCTCTTCTGTGACCTTTCCATTCCTTAATGTTCAGCTACTCATTGCCTTCACTTGCATTTTTGGTGTTCACCTTCCCACCACAGACTGCACTTCCCTGTGGTCAGTGTCCAAAAAGAAGAGGTAATTGACAGAAAAATTATTCAGAGCCATATTTTACTAGGTATTTTAATAGTTTCCTCTACGACTTGGAGAAGGCAAGATGTTTATAAAAGCAAATTTAAGGGCTTATGCTCCCCACAAATCCATTTAAATTTTCTGCTGCAATATTTTCTGAGATGGAATAATAGCAGCTTCAACTAAGCCTGCCACCTGCCGCTTGTTACTCAATATGGGATCATCCTTTATTTCTTCTCATACCTTCTTTTCATTTCTTTGCTCCAGGTTAAACAACATGTCATGTGTGCCTTATTGTGAATGCAGACTGCCAGTTGCACCCATAGCATTTTTCAGGATTTACAAATGAACATTAATTCTATAGCAACGTACACCAAGCTTTATGAGAAATGAGAAATCATTTTTTTTTAATTGGCATTAAAAAATCTAGTAAGATGTTATGCTATCTACGCACCAAAAATATATCGCTATAGGTGGTCCAAATACATGTTCCAAAAAATCCAAACCAGTTTTTCATTTAAAACACATATTACCTTACTACAGTTTAAGTGCTTGTGGATCTTTGGGTGCAGACAGAAGTACAGCTCCCTGCTGTAACTGAGAATGTCTTGCAGGAAGTGTTCTGAATTACAGTGGCCCCCTGGAACTAACAGAAGTTCACTCTTGGTTGGTTGAGGGGTCGGGGTAGAATCTAGCTGCTGGCTGCAGCCTGCAGGCAGTTTCCCATAGCAAGGGCCCCTCTTTCCTGGGAGGCTGCAAAGTTTTCAGAATGGGAGAGGGAAAGGGAGCAGAGGGAGCTCATTTTAGGGGTTCCCCAGCCAGAGCTGGAGGGTGAGGTGAGTGAATTGGAGTGTCTCCCCACATCTCAGGTGAGGGAGGGCTCCAATACACCCACCCCACCCTCCAGTGGAGGCTAAAAACCTCTCAGACTGAACCCCCTCCCATTCAGAAAACAGCTCAGAGGCCGGCAGGCAGGCAGACAGAAGTTACAGAAGATGCTCTGTTTTGAAACGTCTTCAGTTGACCCCTCATGCAATAAGGGTTCAGATTTTCACCTGATCAACCTTTTTTAAAGTTGGCTTCAGCCATGCATTTGTGTTTGGTCATGGCTATAAGCTATTTTCTGCAGCCAGATCAGGCAAAAATTGTCACTTCTGTCTCCGCCCATTGTGTCTAAGTTTTACATATCTGTACATGTATACATTCATGGGATAACACATTGAAATATTTGACAAGGAATTAAATACAATTTATATACATTGGTTATATTTCCAAATATATGTGTATCTATTCTTGTTAAACCTCCCTTTGAGAATTAATTTAGTTTTGAATATATGTTACTCTACTTAGACAGACTGTAAATATTTTCATAGATTTCATAGACATTAGGGCTGGAGGGGACCTCGGAAGATCATCGAGTCCAGCCCCCCGCCTGAAGGACAAGATGTTAGCTGGGGTCATAGGATCCCAGCAAGATAAACATCTAATTTACTCTTGAAGGTGTTCAGTGTAGGTGCTTGAACCACCTCCGCTGGCAGACTGTTCCAG
>NW_017728909.1:31842751-31861594 GCF_001723895.1 Crocodylus porosus | reverse complement strand
TGGATGCAGTACTCCAGCTGTGGCCCCACCA
Source organism: Crocodylus porosus (assembly GCF_001723895.1). Classification (NCBI taxonomy): domain Eukaryota; kingdom Metazoa; phylum Chordata; order Crocodylia; family Crocodylidae; genus Crocodylus; species Crocodylus porosus. The sequence goes on along the minus strand of NW_017728909.1, from coordinate 31,861,563 downwards.
AGGCCAAGTACAAGGGGAGAATGACATCCCGGGATTTGCTTGAGAAGCATCTATGGATGCACGCCAGCATTTTGGTCGCTTTACTAGCCGCAGCATCACATTGCAGGCTCATGTTCATCTTGTGGTCAATGATGACCCCCAAATCCCTTTCTTCCGTAGCACTAGCCAATGTAGTAGTGCCGAGCCTATAAGGATATACATACAATTCTGGCACTTTGAGTACTTCAGTAAACATATTTCCTTTAATGTGAATTGGTTATCATTTGCTATAAAATGCTACCAAATTCCTTTTTACTTTGATATCTTTTGCCCATGTGGAGATTCCCACTTTCTCAGTGTTTTTAGTGTGTACTGCTTGGGTGATATTCTGGCCCCACTGGAATCAGTGATGGTTCTAATATTGATAGCAGTAGAATCAAATTTCCTCCCATATTTGAACCTGAAAATAGTATATGCAGTACTATGTAAGTATGAATTTATACTTACATTTATACAGTTTGAACATAAATCCATTTGTGAGCAGGTGTCTTTACTGAGATTTTATCTAGTGAACATTTTGTAATGATTATGTTTATACTGACTATGGATGTTTGCAGTTCAGTTTTATGTAAAAAAATAGAAAGATCAGTATTTGGATGTGTGAAAGTCCCATAGTTTAGCAAACTAAATTAAAGAAATAATATATCCATCCCTACTAATGTTTTTTTGGATATGGGATTATGGGATCTGTCATTCTTCATGCTAATAAACTGCAAGGCCACTCCTTGTAGGTCAGAGTTCTAGGGTGTGCAAAGATATATGCACATCCTTAACTTTTAAAATGAAGCACTTGTGTGTACAACTTCAAGGTCTAAAGCCAAGACTTTGGCAATCATAAATTCCTGAAATAAGAGTGCAACACAGTTTTGATGGTTTGTTGCCTTCTCCTAAAGGTTTGCTTTTAAAGGCTCGATTTCCTTGTGTCTATAATCTTTGTTAATGCTCTTGAACCTCTCTTGTAGTTCTCGAGTTCCTAGATTCAACTTTACTTTTTAGCTCCAGACCCAGGATGTTTCATACTGCTGTCAGGAAATAAACAGATACTCAGCTGGTGATTCCAATCAGCTGTTGAGCTCTTCTACTTCAAGTGTTGGAGTTAAAATATATACCTTCTCTGTAATTCTTATTATTTTTCATTTTATATAGCATAATTATAAAACCATAAATGATTCTCAGCTAACTTCTTCACTTTCAACTTTATACAAATTATTTTCCACTAAATCTTTTCAATAACTATGGTGATAGCTGAGTTAGTAACACAACCCTGAAGGTCTGGGAGTGTAAATCTTCCTGCAAATGTAGACAGAGGTTTTCCAATGCATTTAATGGAGTTTGATGCACAGACAGACAACATAATGCAAATCCAGAACTAAGCAAAATCCTGGATCCACTCAATGGAATCCTGGATCCAAGTCAATGGAAATTTTGCCATTGGATAGAACAAGGTCATGTTTCAGCAGTATCAGGTAACTGAAATTGAGAGAAGCATAGACCATACTAAAATGTAAGTTTACTACTGAAAAACATATAAAGTGCTTAGGCACAAAAGAGATGTTGCATTACCAACATCAAAGTTTGAAAAATTAAGTTAGATGCCAAAAAGAAAAATCATTAGTTATTTTTTCTCCTTAAAATCTCTGTTTTTTATAGTTTATCCTGCTTTTAAAAAAAGTCCTGCCTATAGCTTCACTCTTCCGTTGCCCTCTTCCCCACTGTTCCTGTGACAATTACAGGGTTGCTAACCCTTGTCAATCTTTAAGGTGATTTTGGTCCTTGTTGTGAGAACTTTGGCTGGCTGGATGATACTGCAGAACTTCCAGCTTCTTCTCACATTCTAATTAATTAAGATTAATTAAGTTTTGGACCCAAATCTTCCTGTAACCTAATGCAGTCATTATGCATAGCTGGGGTGGACTGGGTAGGGAACAGTGGTATAGTTGCAACACCCTTTGATTCCTGGTCCAACCAAAGTTTAAAAACAATTGCCCAGCAGTGGAAGCTGCATTTCTACTTAGGCAGCAGTGGGGGAGTCCATTGGCATTATAGCTCATTATAATCGATCTGAATCCTTCTAAACTCTTCATTCCACAGGTGTTAATGATCCTCTCTCTCCTTTTTAATGGTCTTGATGTTCCACTAAGTAAGGTATATTTTCTTCTCCGTTCTGCTAGTGGCTTCAGGCTGCAGACTGTTTTTAAGTCTAGCTGTAAGTGTTAGCTCAGGTGAACATTATCTCAGGTATGTAAATAACCTTCATTGGCTAGAAGGCTAGATTTGTTTATGAACCTAAAAAAGAGCAGTACATTTAAATCTAATGACTATAGGACTAATGAAACAACAACTTTTGATTTTTTGCCTAGTTTGTTGTGTTTTTAATACTTAATAGATGCTAAAGCAAATTAATTCACATTCCAATAAAGTTATATATATCTTTTCTTTGAACTTAAACTGAATAATATAGCCCTAGCCCCCAGAAGTTAAAAAACTTCTAGCTTCCTATTAACTGGAGGAAAATACCTATTGTGTTTTAGGTAATAAATTACCACCCTGCTTACAACCTTCTTTTCAAAATCCTATAGCTGCCCATACGCATAGTGCTAGGCATTTATTATTATCATCTGCTCCTCTCCACGAAGCAAGAAAGATGCCAGGTAAGGCTAAGTACAGACAGTTAAAAAAACAGAGGCTGAATTGATTCAGTCTTTGCAGGTTAGTTTAAGCTGCGTAGATTGAACCAAGAAGCAAGCACACACATTCACTTCTGATTCGAGAAATGCAGCCACATGCCTGTACTGCCTCAGGCTAGAAGCTGGGGATGATAGAACACCCAATCTCCCTGCTCAAGTGGAGGGAGCATGGCCAGGCCCTAGCCTGAGGCCAGCATGCTGAGGTCAGAAGGAGGGCTTTAAATCCCCTTCCCTGGCTTGCATGGGATCCCAGCCACAAAATCTCCTCTTCAGTTGGTGGAGCCCATCCACCAATCAGGTAAAGGCTGGGTGGGTTCAGCCCCACCCTTCACATGGAGGTGGGGCAAAGAACTTCCCGGATCAGATTAAAGCCTGTGTTCTGCAGGTCTGGTAAGCCTTTGGAGGCAGAGCCTCCGGAGTGAATAAAAGGAGCTGAGTGCCCAGCATGTGGCAGATGTGTTAAGGGACAAAGAAGCAGGGAGGGCTAAGAAGATCTAAGGAGAGCTGCCTAGTGGATGGAAGCAGTGGTCCAGAAGAGCCCTGGAAAACCTTTCAGTGGGACCAGAGCAGCAAGCAGCTTTGGCTACAGCCCCAGTGATGTACAGAGTGGTGTAGAGTGCAGACCCTGGGAGCTGCAGGATGGAGCTCAGGTTTCTGGACACCCAGTGCATGTGGCAGTGCATGGAGCCACCAGACCCTGGGAGCTGCATGTGGCAGCTCAAGTCTGCTACTTGGTGCATGCAGTGAGGACTCAGTGCACGCAGTGGTGCATGGCATCCCAAACCCTGGGAGTGGCGCCACGCTGCTTGGGTTTGCAACCCCTCCCCGGCGTGAGGTCAGACACCCAAGAGGCACCAGCAGAGTGCAGTGGAGGTCTGGCAGTCTGGGTTTCAGGGCTCACATGAGGCAACCTAATCCCCAACAGAAGGCAGAAGGCAAAGCCTGGGTGTCAGGATCCACATGAGGCATCCTGAGCCCCAGTGGAAGGCAGAAGGCAAGTCCTAAGTGTTGGGGCCTGCACAAAGCAGCCTGAGCCCCAACAGAGGTCAGAAAACAAGGCACCCGTGGCTCTGGGATCCTTCTCAGCCTGCTCCCTGGATCCGTGAGTACACGAGGAATCCACAGGGGAGGATGCCCTGAAAGGGGGTCCTGAGGGATCAGGGATCAGGTGAGTTCATCTGGGGCTGAGGAGGTACTGGGACCCTTCTCTGCCTAGGAGGGTGCCAGGGTTTGGCAACCTAGGGGAGCGCCCAGTAGTCTCAGCCATGTGGGTACCTGGAGTGGGGGAAAAAGTTGTGCCTCCCATTTTGTAAATAGTTATATCTATCTATCTATCTAGATATATTGTTAATCAAGGTCACATTGGAGGATATGTCAGCAAGTTGAGGTTTTTTATATCTATTTGTTGGTATTGTTCTTGCCTGAATTACCTGTTGATACCCACATTTATCTGCCTAGCTATTTTTGTTGCACATATTTACCAATACTTTCTTATAATCTGTAAATATCTGCATCAGTTGTACATTAATAGCTATCTTTTTCAATTTATAAATTTATATATAATAAATTTGTATATAGTTAAGCTATTCCTGGTCCTGGCCTGACTATATATGAAATAGGGAAATGGCCAGTATTTTACAGATCCCTCTCACAGCACTTCTGCCTAGGTACCTATCTCTTCTATTTGGAGGGAGGAGCACGTAGTTAGGTGCGCCCTGGTTACACATATTAAAGAGGACCGTTTTTGTTAATTTTGTTGTTAATATTATAGTAGCATCTAGTAACAACAACCCAGTGGACTCTGTAAGGGCAAAGATGAGTTTTTGCCTCAGAAAACTTGCCATCAAGGTGTCAGACATGATGCAAGCACAGATATTTCTATATACTGAGTGGTGTTCAGAACATTGCACAGAAACTTTCTGAACAATGAAAATTCAGCCAGCTCGATGATAACCATACTTTATGACCTAAATGATAAATGGCCAGAACATGCTGCTCCTTGCTGATGCCTGTGAAACCCTCTGACCAACTTCCATGGGGTCGGGATCAAGCACAAAGGGAAATATTATAAGCAGTCAAGAAGAAAAAGATATCTGATCTAAAAAGCATAGATTATCATCTTCCCCCGATGTCTTCACAGCAATGCAGAAAATGGAACTTGGCAGCACTGAAGAAACAGTTTGCTGACAAAAGGTGCCAAAAACTGTGGTTTTATACTTGACTAAGCTCTGTGTGGTTCTACCCAGCAGAGCAAAGCTTTTGTATTCTGGGATTAGAGGATAACTATAATCTCCTGGAAAAGTGAAACTGAGCAGCTGTTTTGAGCAAGGCACAGAATGAAACTGTGGAAGATTAAGGGAAGATGGAAATTCTGAAATTTAATTTAGGTCCAAAATATCTGTTCACTAGAAGAAAATCTTATTATTTAACAGAACTTCTGTTTTTTATTGTTGTTTTGTTTTTCTGCTGCAGAACAGTTAAAAAATTGAATGCCACAAGGTAACAGCTGCCATTAGAATTACAGCACAGTCGTGTCTTTTTCCTCTGATTTGCTGTCAGAGGGAATAAAATAGGTAGTGTTCAATTTAGACTTAAAGGCAATGTAACATTTTAAGGAAAACAGTTTCTTCACTGTATTATTATTGATTAAGTGTATGAAACAACCACCTCTGTTTAATATATTTCAATAGCAGTTTTGTTAAGCATATTCTTGATAAGCTCCCACATACTGAATTATATACACACATGCAGAAACAGCTCAAAAGCATTAAAGTAATCAAGCTATGCCTCCTTCAAGCTGGAAATGAAGTAAAAGATAGGTTATTAATTGTGTTTATAAATAATAAATGCCTGATTGGCTGCTACAGTGATGGGGAAAGCCATGCAACTAGATAGCTTTTTATATCTATGCTTTATTTTTTCTACTGATGGACCTGAAAAAGATGCTAAGTTCTCTCCATATTAATTTCTTTCTAAGTCTTGTGTTCTCAGAACTTAAAAATTTACAAACCAAAGTCACTAACAAAAGGATTTACTAGGATGAGGGCTCTAAATGTCTTTGTCCCCTCCTTTCCCTCCCCTCCCCCACCCCCATTGGAGCAAAACAGCAATTGAAAAAGCTTTCACTCAAATCCCTTTCCTGAATGAATAAGCTACATTATCTCAGGTGGAGATATATATAAGGAAAACTGGTTCTGAAAGGGGATAGAAATCTCTAGCCCATACCGTTGCATGTCTGCCATCTCAAGAATGCAGTAGGCTTTCTGAGGAATTGGCTAGCATAGTGGAAGTAACCTCCACACAGTGACCCATGTCTTATAACAGATCCACCTGTCTCCCAGTAGATGCTGTAATTTTTTTATATTTTTTTACATCATCCTTATTTGAAACAGTCAGTGGGTACATGCAAGTGTTTATCTCACCCAGTATACAATCATGTCACTTACTTTAAGCCACATGATCGTAGATCAGGACTGGCACATGCTAAATACCTTGTCCCGAGGACATAAAAAAGGAGAGGAGGAGATGCAGACACAGCTTGAGCTAAATACAGTCATTGATGGAACACAAGTACGCTATCTTCAGCTTCCAAGTAACAGTAATGGTGAAATTGCTACAAGATGTTGCTCTTTTCCTAGAGAAAGGCTCTACTGTTGAAAATGTTTCACTGAAGGAATTAGCAAAATAGGGCCAAGGAGGATGAGTCAAAATGCTCCTTAATTGTAGATGGTGTGGGTATTCCCCTGCTAGAAGTTCCTGAATTTTTACATGCGTGTCTGTGAACTCCCTAAGTTGTCCTCAGATGGCTATAACACTCAGGTCTCTTATTCAGTCTAATATTTGTGGAAGATATCTATCCAAAGTGTACTCAAAGGAGTGTGGAGCAAGGGAGGTTAAGCTGGGTTTTTGCTTTCTTGCACGTAAGGTATGCAAGGTGCTTTTCAATGAAGTGTTTGATATAGGTCAACTTCAAACACTAGACTAGCAGCTACATGACGAAGCAAGGTGATGCAAACTGTCCCATATCTGGCTCTGTAGATATTATAATCTAGTGTTGTTTCAGACATATGAAACCTGTCTTTACTTTTAGATTATGTAACGTGTGTTCTTTCCCAAACATAAAGAGCAAAACATGTGTAACAGACTGCCAATGTGGGCTCGCCAGATTGGCTTGAGATACTTACCCTGGGCTAGAAACAGTGCCGGTGAACTCTGAGGGACCCCAAGGGTGGAGCAGGGGAGCCCTGCCCTGTGGAGAAGGAGAAGCCAATCAAAAGAGCAGGTTTTCAATCCTCTCATTCGCATGGAAGGGGGATGGCCGGGGCTGGGGGCCCGCCACCCTGAGCCCTGGTTGGCTGGTTTGCGAGCCAGGGAGGGACTGCCGGAGGGGATAAAAGCAGCAGCCGAACTGGTGTGGGGGCTGCTGACAGTGACTTTGGGGAATGGCGCAGGAGGCCTAAGAAGAGCTGGGGTGAGCTGACCCAGCGGAGGGAGCAGAGCCTCGAAGGCCCTGGGAGAAGAAGGCAGCGGCAGTCAGCCGTGCCTCCAGCCCTGCAGCAGAGAAGGAGCTGCGCCAGGGCTTGGGGCAGAGAGCTGGTGCCCCAAGGCCCCATCACAGTGTGTTGGATGTGCCAGGTGACCCGGAGGCCAGGGGTGGCAGTCGGCCCCCTGTTCCACTATGGAGAAGAAGCAGCCAGGAGCGCAGGCGACATCCTTATCCAGAGCAGAAAGCTGGTCTGGCGAGATGAGGAAACCCCTTACCTTCCCTGGGGAAGCGGGACAGCAGCAGGCAAGGCACTGGGATCCTGAGCAGCAGCAGAGCTCCAGGATGAGGGTCCCTGGGAGCTCAGGGCCCAGGCCAGCACTCAGAGCAGGATTGCCTGGCCAGTCATCTGGAGCAGGGGTTTGGAGCAATGACCACTGGGAGCTGCCTGTGCTGCTGGCCCTCTGCCACTGACTGCCCCAGAAAGGACTCAGTCCTGTCCCTTATTCTGCAGCTGACTGTCATCAGATGGAGTCCCTGAGTTTTGTGTTTGGGTCATGCTGATTGCTGCAGGAGCCTACGCTGTTGCTTGTTGCTTGCCTTTTTCATTGCCACAGAGGGTCACCCTTCAGCGTCTCTGTGGGGTTGGGGTTTGATACAATTTGATTGCTGCAGACCACAAGAGCTTAACCTGTTTCAGTCTGTCACTTATTGGGGAGCTTGCTGGAGCTGCAGGGACTGACCACCTTGCTTCCTTGTGGTAGCATCACAGCAGCTGCCAGTTACCCTACCTGTGGTTCTTAAGTCAAGGGTTGACTAATGCATTCTGGTTTGTTTTGTGATTCTGGTTATGCCATTTAAGTTCACTTGTAAATAACCTTTCCTATTATTCTTGTTTTGTAAATAAAGTATAAATAGAAAATCAGTTAAGTGTTAGACCTTCTTGGGACCATGGGCTGCTCTGTGGGGAGCAGGGGCTGGCGAGAAAGTAAATTGGTGCTGGCTGGAAGCCCTGGCCCACTCTCACCACACACCATCCCTGATATTGGGCAGGGGTGGCAACTATTGAGCCGCCACCCGGGTTACATGTTTCTCATTTTAGACACATGTTCTCTGTTTTGTTTAATCAGAAATATAAGCTATTTAGTAGCGAGAGAGAGAGAGAGAGAGAAATTCTGACTTAATTATGTAGGATAGAAAAAAGTCTCTTCTTTCAGTAATGCAGCTAAATTCCAGAAGATGTGTATATGAAAACATGTATGGAAGACTTATAATGAAACAGGTCCTGTGTGAGAAAAGCAGCATCCCAGTTTTAAAGGCAGTGATGAAATTATGCACTTAGTCACCCTGGCTGAAAATCTTCCACCTCAGTCCTGGTCCATCTTAGATGTTATATACACTGTTGGATTGAGTTTATAAAGCCTTCTCATGAAAGTGCTGTAATGGAGTTCATTTCTAATGGTGGGAAATTTCCATTGCTAGAAATGATTCTGGAAGAAGTAGCAGTGTAGATATTCAATATGCAGCTGCCCCCTTGTTTTAGGGAAGAGTTAGGGAGCAAATATTGCTGCTTCCATCCCCACCCCAAACAGACTGGGAGGGGAGTATACAAGTGTTAGCTTTGCAAGGCAGACTCTCTCACAAAGGAGATCTTCCAGGTAGAGACAATGAAGATCTTAATCTCAGAAGGGGCAAGTCAGCCTGGGGAGAAATTTACTGAATGCTTGTATGGTTGTCATTACTACTTGGAGAACAGCAATTTTCCAGTAGAAATGTAATGCCTGAATGTGGCCTAACTCAAGTCATTAGTACTTGAGTGAAGAGGAGCTACAGTGTTATGAGTTAAAAAATCATGGGGTTGGATTTAAAGAAAAAAATGTGAACTTCCATATTTTGAACTTTTGAAGTTCAAGTTTTTCTCCATAAGCACAAAGGGTTAAACTCCTTTTATTAAATAATAGATGAGGCTGTCTCAATCACTTGCCTTAGGAGCTCAGATTTTTCAACAAGCAGAAATTGCTATAAGACTAGCAATGAATTGGTGAGAAGTAAAGCAGATAGAAACTCATGTGCAGACAAGTAAATAAGATTGGCTTCTTGATTAGCTTGACATATTTCAAGAAAGACTTCACTGACCACAGAGTAACAGAAAACTCATTTATTTAGCAATATTATTATAAAGATAAATATTTTTGGAGCTGTATGAAGTAAAACATTTCCAAACAGTTTTCCTTTTCCTTAATACAAAGCCTATGTAGGAAGCAGAAGTGTCAGGTAACCTATTAGATCTTTTGAATTTTATGCTGTGTTATAGGCTAGGTACAGTGAAAAGTTCTGAGGTTGAATTGATTCAGTTGTCACAGGTCAGTTTAAGCAGCATAGACTGAACCGATAAACAAGTGAACAGACATTCATTTTTGTTTCTGGAAATGCAGCCACGTGCCTATAGTAGCCCTGGCCTGGAGCTCAGCAGTCAGCTTGGGCCAAGGCTAGTCCACCCACCCTGGGATGCTGGGGGACTGAGTTAACTTGAGTCTAGAAGGGATTTGGAATAGAAGTTCAATAAACTGATTTAACTTAAATCAGTTATGTCTGATATTACATCCATTAAGGTTTATTTTAAGATAGCTTTGGCCATTTTGAAAGCAGATTAAGTACACTGAGCTTCTGTTGTGTTACAGATTTGAGCTGGTTTCTGATCACTTTATGTGTAGTCCCTGTCCCTAGCCATAGCTTTGTCACTCTTTCAGAGCATTTGTTGGTTACTGGTAATTGCACTGCTTCCATGCCCATGAAGTACAGTAGCAGAACTCAATTATTAAAGACAGAATGTGCCATAGCTGGACATAATGGAGATGTCAAATTTAATTATTTGACTCTGTAGCTCGAGAATGTGATAGATTTTACTGAAAAGGTTATTTATAGATCCCAGTCTCAGTGACGCAGAGCTGGCAGTTTCGGACAAATTTTCCTTTGTGGTGAGTGAGTTTTGCCTAGAAAGCCCTTCAAAGTCTGTGAGCCTCAGGAGAGCCTAATTAAAATCAAGGGAGAAATGTCAAGGAAAAGGGAATTAAACACATAATGAATGTGTTCTTTTGATTTGATTTGATTTGATAATCTGTTCTTCCACTCAGTCTTTCCCCTAACAACTTCACCTGCTTCACAACCATATACCCTTTTCTGAGCATTTATAATATGGGGAGGAGGTGAAACTTGACAAATAAAATATTAGTCATTATTTTACAAGCTTTTCAGAGTCTGCCTGAAGGGATTCTTTCTTACTGTTTAAATCCATAAGTGATAACTTACTAAAATGTCTTCAAAATGGCTGAACGGTACAAAAGAACATATAATTGATAGTATTTATTACTGCTGATAATTAGGCCATCCTGTGGGCATATGTCTTAATGTTTCCTCATTATCCAGAGTAAGAATAAATACGAATGTCGAATGTATTTTTTAAGAAAGGAGAAGTATGAGGTTTATTTACAACCCTCCTTTAAAAGGGAGAAACTTTTTGTGTTAAGAGTATTTTAAAAGCTACTGGCTGCATCTACCAGTTACTGCCCAGTAGTTTGTTATGACTGATCAGTAGCATCGTGGGGCACAAACCATGATGTGATGCTATTGCACAGTAATAACGAGCTATTGTGCAGTAGTAATGAGCTATTGTGGAGTCAGCGTCACCCGGAAATTTTGGAATTTAAAAGGAACCGAAGATCTACTCCCCCTGCCCCCCCAGCAGGTAAGTCTGTGGAGGGGCGAAGGGAAAGGTCCATGGGGGGGGCAAAGCAGATTGAGGCCCCAGCCTAGCCCCACTCCCTCCCTCACTATTGGGGCCTTGATCTGTGCTCTCCCCCAGTGGTGGTGAGGCAGGGGCAGGTCCTGCACAGCTGGGGAAGGGCAGGGGATGGAGCCACAAGTGGCTTATCTGGGGAGCGTGGGGAGGGGGGTATGCAGCCTGGGAGGGCATGGGGGTGGCACGTACCCCCAGATCTGCCCACGGGGCAGGGTGGGCTGCAGCCTGTGGGATAAGGCCAAGGCAGTGCTGGGCTGTTCCCAGCCGGACTATGCTTAGGCCAGGTGGCTGTGGTGGCGGCACTGAGACTAGGACCATGGTGGGGGGGTGCGTATCTCCCCCAACCTGTGCTCCCAGCACCACCACCATCTGCAATGAGTACAATGTGAGCCAGACCCAATGGAAACAACTCAGCACGGCCTTCCATCCTGCAGCTGCAGCTTGCCCTCCCCTGTGCCTGCCAGCTTCCGCCCCCCATGTCATTTGTGGGGGGGAAAGGGTGGGAGGAAGGGAAGGCTGTGTCGGGCTGTTCTCACTTGGGAACAGCCGCACTGGGAGCAGGGGTTGGTGGGGCTGCAGCCCCCCCTGTAGCCTCACTCCCAGCACCACCACTGCAGCTGCCCAGCCTGAGAACAGCCCAGCTAGGAACAGCCCAGCACTCCCCTGGTCTCAGCCCACCCCACCCTGTGGGCAGATCCAGGGGCATGCACCCCCAGTGAATGACTAAGAGGCTAAATCTTTAGGTTACTGACATTTCCGTGCCATGAAAAAACAAGTTCCACAAGATACATTTGACCCTTAATCCTTCCAAGATGGATGAAGAGCAAGTACAACTTCCGTTTTGGAACCTGTAGCATACCAGATTTAGTGAGACAGGGCAGATGTTTCAAATCTCAACATTGTCTTCTGTTGATATATACTACTTGGCATACCCAAACCACTTAGCATAAGTCTAGCTATTTCCCCTTGTGTCCTTAGATGAGATGTCAACTGCTGCAGCATGTGCACAGTTAAGCTGCTGCTCTCCCTATAAAAAAGTATCTGCATTTAATGTATGCCATAAGTAGTTTCTGAAATGCTTTAAGGCTCTACAAAGTGAAAGATTGGGCATAAATATGAAATATAATAATTAAGTGGGGGTAAAGTGCTAAATCCATGAAAAAACAATACTGTTCTTGTACCATATATTTATTTTTGTGAAAATGGATCTGTTTTTACATTCCAAATAAATCTAAGCCATTGTGCCTGCACATGTGCACTTATATACACAGCCATTGTTAGAATCTCAATGGCTGCAAAGCCAGATGAAGGCTGCAGTGGAACAAGATTGCCAGTTGTATTGGCCTCCTTGCCATTACAGTGGGATCAAGGTCCTGTTCTGTTAGGAATTGTGTGGAAGCTGATGTGCACCAGGTTCTCCAGTATAAAAGGAATCACACTTCTGTGTCTTCCATAGAAATGATGTTAGCACATTATTCAAGCTCTTTTGTGACCAGCTAGTGAAGATGAGAGCAGGACTATGAGACCTGGAGGCCCCATGTCATGAACTGGCATGAAGGCAACAGTTAAAATAAGTTTGTCTAGCACTTGGACAAGGCAAGAGCGTGACTTGGCAGCTGTAACTGTGAGTTGGCAGCCCGCTTTAGGACCTGCTCTACACACCCCACATGGGGAGGGGATAAAAGGTGCTCTAAAGATAGTGGCTGCATACAGATGGTCAAAAAGCCTGAGCCTGAACTGATTTGGTCTTTGCAAATTAGTTTAAACTGCACAGATTAAACTGAGAACCAACTGAACAGACATTCACTTTTTATTCACGTAATGCAGACACATCTGGAGTGGCTCAGACCAGAAGCCAGGGGGTGCTAAAGCACAGCTCTCTGGCATGTACCCAGCATAGGCTATATGTTTGCTTCCTCTTCCTGCTGCCCCTGAGATCTCTGGGATTTCCAGTCAAGAGTTACAGCAGCAAGACTACAGGGTTGCTCATCACTTCTTCTTCCTGCTTTCAGGTGCCTCTGGGATTTGTAGTACACAGTTGCAGCCAGCTGTGAGTTTGAGCAGTGGAAGGGGTGTTTAACCTCCCTCCCTGACCCCAGACCCCAGCTAGGGTTTGCCTGGGGAGGCAGTCCCTGCCTCCCCCTCTCCCCCCAACCCTTCTCTGCCGGATCAGACAGCACAGCCCAGCCCAGGGCTGGAAAGCATGCCGGGAGACTGTTTTAAAACCAGGAAGGACAGACTTTGCATAAACCGGTTTAACCCAAAACAGTTAAGTCTGATACTACATTCAAAAATGTTTATCTTAAAGCAGCTTCAGCCATTTTGAAACTAGTTTATGTGCACTGAACTTCTGTTCTGCTACAGGTTTAAGCCAGTTTCTGCTGACTTAAACCAGTTTTTGTGTAACTTCTGTCCCTAGCCAGTCTGCCTACCTTTTTCTTGACTGGATAACCATGTTCAATGGGATCACCATTACTGTGAAATCCTCAAAATCAAGGAAGACACACAATCAGTGTTAGGACCTGAAACATCAGGACCCTCATGGACAATTCTAATAGTGAACACCCAGAGCACCGCACTACAATTGTGGCTCAAGAACTCAGGCAACATAACATTGATATTGCTGCAGAGAAAAAGACCTGGTGAGTAGGGGATGGGGAGCTCAAAGAACAAGGAGGTAAGTATATCCTCTTTTGGAAGGGTAAACAGGACGGGGAAACACTAACTTCATGGATTTGTCATTAAGAATGAATTCATAAACCAATTCAGTTAGTTCCCTGAGAAAATTAATGAGTACCTTGTGACTGTCTCAAAATGGCAGGGAACCAATACACCACTGTTATCAGCATATATGCCCTGACTCGACGTTGCCATTAAAACAAAGGAGGGATTATATACTAACCTTCACCAACTCCTTTCTGACATTCCCAAGGGAGACAGGGTTCTTCTCAGTGATTTCAACACCAGAGTCAGAAGAGACTCTAACTTCTGGAATGGAAACATCAGTAAGGAAGGCATGGACAAGTTTAACTCCAGCAGAATCCTCCTCTTGACCAAATGCACAGAACATGGACTCACTATCACCAACACCCTGTTCCACCAGAAAAAAAGGTACAAGACATCCTGGTAATACCTGCAATGTAAGCATAAGCACCTGATTAACTACATCATAGTCCATGCCTAGGATCACAAAGACATACAGATTACTTGAGCTATGCTAGGACCTGAAGATTTTTGGGCTGATCACCAACTCATTCTCCCAGTTATGTCACTCAAACTGGCTCCCAAATGATGGCTGCAGAAAAAGCAATGTTGACAGAAGGTCAATGCTGAAGGATTCAGAGACCCAAGGAAACAAGAAATCCACCACCAGCACCTCACCGAAAAACTGGTGAATTCCAATTAACAACAATAGGAGAATGTCAGCAGCGCCTGGAGTGCCTTCAAGTCCACCATTATCAGAGTCTGCAAAGAGACTTAGGGCACATCCCCACAAGCACATAGGTGCGGTTTGCAGCACTACAAACTGCAAGTATCATGTGACTGTGTTTGCAATGTTGCTAATTTGCAATGTGGCAGTACTTTTTTGACACCGGGAGATTCCAGTGTAAAAAAATACTGCACCAAAAAAACATATGGCTGAAGTGTTTACCACCCAAAATCTGATCCTGGCTGGCCAGTCACACTTTAGCTGCCAGGCAGGCTCTGCACTCTGAGACTGCCACTGCTGCAGCCCAGAGAGGCCTCCAGAACCCCAGGTAAGGGTTCTGGGCCCAGCCTAGGTGCTGGCCTCAGCCTCCTCTACCCCACCCAGGGCAATTTGCCATGTGCCAGAGTGCATATGCAGGGGCAGGCCCAGGGACAACTAGCAGCAGCACTGCTGTTTGCCCCTGGAGCAATGCATGTTCCAACTCACGGGTATGTGACCTTGGATTCTCTACCAAGAAACACCAAGACAGGTGTGATGATAATGACTGGGAGATCCAAGAGTTGAGCAACCACAAGCACAAGGCCTTTTGTGTTTGGCAGAAAAACACCAACTCCAAGCATAGGAAATTTAATCACCAACAAGTCACGATAGAGGTCCAAAGGAGGACCTGCGATATGAAGAACAGATGGCAGCAAGACAAGGTGAAGGAGATTCAATATCTCACTGACTTCCACAAAATGTGCAGTTTCTGTAGTGTAACTCCTCTATGGAAGAGTTATAGCAACTCTTAGGGACAGGGCTGTCTCTAGGGGGGCACAAATCAGGGCAGCTGCCCTGGGTCCCACACTTTGGGGGCCCTGTAGACAGTCCCATACAGGCCCCGCCATGACTGCCATGTGCCACTGCTGCTGAGGACCACCAGCTGTGCTGCCACCACCTGCTGCCGGTTCTGGCCACTCCCCTCCCACCCCAGACACTCACCACCACCCCTTCCCAGGCCCCACACAGGCTGATATGCTCCAGGCCCTGCACACCCCTAGGGACAGCTCTGCTTAGGGACCAACCCCCTTGAGATCTAAGGATGAAAAGATCTGATCAGGGAAGGGTGAGCTATCAATGGTCATTGAAAGGAGCATTTTGAAGACTCTTGTTTAGGAGCATGTTCTGAATTCCATCCTACAACACCCAGTCAGAGACTATCTCAGAATCCCTCCAACCTTTGATGAAATAAGGAAAGCCATCAAGCAGATGAAGAATGAAAAGGTATCTGGAGTGAATTAAATCCCTTACGAAAGCTTCAAGCAGAAGAAAGAGGAGCTTACATCACAGCTCCAAGTCCTCTTCTTGAGAATTTGGAATGATGAGGAAATCCCAGAAACCTCAAGGATATCATGATTGTGACAATCTTCAAGAAAGAAGATGGGTCTGACTGTGGAAATTCCAGAAGGATTACCTTGCTCTCCACCACAGGAAAAATTATTGTGAGAACCCTTCTGAACTGTCTCCTTCTACCTGCTCCTCCTGGAATCTCAGTGTGGGTTTAGGGCATCAAGAGGCACAACCGACACAATCCTCGCTGTTTGCCAACTGCAGGTAAAATGCCAGGAATAATATAAACCTCCCCATAGGGCCTTCTTTGACCTTACAAAAGCCTTTAACACTGTCAACTGAAAAATGCAATTGAGGATCCTTCTGAGGTATGGATGCCTACCACAATTCATCATTATCCTTTGCCTGCTCCATGATGGCATGTGAATGGCGGTTCTGAGTAACAGATCTATCACAGATCCCTTTGAGTTTAAGATGGGAGTTAAGTAAGGCTGCATTGTTGCTTCAACAATATTCTTCTCAATATTCCTTGCCACAGTGCTAAATATGACCACCAACAAGCTTCCAGTTGGGGTAGAGCTGAACTACTGAATGGATGGTAAACTGTTTAATTTCAGCCAACTACAAGCCAAAACCAAGACCAACCTGATCACAATCATTGAGCTCCAATATGCTGATGATGCTGTAGTGTGTGCTCATTTGGAAGCAAATCTTCCAAGTGAGCACACACAAGGCAATTGTTAGCATCTTTAATGAGGCATAAGAAAAAGGGACTGGCGTTTAACATTCAGAAGCCTAAGGTCCTGCATCAATGAGTGGTTAATGAGCAGTCCTTAGCTGGACTCTGGAGAACATTAAGTACTTCCTATATCTCAGAAGCCATCTCTCTCAGAAATCTGACAACGATGAAGAAATTGAACATTGCCTCATGTGTGAGTTCAGTCTTCAGATGCCTGAGGAAATGGATGATTGTGACATCAGATTCAAAACCAAGATCATGGTTTATCAAGCAGTCATGATCCTGTGTGGAGCTGAGACCTGGACAGTGTACAGAGGACACCTCAAGTCTCTAGAGAAGTACCATCAACATTGCCTATAGAAGATCCTTTGAATCCAGTGGGAAGACAGATGCACCAATATTAGTGTCCTCCCACAAGCGAGCAACACAAGCATTGAGGCAGTGATCATCCAACATCAACTTTGATATAACAACCACACCATCTGGATGTCTGACTCCCGATTCCCAAAGCAAATTTTATTCTCCCAGCTTAGTCATGGTATACACTCAAAACGAGGACAGATAAAGTGCTTCAAGGATGTCCTCAAGGCTGAATTGGAAAAAATGGAACATCAACATCAACTTGTGGGAGACTATTGCCCAGGACTGCCCCAAATGGAGGAAGAATCTGCTGCAAGGATCTCAGTACTTTGAAATCTCCATGATGACAACAGGAGATGGAAAAGCAGGAGTAGAATGAACCAAGAATCCAGATTCACCCACCCTGCATGGAAACACATGCCCAAGTTGCTATAGAACCTATCAATCATGAATTGGCTGTGTCAGCCATCTTCAGACTGACAAATAAGGCAATTAAAGAAGGCAATCATCCTCAACTGCAAGGGATTGCTGATGATGATACACCCAGCCAAAGATTCATACAGGGCAACAGGGGTATTCCAAAGGAAAACTGGTATTTCAGAGGAGGTCACAACAAACTTGGAAAATATACAAATGAAAGAAGAGTGGTGTCCAATATGTTTTAGGGTGAAAATATGTAAAGAGAAATTAATATACTGAATATTATTTTACAGAAGTACCTGCTGGGACAAAAGTATTATCAATGCTAGGATTAGATAATGGTAGTTCAATTTACACACTGAGGGTTTGAGCCCCCTAAAATCTAAAAGGTGATTAAATGCACTTTTGACACTGAAAAGCTGGGACATTATGCTGTACTCAGAAAAATGACCAAATAAATCTAATTAGCAGGAAGTGAATCACCATAAATCAAGTTCACAGCAGTAAATTAATAGTTCAGTGCTTTCAGAATAAAGCTCTTTCATACAGTGACAGATGCTTTAGGGATTTCATGCAGCTGGTAACAAAACTTTCTTAGATTTTCTAAAAATAGCAGATGGTAATATCTTAACACAGAAGGCCCTCAGCCAACCATAGATGAAATCAATATTAGACCTCATTCTACTGGATAAAGAAGAGTTAATACTTATGTTTTTTTTAAATAACACGGGGAGAGCGTGTTTGCAGCAAATGAAATAAGTAGCGTAAGGTATCCTAGGGCCTTGTTACACAGTAATTTTAGGCAGCTTCTGGAGCCCTTAACCCCTAAATTGGCTGTATGTTAACACCTTTGTGTGGCTTAAACCACTCATTCAGCTCAAAGATACTCCACTTCAGGGCAGAATTATCTCTAATTTGCATAACATTTTTCCTGTTCCATTAAGGTTTGGTCAGTCCGTTCAGTGTTCCGATATGCTCCAGGGCTGTGGTGCTGGAGAGAACAGCAAGCTGGGTCTGGCAGCAGTGGGAGGCACTGCAACTGCCAGGAACCCCAGGGCTGTGACACTAGCTCTGCCTGGTAGAAGCAGAGAGCTAGTCTGGTTGGTGGCTCCCTGGTCATGACAGGCAGAGTGAGCACCACAGCTACAGAGTTCCTGGTGGCCACGATGCCTCCTGCCACCGCCTGGACTGACTCACTCCCACTGGGCAGAGCCAGTGTTGCAGTCCTGGAGCACCTGAAGGCCACAATGCTTCCTGAGTAGTCCAATGTGTGTATCAGATCCAGATTTCTTGCTTTAATAGTTTCAGTACAACAGAACCAAGATAATACAATTGGAAATGAAGAATATTTCTCTCTTACAGGGCAGAAGACTTTATCTTGGAAAGCAGTGACTCAGAGAGAGACTGAGAGTTGTGATCATAGAATCATAGAAGTAGGGTCAGAAGGGACCTTATAGATCTTCAAGTCCAACCCCCTGCCAGGGCAGGAGAAAAACTGGGCTCAAATGACTCCAGCCAGGTAGGCA
>NW_017728909.1:31790440-31841336 GCF_001723895.1 Crocodylus porosus | reverse complement strand
TGGGACTGTGCACCTCCTGAATTAAGTGGAGGTCCTGTATCTCAGCCAGGAACCTCCTGGAACAGTCTGGCCTGGCTGACTCTTCCTCCCAGCAGATGTCCAGGTAATTGAAGTCACCCATGACAACTGCATCCCTTGCCTTAAGTGCCTCTGCAAGCTGGCCCGAAAATTCCCGGTAAAGCCGATAGCCTCTAATGCTAACTGCCCCATCATGGGATGAATTCGACCATGTTTCTGTAAGCTCTATTATGTCTGGGTCTGAACTGGCTATTCTGAGGGCAAGTTCCTCCTATTTATTCCCCATACTATGAGCATTGGTATATAGGCATTTAAGGCCTTGTCTAGCTGCATGTGCCACCCCCCAATTTGGGAGACTGTCTGGACCCCTGTTTCTTACCTGTGCACTTCTTGCATTTGTCACCTGTCTTGCTCAGGTGGTGTCTCCTCATCTTCCTGCAGCTCCCTCCCCCAGCAAGGCTAGTTTAAAGCTCGCCATATGAAATCAGCCAACCTGGAAGAGAAGACACACTTGCCTTTAGGATAGAGGTGAAGCCCATCCCACCCAAAAGCATGGGTCATTATCTAGGAACCCAAGGCCTGCCTGGTGGCACAAACTGTGTAAGCGCCGGTTGACTGCGCCAATGCAGGTCTCATGTCACCGTCCCTGCCTACTCACTGGAAGAAGAGAGGAAAATACCACCTGCGCCCCTGTCTCCTTAAGCTTGTCCCCCAGAGCCTTGAAATCCTTCATAATGCAGTCAGGGTTGCCCCTGGCCATGTCATTCATTCCCACATGGATAACAACCATGGGGTACTGGTCTGCAGGTTGGACGTAGGCTGGGATCCTCTGCATGATGTCCCTATCCCGAGCCCCAGGCATGAAGAAGACCTCTCGCTTCATGGGGTCAGGCTGGCAGATGGGACCTTCCAGTCCTCATAGGATGGAGTCTCCAATGACGAGGACCTGGTGTTTCCTCCTGCTGGTGTTCACTCTCTGCCCATTCTTTGTCATGTGGGGAGTGGCATCGTCCCCGCCAGAGGCAATTTCTCTGTCTTTCTCCGTCACAGCTGCCAGGGCACTGAACCTGTTCTCCAGGTGAACCTGGGGAACTTTGACCACTGTAGGTCTAGCAGCTCTGGATTTGGACACCTTCTGCCATTCCTGCGTTGGATGCGTCTACTGTGGGGGCTGTACAGTGAGAACAGAGATAGGCATCAATTTCATCCTCTGCATCCCTGATCTCCTTCAGCCTGTTCACCTCAGTCTGGAGCTCCCTCACCTGTTCCTCCAGGGCCCTAAGTCGTGCACAGGTGGGACAGGCAAGGGAACCACCAGGCCGCACTCCCCCAGGACCCCAAACCCCCCCCCCCACAGACAGGGTGCAAGGGGCCAAACACAAGGCTGTGATAAACAGCTGTCTCAGCATTCTAATACAAACTCACATTATGGCAAGGCAATCTTTGGATGCATGAAAAAGGAATCTCTAATAGAAATAGAAAGGTTTATTGACCCCCTATATATAGATACCTACACAGGAAACAGATCCTGGAAGATGGGGGAGATGGTAGAGGGAGGTGTTAATTTTGCACAAGACCAGCTGGCTGGAAATTGAAACAAATTCATCCTTAAAACGAAAAGATATGATTTCCTAGCAGTTAAAGCAAATGCCATTGAAGGAGCTTATACCCTTTACAAAGTCTTCTAAATAAGACTGATCTTTTTAAATGGTGTGTGGAAGCTTTCAAATGAACCTGTAGAAGTTTAGCAGTTGGAAAACCTAGTGAAGAACTCTACAAATGTTCAAGTGGTGAGCTGTATGTTCTGCAGACAGTATGTGCTGCTGAAGGCACTGAGCCAGAGGACCCTAAAGCAGGGATAGTCAACTCCTCGCATGGGTGCCAGAGTGTGGCATGCAAAGGCATTTTGCTTGGCAAGCATGCCTCTAGGTGGGTGGTGGGGAAGGGGCAGGTCTGCACTGCTACAATCCCTCATGGCTCCCATGCCATCTGCCCCTGGCAGACCATCTTACAAGTCAAGGTTGCAGGTGTTTTTGGCACTCTGCCCAAAAACATTGCCTACCTATGCCCTAGAGCATGTATCCCAGCATGCTTTGCAGGCTCCCCTCTCTGCCTGCAGACAAGTGATGTCTGCCCTCGGGTCCTATTAGAGCTGACTGGCTAGTGGCCTAAGGGGGCAAAGTGCCAACCCTCTCCCAACCTAACAACATCCCTTCCTCCTCAGCTGTCAGGCTGTAAGATGGGAGATCCATATCTGCTATCTTTTAAAGCTTGGGCTCTGGCTGTGGTGGGAGGCTTTTCCCATGATGCTGCTTGGGCTCTGGCCATGAGAAGAACCACAGCTATGACCAGAACTCAGGTCTCTCAAGGCCTATGAAGACACCTTTTATTCACATGGCACTTCTGCATGTGGGGCTGCAGGCTTAGGGGTCTAAGTGTTAGGAGGAGGGGGGCACACCTGACCTTGCAGGGCAGATCAAAATTGTGCAGAGTGAAAGCACTCATAGCACTTAAAACCCAGTACCCACAGCTCCCCTAGAAGTGAAGGGAATAGGGAGCAAAGCCCACAGCCTGTTTCCCAGATCAGGCAGGGAGCTTTATGTCCTGTTCTCCTCCCCTCCCAGACCAGTCCCAGGAGAGACTGGAACAATGGGGCTAAGCCCCCTACCCACTTATCACACCAGAGACCCTGGTGAGAGAAGCAGGGGTTTGATGTGCTGCTCATTCTGCTCAGTGCCTAAGTAAAAAGTCCCTTTCCACTCCTCATACCTGGAACTGCAGTCTGGCAAGTTGCTAATGATAGCTTCCCCACCCCAGTTACTGGCCTGGGCTTTAAATACCATCCCTGCTACCCAACTGGTGATAGGGGCAGCATTTAAACCTGGGGTAATGGGGGGTTGTCAGCTGCACAGCCAAGAGGCTGGGGTTTGCTGTACAACTCAGCAAGGTCAGTAGAGTCTGGCTGAATTGCAGTTTTCCTCTATGAAGGGGATGGGTGGGGAGTGGGGGGTGCATCAAATGATGCAGGCTGTGATGCTAGAGGTGACAGCAGGGGAGCTTCTGTTGTTAAGATAAGCATACAAGCTTCATTGAATCAGTTGAATATCTATTGGTCTAAACTTCTACCTCATCAGACAAGGTAGAAGTTTCAGTTGGACCTGCCAATTTTGATCCAGTAGAAAATGTGTGAATGCTTGTATGCTTAGGCTTTCTAGCAGTGCAACTGTGGTTCAACCAGTTGAAATGTAGCACTTTTATGCATCTTAAAATGCATGTATTAATGCAGGTATTGGGAAAAATCCTTATGGTCTGTAAATACAGAAAATCTGATTAGGTGATCGCAATGGTCTTATCTTCTCTAAGACCAGGTATAGACATTACACTTTTACCAGTATAAGTGATCAGAAACTGTTCTGTACCCATAACAAAACAGAAGTTTGGTTTACAAAAGGCAGAACCTGGTCTAAGATTTGTCCCTTTCCCCCCCCACCAAAGGGTGAATGTGTGTTCTATTTGTTATTGATCTAAACTATGCCTCTTACAGAGACTCACATAACTTAGATCAATTCTGCCTTGGGCTCTAAGAACGTCTGTACCTAGCCTAAGAGTCTACAAATGTATGATTGTTCACATGCATTTGCATTCCCTAGGAGGAATCTTAACAAAAGAGCAGGAGCTCACTGAGGGTACCTGTATTTTATTGCAGAGCCAGGCAACTGGAACAAAGGACCTACATAAACTATAAAAGGGTTCTCAGTTAGGTTTGTTAGTTAGCTAAGGGAATAATCTTCCCCAAAGACTGTGGAAAGAAGGGACTGTGGTATTCCCCTTATGTGTAATGAGATATGGTGATTAGCTATTAGGGTTCTGCAAAACACCATTGTTTTGTTTTGAAGTCCTTTTCACCATTTTGAAGGGACAGTGTTTAGTTTTGTCATTTTTTTTATTTCAAAGCACTGTCCCACTTTGTTTTGCCAAAACTGTTTCAACTCATTTCGATGTTTTGCCCATGGCCTATAGTGAAGAGTTATGAAAATGCCTAGAACATTGTAATTTGTTACCTGATTCAGATGCAAATTGCAGGGATGGTAGCCCCTTTGGAGGGCATGAAGTCTGCCATTTTTCAAGGAGATAGGTGTAGAGGTTTCTCAGAAACTGCACTTCAAAATCTTGAAAGCACTATTTCCCAGCAGCAGCAGTGGCAGCCACTTATCATCCGGCATACAGATCCAGGGGATCACACCTCAGGGAGGGCTTCAGGGCTGTGCTGGGCTCCTCCTGGGAGTGCGGACCCTGGGATCTGCGCTGGATGACAGGAGGATGCCGCTGCCACCTGGGACCAGCACTGGGTGCAGCCCACACCCAGCGCCGGGGAAGACCGAGGCTGCTTCTGGCCTCAGGTAGCAGCAGCAGTCTCCTGTCATCCAGCCACAGATCTGGGGGCCTGCACCCCCGGGAGGGCTATGGAGCTATGCCAGACTCCTCCTGGGGGTGCGGGCCCCTGGATCAGTGCCAGATGACAGGACGCTGCCACTGTCACCTGGGACTGGCGCTGGGCTGTCGGTGGCTCCAGGCAGCAGTGGCAGCCTTCTGTCATCTAGGTACATATCTGGGGGCCCACACCCCTGAGAGGGCTACAGGGCTGTGCCAGACTCCTCCCAGGCGTGGAGCCCTCCGGATCTGCACTGGATGACAGAAGGCTGCTGCTGACACCTGGGACTGGTGCTAGGTACAGCTTGCAGCCAGTGCCATGAAAGACAGATGCTGCCACTGGCCCCAGGCAGCAGCAGCAGCCTTCCATCTTCTGGGCTCAGATGCAGGGCCCCGCACCCCTGGTAGGGCTGTGGGGCTGTGCCAGACTCCTCCCCGGAGTTTCAGACACCCGGATCTACACTGAATGACAGGAGGCTAGCACTTGGGCACAGCTTGTGCCTAGCGTTGGGCTCCATGGAGCTCAGCCTGGCGGTGGGAGGCTGAACGCATGTCCAGTTTTGCCTGCCTCTCACCACTGGGCTGCACTCCAATCAGCTCTGCAAGCCCCAACAAGCTCGGCCTGGCAGCGGGAGGCAGAGTGCAGGATTGGCTCTGCCCACCTCTCGCCGACAGGCTGCACTCCATGGGGCTGGTGGAGCCGATCAGAGCACAGTGCAGGCTCTACCCGCCTCGTGCCGCTGGGCTGTGCTCCAGTTGGCTCTGTCAGCTCCACGGAGAACAGGCAGGAGGCGGGGAGAGCCAGGGCTGCACTCCCTGCTGGGCTGAGCTACATGGGGCTGCAGAGCCACTCAGAGCACAGCTCTGGCTCTCCCCTGCCTCCCTCCACCAGGCTGTTTTGAAACTCGAAACATTTCAAAATTTTCAAAATGTTTCAACTGCCCTCATTTCATTTCGAAGCTGTTTCAATGCTTTTTGTTTCATTTCAATTTTGCTGTTTCAAGCTCGAAACGTGTTGAAACAGCTTTGAAATGAAATTTTGCACAGCTGTATTAGCTAATCTGTAGTTTTAGGCTCACAGATTTCCCTGTTCCTGCCTGTACTTATCTCATGAACATAATGTAGGATGGGAAAGAAGCTGTTATATGTGAGACTTATCTTGGTATTCTGATAACTCTTTAGATCCTTCTGTAGACCTTACAATTTAATGTGATACATGGGTATTTATTTTCTTAGCCATTGTTTGTTTTAATTTAGTTCTTACCTCTAGTAGTTAGTCTCTCTTCTTCTCATTTGATCTTGGAGTTTGGACTACTATGATTGTGAGATTTTTTTTTGCTCTTCTACATATCTAGCACAGAAAGTATAAGTAGCACAATTGCAAAGATGACAATTTGTACAAGTTAAAAGTGTAAGGAAGTCTCAAAATAGAAAAGTGATGCTACAACCCTTTTTCAAAGGTATGAGAAAGTGAGGTCAGTTAGTGATAGGAAGGGGACCTCTTTAAGACAGAACGAGAAAAAAAACCCTGCCCAAGCCCCAATAATTGTATCTTGCAAAATAAAAAGCAAGCCAGTAAAGTATGTAATGTATAAAGTAAAGATATGTAAATGCAAAGATAATGTAAAGATGTAAAGATTTTTTATAGATGTAAAGATAAACCTTTTATTCTTTGCAAAGATATCTGTAAGTATGTTATATATACAATTTCAATTCCACTTCAGTAGATCTTAGCAGGCTATTTCAACAGACTCCAAACCAGGCTACAACTTCCCTTACCTTCTTGCCATTTAAATAGTTTGCACTCTAGATTTTTGTGCCTGTGCACAGCAGTGAAGACTCATCTTTACAGTTCAGCAGCATAGGAGGCAAATCTCTAGTAAAGCTAAACATAAGATTCAAAGACAATAAAAATGGTAAATGGTAAGACATATAGGCGGCCACACAATTATTCTTTGGCAGCCTCTTCAGTTCTTCAGACAACACCAAGTTCAAGGATCAGAAAACCACTTTTACTGCTACTGCTTCTGTGTTCACTGTCACCAAGGTAACCTTCATCAAAATAACACCTCAGGAAAACAGCAGCAGTGTGCATTCTCATTACCAACCTGAAAGAACAGCCGCATTATTGACCCCCTTCTTTGTTTGTTTAATAAACCATTACAAACCTGTAGTTGGTTGAAGAGATAAGAAGCAGCAGAAAACTTGCCTTAAGTGCAATGAATATTGCAAGGTATGTGCCTGTATACTTCAAGCCAAACATTTTATCCTGTGAAAAAAATGGGATGCGATGATATTCATGGCCAAGGATCAGCAAGATAGAGATAGTGCAAGGTAATCAGCATGCTGAGTAGGAGACAGCAGCGATGGAAAGATTTTTTTTTTCCTGAAACTACTATCCTTTAGTTTGTGTCAAGGTCTGGATAAGGACAGAAGGTGTGACAAGTACTAATTACTGCTATCCAAGGTCATTTGTAAAAAGTCACTGTAGATTTTCACTTTCCATATAGCAGGTTGGCAGCTTGTTTTGTTGTTGGATTTATTTTTACTTTACTCCTGAAAGAAATATCTGTTAAATTAAGGCCTAAGAGTTCCTATACATCTGTAGTACGCCTTAAACTATTTTTAGTATCAGCAGCTACTGTCAGACAAAGGAAAGAGAGACATTATTGAGGTGATTGGGAATACTCTGAGCAAAGGAAATGTGTGCATGATTCCCAGGCCCCAGAAGGCTTCTTCATTTTCCTCCTGTCAGTTTTGTATTAGAGGATGCACAGGGAAGGCCTGGAAGCTAAGCCTGAAATACCCCTTCTTTTGGGCAGAAAATTGAGGGGAGATTGATATAATTTGATTTTATTTTCCTTCTTTTCAAAATTATCTTCCATTCCAGCACATGGTTTAGAAGGAAAGAGCTGGTTGTTTTGGTTGGTTATGAAACTTCTAAAGCTTGCTTTACTTTTTTGTATATATTTTAGTAACACATTTGTATTCTCTGTATTTTCAAGTTGATGTCATGGTTGGGTACATGGCTATTTGCGTAAATTTACAATTTACATTGTTGGAAGGATGGTTCTTGCAAGATAAATCTGGAAGCCCAGCTGGTATTCAGTTGAAGTTCAGGTTAGCTGTTTCCACGTCAGTGCTGTCAAACAACATGGCTGCATTAAAGGCCTGGCTATTAAAGCAGTGGAAGACCTCCTCACTCCCTACCTACCTTCTCTTTCAATCTGTTATTTGGGAAGATAAGAATTGTTGTTTCAGGGGCATCAAGCCTACTTGTATCCCAGTACCTTGGGCTGGCTTGGAATCATTTTGGTCTACCTCATGAGAACGTTTGCCAGTTCATGGTTTAAACTCTCTGGGAATTCTTGTTAGTTGATCTGTTCTCTTGATGGAAGGAAGCTAAAGGTCTTCTCATCAAGTGGGAATAATAGACAGTGTGGTCTAGAGACTAGCTCAGAAGCAAGAAGCTTTTGCAGTTAGCCTTTACTGTTGTTTTCAAAATTAGCATAGCTGATACGTCATTCCTTTCTTTTGGAGTATATATACCCCTTTGTGGCATCTGAGATGGCAGATCTAGGGAGTGCTGCAAAAACTAAGGTGAAAGTATGTAAGACAAACTTAGAAAGATTTTTAAGAGTGTACATTGTTTCATTTTCAGTATTTAAATTATGGCATTTAAAGCAATGCTGACATTTTGCATGAAATGATAAGGTTGCTCTATTCTTTTGTTTCAGTGACTTTGAGGCTAGGCATATAATTAATTTGTATGTGTTATGCAATTCCCCACAGTTATGATTTTTTTTTAATTAATTTCTTTCCACTTTGTTTGTGTAATTTGCTCTTTTTTCCTTTCAACTTCTTAGGGTTTTTTTTAAAGAAAGCAAATTTCTTCCAGCTCAATGAAGTATTCATTTGCAACCTGCTTTCATTAGGCAGATACATCCAAAACATCATGGGAATCTTTTTGTCCTGTTGCCTGTCGCTACTATCTTATTTTACAGCTACAAAAAGCTTGTTATGTAACTAGCATCATCTTTATTTTCATAGCATCAGATAGTGAACTGGAAACTGAGAAGTAGATTATTTTATTTAAGAGAAAAATGAGTGGATACTTTTATCCTTATCTAGTTTTATTTATAAATAAACAATGTCCCTGGAAAGGCTTTGAAAATAAGTTGATCTTAGCAAGTCATTTTGCATAAGAGACTGAATCATAATGGAGATATCTGCTATGCATCTCTTTTCTTTTTATGTGGTTTGTTTACATACTTCACTGTACAACTTTTCAAATGTTGTTTAATATTGTGCTGTTAAATCCATACGAAGGCAATTAAAAGACAATATAGATTCATAGATTCATAGAAGTTAGGGTCGGAAGGGACCTCAATAGATCATTGAGTCTGACCCCCTGCATAGACAGGAAAGAGTGCTGGGTTCAGATGACCCCATCCAGATGCCCATCCAAGCTCCTCTTGAAGACCCCTAGGGTAGGGGAGAGCACCACCTCCCTTGGGAACCCATCTCTTGATTTGAAAGGTGTGGTCAACCCCAGTATCTCTTTAAATTGTTCAGAATTTCAGTATGCTCAACATTTTGGAAAACCAGGTCATGTATTTAGGTGCTTAAATATGCTACCCAATTTTGAAACTTTTAGCTCTAGAACTTTACTCTGTGCCCATCCCTGTTACATATGAGGCTAAGGATGGGAACAGATGGGACAGTTATAATGGGACGAATTATTAAAGACTTGCTGAAATTTATAGTAATGTTTTGAGTATTATTTAACAAATGTTTTTAAAATGGTGTGAGATTGATAAATGAAAGGCAGTCTATCTTACTTGAACCTGGTTTGAAGAGAGGTTCAGTACAAGATCTAATAAGCTAATGTGTGAGACCAGCAGGGCTGGAACATCCTATCCTGCGAAACCTGTGGTTGCAGGGAGTCCCATAGCTAAGGGCTTCCCTGCATTTGGCCACTTGCCACCCCCGCACCCCACCACTGCCAGCTTCACGTCCAGCCGCTCGAACCCCTCCTTCTCCTGCTGCCGCCACTGCCACTGGTTTCATATCTGGCTGCTCGCCAACCACCCTACAGCTGTCACTACATCTGCCGGCTTCTTCAGCTGCTCACCACCCCTCTCCCACCATGTCAGGGGCCCCCAAAACTATTTCTTGCAGGGGGCCCTAAAAAATTGTGGGCCAGCCCTGGAGACCAGAGATCACCTCTGAGGAAGACTTAAGTACACTGGATTTTTCAAGGTTTCCATGTGAGAGATGGCTGTCCATCTACTAAGCTAGATGTGTACATAAAATATAAGACTTTTTTAAAAAGATTTTTGTTCTAAATAAACAGCATTTTGCTTTATCAGTGCGAGCTGTCATTGGTAAATCTCATTGCCTCAAAGAGAGTAGAACTGCAGGTGCTGACATCATGTGAACAACGTGAACAGGGGTCTTCAGCTCAGGATCCTAGCAGATGGTGAAACTGTGGCCAAAGAAAGTTACAGTTAAATGTTTGAGAAATGAATGAGAGTGTCCTTGAAAATGGTATGATGGGGTCAGAGATGCATTTGAATCAGGAATTGTTAAGTCTTCACAACAACAACAACAACAACAACATAATAATAATATCACTCTGTTAGGTATTTTATTGTATTTAATTAGTTTATCCAATAAAGTCAAGAAAGAAAGATTCTGGCATGACAGTAAACAAAATTCTAATACAGCTAGGGGCAGTGTTTTTCCAGTCAACCTCAGCTTTACTTAAGAGCTGTGATGTTACCTTGAATATTAGGCAGCGAACAACAAGGCTGACTGAGAAAAGAGAAAGTATCACAACTTCTGAGATGTTCTGTTAAAATATTTCTTAGGTAGGCCTCTGTATTTCACCAGACTATGATTCATGTTCATTACTTCACCTATCAATGTCAACGCTGACAAAGGTACAGCTTTAGCACTAGTCAATGTGATAAAACAGAATGGTTTCTTACCTTACTTGAACCCTGAAGACAGAACTTATAAAATAGTCAGCATTGCTTCTTTTTCTGGGATCCATAAATGCAAGTCACTTCGTGGAGATGCCAGCTTTTTCATTTTGTTTATTCCATGCGTTTCAGAGAATGCTATTTTTCTCCATGTCCTACATTGTCTTTAAAAGCATCTAATTTCCCTAGAGTTAATATGATCTATCTAACCAATGTTTCTTTCTCAGTTTGTAATCACGTTACTAATCCTAAATTAGAACTGTTAGTTTTGTTTCAGGACCATTGTTCTTCTCCAGTATTTTCATGTGACATGTATGATCTTATGAGTTCAGTCTACTCATGAGAAGTGGCACTTTCTTAGACCAAAGTATAGCTAATGTGAATATATAACTGTTATGTATTATCTCATCAAACCAGATAAATACCAATGTCTTTTGTGTCTTCTCAAATCACTGCTCTCTCTGCTTAGTTTTTCTGTACTTAGGTTTATTCTTGTCATCTTTAGCTAAAATACTGGCCTCAAAACACAAAAAGGCACAGCATTACTTGGAAACATGGAGACATTTATATTATGGTACTAGACTATGTAAGCAACAGTTCTCTGCATAAGACATTGTTAATTTTAACAATTATATAAATGTTTGTCATATTGTCTTAATTTAAGTATTATACATTATTATTATGATGATCTTAGAATCCATACTAATGATCCAGGGAGAACTAATTTAAAACAAATGGAGTCAATTCCAACTGTGTGTCTACAAATGTATTAAAACGAATATGGGTTGCTGCCATCAATGCTATTTCCCTTCATATGCAGATGGGTGGAGGAGCAAGACCACTGGTCTCAATCCCCTTCCACAAGCGCATAAGGAAGTACACTAGGCCAATGACAGCAGGAAACCTATCTGCATCTAACAAGTTGGCTGATGCAGATTATACATATCCAAGCTAGGAGAAAAGTATAAATAGGTAACAATGGGCACATCTACATGTGCATATCAATGTGCAGCATATTGCACCAGAGTTTGCTTCTGAGCACCACATTTACACATGTGCCTGGGACTGCAGCACACTGAGCTGGGTCAGAGCAGCTCTGGATGACTGCGATCTGTCTCAGCATTCTGCAGAGGGGCTTTTTGGAGCAAGAGAGTGCTCCAGTGTAGGGATAACTGGCAGACAGCCCCTGCACGGAAGCACCCTTGTGCCTCTGCCAGTCCTGTCAGCATCGACATGAGTTGCTGTCCATGAAAAAAATTCCACATCAGGATAGTACTTGTTTTTACTAGTCCACTAGTCCACCTCCCCCCTTCCATTATTCACAGGATTAACTTAAAGCACAAATAAATTAAATAAAATGCCAGTGCCATCTTATCTCACACGTGCAGAAGGATGTGGTGCCCTTTAGACAGTTGGCCCATGTTCAGAACAGTGATACATGATGAATACCATTGTATTCAAGTTTAAGAATGTGAAGCACTGCAGAACATAAAATATTAGTGAATGATTATTTACATATTTCTTTCTTAATTACCATAGCAGTCAGTGTCAGCATAATTGCATAACTTGCACTGCAGCAAATTTGATTTGTCTCATTTTACAAAGATCTCAATATCTCTGTTAGGGTACATCTTATCTTGGGGGTGAATATTTGCCCTGGAATTATATCATCTGCAATAGGAAAAAAATGATTTATAGAATTTATTAATAGGTTCCCTGGAGCATGATGACTGACTAATCTGATTCTCATTTCAAATTAATTTGCTTTACCTTCCATGCACATTTGAATTTGTTTTAACGCTATTAACTTTGGCTATTTCATAGAATCATAGATATCAGAAACAGCAAACAGTTTGCAAAAGTCATATGGTATGTGTCCCTGCCAACGCAGTGTTTATTTAGTGTTCTTCAATTTTGTCTGTCCATATACAATATATGTATAGGCAGAGGCTTTACAAAGTTTTTGGCAGAGCTAAATTAGATAACTCATCTTCATAGTTCCCTGTCCCTCTCCACTCTTTCCTGTCCCACTTGACTGAAGTCATGGGTACTTTTGACAGAATCAATATGGTGGAGGGAATAGATGAAAGGAAAGTCTTTGAGGCTAGGGACAGAAGTTACACATAAATCAGTTTAAGTGGTCAGGAACCAGTTTAAACCTGTAGCAGAACATGAGTTTAGTGCACATAAACCAGTTTAAAAATGGCCAAAACTGGTTTAAGTTAAACCTGGTTGAATGTAGTATCAGATTTAAGTGATTCAAGTCAAACCAGTTTATGGAACTTCTGTCCCAGACCCTTTTCTGGTTTAAGTTAAAACAGAGACTCTAGCATCCCAGCAATCTTTTCACCCTGGACTGTACTCTGTGCTCCAACAAAGCAGGGCTTGCCCCCGGCTACCAGCAGGGACTTTTCCATCCCCAGCAGCGGGGCAGATCCCCCTGTCTCACTTCCTCTTCTGCTAGGGAAACAACCCAGCTCCCAGCTGCAGTGAGGAATAAAGCCCCCTGCTGGCTTTTCCCCTCCAACAGGCGTTTCCCCCCCACCAACTTCCTCCTCAGCTGCCCCACAGGACCTGCCAGGCTGTGGGCTGCACTCACCAGGGGACCCCATGCTGCAGGATAGTCTGGGGTGGGGGAGCTGCAGCCCAGGATGCAAGCTCCTTCTCTCCTCTGGTGTCAGCTGCACTGTAGCCCTGCCATGGCCTGGCAGATGTAGCAGGCCAGGAGCTTCAGAGGCTGTGCCAGGCAGAGCTGACAGACAGCAGGGCTTGGCTCTGGCCATACAGTGGGGGAGGACTTGCCTGACACCTGCAGGGAGCTTGGGGCAGGGCCAACTCCCGAGCAGGGGCAGAGACAAGGCGCTGGGCTGCAGCTCTCCCCAGGAGGTCCCAGGTAGCCCCAATGCTCTTGTTCCCCCAGGCTGGCTCCAGCGAAGGGAGATCACCAGGGGCCATGCTCACTCTGCTGTTCCTGGGACAGCAGGGGTCTGCAATAGGGTGGGAAGAGTAAGGGAGATGAAGCTGCTGTTTTTCCTCCCCATTCCCTTCTCATCTGGCTTGCTGGCCAGGGAGAACATGTTACAGGGTGATTTTTCCTGGCTCCTGGCTGCAGGAAATCCCACAGTCCCAACCTGAGTTGGGAGCCAAGGCGATCACCCAGCCATGCCCCCTGCTTGGCTAGCAGCCATCGGGGGGGACAGCCCCCATTGTAGGCTTCCCACCCCCTGTGCGGGGCACTGTCTGGCTGGAATACAAAGCCAGGCAGGGGGTCCTTCCCCCACAACACTCTCTCCTCAGATGGCTTGCCAGCCAAGCAGAAGGTATGGCCAGGTGTTAGGCCTGGCTTCCAACTCAGGCAGGGGAGTAAAGCTCCCACTGCAGGCTCCCCCACAGTCACCCAGCCATGCCCACTCCCCAGCTGGCAGGCTGGCTGAGAAGGTAGTTGTGGGGGTAGAAATGGCCTCCACTGTGGGCTTCCTGTCCCCTGTGCTGGGCACAGCTTGGCTCACATCCAAAGCTGGGAGCTGGGTGGAGGCCAGGCACCTGTCACTCACCTCCTGCTTGTAGTGGTGCCAGGCACTTGGGGTGGACAGCTGCAGGGGAGGCAATGGACTGCTGCAGCCTGGCTCAGCCTAGCTCCACAGCCCCAGGGCATAGGCAGCAACTGGTCCTCAGCCGCCAACCCTGAGCACCCAGCACCGCTGCGAGCAGGCAGCGGGTAAGACATGCCTTACCTCTACCCACTGTGATGGTTCACTCTGCTGCTGCTGCTGGGAGAGGCAGGGGATGAGGAGGCATACTTCAGCCCACCTGCAAACTGCACTTGTGGGCATGGAGGAGGGAGACAGCAGGTGTTAACCCCTGGCTCATAGGGCCAGCCCAGCCCAGGCCATGATACTACAGTGGGAACAATGGTGAGTTGGGCTCCCCCATTCCTCACAGCCAGGTCACATCCCCCCTCCCTGCCCCCTCTCCATGGCCAGCTGACTGCTCCTCAGGAGGACTTGGCCCACGGTGCCATATTGGTGCCCCCACTGCTACTGCCTGCAATGTGGGGGTTAATTCATGAGCCCTTTCCCTCAGGCTACTGGCATCTGGCCCTTGTAGCCCCAGGTGCATGTGTCCAGGTATGTGAGCAGAACCTGTCAATGCCCGCACCACCACCCCCTGCAATGGGGGGATTAAACCCCCACTTTCCCTCAGGCTACCGGGTCACTCCTGTTGCCAGCCAATGGGTGAGTGAGGGTGGGGGTGCTGGGAACCCCTGACAGGGCCTATTTCCACCCGCTCCCTCCAGGCATACCTAAGCTGGGGTCCCTGCAGACCGGGGTGGGGGGGTTAACTCCCTCCCGCAATCACACTCAGGCCTGCCCAGGTTGGGCCATGCCCCTTCTCTCAGCTTAGTTTTCCTCCAGCTGAGGGCTCACAATAGTATCCCTTGGCTTCTGGCCTGAGCCACTGCAAGCATTTGCCTGCATTTTCAGAGTCAAGAGTGGATGTCTGTCCAGTTGCAAAGCAGTTCAGTCTACGCAGATTAAAGTAACCTGCAAAGATTGACTCAATTTAGGCTCCAGATAGCTGTGACTTTTTGAATGCCTGTCCCTAGCCTGAGTAACTGAGCTAGTGACAGTTCAGTAGCATATGTAACATTTCATATATTGCTTGTTCTATTAAATTATAAACATTTTATATCAGGTAAATTGTCTTATTCAATATATAAAGAAAACACATATCACATTATGGGTACTACCATAATCCAAATCATAACACTATTCTGTATTGATGAAAACATTTCCCTTGGCTGAACTGAAGTTTCTCAGGGCCTGAGGACATAGTAATATGTAGGGAAGTACCTGAAGAACTACAGCTTATAATAATTTTAAATCTTGTGTTTTGCTTAACATGTTTTCAAAATTCTAAAATGTAAACTATAATTCTGTGTGAAAGCAGTGTATTGAGGGCAGAGTCAGAGAAATGTACTTACAGTTTTTCATTTTAGTTATGCATGTAGTAGCTGGGTTTTGAAATACTTGGACTACTAATCGGCTTTTCTGGTAGACCTGCTGAGAGAGCATTACAGTCATCCAGCCAAGACATAAGAAAGAAATTTATGGATTAGCTTTACTGAATCATTTTTAGGTATATGCAGTATGGGTCTCCAAGCAGCATTTCTTAAGTAATGACAAGCAGATTTAACAGTGGCAGTAATGAGCTACTCAAAGATGAGCTAAGAATCAAAAGAAGCCAATTTTTCTGTTTTTATCCCCTTTACTCATAAAGATCTGTACTTTATAACTTACTAATTTTGATATACCTTGCTATGTGATTTGTGTCTAGTACTAGGATGCTACTGCTACCGTCTGATATGTATAGATTTGCCTATAATTGTGTTTAATGTATCGACATTTCAGCCAAAACTAGCCCAAGTTCAGTCTATAAATAGATATGAACGTTATTTTAAGTGTTTGGAGGTAAAACTGACAAAACTGACCAAGTTTCAATTTCAAAAATTGATGTAGGGCTTGTGGCATCTTTTTCCTTGAGTGTTCCAGCAGGGGTACTCCCCAGCTGCTCTGGCTTGTGCACACTAAACCTGGAAATGTGCTGGTGAAGCTGCTCCAGACTTCTGCAGCCAAGCATTGTTGAATTTGAGGACAATTTGCATTCAGACTTTGTGCCAACCTATCTCTGCTTTCATTTTGTATCCTTCACAGTCACTCTGCATACACTGCAATAACAGTGAAATAACAATTGGGGTTATTTAATACCATATGCATACACATATGGAAAATTCAGAGCTACTTAGACTATAGGGAAGCAATGAAGGCATTCTCCAAACTTCTCATCATCGCATCATCATGTGAGAGGAAGAATCATTGCAAGCAATGAGTTTTTGAAACAATGGAGGGGCCCAGTGGATAAGATCACTAGGGAGGATAGGATTTTATCTGTAAGCCCAAATATGAGATCATCACACTTCCATGCACACTTCTCAGCATGGCACATGTGCCCTCACAGACATTTCCAAAATGCTGGGGCCGGGTGTGAGCTTCCCACTGTTTTGGTGCTCTTAATTGTCACACAAGCAGATCAAAATCCTATCTAGTTTTCAAATGCATTACTTCATGTGTTGCTTTGCATTTAATTTTAAAGATTTAATGTTTCTGTTATTTCTTCAGTGCAGAGGAAAATAGCAGGAAATAAGTAAAAACTAGAAACGATAAATGTGATTACAGATCATTAACCAACTGCACTAGAAAATCAGCTGAATTTCAAATGCAACGTGGCATTTTATACAGGGGGTTTCATGTCATGGCACAAGAATATGATAGTGTGACTTCAGTGAGAAATCAGAGGAATATCAGAGGACAGAAACAATTAATTAAGGGACAGTTGTTTAATTTATGAGCTAAGATTGAAAGAATTTCCCACCAGAACACAGTAGGGTCAACCAATATTGCTTCTGCCATTTAACCTATATTGAAAAGGGTGTTAAAAAGACATTCCTGACACATTAACTCAACCAAGCTAAAGTGATGGGTAAATGTATTTTTCTGTTTTTTGTTCAGAGAGTCAATATGATTATGATAAGGCAGCTGCTTAAGTGCTTTTCTGGATTGGGACACAATACATAGCATTTTGCAGGCTCAGTCTCACGTACAATATGTGAAAAATCCAACATTATTATCAGTTTAGGAAGATGTTTTCCTTTTCTTCATGGTGTCCTGATTAATTGGATCTTGTCAAGTTGATGAATCATTTGAGCATTTTGAAACATATTATGAAGACACTTGTAAATGGCTGCATAATTTGTTTGCACTGGTATTTGTACTTAAAACATGACTGAACTATCTGTCTTACTCTTCAGTGTCTAGTTGTGATGCATTTTAAAGGAAAATATAATTACTAACTTTTGCAGAGTATACAAGTCAAGTTCATATAATGTGTCTGTGGAGTCTTGACTTTCTGATATCATTTCTGAGGATACAGACTTGTGTGTGACAGAAGAGACATAGCACAGATTGGGAAAGGAATACCAGTGTATAGAGAGAAGATGAAGTGCTGAGTCATTTGCCTGCATATTTTCTTCTTTGTTACTGTTTGCACTGATGGATTATGCAGTCTTGCCACCTTCGTTTAAAATGAATTTAAATAGTTATTTGATATGTCCAATTGTGAGAATAACCCATCTGTTTCTCATAAGAGACTGCTACATGTTTGTCCTTAAAAAGGAGAAATAATAGCTACTTAGAATTTCAAGTTTTCATAATGGAAAATGTAGAAAAGAGAAAAAGTATTTCAAGGACAGAAATTAATTTCTTGATCATTTCCATCGAGTGCAATGCTGGGATCCAGGTAAAGTCAAAATGAGTTAGATTTGATTTTGTGGTAAGGTCATTCAGAGTTGTAACAGCTGCTTGCCTTGTTCCCATGATATTTTTGGAAATGTGCCTGAAATGCAGTAAGGCTGTTAACTGGGTTCTGATAACAGCAACTGTCCCTTCATAAATTTTTCACAACAATGGCAGACAAGTAATAGGCTAATAATTGCCTAAGCAATCAATATCCAGGAGTCTCTTAATATCTAGGTTACAGAAGTTAGAAATGGCTAATAGATCAGCACCTGAAAATGAATAATTTACTACTGAGTAGATGAGTGTATTGAAGTTGCAGTATGATGACAGTCTAACAGAGTATTTGTGGGGGTGGATCCAAAGGAGAGGCTTCTAGCTGGTTTAATTATATGTTCATAAACCCTACCTAGTATCATGGGGTATTAGCACTGCACATGTTAGTTCAACATGAGCAGAATCAGCATATTTTCAATACTATGATAATTCTTGAATTTGTGGTGTAAGAGCAAGAAAAGAAATTCCTCGTTTGATTCTAATTTTCACAAGGAGTTTTCAGTAGAGGCTATATTTAAAATTGTGGTAATCCACTGGTATCCCTGCTGGTAGCATGGTACTGTTGATCACTGTTGATTACCTGTCCATGAAAGCAGCCTTGTTGCTCTTAGCCAGGCTGGAAAATATTTCTGTCTACACCCACTTTGTACCTAAACACAGAGTGATGGAGCCAGCCAAGCATTCCAAAATAACTCCAGCATATCTCTTTTCTTACAAAAAATAAAGTAACCCAGGAATACTAGAAGAATTAAAAGCTACATGACTCCTGTAGTCCCAAGTGCCACTTAATTGTCTAGGAAACCTCCCCATCCACATGCTCTTTGAGTGGAGTGGCAAGAGATGATGCCAGGAATAGCCTGTTCTCAAGACAAGCTACTGTGTATGGAGAGTGTATTGTGCTAAGAAATTGTCCTTCTAACAAAGTACTAGTGATGCTTTTCAGACTGAATTTAAATTGGATATATAGTCATTTCATCATGAAACAAAATAAGCAACATAACTTCCAAAGATATAAATCACAAAAACAAATATAATTCAAGCAACTAGAAGATTTTTTTAAAAGAAAGTACTACCGTTAAAATGGGAATTACTGTGTAAAAATGGGCATATCATTCATTTTCAGTTCAGTAAAATAAAATCTGTAGAGCCAAAACATCAGTGATTTAGCTCTTCCTGCTTTACACATAATGTAATATTCTTTGTTTTACAATATGCCAGTGAATCTGGCTTTTCTCTCCCATTCATTCTTCCTTTTTTGTTATTACCGTTATTGCAAGGTGAGCTAGTCATTTTTCAATTTTATTTCTGAATATGGGGTTTTAGATGTATGGGCTAAAGTATATGATGGAGCTCAATTAAATGCTATTTGGGAATTACTTTATATAATACTATTACAGTGGCAATATAGAATTAAATAAATCTCCTTTGGCATATGTTTTATTCCTGAGAATGTAGTTAAGGGGGGAAAAGCCAAAACAAACTTAATTCACAGTGTTTGAGCACTTCTTCACAAACTGGTAAATACCCCTAGGTGGCACTAGATGCTTTTTTAATTTAAAAATAAATTAAATAAATTATCTCAATATAAAAAGAAATTCAGGACAGCTTTATACACCCATTGAACTCTTAAATGTCAGTTGTGTAATAGATTTCACATATTCTTCAGTAAAAAGATTCTAGCAAGCCCTTTCATCTTGCATTTAACAAGATCACCCCAGCACTAGGATTGTTTGATACTATATAAGGGGTGTTTTTGAACTTGCAGAAGATGAAGATGCCTTGCCATAGATAATTATTTGAACAATATGAAATGCCAAAAATTTTCACAGCCATTTGTTATTAATAACTCATGTGGAAAAAGTTATGTTTGAAAGATACCCTTGAAAATTACTGTTTTTATTCAAAATATCTCTCAAATTATATATTTCAAACATAAACCAAATTGCAGATAGCAATTCTGTTGTTTCTTGGTTTGACTAGGTCGTCAAAGGTTAGTGAAGAAATAATGCTATTTTTCTTGAACAACACTAAGTTTTTACTTTATTTTATAACTTTTTACCTACCTATACAACTTTAAAAATCCTTGAGAATCAAATATCTCCACGTTGGGAGTATCTACGCAAGATGCTAACTGTGTAGCCTAATTTTACTGCTCAGTAGTGTGCAGGGCAAAACCCATGCTAATATGCACATTTAGTGTCACTTCAAAAGCCATGTGCCGGTGCTGCTGTGCAGTAGCGCCAGATACTGCACATTGATTTAGTACTTGGTTATACCAGTACTAAACTTGATGTGCAGTAATTATGGCATATTAATAAATGTATAGATGCACGCTTTGTGAACATTCATGTTCATTTGGGTAAGGTGTTTTGTTTTAATATTGCTTTGAGTTCAACGGGAATATCTATTATACATGGAAATTATTGCTTTTTACAGCACTAACTTACTCTACTTACAAGAAGAATGGGGAACAAGTAATGTAAATATTGTAATGCCATTACAACAAATCAATAGTACACTATCATTTTGAATACTGTGTTCATTTCTGATCATCTTGATGTAGTAAGAAGCATACAAATATAAAAATAGGATCAGAAAGAGCAACAAAAATTATTAAATGGATGAAGAGATTTCTATGTGAGCAGAGGAAGCTAATCTGCTCTGTAGAATCCACTGTTTTGTTAGGGGTCAGAGTCAGAGATGCTCTTAGAGGAGCAGCAGGAGCACCAGCTGTGAAAGCCTGGAATTCTGTAGGTTGAACCACTGGACAACCTCTTTTGGTTTTGACTTTGATTGGGGTAAGCGGAAGGGGAAAAACTAGTTACCCTTGTAGGATAATCTAGGGCAGGGGTGTTCAACTCCCAGCCTGCAGGCCAAATCCGGCCCACATAATAATGCATCTGACCTGCAAGGCTTGACAAAGGTTGGGATATTTGGTGGTAGGATTTAACACTGCCACTGCTTCTCTGCCACCAAATTTCCAAGCCCCACAAGGCCAAATTAGGTTTAGGCCATTGCAGTGGGGATGGTTTGGGGCTGGGTCATTGCCATGTAGCCAGATTGGCTCAGGCCAAGTCCAGGCTGTTACCACTTGGCTGGATCGGTGCTTGGCTGGGCCATTGCTGCATGACTGAATTGGCTGCTTCTGCCCCACATGCTGCCCCTGCTGTGTGGCCAGATTGAGCCCCAGCTGCACCTGCCTGTGCACCAAATCAACCCACTGCTGTGCCTGCCATGTGGGCTAGATCAGGCCCATTGGCCAGATCCAATCCATGGAAGAATCTGGCACCACGCATCCACCCCATGTGGCAAAACGTTTTGGCATCACTGATCTAGGAGAAATTCCATATAGGGAAACTCAGATTTTCTTCCCCCAGCTATTGACAAATTTGGTCAAGCATCATTTGAGACTCTCTGGAATTTGTTAGAAACTATACAAAATGGCCTTATTAAATATTTTGTATATAGTTTGCATATGAACATGAAAGTTTCCTTGAGACTGGTGCACCCTTGTAAGAGGGGTTGGCAGCATCTGGGGAGAGGTTAAGACAAGTGGCTGGGAACTGCAACTTGGTATCAACACTAGGTCCCCTCACTTATTCCCATCATTTACATAATTTCCCAGCTAGTTTTCTCTTTCTGGTCTCTGGTTCAGCAGAGGGTGAATAGCAGAACAGTGGTCACGTAGCTGCCTTCTCAGCAGGCTCCACATTGGCCTCTGTCTACCATAAGTCACAACTGCCATCCAAATTAGCTCAGGACGTGAGGACTGGCCTGAATGTGAGAAGTCACAAAAGCGATGGTTGGCAGATCTCACTCCTTGTTTTCCTAATTTTTTTAAACTTAGGTAGTGGTCCCGTGTGAATAACTGAGATAGGTATTATCACTGTACTTTAATTTCTCACATAAAAGATGGATCATGGGTACAATGTATATTAATGTTGTGAGAGCTTTGAAATATGGTCAGAACAATCAGTTATGCTAATAAAGTTCAAAATTTTAAATGCTGGCAGTAAAATTGTTAGTGAAAACAATGAATAATCTTTATGGCAGCTTTTCTTGGCAATTGTTATTACTCTGTGACACCTGTGCTGCTGTTGAATTAGCACTGCAGGAGGTGGTTGTACACTCAGTCCTTTTAGCCTGAGGTAAATTCTTTTTCTGACATCTATTATAGAGAAACTTAGGCAATCAAAGCTGAGAAATAAATAAAATGGTTTTAATTGTGCCCTAGACAAAAATACAACGAGGTACATTAGTCACAGGGCACTTTCTCAAGCAACATAATTTTTCACTATATTGTTATGCAGGGCCATTGTCTCACTGAAAACAGAATAGGTAAAAAAGTAGAGGAACAGCTCAATTTTTAAAGCCAGAGGCTGAAAGAAAAGTGATTTTTCTCTATATGAAACCAAAGTTATCAAATGTAGGTTTAAAATAATATACAGAGTAAGAATGAAGATGATATGTTTTGGAACAACAGAATGTTCAGACATCTTAATCTAGAAAATGAACATTTAAATTGCATGACATTTTTTTCAGGATTTTAACAGGCTTACTGTACCCTTCATCTTCATCAAGGCAATTTTCATAGAATTCAGGGCCAGTCTGAAGTAAGACATAAGACCCCCAAAAGTCAGTAGATGAAGAATGTGGCCATCCAAACATCAGCAAGCAAGGAAATTATTAGTTATGGAAGGATTGAAGTTGCTGTGTTGGGGAGAGTTATGGTGTACTTATAGGAAGCTTTTAGTCAGAAGTGAGGTTTGTATGGAAGTTGTGTAGGACATAGGTTTTTGATGTAGTCACTCCAAAGAATGGCAAGACAAACCTTGAACCTTTAATATGCCTGTGTCTTAGTGATTACTTGATTATTGTGTATGCATGTAGGTGTGTGGAAATATAGTTGTGCACAAGTCAAAAATGCTTTTGGTGTATGCATTGTTGATAGGTGGGAGTATTATCTTTTTCCTACATAATTGGCCACCACATCTTGCTTTGTTTTTCCCCTGAATCATCTTTGGTGTCCAGCTGGGAACAGCTGATCTGTAAATCTTGCCTTCTGTTATTTTATTAAAAATTCTTATGTTTATCTGCAATTTTGTTACTGCCTGGATATAGTGTTTCTTAAGCACCACATTTCACATGCGTGGGCTTTATCCATGTTGGTGTTAATTGGGTTAGAAGTTCAAATTTATACAAAAGAGGAGAGATATCTGCATACAGAATTTTGCAATAATTCTCCCTTGTTTTCATAAGCATTTGAAAAGGAGATATTTTATCATCCTTTTATATTATTTTAAAGGCATTAGCCTTTAAAACTACAGGTTTTTTGTTGGATATGAATCTTGTAGAGTTAAAGCAAGGCTTTGTAATGCTAAAAGTGAGGCCATTTCTTTCTCCTTTCGCCTCCATTTCATAAAAGTGGACACAACACTTACAAGACGGTGGGGAGGGAAAAGGGGTATTGTGTGAGGGTTACTGTGTGAGGGTTACTGATAAGATATGAAACTAGCTGAATCCAGTCAACAGGGGAGTCTCGTCAACAGGAGAACCTTGGAAGTCAGGCATGATTTGTTTTTGTTAGATAAAGAAACATCTTGAGACAAAATATAGGGGGCATGTGATTCACTATATTAAACTATATTAGAGTTAAACTTCGGTGTTCACACCCACAGTGCCGCTTGATTGGACAGAATGATGATTTAGTTAATAGATGATTGAGTATTTTTATGAGCACGAGCTAATCACGAACTAACACTTTTGCACTTAGAAAGTATAAAAAAGTATTATAACTAGTAGGCGGAATCCCTCTCCAGAGGTACCTCGCTTGAGCGAATAAAGATTCTGTATTTGACTTCCTGTATTCCACTTGCTCTGCGTGATCATTGCCCCAGCCTAGAGTGAACTGCACATGGCTTTAAGAGTGTAATTTGTAACAGTTTTGCA
This sequence comes from Crocodylus porosus, assembly GCF_001723895.1. Classification (NCBI taxonomy): domain Eukaryota; kingdom Metazoa; phylum Chordata; order Crocodylia; family Crocodylidae; genus Crocodylus; species Crocodylus porosus. The sequence goes on along the minus strand of NW_017728909.1, from coordinate 31,817,542 downwards.
CACAACAAGCAGACAACAGAATGCCTTTTTATCTCATATTTATTTATCCAAATAGGGCTTCATGTAGTGCATATATGTAGTGTATGTCAAGCTGGAGTTGGTAAACCAAGATCACGGTTTTGGTCATGGTGGGATGGCCGGGTGGTGGCAATTGGACATGGAACAGGCGGGATTTTTGGCGTGGAGTTCTGAGGCATTGAAGCGTAACGATTTCAAATAAGAGGGATTTATTTTAACTTACTCTTTTGAAGGCATAGGTTGTGATGTTTGCTTCGGTTACAGCATAAGGTTGTAATAAACAGAATGAACACAAACACTAACAGAGGGGTCTGTTGGTCCACAATGTTCCCCAACAAGCCTTTGCTTTCTAGCTGAAGCTAGGTGCGGCTGCCCGTTGGTTAGTCTTAGGACTGGTCAACAGCTCATAAAGGGTTAAACGAACAATACGAACAATACAAACAAACGACAACTGTAACTCATTGAGAAGAACGAGGTGGTTGTGACGCCAGTCCAATGGACACTGGGTGGTCGAAGGAAAAGCCGAGGTCGAGAGCTGGAACACGATGCAGCGGAGACGATCAAGGTAAGTAGGGATGAGCTGGATCGTGGTCGATAATGGATGCCAAAGTCAGTCAGATGCCAGGTAAGTGAAAGCTGGAATCAAAGTTTAAACGGCAAAAATCGAAGTTGAATTCAAAGCCAAATAACATTCGGTAACCGAGGAATCAATATGAGAGAAACGAAATCGATGAGGTTAATCGCTGTGTGAAGCTATGAGGAGAACTGGGTGTTTGAATCCCAAACTCTCTCTGCCTCACAGTCCCTGCTAAAAGCAGCCTCTGTTAGCAGATTGAGCAGCTCTCTCTCACCACACTCACACCAACAACGCCCGCACAACCCACACCCACACCCAGGTTGGGGCTCACTAGCTTTTAAAGCAACCCCTTGGCCAATCAGGGTGCTTGGTGATCAGAATTTTCTGGTACAATTACGTCATGCTCTTGTTAACTAAGCATGCGTCTGATCAAGCTCTGTGTGGAAACCAGGCATGCGCAGGGCTGAAAAGTAGGTCACCAGTGATTGACAGCTCCTGGAGTTGCCCAGGGGGCACATGCTGGGCACACGGTGGAAATTTCCACGAGCCTGGGTTCTCTGCGCATGATCACAACTTAACTCATGTGTTGCCAGCACCTTTCAAAATTTCTCTGGGACAGTGTATAGTGTATGTGTGTGTGCAGGGCTGTCCCTGGGGGAGGATGGGGGAATTGGGATGACCTCCCTGGGCCCCATACTTTGGGGAGCCCCGACAAAGCCAGGCAGAGTGGCCCTGGTGACTGTGCTGCTGCTGCCAGCTTCATGTCCGGCTGCTCGCTATTCTCCTCACCCCCCTCCACTGCTACCATTGGCGGCTGTGGCTTCTTCCCATTGAAGGCGCACGAAATTGGGGCGGGGGTGAAGCCCCGCACGAGATGATTTTCTCCAGGCCCTGCACCCTGCTTGAGTTGGCTCTGTGTGTGTGTGTGTGTGTGTGTGTGTGTCCATATCCATATGTTTTCTCATAATTTAGGAGATAAATACAGGGTTAATAAATGCAGCCGTTAGTCTCCAAATAAAGAAAATGATCAATAGTTTATATCATAGTTAATTGTAATAATAAGCAAATAAGCAGAATCAAATGATTATGCCCTGTCTGCCTTTCTGAAACAAAGACATTAACAGCATGGCTAGTCTAACTTATTAAAAATTAAACATAAAATGAACAATGAATAAAGACTGCTATAATTCTGTTCTTCAGTGAAAACAAATTACTACATTTTTAGAGTCCTGTGAGATGATAATTCTGCTAAAAGAAAACATGAGCCCTACAACTGTTTTGAAAGGGAAGACATGTTTTGTATGAAGAAAGTTGAATGGCATGTTCTGTTTCAAAAATAGTCATAAAGACATATACCACTGCAAAGTAATGTACATTATTGTTTTCCCCAAACTATTAGCATACAGAAAAGAAAATAAAGATGAATGAAGTAAAGACTTGAGAGGTTAAAAAACTTTAACAGGAGTCAAAGCGGTATTAACTCTATCTCCACCATCTGTTTCTTTTTCCTATCTATAGGCATACCTATAGATCAGTGGCTCTCAATGTTTTTAGAATCAAGGCATCCCTTGAAAAAGGCCAGCTCTTAGCTTTCACTCATTTTTGATTATGGAAAACAAATAGAGTAATTCTTCAGATGCAAAGAACTCAGAGGCTAGGGACTGAAGTTACACGTAAAACAGTTTAAGTTATTGGAAACTGATTTAAACCTGTAATCAAACAGAAGTTCAGTGCATACAAACTGCTCTTAAAATGACCAAAACCAGTTTAAGACAAACCTGGTTGAATGTAGTATCAGAATTAACTGATTTAGGTCAAACTGGCTTACAGAGCTTCTGTCCCATATCCCTTCATTGTTCAAGTTAACTCACACTCCCCCAGCTTCCCAGGATGCCTTGCAGACCTGGGCTATGCTACCTGCTCCAGGGGAGCAGAGGCTGCCTTGGCCCTTTTCTCCTTAGCCTGCTTCCTGCCTGTGTCTGTCAGCCCATAGGGATTGGGGGGCAGGGGAACAGACCCCCAGCCTCCCCCTGCCCCGTGCAGTCAGGGTCTACACAGCACATGGTGGGAGGAAAAGCCACTGTGGTGGGGGGGATTTTCAGACCCTGGCAGCCCTCTTCTCTCCCTCCTCCCTTTTCCCAGCTGCTAATTGCTTCAGTGGATGCCACAGAAGGTCAAGAGAAGTCCTCCAGCCCAGGTGCCTGCTCCTGCAGCCCAGCATGGGGGCACCAGGGAGCCCCTGCCTTGGGGGTCTTCCCCCCACCCCAGCCCAGTGTTCCCCAGCCCAGAGCAGCCTTCCCCCAGTGGAACTGTGCCTTAAAGCTTTGCCTCAGCCCCAGAGAGTCTCAGGCAGCTTCACAGAGCAGAGGGGAATTGTCCTGCTCCTCTGGAGCTGGTTTTGCCTTAGCTGCTCTGAGTCAGAGGCAAAACTAATGCAAGGAAGAAGAGGAGTTTCCCTTTGCTCCCTGGGCTATCCCTGAGAGTCCAGCACCTAAGGCAAGGTGGTGAGTTTGGGAAGAATTCTCCTCAGCTCCCTGGGGCTGCCCGGTGCTGCATGGGCAAGCACCCGGCCAGGAGGACTTCTCCCTCCCTTCTGTGGCAGCTGCTGAAGCAATCAGCAGCTGGGAAAGGGGGGGGGAACTCCCCTCAGCTCCCCAGGGCTGCCTGGGCTGGGGAACTCAGGCTGAGGGAAGCCTCCCAAGGTAGAGGCTGCCTCAAGGTGGGCCAGCACCTGGAAAGGGGGCTCCTGAACTTCCTGTAGCAGGGGCTGCGGTACTTGGCTGTGCTGGCAATGGTCAGCAGGCTGAAAGATGTGCTCTAGCACCCCTGCCTACTGACCTAGGCCAGTAGAGACCTCCCCTTGCCTTTCCCAATTAAAAATTGAAAGTCAATTCAGTTGGTTATCAGGTCAACCTATGCAGCTTAGAGGAAGCTGTCTAGTTTGAACCGATTCAGTCTCAGGCTTTTTGACTGTCTGTACTTAGCCAGAAAGACCATACCAGGTCAAAATATTTTTGACACTACAGATTACTATTTGAAATCTCTGGGTTTATCTTGTGAATCATGTCTAGGTGTTTGTACACTTAAAAGTGATAAAACTGTGTAGCATCCTGTGGTACCATTAAAAAGATCCCATGCCACCCAGTGTGGTGCAACACCCTGGTTGAGAATCACTGCTTTAGATTATCCCATTGTCTCACTTCTCATCCTCTGCGAGAGACTATTCCCTAGTAAATCTTTGCCTCTACTAGTGGGCAGATATTTTAATTAAAAAACATTTTAATGTAATGATGTCATACTTAGATGGGAAACACTGGGTGAAATTCTGACCCCATTAAAGTTAGTGGCAAAACTTTTTTTGGCTTTAATGGAGTTAGGATTTCACCTATCATGTCCTATCTCTTTGTATTCTTTTCTACTTTAGATAGTTTAAAACATGAATTGCTCTGTGAACAAGAAGGGAACAAGCATAGATCTTCCACAGAAGTAACAACATGCACTCCTGAGTGAGCATAGCTTTTCCTTTTGTGCACAGCCCTGGCTGCCGTGCCAGCACTAGGTTCCACTTGGAAAGTGGAATTCTAACAGTTTATCAATGGAATAGCAATCCCATTTATACCTTTGTCACTGTTGTTCCAGACATGAATACTTAAGAATTAGATAACTGTTTCTGATAGTGCTTCCTAAGAAAGAAAGAAACTATAATAGCTGGAGTGAAAAAGAAAGACAAATGAATTCAAATTAACATTATCACTTACTATATTTCTCAAGAACTTTGGATACTCTGTAAGAAATGTAAGTAAATGATGAACTAAAATTCCACTAATTTAGAAGGATTAAAGGGGCAAAATTAACAAGTTTTGTGTCCTGGGCCTTGCTGAAAAGCAAGAAAGGCTGAATACCAGAGTGGAGGGTGGTCAGGACATGTCTTGCCCCAGGAACTCAAAGATCCAAGCTGTAGCTGCAGCATCCCTGGCTGCCCAAACCTAGCAGATACTGCTGCAGCAGCAGTTTCCACAGCTGTACAGTGTGCCTGTGCTGGGCTGCTCCTGCTGCAGTGCAGATTTTCTGGTGGGGGATGGAATTGCCTAGAGTTGTTCCCCACTCTCCTGGCCTAATTATACACCAGGAAATGAAAATGAGATGCAATGAGTGTAATATAGTATATACAGTACAATATTTCTAAAGGATTTCTAAAGGACTGAGCTCAGTCATGGCTGTGCCACAAGCCCTGTAAATGAGTACATGTTCATATGGCATTTCTGGGAACAGAATGTGACTTGGAGTCTATACCTGGAGTACTGGACATCCCTGGCATGCTGGTCACACTGTGAATGGAGATCACACATCACCCATTCTTTGGTTATTCCCATCTCTTATGGTAGCATGCACAGGGAAAAAGATAGTAAACCTCAGAAGCATATAACCACTTCCATGAACCTAACTTTAATATGCCTTGTGGATATAGTCTCCCCATTATTCTGCTGTGTAGGTTCAGAAGATGGTGCATAATATGTCCCAATATTATTTATTCTGCATCTTTTTTTCTTTTAGGAATTAGTATAAAAAGTAATTGTATAAAAACAACATAAATGGAAGTCCAAAATCACACCTTATCACTTCAGTGATATATTATTTTATATATGTAATTTTATCATTTAAAAATGAGGCAGAATATTTAGGAGAAAATGGTTTGTGGGCATCCTTTTTTAAAATGTATTATAAATTTTTATTTAAATGAAGTACTTGATGATGGATGATGAAGGTTTTACCCACATGGTTGAAGGTGATTACATTACTCATGAGTGGTGAACCTTAAAATCATGACCTTTTAATACCCAGAAAAGAATAGCTGTTAATGATCCCAGATTGAATTTTGTTCATCCTAGGGCTCTGACAGGGGCAAGTTGAAAGCAGAGGCAGAAAAAAGCTTCTTTGGCAGGTTGATTTATAGATAATAGCAGCTGTTTGTAGCTGCTGAGGGGTTGGGAATATTAGAGCAAGTCCCAGGGAGACTGACTAGCAAGCAAGTGACAGGGTCATATAAGCATATGATAAATTGTCCACAGTCATTTCAAAATTACACTTGAAATGATGTTTCCTAGCAGAGTAGAGTAAATGTTACTTCACAGTCAGAACAGTCTCACAACCCAAGGTCTGCAGTCTATCAGTAATGTCTGGGGCATTTTCTGTGCATTAAGCAGAGGATGGGAACACGATGGGCAGTGTTCCCTAACTATAAGGGCACAAAATTTGTGTCAGTGGAGATAAGTGGAAGCAAGAACAGAAGTAAAAAAGCCATATTCAGAAAGAGAGAGATACTTCCACTGTGCAGCAGTAAACTCAATCTAGAGCACTAAAACCCTAGTTCTTCTACCCCATTGAAAAGTAAAATTGTCAGTAACTAAAGGAAGTTGCCATTGTTCCCACACATATGCATTAATTCCAGAGACATCTTAGTTACCATATATGCCAAAGCCATGGGCAGCCAAATGTTGAAGGCAACAAAATGACGAATAGTAACTGGTATGTGGATACTAGCAAATCTTACATCAGTCGGGGCTAACTGACCCAAGTGCTGTGCTATGTCATATTCTCTGCTTCCTGCAGTCCCTTCACAGCTTCTGATGAAGTAAGCCATCTGTTTGTGAAAGTTTGTGTGTTATACATCTCTGATTTAGTTTGTGTATAATGTGTTTCTCTTCTGCCCAAGTTTAGTCTAACCCAGGTAACTACTTCTCCCTACCTTCAGAATAGTTAGTCTTATGTGCTTCCTTAGGGTGACTATGCATCTTGGATTGGCTAGAATAGTCCTGGATTGTCCCAGCCAGTTGGTGTAAGTTGAAGCAGAAGTCTCAGATTCGCTGCTTCAGGCAAAGGCAGAAACTGCTGCCACTTGCACAACTGGGCTTGGCTGCTGCTGAACAGTGGCTGGAGGCAGAGCAGGGGGAGGTGGGCTGGGTTGGGCACCGTTTCTCTTGCCTGGGGTGGGGATTAGCCAGGGCAGGGCGGGGCAGGCTGGAGGAAGATGCCAGGGCTGAGGCTTGGGCACTTACACAGTGCGAGCTGGGGTGGCTGCATGCCACTGGCAGCTTTGTGCCATGCTGCTGTGTCTGCTGCCAAGGCCTGGGCTACGTGCGGTGATCCTGGGTGGTTCCTGGAGCGAGGGGGTAGAGCTGCTTCTAGCCAGGTCCAGTCTCTGCACATGGGAGATGGAGCCCAGCCGTGGGCTTCTGCAGTCTCCCACTCTGTCCTCCCATCAAGGCTCCTAGGAGCTGTGAAGTTGGAGTGTGCGTGTGCACGTGTGTTTGTCTGCTTCTGCATGTGTGTGTGTGTGCACGCATGTGCATGGTGGCAGCATCTCCCATCCTGGATTCCCTTACTCCATTCCAGATTTCCTTAACCATAATATGATCATCCTAAGCTTACTGTACCAGCTCACGCTTGCTTTGAGGAAATACCTCTGTTACCATAATACCTGCTACTATGTCATTTGTTTCTAATTTAGGCGTGTTTCAGTTGAACTTGTGCACAGGTCTCTTGTTAACACCCTCTTCCTGTCATAGTGCTGACAGGAAAATGTATTGACTTTTATATAAATTGGCAACAGTTCTTCCCTTACCGCTCTCTTTTGCTTATTTCTTTGCCTGTTAGTGAGCTTCATAGAGCAGGGCTCTTGCGCTCTCCCTCTTTAGATGTCTTGAAACCACCTAGCAGTAGTGGATTCTTCCATAAATAAATGATAAAAATAAGTTTCCATCTCATATCTGTTATTTTGCAATTGTGCAGTTACTACACTGCTTAATTTCCATATTGGAACCATCCCATCATGAAAAATTCAGCACTGTGAGCACACAGGCGAAGCAGATATAGGAGTCCAATGTTCGATAACTCTTATGATTCAGTCATCACGAATATTTCTGATTCCAAATAATGCTAAACTGAGAATCTTATTACCACTGCAGAACTGACTCTAACAATTTTGTCATAGGTCTTTCAATAGTCTTTTTTTTAAAAAATAAGCTTCAATTCTGGAATTATGTTATCTGAATATCTCAGATTTATTCACCTTTTTGAGTGAGCTTCTAGCCCACATCCTTGCTGAGAAAACTTTGAAAAAAATGAACAATAAATGCTGAAAAAATCAGAAGGCAAACTCAAGTACCTAATCTGATTTCTTAAAGTAATTTTATGACTTAAAAATATTGGGGTCTTTAGGTCCAGTTTATGATTTTGACTAGATCATTTAGCAATACTGTCACTATGTGGGAGCTGCTAGAAAATGCCAACTTTTAATGGCACCCATCATATATACTGTTTTTATAACCAAAGATAGGCAAAGTATTTGTTTTATTCTGAGGCTACTGAACATGTTTTTAAAAAAATCTTACTTGCATGTCATGTTTCTGTTTCATGTAGGAGGATATACAAAAAGGGGAGGAGAAAAGGTCAAGGCATAAGGGGAAAAATACATTAAAAATGGAGCAATGACTACAAATGAACTAAAGACCTTTTGTAGAATAAGTGAAGGAACTGAGACTAGAATATAAAACAGTTGAAAAATAAATATGGTTTATACAGTACATATAGTGCATTTTATACAGTGGAGTATACATGTAACCTAATTGGGAAGGAAGGAGCAATTTCTTCCTCAAGTATACTATTTGTGTGTCAAGCTTTTTGAGTTTGTGGGAATTTATTGTGCAAACTTTCTATATCCAATTGGAATATGAAAGTTAATTCAATGAGAGGCAAAGAAAGAGAATATTATAGAATGAAGAAGGAATATACTATTAAATGAGACCATTGATGTCTAATTTAGGTGTAGGCTCACTCATCCTAAATTTAAGGAAGTTATATAAATATACACATACATGTGCATATGTGATACTTGTTTAAACATTGTGCTATAATACTTTTCTTGTTTTAGAGCAGTGGTCTCTAACCTTCTCAGGTCAGAGAACACTTCTGGAATTTAAAAGGAACCAAAGATCAAGGCCCTCTTCCCCTGCCTCCCCCCTCCCAGCAGGTAAGTCTGAAAGGAGTGGGATGAATCATGGGGAGGTCAGGGCAGATCAAGGCCCCAGCAACAGAGCCATGAGAGGCTACTCCGGGGGGCACAGGGAGAGGGAGGCACACAGCCCAGGAGAGCACAGGGGGGCTCATGACCCCAGATCTTCACATAGGGTGGGGCAGGGCATGCTGGGGCTGTGGCTGGTGCTGGGGTAGTGCTGGGCTGTTTCTAGCCAGGCTGCACTCAGGCTGTTCCTGGCTCTGGCTGCGGGTGGGTTGTAGCCTCCCCAGCCCCCACTCCCAGCACCACTGCAGAGTGCAGCATGAGACAGGCCCAGTGGGAACAGCCCAGCACAGCCTTCCAGCCTGCAGCTGCAGCCTTCCCTCCCCCATGCCTGCCAGCTGTCATGTCCTCGGGGTGGGGGGGAGGGGAGCGGAAGGCTCCACCAGGTTGTTCCTGCTGGTCCTGGATTGTGCTGCGCTCAGTGGTGACACTGGGAGCGGGGGTTGGGAAGGCTATGGCCCCCCACCCTGCGTGCACATCTGGGGGGCACATGCCCTCCCGTGCCCCCCAGAAAGCTGCTCTCGGCTCTGTCCCCCATCCTGCCCCAGCTGCAGCTGCAGGCTGGGCTTTGCACCTTGAGCCCCTCTGCACATGCCCCCTGGGCCTCTACCCCTTCCCTTCCCCACTGACTGACCTGCTGGGCTTGAGAGGGGTGGCAAGTGCATGTACACACGCTCAGTCCCTGCAACCCAGGATTGACTTCAAGAGGCTCCGAGATCTACCAGTTGATCTCAATCATCTGATTGGTGACTACTGTTTTAGTGTTAAGCTTCTTCTCCAAGGTCATTGGGAAGTAGAAAAGACTAGTTTATTCCATATGTATAACTTAACCAGAAACTTTGCACCTATTTTAGTTATCATTGGGGTTTGTTCATGTTTTTTTTAAAGTCAAGAGCTCATAAACTCAATTTATGTTACTATACCCACTTAGTCTTTGGTTTAAAAGCTTGAAGTCATGGTAGAGATGCACCTTATAGACTAACTAAATCAGAGATGCATAAGCTTTTGAGAGCTTGATCTCACTTCCTTTAAAATAGCACAGAGTTATTCAGTGTCTATAAGAGTTAACGGCAAAGATAATGTAGTACAGGTTTGGAAGTTGTGAAAATGAAGTGAAAGAATGCTATAATTTCAAAATCATCACATCACAACTGACAAGGGAACTGAAAACATTGTTAGGTACTATTCAGAGGGTTTTGCTGATTATTAACTTGACTCTCTACTTAACTGCTGTATAAGAAACTGTCTGCATCCCCCAAAACTTCAGATCTCTAGAAGCTAAAATGATTGAAAGAGACCCAAAGTCAGGTTTTAAAGATACATTAAAGACACAGATTTGGGCACTTGAAAACCTATTTTCAAAATTTTTCAAAGGTTTCCAAGCACCTGAAGCCTCATTGAAAATCTGGCTTTTAATATCCTATTTTGAAAGCACTTAAGAAAAAAATCTCCATGAATTTTCCTTCCTTCCTTATTTCTCTAAAATAATCTTTTGGAAATAAGTTTGAATGGTGGAAAGGAGGACACTAATAAGACATGATAGGGTCTGTAGCAACCTGCATGGAACACCAGTTATAGGAGGAAAAAGTTTGGAGGAAGCACAAACAACTCAGCTTTTATTTATGTCTCAAGTGGTAGCTACATTTGCAGCAACTTGTTAAGTAATTCTCTTAATAAAGAGCTAGTTTTAGAAACATGAATTCCTTTTATTTTACAGAGCAGATGGTGTATAAAAAATGGTGGAAGCAGTCAATGTAATGTGACCCACAGCAACAAGGAATATGGAGATAAGGGGTTTTTTGTTATAAGCATGTTGGTCTAAGGACATAGGCAGACAAGGTTGTTTGGGTAAATGCGATACCTTTTATTAAACCAACTAAATAGTTAGCCCAGAGAATACATTTACCCAAAGAACTTTGGGCAAGAAGCTTTTGGGCACAAACTCCCCTTTTCAGGCATAGGGAGAGTCTGCTGTCATTTGTGTATTCTCTCAGGTAGAATAGAAGCTTAAGCCAATGTGCAAAATGGAGGTCTGTAAAAATGTAAATGTGTGGCAGAGAAGATCAGAGGGGTAGGAGTTAATGGGTGTGAGGCAGGTAGGTGGGGGTGCGGGAAAAACACAAAAGAGGGGAAAGTTGACCAGCGATAAAATGTAGCTGGTAAAATGTAGAGAGGTCATCTGGGGTTATTGGATGGCAGACAGGTTATAATGTACCATATATCCAATGTCTATATTTAGTCCATGATTTTTTGTATCCAGTACATTTATGAAGTGAAGTTCATAGGATCATCTACAACAGGTGTTTTGTAAATTCCCCTTAAGGATTAGAACTGAGAGAGTGGAGAGAGAGTGGTTGCCTTGTGAGAAACTGAGAAAAATGAGGCACACTTTCCCAAGTACACTATGGAACAAGAGGCAGTTTGCCACCATGCTACAGCACCTGTTCCTCCCTGATGGGAGGCATCTGGGCATCCAAACAAAGCACTGAATAGGATGAGGTGCACTTGGCAATAAAATTATTCATAATCTGAGACTGGCCAGATTGCAAGGAGCAAGTGCTACAGCAGGTTTCCAACTGCTAAGGGAAGATATGTTTGAATTATTTTCAAGGGAGAAATGAATAATAATTTTATTTTTAAGGGGGAACTGAGCAATAATGTCAGCACACACACAACAGTGCAAGATGTGTAAAAAGCATATTATTCAACAATGAAAGGAGCCTGTTCAGTTTCGTGAAATCTCAACTTAACCCTGAGGAAGTATCAGACCAGACTTGCTTGTTTGTAGTGTGTTTTAAGGTATTACATGGTTACAATAAGTAACTACTCAACTATATGGGAAATGGGTTATTTATTCTCCCGACAAGAATTGTGATCAGAAAATTGAAGGTGTATTTTATAAGACATGGCATACTGGATGCTCTAGGCTCAGAAAATGGGCTGCAGTACATGGCAGCAGAGTTCAAATGATTCTGTGCCAATGGAAATTCAAGGAAAGATATCTTCCTTCATTAAGCCAGATAGCAAGGAAGAGCAAAGTTAGCAGTTTAGAGAGTCAAGAGTTTGATAGCAAAGACAAAGACACCAGGAGGGATCAATAGCTGGCAAGATTGGGCTATCACTTTATACCTTTCAAAAATGTTGAGAGACAAAATACAATATAAGGAAATTTCAAAATTATTTTTATCTGAAACTGATTTTTTTCAGAATTTCCATTTTGTGAGAAACTTCAAAAATATGTTTTCCATTCTAAATTAAATTGAAAAAGAACAAATTGCATTGTCAGTTTTCCCCAAAATAAATCCCGAGTTTTGACTAGCTCTTTGCAATGTTGACTGCAAAGTATTTTTTCTTCTCTTTATGTTGGGATTTAATAACTGGTTTAATATCACATTAATACAACAGATTAACACTATGAAAATGAAAGTATTTAATATTAGTTAAAAATATTCAATATTAATCAATAAAACACAATTTTCTGATGGTTCTGAATTGAATTCTTGAGAAATTTCACAAGTTCAGCTTTTCCTTTGAATTTAGGATGAAAAAACTAGCACCAGTGTTTTATTGTAGTAGTGGTCCCGAATTCTGTTATATTGTTCTTTTATTACTAAGTCTCTGACATCTGATGATAATCACCTAGCATGCTTCCTATTTTTATTAACTCTGTCCATGAACAATATCAGAATACATCAAGAATGGTAACCTGGGATTTTTTTGGATTCCTTCCTCACCTTCACATCTATAGGTTACATCTATATCTTACAGCTTTTTCTCCAGCATATATGTACATTTTCTATCTTTCCTTGCAGAAAAAGAAAAAAAACTTGCTCATCCTTCATTATCTGTCAGATTGCTGCATCTTCCTCTTCTGTTGCCTCATCTCCAGTCCTTTCAAGAGGCTGGGATGCCATGATGGTTCTGATAACATTACATTTTATTAATTTTCTTCTTGTGTTCACTTGTAATACCTTTCATAACTCTATCCTACCTAGTAACAGTTTTCCCATTCCACAAATTGTTAAGTGTTCAAAATATTTTACTGAGGCAGTCCTAATACCGTCTGAAGTCTTAATATAAAATGAGATAGTGCTTCCACACCCATGGTATTTTTAGTATATACAAAGAAGCGTCAGTACCATAGTACAAGGCATTGGTAAAAACTTAATTTATTGTATACAATTCTGGTTGGTCAAGTTGAAAAAAAATTAAATTGCAATAGGTATAGGGCTCCTATGATGGCTTGGGGAATGGAAAACCAATCCTATGAGAAGTTTAAGAGGCTTGACTTTGCAAAATGAAGGTTGAGGGGGAATATAATTATATAAACATAATTGAGATGGTGAATATCATTGAAGAAGAGCTATTCAAATTAAGGGATAATAGTGGCACAAAATCAAATGGATGCAAACTCGTCATGAACAGATTTAGAGTGGGAATTAAAACATTTTTAAACATCAGAGGAGTAAAGTTCTGGAATGACCTTCCAGCTAAGTAGCTGGGAGCAAGGAACTTTAATTCCTTCAGCAGGCAAGTGGATAAATTTATAGAAGGGCTAGAATAACAGAATAGGGGAGTTCTTGGAGTAGTAATCAAAGCATAAGGGATGTGGGTTCACATGTTTTATAACCAAATTATTTGAAAGGAAACTGGTTTTATTTTTACATTTGTTGTTGTGAATAATTGGGCTTCAGCTGCAGTTGCAAGTAGGCATTTGACTTGCGAGTGCTGGTACTCCAAATGGAATGGACAGAAGACTTGTGCCTGGCTCATGTGCCTTGCTCCACATACTCATGGTTAAACAGTTGCCAGATTTGGGGTCCAGAAGGAATATCGCCTGAGGTCATATTGGAAAGGACCATTGGGGCTTTTTTCCATCCTCTGTAGTACGGTCTGCTTCCTGGGAAAAAACAAGAATAGCCAATAGCCTGATGGACAGGTTATTCTTTTGGCATGTGGCAGAACACAGTCTTGAACTTTGGTTGCCAACTTTTCAGGTGACTGACCACTGAACTATCACTGATGTTAGGAGGTGCTACCCTTATTTTTAGTAGAAATTCTGGTATTGTTTCTACAGGAATATTTTGCTTTTAACAGTTTTTTTCCAATTGGAGTTTTATCAGAAAATTCCCAACAAGCTCTCTCCAGCACCAGCAGTGCTGGTCTTGTCCTTCTCTTGAATACTTCTCCCACATTGAGTACACACTTTATTTTGAGTGTCCCCAAACTGAACTATACATCTATCAGCTCTCTGTCTTCATAAATCTTCTCCCGGGAACATTGTTTGTGATTTTGTATGGTTAGGATCGGATCTATAGTCTGATATGTTATACTTAGGTGCAATGCAATATTTTCTCTCACATACCACACACCTATTTTCCAAAACTCAGCATCTGAAAGTTGGGATGCATGTCATAAACGAGGAAATGCAGTAATAGCAGTTTCTGCTTCTGTTGGGGCAAAAGCAGAAGTAATGCTGCATGTGCCCACAGAGCTCCCTAGCTGCTGGCTATGGACACTTTTTCCTTAACCCCAGCAGAGGCTTGTGCTGAAGCTGCTATTCAGTTACTTCCTGCTACTTCCTAGCATTTTCAAGAAAAAATATTGTTTGTTTCATTCTGCTGTTCAAAATAAGGTGTATATCTTGTTTGGGAGGCATGTTATATATGAGAAAATATGGTATTTATGTGAATCTTAGAATTCAGGAATTTTAAGTTGAGGGCAGAAAGGTATTATGAAAAGAACTGCCAAGGATGAGTCATTTCTTGAACCATCACGAGTAATTTCCTGAAAGTTCAAACTGAGCTGTTTAAGATTCAAGATTTTTAGAATGTCTTTCTTTTCCCTTTTATTTTCATCTTCATTTGCTTCAGAAGTATTGATGCTGGCTGGAAACAAAAGCAGATGACTCTTGAAGTATTTCTAGCCTGGTAGGACATACAGCAAATCTAGCAAGGAGGCAAAATCTTGAAAGAATTTTACCCAAGTTTTATAAATGATTTAACTAAAAGTTTAACTTGGGCGTTTATGAAAACTGTAGATGTATATTCAGTCTGATGTGAAGATATGAATGTTTTTCTGCTTTGGGCATTATTAAAGTGTACAGTGTGTTTGATTCCAGCTAATGCATTGATTCAGCTAATAATTATTTATGCATGTGGTGTATTAAAAGTTGGGTAAAGCTAAAAAACAACATTAATTGCATATTAATAAATGTATTGGATGAAAATATTTTTGGTTTTAAGTTTTCCATTTCTGCAATAATTGACTTAGCAAACTCAATTATTAATTATGTGATACACTAACATATGTTTTTAAATATCTCCAGCAGCACATCAGTTATAACTTTATTTTAAGCTGGAATAGGTAGAAATACTTTTCTTTATTCTGCATTATGTGCAATAATGGCATATAATAATGTGCATTGCCAGTAATAAGCTACACGTGTGAATGCTCCAGTAATCCCAGAGACTACTTATTTTGGAGATTCTCTTGGAGCACATACAGGCATTAAATTTAGACTGACCTAAGTAGAGTTAGGTCAGTCTTAAAGCCCATCTTAGTAGGCATTCATGGGGGTTAAATCAGGCAAAAAATGGTGGGCCCAATCTAAGTTAGTTCACCTGAGAAAAAACCCTGATCTGGGAAAGCCTAGTTGCTCACCCCAGCCCCAAAGCTGTTCTCTTCCTACCATCACTGACCTGACTAGGCTATTTCTAGGCCCTCAACGACCCCACCACTGACAAGCAACTCCCCCCCTGCAGAAATGCCAGACCCCAATCCTGCCAACTCCAGCTGAGCCTGCCAACTTCATCTCCATCCCCTGAACACCCCCTATCCCATTTGTCCCTCCTCCTGCCCCGAGCTGCTTGCTCCAGTTTCCTTGCGTGTCTCCTGGGACAGGTGAGCAACTGTATGTGCTGCTCCTGGCCTGGGTTCATGCAGCTTACTTTAAAATTTTGAAAGCATTTTACCCAACTGTTGTAGATTATTTATTTTAAGCCATGTGACCATAGATGTATTCAAGTAGGTTTTAGAGATAAGCAGAGCACGTGTTGACAAGCAGAACTAAAACATTTGGAGGAAATCTTGGAAAAACCAGTTTTGCTATGTTTTAGTGTGAGACATATCAAAGTAATTACCCTAAGTTTCCAAGTATCTTAGATTGGCCTGTTGTAGCTGCAATACAGTTTATTATGTTGCACCACTCCTATATTTTGGGTAGGTGAAGCACGCACAGATCAGTGAGAGTTTAGACAAAAGCCTTGGCATATTGAGTTGGAATATGAGTTCCTGAAAATTTTCAGATGAAAAACAAAACAAAAAAATCAGTACAGAAAAGATTTTGTTCCTATAAGGCCCTAAATGCTTCAAATGCAACTGAAGGCCAAAATACACTTTAACCACAATGAATGCAGGTGGCATGCAATATACGTTTTTTCAATTAGCATCATTCATTGCTGGCTTTTATCCTCCTAAGGAATCATGTGCATAATGGCAATGATGTTAATGAACACTGCTAAAAAGAACACCTGCTGATCTACCCATCCTGGTAACCAGATGTTACCTGGTGGGAATTTTAACCCCCATCTCCACAAACTCTGTGTGGGATCCATTCTGTACATGACAGTAAAGCAAGATGGTAAAACCAGTCTCTTAAATATTCCTTTTCCTTCCTCCAGTGTGGCACATACATAAAACTTCATGGAATCTATCACACCTGTCTTGAGGGATACACTGCCAGTAAAAGATGAAAGTGAACAGCGTAACAGTTTGTGACCTCTAACTGCTTTGTTTTGTTATTAGCATGAAGCACATGTAGTCTTACAGACCACTCTGTTTCCAAGGCAGCATAGCTTAAATCAAAAAAAGAAAGAAAGTAATAAAAAAAAAGGGCCAACTGTGTGCCTTTTTTTAGAAAGAACTGATGAGGAAACATGGAGAGTAGGAATTTCAATTCCCAGATGCTTGTGAGCTCAATGAAAATGTCTGCGATGGTTTTCTGAAAGTTAAACAGGCACAAATAATGTAGGACAACTTTATCTTGTTGATAAATATGGATTCTGAAAAAAAACTTCCTTACAGTTATACTATATTTGTAGTAGACAAATATAAATTTGAAGGGCATTACTGAGGCTTATTGGGTTTCTGTTCTTCATTTAATGTAGCAATTGTGGATTCCAGAACCTAATGATAACATTTTCAAACATGAGAGCTTAACGTTAATCGGTTAATTTTGGTGCCAAAAATAGAATTAGGTTCCTGACTTTAGATACCAATATTTGGGAAAATCAGCATCTTGCATTGTCCACATAAAATGATCTTAGTTGGATTTGTTTTTAAAAATATATCTAGTTAACACCATTAAATATACTTTGCCTGGTTGCTGACTGCCAAGGAGGCAAATAGAAACATTTTTAACTTACTTAAAGACAACTCTTTTCTAAAATAGGGACTATATTTCCAATAATGGGAAATTCACCTTTTTTGTACCACGGTTTCCATACTTCAGAAATTCCATCTGCAGAGAGCACAGTTAATTTCTGCAGAAGGCACCAGAGGTGGAGGACCTCTGGCTTATGGACCCTCTGGTAGAGAGAGAGCAGCAGTTTATTGGCATCACCAATATCTGCCACTAGGTTCCATCATCAGAGCTGACTCTGAGCAACTTTAGTCTAAGGAAAGCTTAAGAATGAGACTACAGAATGATTTACTAAGATTGTTTTAATTATTCTAAGTATATTTAACCCATATTTGTTGAAACCATCTTATAAATGGGTTCACTTGGCTTAGAGATTTTCACTGTATTTCTGATACCTTCATCTTGTCAAGTTTCCTATGTTCAGAAACTCCCATGGTAATGGATTTATGCCAAAATACAAAGTAAGAAAATACCATTTAGAGATTGTTCTTTTTGTATGCAGACACTAAGTACATGAAGATATATGGCGCTTATACCATGACACAGTTGAATAAATGACTTAACTTTTATTCTTAATGGCTTATAGGTCTGTGTTCTTTCCAGGCATGATTTTTTTTTTCATTTTACTGTATTCACAAATTTCTGTCACAAATGTACAGTTCCAGTAAATCTCCATTTCAGGGGAAAAAGATATAAGGGAATATATTGATAATATGTTTACTTCTCCCATAATACCAAGTACTACAATTATACTGTGATATTTAGTATTTGAAATTAAAGATTTATTGCATTGTATGATGGGATGAACTGTGGGCTGAGTTGCTTGTCAATCTGTGGTAAAACTCCTACCGAGGTAAATGCAAGTGGAATGAATGAATGGACAGTTGTATTTAGTTCTCATGCCTAAATCATTACCTGATGTTTTCATTTACTGTATTATAGGAACTTATATTTCACTTTTAAAATACCAAAAATAATTTTGCATATCCAGGCTCATTTTTCTTTCTGGAACATAGTCGTAAAGTACAAAATTTAGATACTTACAATACCTTCTGTAAGTTATTTTAAGTATTTAGTTTTAATTAGTTATATGTATTAGTATCTTACAAATGTGACATATAGTGACATGCAGCATTAAAACACCAGTATAGAGCACATAGCCAGAGTGGGCAAGGGGCATTATTTGGGGGGTTTTTGGAGCACAGAGGCAGAAGAGAGACCTTCAACAACACCACAACAGTCAATAGCTCAATCATTAGGTTCAAGTCTCTGCTTTGCCTGATTCAGTCCCAGAGTTTTGAGCCTTAATTTCCCAGCTGCCAGATGGCTTCCCAAATCACTAGGCACTTGGCTGTTCTGAGGTGGGTATCTATTTTGCAACTGTTTCTACTTTGTACAAATAATTATTCATTGGCACAGACACTTGAACCCTGCTCTCCCACATCCAAGGTAAATGTCAGTGTTGTAGGAACATTAAACTGGAAATGATGTCTTGCGTCCCTGACTCTTGTCTCCTTGTATCACACAAAAAATATTGACATATTGTATGATTCTTTTCATTAATTGATTGTGTTATTGATGGATTTTTGAAAACCACGGGAAAGTACTCATTTAAGCCAGGTACGGACATTACACATAAATGGCTCTAAGTGACCAAAGACCAGTCTATACCTATAACAAAGCAGAAGTTTAGTACATATAGACTGGTTTAAAAATGGAAGAACCTGTTCTAAGATAGATCTGTATCTATGTGCACTCAAAATTGATTTAAGTTAGACTAGTGCATCAAGCTTCTATACAATTTCTGTCAGTTCATTTAGGTTGCTGTCCGCCAACATCCCAGTCACCTTTGTGACCCCACATCTTCCCACCTTCTGGCTGTTATGGAGCTTAGGCAGCACAGACTCTCTTCCCAGCCCAACCTCTGGTCTTTGGCCAGCTGTCAGGTGTGCAGGGAGTGGGTCTGTGTCCCTGAGTGGGCCCCAGCACCAGCAGAAGCTGGTGGCAAGATGTGCCCAGCAGCCCAGGAGGCTTGCACAGGGCAGTGGGGGCAGTGGGGGCTCTTGCAAGAGAAGGATCAGGCCCCTCAGAGTTCGGCACCAGTAGCAGCCAGCGGCAGGATGCCTCTGGCAGCCCCAGAGGCTCATGCTGAATGGTGGGAACAGGGGGCTCTGCCAAGGGAAGGATGGAGCCCCTCAGAGCTCTGGCAGATGGCAGGCAGTGACAGTAGGTTCAGTTTAAAGCATTTCCTATATGATTTGTTCCCTCTCACTAGATATTTTTTGTTTCTATGACAAAGATCTGTAAATTATAGTTAGATGCAAATCCTGCTCGCTGTTCTGGGCTAATATTGGGTGCAGGGCTGGGTGGAGCCCCACAACCACTTCTGTCTACTCCAGCCAGAAGCTGCAGGGGGGCAGCTGTGCAGGGCGCTGAGCTTAACCAGGGCATGGGAGGTGGCCAGGAAGAAGACGTTGGAGGGGGCGGCCACCTACCACTACTGTTGTTCCCTGCCAAGCCCAGCACCCTGTGCACCTGTTCCCCATAACTGGAGCCACCAGGCTGGTGAGGGACATCTAATGGTACCAGACTGGGAGGAGGGGCAGGAAAGAGGTTGCTTCTTTGCCTCAGGCATGGGGGAGCCCAAGAGCTGACTTTGCCCTGCTCCAGTTGGGGCTGTGTGCAGCAGAGCATGCTCTGCAGAGGACTGTGGTGGAAGGAACTGGGTTGGTCTCTCTTTCCAGCCCTCTGCTCTCTCCCTCTCATCCCTGCTCCCTTCTGGAATCCCCTCCTGCCCCAGGGGCTTTATCTGCAGCTTGCCCCAACCCTTCCTATGTTCTGAAATGTGGTCAGTGACTCATAGATTCATAGATACTAGGGTCAGAATGGACTTCAATGGATCATTGAGTCCGACCCCCTGCCTAGGAATGCAAGAGTCCTGGGGTCAGATGACCCCAGCCAGATGCCTATCCAGACCTCTCTTAAAGACCTCTAAGGTAGGGGAGAGCACCTCCTCCCTTGGAAGCCCATTGCAAATTTTAGCCACCCTTACCGTGAAGAAGTTTTCCTGATATCTAGCCTAAATCTGCTCTGTCAGTTTGTGACCATTGCTCCTTGTTACCTCAAGAGGCGACCTGGTGAACAGAGTATCTCTGATCCCTTGCTACATCCCCCTAATGAATTTGTAGGTGGCTACAGGATTACCTCTCAGCCTTCTTTTGCAGCCCTCAGTCTCTCCTCATAGGGCTTGTCCTGTAAGCCCTTAACCATACGAGTGGCCCTCCTCTGGACCCAGTACTCCAACTGCGGTCTGACCAATGCTACATGGTCTCTGCTGCATCCTTGCTTTTCTTAATCATGGATCCACCACTAAGGACACCCCTGGTAATAAACCTGGAGGTTGGAGATCAGCTCCCTCTTTTTGCATTATGGAAAGTAAGGACTTGAACCTTAGATTAAAGGAGTACCGTAAATGTTGGAAGTTGGTGAGGGTTTCTCTTTCTGACACTAGAAATTCCATTCTCATGGGATCTTGTGAGTAAGTTTCTACTTATAGTTTTGGTTTTAAAGAAATACATTCTGGAACAAAAAGTGTCAACAAAAAATTCCCAACCAGCTCTATTTTTAAATCTTGCTGTTGTTGTGTTATTTTTGGTCTGTCTTGTTTACTTGTTCATTTGTTTATTAAGGTTTTCCTGTTTTTTTTAATAGGAGTCTATCAGCTTTGTTGAATTTTCCCTACTCGTATTGCCTCCTCTGAACTCTTTTACATAGTCTTAATTAGGGCTACTGTATTACCCAAGCTTTTAGAGAGCTAGATTCTGTTTTACCTTACATGCACCACTTACCTAAATGCATAAGTGCCATTTACGGTACACAGTCTGCAATTGTTGTACAGCATAGCTCCACAAGCATCTATAAGTCTGAAGTGAGCATATTTAGGGGGTGCACTCTAGCCAGGCAGGTGCATTGTACATGCACATAGTTACCTGCTGTGCGGGTACAGTGGTGTGGGTGGTAAGGCAAATGGTTGACAGCCCAGAGGTCGCACCTTAGAGGACATAGCAAAGGCACTCACAGCATGGCCCTGTCAGATTTCAATAAATCTGCAAATTCTGCTAAATACCTTGCGTAACCAAAATATTTGGTGATGGCATCACAAGGTTCCTAGTCTAGGTCACCACCAGGCTGTGACCTCCTAACCTTGCTTCCAGACTCTCTGGGTCCTTCTTTTTCATGGTTCTCTTTTCTGCCATGACTTGATGTTATAGTTTCATAGGGAAGCTGCCCCCAGGATGTGGATGTGGGTTTTGAAGTAGGTTCTTGTCTGAACCCAGGCACTTCCTGGCTTCAGGTAACTTCTGACTGGGCTGGGTCCTACGGCCCAGAGTCCACTGCACCGGGGCCCTAGGTTCTGAGGCTCCAGCTGTAGACCCTTGTAGGCTCTGGGCCACTCAGCCCTAAGCATGCCCCATGCAGGCATGGGAGTTATGCTTTCCAGTCTTTTCTGTCAGATATGCAGTCCTCTGACATGCCACAATTATCCAACTGAATTCATTTGGACTCCTGCCCATATTCAACACCCCAGGGTTCTGGACCCTATGAGTGCTCTGAGCTGGATGTCCCTGCTGCACACCAGTGGTCTCCAATCTATCCCTTACAGCCACTCAGGTCCTTTCATTCAAACATAAATCAGATCTGTTGCCAAGACATAAAGCTCATGAAACACAAGCTCCCCTGTCAGGGTTAAACTTACCCTGCAGTAGCATAAGTATAAAAGGTTTGAGGGACTTATCTTGTGTTGCTCACAGTTCATGGGCTCTTCCACTCTTCTGTGGCACAAAGTATGTTTTTGCAGGCATTCCAGACTGGGTCATCCCTGGAGCTTTGCCTCCTGTAGCTCTTATAGCCAGACTTCCCTTTCTGGGCCAAGCCCTGGGTTTTTGAGCCGATCATCTGACCATCTACTTCCTCCTGAGGCCTGCCAATCACTGCCTACACCTGGGGCAGGTGGATATCTTATTTAAGGTCCCTTTCTGTCATTAAGTCTGTTCAAGGAGCTGGGTTGACCAGCGGGTCCTGGGCTCCCTCCCCTTCTCAGTCATGGGGCAGGGGTGCTGTTACACCTTGTCACAGGGGCACAAAAAAGAAAGTCCTGAAATTGTTGCCACACAAAAAACCATGAAAAAGGTGTTAGACAAAAATACAAAAGTACTCTGTCCCATGTGGTATGCAAATAGATTAGTGATTAGGGCGCTCAGCCAGGAAGGTGTGTGGCAAGAGACCTAATTCTAGATCCCCTCATTGAGAGGGGTTTTCAACCTACGTCTTTTGCTTCCCAGCAAAGTGGTCTAACCTGATAATGCTTTTATGAGTCAATCCAGGAGTTCTCAAACTGTGGAGCAACTTAAAATGGAGCCCCAAACTTCCCAGGAGGTTCACATGGTGGCGTGGAGTGGTGGATGGTGGTGGTGGCTGCCACATGTGAGCTCCCCATCCCCCCACTGCTGCTGTCCAGCACTCGGGGTCACAGTATCACAAAGTTTGAGAACCCCTGAGTTAATGTATAATGTATGAATTAATTCATACTACCCCACCAAGATGCAGGTTAGCATTATGCAGACCCCTCTCCAGTGTTTCTCTTGAAGCTGTATTTAATTGATATTGTATAAAATGGATTGAAAGCACTAGGGAAATTTCTCCCTTACCAGGAATAAGGGTCCAGACTCAAACCCAGGGGTCCTTCACATCCAAGTCAGCATCCATCTCACTAAGCTATACAATCTGTAGCTTGTTTTCTTCCTTTTGACCCCAAATATGTCCTTCAGTCAGCTGTTCAGGGGGACAACTTCAAAGGGAGGGTTGAATAAGGCTCTGGATAGTGCCTAAACCAATGGTCCTCACAGTTTTGGCCTCACAGACCAGATAGATGGTGTGGGAGCTGGTCTGGGATGGGACTAGTCTCTGGGAGCTCTGCCATGCTCCCACCCTTCCAGAACTGGGCTTCAGGAACACCCATATTGCTGCCACCTCATCCCTGCACACTGGGATCAGGCCCTGTGCCACCCTTCATATCAATCTAGTTCACAGGGTCACAGCCTATAGGAAGGCCCCATGGGTTGGATGTCCCAGTACCAGAGGCTGGGTTTGGCCTATGGGCCAAGTGTTGAGCACCCCTGACCTAAATTGTGACCCAGTAGTTTGACCAAGTGTTGGAAAGAACACCAAGTGTCCCTATTCTGTTGGAAAGCAGAAAATTCATAGTCAAATCCTCACTGAAGAAGAGACCTAGAACCTAGGTCTTCCATTTCGTGGATGCCCTGTACACCAGGCTATTAGTCTAAAAAATGGGAGGGTCCCACTCCTCCATCATTTTGTTTCTGGTAGGTATGTGCATTGATGTCCTGGGCAATTTTTATTTGTCCACAGGGCAAACAATGTGAAAATGTCAGAAATGGCACTTACACAGCTAGGTAAGTATTATTTTGGGTAGGTAAAGTTAAATAGCACATAGTGTAGCTTGATAGCTCCTCATGAGAGATGGCCCAAGGGAAGAAAGATCAGCTCTAATGCATCTCAGTGACTGGTGTGTGAACTGCCAAATACAACACCTAGCCACTATTAGGCAGGTAAGTTAGACGTTTTTAGTCAAATACATACAAATTAGTTATTGCTCAATAACTGCTTTGTTGATGGTTCACTTGTTATTTTGCCTGCATGCCTTACTCACTTACGTTTTGGTAAAACTGTCCAATACTCAACAAAGTGATGTTCATAGAACAATAATATGAAGAGACACTTGATTTGCTTTATTTCCCTCCACTATTTAATAGTAACAGGGGGTATCTACACATGCACTTTACCGTTGACTAATTAGCTCCTCAGTAAAATGTCACCATCCACATGTGTGGCCCTATTAGGCTGGAGAAAACTAATGAACTCTGCCACAGGATAGTACTGCCTGACACAAGTACTATCCTATGGCAGAGTTATTTACTCTGCTGCAACACACTTGTGGACAGTGACTGGGGCTGGCTGGGGCACAAGGGTGCCACAGTGCAGAGGTTCCCTGCTGGCTAGCCCCTGCACTGTAGCACTCTTGTGCCCCAGCCAGCCCTGCTGCAGCATGTTAAGCTGGGGTGGAGCAGTTCCAGATTGGCAGACTGAGCCCCCAAACTCCCTGCCAGCTGGGGCTGCACTGCCCTGCCCCAACATGCTTTAGTCCTGGGTGGATGTGTAAATGCAAACTGTGCCAGAGTTTATTCAGGCACACTAATTTTGCATGTTGATGTGGCCATAGGTGAGAAGACAGGAAAGACAGATAAGATGGAGAAGTGGAAGAAGCTAGAAATCAGTTCTGAAGATATAATTCCACATTAGAATGGTATAAAATACAAAAGATATTTTACATGTGATCACTGTTCTATGTAGGGTATACTAATAACCTTTTGGAAAACAAAACAGTGTAAAATACTAGCAGCCTAATATATGAGTATTACATATGCATGTTGTAAATAATCTGTCTGCTACATTTTGCGCAAAATAAAAAGACAATACTATCTGTGTTTCTGCCTCTGTATCTGAAAGTAAAATATTATACAGAAATTTTGGATTAGTAATACTCCATTACTTTCACAGAGGTTATTGGAATGCTCGGTTTATTAAAACAATGATCTTCCCTGTTCTACATGATTAGGAAGGGTAGTTGGAAAAAGAAATCCATTATCAGTGACACATCCTAACTCTGTTTAACTCTTAAATCTAACTTATTATGTGATCTGCTGATTAGCATGCATTTTTGGTTTTTGGTTTTTTACATTAAATGTTATGCATTAATGTGTTACAGTTTTGATAATAATATTTATGAATATTTTAGAAGTCATGGGTATGAGCTATTTGTATTTGAAGTGTGGAGCATGCATTGCAAATCTTCCCTCCTGGATATATTAAGATTATAGAAAGTGCTGTTATGATTTTTAGGAATTGCAATAATGTGGTCTTTTTGGTGGACCTTTATTTAAAGCAGATTTCATTGCTCCAGGTAGATTTTGGTGGAAAGGAGAAGTAGGATTGTTCCTTGAGGCGCAAGGTCTGAGCAAACAGACTGGAAGGTTTATAGGAGGTCACCTAGTCCTAGAAACTCACCTAGTCCTAGATACTCAAGGCAGGATCATCCTTGTGTTGCATCCCAGCCAAGAACTTGTTTAATCCACACTTTAAAATTTCCAGTAATGAAAATTCCACCATTTTTTCTGAGTAATCCATCCCCATGCTTACCAAACCTCACAGTTAGAAAGTTCTTCAGTCTGCATTTCCCTTGTTTTTATTAAATACCATTGCTGGGGAGACAGATCATTTTTGATCACTATCTCTTTATAACAACCCTAATCTCTCCCTAAGATCACTGATGCAGAACGCATAGAAAATATAGGCTTCAATATGCTTTGCATTTGTCATGTGTTGCACCTTCTTTTATCTAGCCTGCACTTCCTGTTCCAAATGGGGTCTATGATATTCCCGATCCTCTGTGGAATGAGGGTGAAGGAAAGCATGGTTGCACCCATGCCTATATTTCTCTACTGTACTTATGTATGGGTATGGGAAGGTGCTAGCTGGAACTCAGCCACTGAAATCAGCCAGAACTCCTAGACCTCTAGAGGCTAAGTCTATATTTAGGCTTTTTTTGTATTAGCTTTGGGTACAAATTAATGAGTCTAGTGGTGTTTTAAGCTCACACAACCTGACCCAGCAGGGATTATGAATTGAAGTTCAAATGGTGCTGATGGTTGTGCTAATACTCCAGTGGGATGCAGCTGCAGGCTAAAACTTGAGCTGATATCAGTTGTCAAGCCAACGGTCTGAGGTGCTAAAGAAATCACTCTGAAACACAGCACTGCTTGCCGTATAGGTGTTCTTATTCAATGGATCTAGCACAGGAAGAGCAATTTAACCATGTTTAGTAAACGCTAAACCAAAACCTTACTGCAGATTTATTCATTTCCAGTAAATTCATTAGGTCAACCCATGGTTGAAGTGTGAGTGTGACTTTGGCAAGTTTCTCTTATGGTTAAAGTAAATTCCTAGTTTTCACTCTCTTTTTACATCATGATGGGTCATGCTTGTTGTATCTTGAGGTGAAAAAATGCATCTTAGCAGTAAAGACAAGATAGGGCATTGGTTTATTTGTGGCAAACAAATACTGTATATGGCAAATGAACACATCTTGCTTTCTTACTTATATTAGACATTTCTGATACCTACCCATATTTTTCTCCTGCAAATAAGTTCTATTTTAGGTTTCAGCCTTAACATGGATTTAGGGCTTAATTACATTTGTATGTTGATGTGCAGTTCCTCTTGCTACCTAGAACATAGCTTCTATGTGTAGATCCCTTTAAGTGAAATAAATGATGCTTGCATAAAAAAATGGATGTCAGATTGACTAGATCTATGAAACATTAATTTTTTAAAGGTTACATAAAATAGACTGCCCTCAGCTCTTTTTTGTCATGTATGTTTGGTTAAAAATGTTTTGTTCTGTTTTTTAAATCACTGTTGTTTTTCCTCCAGGGTCAGTTGAAGCAAATGCAGAACTTTCCATCTTAAGGTCACAAATATAACTAGATTATATAGTGTTGCATATCTTTTCCCCACTAACAAATGATCAGTTAAAAATTTCATTGTAATATAGTCATACACATCACAATTCAGTTGAACACAAAATTCTGGCCTGCAGACATATCCAAGTATTTGAATTAATGAGTATTTTTGCTGCTTTTCCCAAAATAGTTTCAGTTTAGAATGCTGTAGTATGTTACAAAACACACAGGTTGGCTGGATCAGTCAAAATATGTAGACTGGCTGGATCATTATATTGGCTGGATCAAATCCTTGCTAAAAAGGAGGATTCTTTAGCAAATCCTTGCTAAAAAGGAGGCTTGCACCCAATGGAAAGAAGGGGTCATCACCAGGGAGGACTATTCTGTAGTTGCTCGGGGATGTAGGGGG
>NW_017728909.1:31784339-31790340 GCF_001723895.1 Crocodylus porosus | reverse complement strand
CTTCCAAGAGAAGTGGTGCAGGCTCCTACCCTGGGGGTGTTTAAGAGGAGGTTAGATGAACATCTTGCTGGGGTCGTTTGACGCCAGTATTCTTTCCTGCCATGGCAGGGGGTCGGACTAGATGATCTGCTCAGGTCCCTTCCGACCCTAGAAACTATGAAACTATACATTCCCAAAGGGGCTAGCTGAAGAAATTGTAGTACCGAGATGGATCAGGCCTATATTTCTCACAGATATATACAAAACAATTCCATTAACACCTGGAGGTAGAATAAAGGTATACGTATCTAAAATATGCATTGTAGTCACGATGAAGTAACAAAACAGACTTTAAAACAGGTCTTATTGGTTTCAATCCCCCTTATTTGCCCTATTTTACGAAAAGAAAAAAAAGATATAACCGCTGTCCTAAAGAGAGGTTTCATTCTCCTCCACCCCCTGGTTTATTATTTTTCTTCATGGTGCATTGCCATATTTTGTGTAGAAATGTAACTGCTACCCTGCTGGTGACTAAATGAAAGCTACGCTGTGATATAAGACTCAGGACCTGACAGGTTTTAATCTGTCACTACCTGCCGCTCCGAGTGTTAAAGACAGTAATTCCAGACTGCCAGAGAGATTGATGAACCCCCCTATAATTTTTAGTACTAATATTTCTCCCATGCAGCCTATCTTAATGTTCTGTTGTTAGACTTGGTGTTGTTTCGGTCCATGGGCAATTTCTCAGACCTGCACAGAGAAGATGCTCAGTATTTCTGATTGTGTACATTTCTGTTTAGTTCAAGCATCATGTTAAGTTGCTTGAGGTAAAGTTCAAATTGTAATTTGAGGACTAAAAGTAAAATACTGCTGCCAGTTAAGATAGCCTTGCAGTGCTGATTAGGTTTAGCACCAAGTCTACTCCACAGAGTGGTGCTGGGAAAAAGGTGTCTGGATAAATTCTATGAGATTATACGGTAATATTTTCCAAACATTCCTAAGATTTTTACATGCTATACAAATTAAATTTAAAAATAATAATCCACAAGGTTACCTGCAAATCAGAACTGAGTAAATATAAAAAACAGTATCAGAAAACAGCAGGCATAACTGACTGATTTCCATGGTATGGAGTTCAACAGCTTGTGTTATTTCTTAAGTGAAAATATATGCAAACTTTTAACATAATAAGACAGCCCTCAAGTAGTAATAAGGAAGTGAGTGATCTGGTAGTTAGGACTGGAACAGTTGTCTTGAGCTGAAAAATCAGTTATCAGAGCTCCTGCATTTTGGAATATGCCTTGCATTGTAAATATTAGGAAGCAGCAATCTGTTTCCTCCTTCACACACAGGAGTGAAAAGAGTCATTAAAAAGTGTAACTGAAAACTGAGACAATCATGTAAACTCTGGCTTTTAGAGCAGATTTTATTCTTATTCGTATTCTAAACAGCCATTGTGATGCCAAACATTCATAACTGAATTTACTCTGTAGTTAAAATGTCAACTATATTACCCTACAAGGGTATTGCCATTTTGGTTGAACCACAAATCCTGGGGATTCAGAGTACTGAAAAAGGATTATAAAAAATAACGTGATTAGAAATAATTTTGATTAAAAACAGAAAAATAGTTTGACATTCAAAGATTTTTCTTCTTTGCAAACTGTAATTTTTTCTATTATTTTAGTCTTTGGAAACCATAAGCCAAAACACACAAATAGTTTTAGTGATAGTATCTTGGTCTAATCACAGATAAATGCAAACAATAAACAAAAGCAAAAAATAAGGAAAGTCCACTTTTTCTGCTTGTTTTGTAATTTAAATTTTTATTTGTAGAATTTTTAAAAATATGTTGGCCCAATTTTTCAAGTCAGATAGATATTAATTAATTATAGAATTAAGAAGCTAAATAAAAGTGGCCTGATTTTCAAAAAAATGGCCTGAATTTCTTTCTGTCCTTTGTGCAGATCACTTGTGGTGAAATAAGTAAGATTAACTTCTAAACACTTCTGTGTCTTTTACCTAATAGTTGTTACATTTTATGTATTTAAGGGGGGCTTGGGTAAAATTTAATTCATGAAAGTTTATAACCTACCTTGTGAAGAGTAGTATAACGGCAAAATATTATTTATCATTTCTCTTGAACAAATTACAATTTGTTTTCTAGAAAATGGAAAATATAGACTAAAAATAAAGGATATGATTTGATTTCTTGAAAGAATTTTCTGTACTAGAAAACAAATGTAAAGGGTCAATGCAAATCATATGAACAAATGTTCATCTGTCACACCTTCAGACACACCTTAACCAAATAATTTTGGACCCAGATTTTCAAGAACCTGAATCTTATTAATTGGTTTACTCCTGTTGATACATGAACCTGCAGCACCAGGATATCAATGGGATGGTGGCAGTTTATTTTTAATTAAAGTAGAAGTGGTCAACTACTTCAGCTTGAGGGCCGCTTATGAGTTTTGGTGAGCTGTTGAGGTCTGCAAGGGTAGCTCTGCCCCCTGACAGTTGCCCCACCTCCTGGTTGCCATCTTCAGACCAGAAGTTCTGCCCCTAACCCCTGACCTTTGCCATCAGACATCCCTCCTCTTGCCCCCAGAAGTATTCCTTTCACGGGGGTGGGGAGGGGAGTTTGCCATCTTGGAACCAGAAAAAAAACAAATTGCATACTAAAAATCAAACATATACTATAATGTATTTAAATTTTACTTAAAAATATATTTTTGTCCTGGTTTACTTGTGTTTGCATAGTACATAGAGAGGTAATTGCATAATAGCTAAAAAATAAAGCCTTACTCTGGTATATTGTGAATGGGGGAGTGTGTGGGGTGTGGTTGGGGGCTGGGTGTGTGTGTGTGATTGTGTGTCAGGTTTGTGAGGGGGTGTGGCTGTGTGTGGAAGGGTGGAGGGTATGTTGGGGTGCCCTTATGTGTGGGGGTTGTGGGGGCAGGGTGTGGGTGTGTGGGATTTGTTGAGGTGTGAGGGAGGGTGAAGGGGTGTAGGGACCCCTCCAGACACACTTCTCCCCATGATCCAGAGCCCTTGCTGACAGCAGTGGCAGCAGGCAGTGGCCCGTCAGGGTTCTCATAGCTCACTAGGGCATGCAGCTCTGGCTAGTTCCAGAAGCTGCATGTGGCAGTAAGGAACAGAGCCAGGTCAGCCCACATCTATTGTGTGAAGCTCCCCATGGTGCATGTGCAGCTTCCACCACTGATGTACTACCAGGGGGAAGCCCTGTGCGATGGAGCCAGTAGCCTTTCCTGCTCCCTGCCACTACCTGAAACTGGCTGAAGTTCAGCTCCACAAGCACCCGGGGGTCCTGCCACCTGCTACTGCTGCTGCTGATAGTGGCAGGGTCTGTATGCCATGGCAGGGAGTGTATAGGAGCATCCCCACACTCCCCCACCCTCTCTCACATGCCACTAACCCTGCACACCCACACACTGCCCACCCATACTTCATACTCCTGCTGCCCCCTGAGCACAGGCCCCAGGCTTTGCACTCCTGCCAGTACCATGCTCCACTCTCCCACCCAACTGCAATCTCCCACCCTGCCTGCCACTACTTCCCTTCCTGGTCCCCAGAGCAAGCACTGCAGCAGGAACAGGAGGAGAAGTTTCTGGGCTAGGGACAGACATTACACATAAACTGGTTTAAGTGATCAGAAACTGGTTTAAACCTAACAGAAGAGATGTTCAGTGCACATGAACCAGTCTGAAAATGGCTGAAACCACTTTGAGATAAACCTGGTTGAATGTAGTATCAGACTTAACTGATTTGGGTCAAACCAGTTTATGCAATGTCTATCTGAGGCCCCTTGCTGGTTTAAGTTAAATCAGACACCCCCAGCATCCTGGCATGCTCTCTGGGCTGGGTGGGTCTCTCTGCTTCACATCAGAGATAGCCACTCCCCTCCACTCCCTGTCTGCAGCTTAGCACAGACTTCAGGCATCCCTGCTCCCCACTTCCCCTTCCCATTCCCACTGCTTTACAGACACCTCTCAGCATTAGCTAGCAGACCACAGGCTGGCTACAGTCCATGATGTGGCAGATGGGACAAAGGGAGAATCAACAGGTAGCTGGTAATGTCCCTCTGTTGTTTTCACTGAGTTAGGGCTGAAAAACACTGTTACCAATTCCATGCTGGGCTCATCAGAAGAGGGGAAACCCCTCCCTAATTAAAATATCCTGTCTGGGACTGACCAGGCCGCCCCCTCAGCTCAGCACTGTGCAAGGGAAGGGAGAGCTGCTTTAGCACCCCCCAGCTTCTAGCCTGACCCACTGCAGGCATGTGCCTCCATGTCTGGGATAGCTGTACAGTTACAAAGTGATTTATCCTAGCCAGGTTACACTAACCTGCAAAGATTGAATCAATTCAGGCTCAGGCCTTTTGAATGTCTGTCCCTATCCCTGGAGGCCAGGGAAGCCAAGCAGGTTGCCCAACAGATGTAGCAGTGGCAGCAGCAGCCCTACCTGGAAGCTGTGCATGCTGGCTGGGCCAGGACCCTGCCATACATAAGGGTGGGAGCTGTGTTGGCTCGATGGGGTGCAATTGGTGGGTACCAGATGAAATTGCCTGACGAGCCGTATCTGGCCCATGGGCCATATTTTGCCTGCCCCTGAATTAAGCGTTGTCAAACTTGTAGTTCCTACCTAACCCTTTTTCTCTTGTTCAGAGTTGGTTGACCTTTTTGATATGGTAAAAAGTCTATTCTAGTTAGAAAGACTTCTCAGCAATGGGGAGTTTTTAGAGTTTTTCTATGTGGAAAAATTAAAACATGTATTTTTAAAATGTTTTGAGAAAAATGCAGTTTTCAGTGAAAAGTGGGAAAACAAAATGTTGGTGATTTCACTCCTTCCTTTCCCTACTTTTTACTAGTTACCATTTTGCTGCTGGAAAAGGGAGGAAAACAGGCAAACATGGAGAAAGTGGGGAACATCGAACATCTGAAAACTTATTTGTCTATGGCTTTTTTAATGTTTTGTTTGTGCTTAGCTTTTAATTAAAAGTACACAGAACATTTGAAAATAATACAAATTTTCTCTGGAAGTTTTCATTTTAAAGCAAAAATTCATTTTCTGTGTAAAATGTGTAGTGCTGATTTTAGGTATTTTTATTATTGTTTTGATACGTGTACTTTAAGGTAATTGTGTAAAGGAAATAGATCAGGGATAGGCACTGAAGATATTATAATATACAAACAACAGATTTCTGAAAATAAGGAGTCAAATTGACAAATGAATGAACAGTGCTATTGAAATCATGAAATAATTGATATCCAGATAATGTCTAGAAAGCAAGAGCATTTTATAATATTCCATTATCCTGACTGTTAACAAATAAAGTCATTCTCTGAAGGAAAGGCTCCACAGAGAATGAAAGGTTGGAATATCATATGCTGATTATTCACTAGTCTTATTGTGTTTGGTTCATCTTGCATCATTGATCTCATAATGCATAAGCATCGTTGTGAAAGCAAATTGCTAAAGAAAGATGTGGGGGGAGGGGAGAGAAAGGGGCACGACTCCAAATCAAGCCACCCAAGTGACAGCTTAGGCCTTAGGGTAGTTCATTCAAATTCTGGTCATTCGAATAGTTTTGCAGTTTGAACACACAACCCCAGACCTGGCCAAAACTGTTTTGCTCACTGAGGCTGCAGTGTGATTGCACCTTTTTTCAGCTATGTAGTGCTTGTTAGGGCTGTGCAAAGCTTCAGGTGGTGATTCGATCTGGAGGGATTCGACTCAATTCAGTAGCCAAATCTCTGAATCTGAATTGAATCA
Source organism: Crocodylus porosus (assembly GCF_001723895.1). Lineage (NCBI taxonomy): Eukaryota > Metazoa > Chordata > Crocodylia > Crocodylidae > Crocodylus > Crocodylus porosus. The sequence goes on along the minus strand of NW_017728909.1, from coordinate 31,784,565 downwards.
GAGGACAAATTAGAAGGTCCGAATCAATTCAAAGCTCTCCGAATCTTCAGAAAAGATTCGGGGAGCTTTGATCATTCCAGCAGTCCTGGACGGCTGTAAAAGGGAGCTGCAAATGGACTCTGCTTGTAAGTACTAGGGGCGAGAGAGGGGGGCTGGGGGAGGGTAGAGGGACCATGGGGGTGACCCCTGTCAGCCTCCCTGACTCCCCACACTCTCCCAGCCCCCC
>NW_017728909.1:31748960-31784239 GCF_001723895.1 Crocodylus porosus | reverse complement strand
CCCAGCTCCCAGCCCTTTTAAAAAAAGCCCCAGTGCTCACTGGGTGCTGCTGGGTTGGGGGGTGATCCCTGCTGTCCCCCAATGCCCCACTCTGCATGCATGAGCCCCCCATACCCCTCTGCTCCTTCAGCCCCACCACGGGGCTGAAAAAAAAAGAAAAAAAAATGAAAGCCCCCCCAAGATTCACTGCTCCTGCAGCAGTGTCAGGTCTTTGGGGGCTTGTGCAGAGTCCCCCATGTGGCGTGGGATAGTGGGGGGCAGCGGGATCGCCCCCTGCTGGCAGGAGCAGTGAGTCTGGGGGGGGGTTGTTTTTTTTCTTAAAGGGCCAGAGCTGGCCTGGCTGGGGCACCCATGGGGGGACTGGGTGAGCAAGAGGAGAGCCGGGGGGGGGGCTCATACAGAGACCCCCATGCAGTGTGGGGCAGTGGGGGGCAGCAGGGATCGCTCCCCACCTGGCAGCACCTGGTGAACCATAAACTATAAGTAAAGTAAAACATCCTTAGTTTGACAAGAGGGAAAAAGAATTTGGGTAAGCCATGACATTTTTAATAATATTATAAGCATTCCATAAAAACTGGAATCTAGAACTAATATTCCAGAAGGGCATAGCTGGAAAAAATGCTTTATACTTGCAAGTATCTGGCTATGTATCCATGCCCTATTAAATAGTCTTTGAATATCATATTTATATATTTATTATAACAAAATAAGGCCAACAGAGTTATGCCTCAGCACTTATATTTGCATGTGTTTAAACATATAAATAATAGAACCTCTGCATTCAGTTTGGCTATTTAATGGTTTGCGTACAATGCCTTTCTTCACATGAGTTTTGTTGTTCACAAATACAGAATTTGTCACCTACATGTAAAAATAATTTTGAAATACTTGTCTTGGATTTTTTTTTAATTGAATGGATTGCAAAGGCAGAAGACACCATTTTGATAATCTGATCTGACCTCCTAATATGCTTTTTACTATATAACATATGAAGTTATGATCTAAGGGCAAAAATGTGTACCTTGTCTGTAAAAATGAACAGGGGCTTAGTTAACATAGTTGGTACTTCATCTTAGGTTCAAATGTTTTTGTAAATCCAGTCTAATAATACCTAATATTTATTACTTGTCAGGATTTATAATGTTGCTCTAAATATGTGTCCACATACCATCATTCATTATGTAGATAGTTCATTATTTTCAGTATTACTCTGTTATTCCTCTTTCTTCCTTACTTTGGGAAGTGGGTGGGGTGGGCAGGGTACTGAGAGAACTTTCCTTTTCAGGATTCTTTCCCCCACACCTCCCCGGCACTGTCCAGAGCTGTTTGTGGCTTTTCCTTCTCTTTCTTTGTTATTGCTACCTGCAGAAAAGTTCAATCTATATGCCCATGGGAATCTGTTGCTCTTCTTTGGCTTTAAGGGCTTTGGTTTCCTACATAAATTTTGGCAGAAAATTGTTCTATCTAAAACTGCTTTGAAATATCAATTGGACAAGGCATTTTTACCTCCTAACTATTGAATGAGGTTCATTACAGCACATTTTACAGTAGAGTTGGCTGCATTTCAGCAGTGGATGGAATGATTCACAAATAACTATATTTTTGTTGATAGTATGGAATATGCTTTATGATTCTTTTTGGATAAAAAGTGCAAGATAAAGCTAAAACATTATTGTTATTCTGTATGTCAGTTTAATTGAATGTTGCTGCACATGCTGATTATAGCCAACCAACTTATCCACAATAAATTGTTAAATGTATGTGGGGCATGTGGATGGATGGATGGATGGAAATTTCATTGTTAGGGATCATTTGGATGCTGCCATTTTTGTTCAGAAGTGAAGGGATTAATTGAGCAAACTATATTGTTATAATGAGTTGACAGAAACTGAAATGCTACAGGTATTTAAAAAATTACAGTACATTAGGAAAATTGATGGTGTTTAATAACTGACAAATGTACACTTCCATCTGTGCAGTCTAGTACAGTGGGGTGATGTTTGTACACTGAATTAATAAAAAGTGCAGGGATATGATTTTAAAGTCAGCTTCTTATTCTTCCTGTGATTTTTGGCAAGAATAAATATTGGCAGAAGGGTTTGAAATCCAGGTTTTCTGCCTCATGGATAAGTCAAGCTCTCTCTCTGTGGTGCAGTAAATCTTGAATTATGTGTCTGCATAGTGGCCCAGCTTCATCAGGAGGCATGGAAAGTGCCCTCCCTATCCCAGAAAATGCTGTAGTCAGATGTTCAGAAAACTCAGGGGGTGAGAGATATAAGTTTGGTCAACCTCTACCTGTTCCTTCTCACACCATGTCTAACTCCAGGATCTGGGACAGAAGTTCAATAAACCAATTTAAACTAAATAATTTAAATCTGATACTATATCCATCCAGGTTGTCTTAAACTGGTTTGGGCCATTTGAAGATGGTTTATGTGCACTGAACTTCTGTTGTGTTACAGATTTGAACTGGTTTCTGATCATTTATATCAGTTTATGTGTAATGTCTGTCCCTAGTCCAGGAGATAGCTTTAGGCTGAGAATTACAGTCTGGCATAAGCGCCTCCCTGTGACTGAATCTATATGGCATACTATCCCTGGCAACAGTACCATCAAATACACCATACTGCTCTGGGTGAGATGCCTCCCAGACTTCATAGCAATCTAGCTACATCCACAGATAGGTTTGGGTGGGATAATAAGCACCACTGACTGACAGAGTCAGATAGGCTTCCTGCCTGTGTGTAGATGAAGTGAGGGGCATGTGTGCATGACACTTTAAAGTGGGTTAAATGCTTTTGCACCGCTTTAATGGTGCTGGTGTTTGTACATGTTGGTGACATATTGTGCAGTAATTCCAGCCACTGTAGCAAATTCAGTGATGATGCGCCTTAAATGACTAGGGGTGCAGCAAACTAAAACTCCTCAGCTGCTTTACAGCTGTGGAGTGAACCACCAAGCTCTGTGCAGCTCCGGGGCTCTGCAGGAAGCCCATGCAGGCAGCCTAACAGCATCCCAGGAAGGCAGGCTCTGCCCAAGAAAAAAAAAGCAGAGATCTTTTTTGCTGTTGTTCCTGGAGCCTGCCTGTCTGCCTGTGCTGTGTGAGGGCCTGGTGCTTCCCTCCACAGCTGTGGTGCCCCCTGGGACCACCCAAGCCAGGTGTCTCCAGGCGGGTGCTGCCTGAAAGGGGGCCGTTGCTGCTGCGGAGGGAAGCACCAGCCCCCGCCAGCCCAGGGACTGCTCTTCCCACTGGCAGCTCACCCTCCCCTCCCCACCACCAAGAGGCAGGCAAGTGCATGGGCATGTGCATGACACGAGGCTTTACTTGGCTAATTTGAAACAGTGTTTTTAAAAATCCACCGCTTTCATTTATGGCCTCTGTTTCATCTACACACACCTCCTGAAATCTAATGCAGCTCTGCTGCTTCTAGTTAAGGAGGAAACCATATGGAACAGCATTAGTTTAGTATGTAGACTTGTCTTTCATCATGTGACTTAGGCATTTGATTTAGTCACCTAAGTAGTCTCTTTAGTGTTTTCTTGTCACTTGAGAGGGCTCCTCTATACTTAAATGCTGTTTTTTGTGGATCGTCTTTCCCCATGCATTAGTATTACTATTCGTAAAGCACTTTCAGATCCTATAGGAGTGCAAAGTATATAAGACATATGGTGATATGATTGTGTACAGGACTGCTTACTCTTCTTTGGTCTGTTTGTATGAGAAGAAAATGAGTTATATGACCTGATTTTAATCACATAAATCACTTCTGATTTTTTTCTGCAGATTTTCCATATGACTTATGATCTGGCAAGTGCTGTGGTGAGAATCTTTAACCTGATTGGAATGATGCTGCTTCTATGCCACTGGGATGGTTGTCTTCAGTTCTTAGTACCTTTACTTCAGGATTTCCCACCAGATTGCTGGGTGTCCCTAAATGGTATGGTTGTAAGTATTGTTCATTTTTCATTGTGTTTCCAAATGTTCTTTTTGATTATTTGTAAACTGTTAGCTTAAAGCTTTAATGAAACAGTAAATGCAATACACTGCATTGTGATACACTTAAATTCAAGGTTTCCTCTTTTTTTTTGGATGGTTGACTACTAATTTGAAGTATGTTTTATAACACTAGCTACCATGTCACAATTATAGTAATTTTCCAAGTCTGAGCCAATCCAGAAATATTTCAGTTTTAAGGTTGTCTTTACCTATCAATCCTCATTTTCTTAGCAAGACACGAGAAAGGAAATTCACTGAGGGTATAGGTGCCTTTATGGTTGGAGCTGTTTCAAAAAGAGACTATTCCAAAACGCAGAAGCTATTATGCTGTTTCTTGCGGACCAGCTGGGAACTATACAAATACCACAGTCACTTCAACTTTAACTCTGCTTCATTCAGTGCTTAGTTGATGTAGCTGTGTTAAAGTTGGAGAAGTTTTGCTGTTCTTGTATTGTTCCCAGCTTCCCACAAATAATAATTAAAACGTAAAAGCTACTGCCCTTCTGAAATGTTCTCCTTTTAAAATATATGCATGCCCATACTGTGAGATTTAGCAAGCATTTTCAGAGGGTTGTTGATAAGGCCTCTTACCTATGTATAACCCAGTTTTGCCCTCAGTTGCATAAATGAAAATCTTTTGGCATGAATTAGGATCTGGCTTGTTTAGTTTAGCAAAACAAGGTTAGAGTGAATATCATTACTCTTTATAAGTACATTTGGGGATGAATATATAAGAGAAGGATAAAAGCTATTTAAGTTAAAGGACAATATTGGTACAAGGTCATGTTTTCTAGGCTGTTTGGAATGAATGGTTCCTGTGAAATCAGGGGACTAGACTGTATAGCCCAGGAAAGCCCTTCTAGTCCTTTAGTCTTAAATCATGAAGACCTTGTCTAGTCTCTTCTGCCGATTTTACTCAAAGAATATTCCCACTGGAATTTTTCTAAGAAAACAATGAGAAAACCTAGAGGATTTACATCAGGAAACATTGTGTGTGTGTATGTGTCTGTGTGCATGTGAACTGCTACATTAAGGATAAAATGTGGTTGTATTTGTGCTACTCCTCCAATGGAGCTGGTGTAGTTTTTGCTTAAACCCTGGTGTTCATTCTTCTATCCTTCCAATTGATATGGAGGATTTTCTGAAAACATTGTTGAAAGTAATATCCAAAGCTTTCAAGTGTTTCCAATATGGCATCCAATTTTCACTCCCATACAACAGGGTATGGATTACAACAGCCTATATACAAGACATTTGGTTTGGATCTTGATGTCATGCTCATCAAAGACATGATTTTGAAGATGTCCACTGGCAGATTTTATCTGGTGCTGCGTATCATCATCTATGTTTACTTTTTAAGAAAGGAGGGGGACATTTTCAACCTTATTCAAGGATTACCTTCTAATTGTAATAAGTGGAAGAGCAGCTCATTCATTTGGGTCAGGTTGGTAAAGTATCTGGGTTTTCATGAAGTTGACAGTGATTCCAAGCATTTCATATGCTTCAGAGAAGCAAATAAGAGTGCCCTAGAGCTCTTCAACTGAGTGGGTACTCACAACACAGTTGTTAGTGAATTGAAGATCAGAAATGGAGGTGTTGGTTATCTTGGATTTGGAAGAAGTCATGAAGAAATATGATAATGGTAACAAATTTTGGTGGGCATCCGAATCTCATCAGGTTCTTCCACAAGTCCTCTCTCTTGATTGAATCACAGGTCAGTGAAGGCCATTACATGCATTCAAGCATGGTAAGAATGCTTAAACATTCTTGACTGTATTTCACTCAACTCAGTCTCTGTGGGTTTGATATACAGTTCTTTTAAAGTCTTTTTTCCTAGCTCACATTCTTATTAGAAAGAAAAGTAGATGCAGAACTAAAATGAGTCACTCACCATTTACTGAGACCATCATTCTGTGAAAAGGCAGGGAAGGCAGAATAGAAAGAGCTGGACAGATCCAAGTCAGAGAAGCAGAAGAAGAATGCCATTTCTAGAATTTGAGTTTAAAAGCCAACAAAGGAAACTTTCCAGCAAAATAATTCAGGTTAGATAAATCAGCATCATCCAGCAAAAACCCACTTCATTGGAAATTCCCAGTAAGTTCTGTTCCTGAAGAAACAGAAGAATTCCTTTTCAAAATGATCAAAAGAAAACTGAAATGAGATTTCAGAGATTTCAAATTGAAATGAGCACAAATGTGAAACTTCTGAGTGCTCCTTTTTTTCTTTAACACACCTCCTTGTCTGTTTAATTTTTAAAAGACTTATTCCTAAGATGATGTAAGCCACCCACCCACAAAAAAATTAAATAAAAATTCTACCATAAATCATTCTAGAGAACATACTTTCAGCCCTCTCCAAGAATCCTATGAAACAACTGGCTTTTGAAGCATGCTGAATCTCAAATAATTGCTTAAATGTTGTGTAGTATTACAGAAATGTATCACTGTGTATTGTTTTTGGTTGTAAGGTTAGAAATATATTTCACTGCAGTGCATTTCAGAAGTCCATTGAGTAAAGCTGTCAGTCATACAGACAAGTAGTTGCTGACATCAAGTAACATGTTAAATGATAAGCAACCTCTTTGCTGACACCTTATTGTGCAGCTTTCCTGACAAAATAGTGACATATCTTCAAAAATGTAATTACTGTAATAGGAGTGTGTCACCAGGATGCTGACTGGCTTGTCTTTGCATTCTGCTATATTCTTGAATCTGCTATGTGACATCTTTTAGACACATTGGAAAGCATGCATTTTTCAACTGGCCTGCACAAAAAGTTTTCATTATAGCTGGGCAAACAAAAGTACTGTATGACCATGTAGTGACAGGAAAATAAAAATACCCTTTTCAAGGTTTCATTAAAAGGGGATGGGCCAGCACTGCAGTGATTAAGACCCAACTATCCCTATTTCTGTTATTTTTAGAATTGGAAAAGGAGTTCCCTTTAGCCATCTTTTGTTTGAGAACTGTGTATACCCTCTGGGGACCACATGACATTTCTTTCTGCTAGCACTCATCTCTGAATTGAACCACTGCTCCTTCCTGGCTGAACAGAGACAGACAGTCTTCTAGAGAGTTCTCAGTATTATTTCTCACTTAACTACAGCTGCTGCTACTGCAAGAAAGAGTGTGGCCCTTCTCATAAGCAGCTGAGCAGTATTGAATCTGGAGTATGTCTCAACATTTTGGTCCTAAAACAGACAACTTTTTATTTTGACAGTTTTGTGTCATTCACCAATTTTTTTCATATATATATATATATATATATATATATATTTTTTTTTTTTTTTGCATTCCTCTAGTCACAGTTGAAGCAGTGACTAGGATGGTACCAGTAATCCATACTCATGTACTCAGGTTCAAACCAGTTGCCAGATTCTCAGCTGAAAGGGAACTTTATCTTTGATCAGCTGGGACTTTGGTTTTGTTTTATTGGTTTTTTTCCCCATCCTCTAGAGCATAGGATATGGACTGCCTGCTAGGATCATCTGAATGTAAAATTTAGCCTCTTGTGATGTATAGGAAGCCAAACACTGGGGTTTAACTCTTTATCTGGAAAAAACTGCTAAATACAAGTTTCTGTAATCGCAAGGAGTTAACCTAAACATGATTATGGCATCCCAGTTTTCAGTAAATCAAGTGCTGATTACTTACAAAACATAATCAATTTTGAGTGCTCTAAAGGCAGAGATTTCATGGTAGAAGATGACTCTGCAGCATTACTTGAACCAAGTTAATGGGACCAAGTATAATTTGGTTATGAATGGCAGAACTGAGCTTCCTAGTTGCAAGCCAAAGCAGATAACTTAATGTTACAGTAAGGATGTCTACATGTTGGTATCATGGAGAGTTACCCCAAGTTACCAGTGAATGCACTTGCATACTAGACTCTACAAAGCACGGGATTGTGCATGCAGAGAAAACTGTAGCTCCAAAACTAGAAGCGATATAGCCATATCAGCATGGTACTGAACCATGGCACTAGTAATCCCTCTTACTCAGCAGAGCTAATGAACTCAGGCACAGCATCACACCAAAGTGGCTATACTATTTCTGGTTCCTTAGCTAATGAACTAGTTCAGGTACAGTCCTACCTTCTGGTACAGTCCTATGTTCTATATGTACGTATACATAAATGCATTTTGGTACCGTACTACCTTCTATATATACATATACATACATACATACACACACACAAACAGGTGTGTATGTGTGTATGTGTGTATGTGTGTGTATGTAGAAAGGGAGAGAGAGAGAGACATACCCTAAATGATTTAAGGGTACGTGGTGTAGCCACTATACCAAAGGAGCTATACTACCCATGCTCTATGAGTTCTTCTGCCCTTAGTTCCTTTCTCTGTAGTTTGCCCATTAGCTGTGCTCAGCCTACATTCTGCAAAAACCCATTCTGGAAGTTTTCACCTGAAAGCAAAGTATTAGTTATAAGAGCTGGCATTTCAAAGTGCTCTAAATTCTACAAGCGTGCTCAAATTGTACTTTGGAGGCATTGTCAAGAAAAATAGCAGTAGTTAACTAGAAGGAAATTTTTTGGTAAGCAGCAGCATTTTGTTAATGAAATCATGCTCCATTCTCTTCACTCTTTTGCTGAACAATATGACTGAGGATTGAGAGAACAATAGAATAGAGCATGATCAATGAAAAACAAGTAGCTTAAACTCAGTATAAGTATGATAAAAATGGTTGTAGAGTATTAGGAAGCACATATAGCACAACACATAATATAGTAACCCCAGTTCTGAGTAATGGCATAAGATTAACTTAGAGTAATTAGGAACTGGGCCATTGCTGTAAGTGAACACAGAAAATCAGAATGTTGAATTATGAAAAATAAACATGGACAGAAATTGCAGCTTACTACAATTAGTTATTCCAAGCTATACAGGAAAAAAAATGTATTGGTGTCACCTCTCAGGCTAGGTATAGACATTAAAAAATCTGAAGATGGAATTGAGCTAAGTTATGCAGTTTTGTGTAAGCAGCGTAGTTTAGATTGGTAGCAAACAGAAAACACAATCATCCTTTATTGCAGGATGTAAATCTTAGAGTTCTGCCATTTTTAAACCAGTTATGTATGTTGATCTTATGTTCTTTTATGGGTATAGACCAGTTTCCCATCAAGTATACCAGTAAAAGTGTAACGTCTGTGTCTGGCATCAGAGTCCTATAGATCCTGTGAAAAGGAGATCAATAGCAGATCCTAGAAAAACTTTTGTAGTAGCCTATTTCAGAATTGTTTTCAAACTCCAAATGACATTCCCAGCACAAACTGTGATAGACAATTCAAACAGTTGACAAACTAAAACATTTTAAAATGATACTTTTACCAATCCTCCGCCCGCCCACTCCCACCAGATATTTATTATTTTGTGTTCAAATGAGAATCCTACTTAAAGTTTCATAGGGCTATTTCCCATTAACAATTCTTTGCCAAATCAAGCCAATGGGTAGAATGAGGATTGCTAAAATGGGAGCAGTTGATCAACGAATTACCAACATATAGCTCCCCACTAAATTAAACTAAATTAAATTTGTTTTAATTTTCAAAAAGATCAAATAGTTTGGAAAGTAGTGAGATTATTTTGCATATCCATGTGCTAAAATAGGGATTAATTTGGTGAAGGGTTTCCTGAAATACAGTCCTTTGCCAACTAACTAATATTAAATGTTTAAATTCTTTTAACACCTACAAGGATGGCAATATTATTCCAAAATTGGTATTTCATAGCAGAAGCCAAGTTAGACTTTGGGACTGGGGGGAGGAGAACGCTTATTGAGATGAAAGGGTGATTTTATTCCTCTCAGAGATCTTGTGTTTGTATTCATGTACATGCAGTGCCCTGATTCATCTAAAAAAAATACTAAAATTCATCTAAAATTCATCTAAAAAATACTAAAATTCATCTAAAAAATACTGAGATGAATGGGCTATTGTATACCTCTGGGATGCTTGTCTGCTGCACAATCTGTACTTCTTTCTTTGTTAGCTCCTGGAAAGTGGAGGTTGGGTTTTTTTTATTGTCCCTTGCTGCATCCGTCTGGCTGAGTATTCTTCAAAGATACTGGTTACTAACTTCCATCCTTACCATGGTTTTTCACCACTACTGCAAGGGTGAAGAAGAGGGTAGACCTGGTAGGTGACTGGTAGTAAAGTATTCCACACAAACCTCCTTATGTGCTTCTACAAGCATCTACACTTTTGTACTCCTTGCTATTAGGCCTGTGTGAATCGGCAGTGATCCAATCCAGCTTCAGATCTGGCCATTTCGAATGGCCGCGATCCAATCTGGAGCTCTGGACCGGGTTTCTGCCTCAAACCAGCTGAAGCAGCTCTGAAGCTTTGGAGCCACCTCGGAGATCCAGCCATAGGGTATAAGGGGGAATCAATGAAATATTTATAACGTTCTTGTTTTTTGTCCCATTTGGATGAAGCTTGCAGGGATGGTAGCTTCTGCTGAGAGCATGAAACCTGCAAAGTTTCAAGAAGATCAGTGCTGGGGTTTGGGAGGAACTGTACCCCAAATTATTGAAAGCCAAACTCACGTCATGCCTATGTGTTACAATATGGGGTCAAAACTGCAGGGCTGGTAGCGCTTACTGAGGCCACAAAGCCTGCCAAGTTTCAAGGAAATCGGTGCAGGGGTTTGTGGGGAACTGCACCTCAAGCTGCAGAGAAGCAAAACTCGTGTCATGGGTGACACTGCGCATGTTAAGGCACAGCAGGGTGACAGCTGCAGGGATGGTGGCCCCTGCTGTGACTCCTGCCAGCTGTGGAGTAGATCGGTGCAGGGGGGTTCTGGGGCCTGCACCCCTAGCTACTGACAGACAAAACTCCTTCCAAGACTGTCTCTGTCTTGGGGCAGTTGATTGTCTGTATTGATTCTTTCCTCTCCTTAGCCTAGTTTTGTAGGTGCTAATTGATGCTTGTTAAGTCATAGTTTCATAGTGGCTAGGGTCAGGAAGGACCTGAACAGATCATCTAGCCTGACCCCCTGCCACAGGCAGAAATGAATGCTGAGTTCACAAGACCCCAGACAGGTGATCCAACCTCTTGAATTTGCCCAAGGTAGGGGTGAGGACCACTTCTCTGGGAAGTTGGTTCCAGATTTTGGCCACCCTAACTGTAAAATATTGCCTTCTGATCTCTAATCTAAACCTATTCTCCATCAGTTTATTACCCCAGGTGGTGCTGAGGAGAAAAGGACTCCACCTATTTGCTGTTGATTTCCCCTGATGAGTTTGTAGGCAGCCACCAGGTTCCCCCTCACCCTCCTCTTGCTGCAGCTGAACAGGTTCAGATGCCTCAAGTCTGTCCTCATAGGGCCTGTCCTGCTGCCTTCTCACCAAGCGGGTGGCCCTCCTCTGAACCTTCTCCACGTTGGCCACATCCTTTTTAAAGTGCAGCGCCCAGTACTGGATGTAGTACTCCAACTGCGGCCTGACCAAAGTCACATAGAGGGGGAGTATCACCTCTCTGGATCGTCTTGAGATGCACCTTTGGATGCATGACAAGGTATGGCTGGCCTTGCTGGCTGCGGTCTGGTATTGGCGGCTCATGCTCATCTTGGAGTCAATAATTACTCCAAGATCCCATTCTGCCTCTGTGCTTTCAAGCAGTGAACTCCCCAGCATGTATGTATGCTGTGGATTCCTTCTCCCAAGGTGCAGCACCCTGCATTTATCTATGTTGAACCCCATCCTATTCTCGTCTGCCCATTTTTGTAGTCTGTCTAAATCTATTTGCAGCCTCTCTCTCCCTTCAAGTGTGTTCACCTTGCCCCACATCTTATGTCATCAGCAAACTTGGACAGTGTGCTTTCCACCCCTTCATCCAAGTTGCTGATGAAGATGTTAAACAGTGCGGGCCCAAGAACCGAGCCCTGGGGGACCCCATTCCTCATGTCTCACCAGGTTGAGTACAACCCATCCACCACTACACTCTGTGCCCCATCAGCCAATTTTTTACCCATCAATGCCACAGTCATTTAATTTATTGATGAGGACTGGGTGAGAGACAATGTCAAAGGCCTTCTTAAAGTCTAGAAAGACTACGTCCACGGCAACACCATCATCCAAAGATTTAGTTACTTGATCATAAATGGCAATCAGGTTGGTCAGGCAGAACCTGCCTTTGATGAACCCATGCTGATTGCCCCTGAGCATGATCTCCCCTGCTGGTCTCCCACAGATGTGCTCCTTGATGATTCTCTCCAAGATCTTCCCGAGCACCGAGGTGAGGCTTATAGGCCTATAGTTACTTGGGTCCTCCTTCCTCCCTTTCTTGAAAATTGGGACCACATTAGACAGTTTCCAATATCCCAGCACCTGGCCAGATGACCATGAATGCTCATACAGCCTGGCCAAGGGCTCTGCGATGACCCCTGCCAGCTGCCTCAACACCCTTGGGTGGAGGGCATCTGGACCTGCAGATTTAAAGATTTTAAGTCATTATGTAGTAGCTAGGTCCTGTGTATTGAGCTGGTCCCCAAGTCCCTGGTCCCTGAGTTACCTACTGAGAACTGGCTTTCATAGAAACTGAGTTAGTAAAAATCAATGCAGCATTGCTGTATTTTAGAAAAGCAGGGAAAAGTATGGCCTGCAATGTGTTTGTATGCCTTGGGTTGAGAGAGGAAGGTCCAATACCATAATCACTATGCTTAATTTTAAGCATTAATATTACACATTTCCTCAAATAATTAAAGATATTTCTACTACTATCTAAAACAGGCAAGGTAAAAATAACTCTAGATGACTTCCTGAGGTCCCTTACAAGCCCTACTTATTCTATTATTCCACATTACATTGCTACTAGATGGAATCAGTCAAATCTGGGTGTCCATTTTCTGTTGGAAGTGAATAATGAATATAACAAAAAGGAGTTATGCAAAACTTAGCCTTAAATAATAACTTTAGAAAAAAATATTATCGTCAGTTATCTGAGCATATTCCAAATTTCCTGTAAAATATACACAGGCTTACAAGTATGCACAACACATCAGTAAAAATATAGGACTTCACACCAGAGGCAAAGAGAGGATCTAGAATATATTATTTTTAGGGAGTTCTAGCATTCCAAAGATGCCTGTATAACCTTGATCACAGAAGGGGGCAGTGTGGGGAGGAGGGGAGGCATACAAAGACGTAACTTGTACAGTCTTGGTAAAATCTAAGTAACTGTTGTAAAGCTGAGACCCAGTTTTGTTTTTCTCTTCATTGATCATGACACATTGAGTTAAATCAGCAGTGTTCTCACTTGCCCTATTCCACCTTCACTTGCAAGCTTTGAATAAAACTTTGGCATTGTAATTAGCATGCATTTTCCTTTAATACTAGCCATTCCTGAACACAGTCCATAACTGCAATAAAACAGAAACTTTCTAGATCTTGACACAACAGTAAATAGATTGACCCTTAACCAATAATGGCTGAATGAAGGAAAGAAGACTGAAGAAATTCATTCTGTGTAGTTATATATGGTTACAGGAGTAATCAATAGACATAAGAGCCCAGGATTTTTACCTTAAAAATATCAATCACAACACTATTATTGTATTTGGATATTCTACTTCCATAGAATCATACAAAATTAGGGTCAAAAGGGACCTCAGGAGGTCATGTAGTCCAACCCCCTGAGAAACCAGGACCATCCCCATTAAGTCATCCCAGCCAAGGTTTGTCTAGCTGGGTGTAGGATGGAGATTCCACCTCTCTGGGTAACCTAGGCCCTGCTAGTGAGAAAGTTCTTTCCTAATATGTCCTAAACTTTGTTGCTCCTTGTTCTGTCATCTGACACCACTGAGAACAGTCTCACTCCATCCTCTTTGGTACCACCCTTCAGGTAGTTGAAGGCTGCTATTAAATCCCCTCTCAGTCTCCTCTTCATCAGACTAAAGAAGCCCAGTTCCCTCAGCCTCTCCTGAGAAGTCACGTGTCCCAGCCCCTGAACCTGCTCTCTGCTGGATTCTCTCCAATTTGTCTACATCCTTTCTGTATTGGGGAATCCCAAACTGGACACAATACTCCAGATGTGGCCTCACTAGTGCAGAAGAGGGGAAGAATCACTGCCCTTAACCTATTGGCAACACACCTACCAATGCAGCCCAGTATTCTGTTAGCCTTCTTCATAAGAAGGACACACAGTGGGCTCATATTCAGCTTATTGTCCATTGCAACTCCCAGGTCCTTTTCTGCAGAGTTGCTGCTTAGCCAGTCAACCCCCAGCTGTACCCCTGCATGGGACTGTTCCATCCTAAGTGCAGGACTTCACATTTCTCCTCATTAAACTTCATGAGATTACGTTTGGTCCATTCCTTCCATTTGTCAAGGTCTCTCTGAATCCTAGCCCTACCCTCTGGGGCACTCCACTTGATACTGGTTGCCGGCTAGACATTGAATAATTAATTACTATCCCCTAAGCCCAATGATCCAGCCAGTTTTCTGTCCACCTTACAGTCCATTCATCCAACTCACACGTCCTTAGCTTGCTTGTGAGAATGTTGTTGGAGACTGTATCAAAAGTTTTGCTAAAGGCAAGGTACATAACATCCACTGCTCATCCCACATCCACAGAGCCACTCTTCTCATCATAGAAGACAATCAGTTTGATCAGGCATGACTTGCCCTGGTGAATCCATGCTGACTGTTCCTAATCACCTTCTTCCTTTCCAAGTGCTCTTCTTGTTTCATTAGTGTCACAGTCAACCTCTGATAAGGGTATTATCACTGACCTTTTTCCAGAAGCATTTGCTCTTCATAAATGTGCTTGAAATGCCTTAATTTGAAAATTCAGGAGAAAAATCAGCAAAATTAGTACCATATTTACTCATATATCATGCCCACTGTTGCCTCAAAAATTAGTCTTCCAAAAGTGGGGTTCATGTCTCAAGCAGGGAAGCTGATTTTTTGCACAAGAATAGAAGCACCCTGCTTTGATACCTGCTCCACTGAAAGTTTAAAACCAACTGCCCAGCAGCAGCTTTTCTGCACAGCTGAGGGAGTCAATTGAATGAACAGCTCAGTGCTCTTCATGCCACATATGTTAACAATTGTTTTTCATGTTTAATTGTCTTGATGTTCCACTAAACAAATTAACTTTACTTTTGGCAATGTTGTCTGATAGCTATACCTGCTCTGTCCTCTCTTATTTCACAGAAGCTTGTTTTCAGAATCACAGATGAAGATAGGCCTTCAACAGCAGCCAAAGTTTTAACTTTTGCTCAGCAGGAAAGAGAGGTTGACAGAGCAGATGATTAGGATCTGATGCTTCTCTATGCAGCTATCCCCCTGAAAAAATCTTCTTTTACATTATGCCTTCCAAAAATAAGGTGCTTGTCTTATTTGGGGCATATGATATATAAGAAAGCATTACAATTGCAGAAAGGGTCTCCAGTCCCGTATTATTCTAATATTATAAAAGCCTACATCTGTGTCTGTCTGTCCATAATGCTTAATTCACACTCTGATTGGCTGACAGAAACATCCAATCAGAGTGCTCCAAATGAGGGGGGGTACCGCCATGATTCCAAAGCTGTGCTGAGGACTGGACAGAGGGTGACTCAGCTCCACCACCCCACTCCCTACAAGAGGCAAAACAGTGGCAACATGGGGCGTTAAGGGGTGGTACTCCATCTCATCCCCCTTCCCTCCCTGCCCCCACATCATTCTTGATGGCCGTTGGCTAGTATTATAATACACCCACAAAATGCAGACCCATGAGAAGCCCCTCGGCTATAGTGTCACACAGGTGCGGCCTGCTCGCTCAATTTTGAACACCCTTCACCTAACATTTTCTATGAATTTGAATTCTTTTGGAAAATTTCAGCCAAAATTATTCCACCTTTCGTATAGAAAAAAAGAAAAAAAAAAGGAAATATACCTTATTTTGCTTCTGCTAAAAAATTCTGGCAACCTCTTTTTTGAAAACCTCTCAAGCCCTGCACCAGGCACTTAAAAGTTGGCAAGATGTACTTTTTGTGTTCCTTTTGCCATTCCTATGGCAATTTGGCCATAAGTGAACAAATTATGAACTGCTAAAAAAGTCACTTTTTGCACATGTGCACTAAACGCTTACTGGAGTTGGGCAGCTAAGTTCCCCAAAATTTTGCACTGGTTACCCTCTAGCCAAGAGCTGCGCAAAACTTTCTTTTTAACTACAGCTGTGAACTACTGCTGGCCAGACTACGGCTAGGCGCACACATAAAAAAAAGGGAGCTAGAGAAGTCTAAACAACCAGCCTGCTAGAGAAGCTGCTTCATTTAATAGCAGAGGGATAAGCACAGGCAAAATGAATAGATTGGTACAAGGAGCCTTGTGTACTGGGAGTGAAAATTGGCAAAGGATTAGCAGAGGGAATGGGAGTTGGAACAAAGATTGGGGCTGGGTGGGCAAGGATCTGTGGCTGACGCAAGACGGTTATTGGGTTCAAGTGAGGATCCATGAGAGACCGGGACTGACTAGGAAAGAATTCTGGCATTGGTAAGCGGTGGGCAGAGGAGGTGCTGGGAAGAGGCAGATCTGACAAGGAGCTGGGCTCAAGACGGAACAGGAAATAGCTGGAAAAAGAGACTTACAGAAAGGGCCAGGGAGGAAAGAGAGAATGTGGCAGTGGGAGGAGACACAGATTGAACAACAAGCTGAGGGAAGAATAATGAGAGCATGGGGGGACAGGAAATATTGCCTACTATAGTTTGGAGTAGGGAGAAAAAAATAGAAGTTAAATGAGTGTCAGGGCAAGAGAACTGGGGGGAAAAAAGGAGCTAGGCAGATGGGGGAGTGATTGAAAATTGATTGGCAAGCAGACTGAGACTAAATGTCAAGATGGGGACTCATTCAGTGCACAGGATAATGCTAGACAGGTCATTTAAACCAAATGTTTCCCTGGCAGCAATGACATGGGCACCCAAGAAATGAAAAATACACAACTTGAACTCTTGGGATCAGTACTACAATCAAAATCAGTGGCACCTGTTTTAAACATATGGAGTACCATGTAATGCTAAGTATTTATGAAAAAGTTAGGCATTGGGTGTCTCAAATTAGGCACCTAAAATTACTACTTGTATATCTCTCTCTAAAATGGGAGTTAGTAGTATAATATTAACCATA
Organism: Crocodylus porosus; assembly: GCF_001723895.1. NCBI lineage: Eukaryota > Metazoa > Chordata > Crocodylia > Crocodylidae > Crocodylus > Crocodylus porosus. The sequence goes on along the minus strand of NW_017728909.1, from coordinate 31,767,121 downwards.
GGATCATAAGAAAGTAGGGATTGGACTTTATAGGGTTATCTAGTTCAGCTCCTCACTCAGGGCAGGTTCATCCCTGATGAAACTAAGTCAAGTGTCTGTCCAACCTACTCTTGAAAATTTCCACAGGTGGCAATTCCATAACTTCTCTAGGTAGCCCATTTCAAAGCTTGATCATACTCATAGTCAGAAAGTTCCTCCTAATCTCCAACCTAAATTTCCTCAGCTGTAGCTTTGACTCCTTTCCCAATGGCTACTGAGAAAAACCCATCTTCACACTGCCTAGGATCACCCTTCAGATATTTGAAGACTCTTATCAAATTCCCTCTCAATCTTCTCTTCTCCAGATTAATTCACTTTACATTTTATAAGAACCCTGTAATTCATCAATACTTGTGATATGTCAGGCACTACATTGATGGCCGTCAAAGAAAAAGCTCATAAGGAAATTCCGTCATCAGACCTATGCTTGAGCAGTACAGAAGACAGTTGGCCACACATGAAAAAGAGACAAAATAGTTAATAGCTGCTCATAAAATAAGTACAGTGTTCATCCTGTACACTGAAAGAGTAAGTGACTCCACAGAAAAAATAGTAAATGACCAGGTAGTTAAAAACCATATAATATGTCTGCATGAGGCACGAAATTATGGAGGGCAAAACGTACATTTATTCTTGAATTTATTAACTTTTGGGTATTTGACTTTGCATTCTCATTTTATTTTACTATAGTTTTTGTATATATTACTACATAAAAACAGTGTGGATTCTAGATTATTATAATAATTGATTACCTACTGCTTAGGTTAACATCAAGCTTATCTGTAAATCACTCTTTCATTTTGTGCAATTTGAAACACAGATCTGGCACAATAAAACCCCCAATTTCTGTTCCTTGCAGTAGGATGATTAGTTTTCTATGAGGCCCTTATGACAGGATGAAGTCCCAGGGGTGGCCTTGATGCCATCTGGTGACCTCATGTTTCCTGCCCTGCTCTGGGTCTCCAGCTACCCTCCCTTTTTGCCCTCTCACCTGCCATGACTTGTTGTTATTATTTTATTAGGAAAAGGGAGGCTGCCTAAGGTTCCAGAATGAGCCTTTGACCTACTACTCTATGAATTCCTCATGAAGTCTGAGGATCCCTGTCCTGTCTTCAGTCATCCAGTGGGGCCTTCCCAGCCTATCTGTACTCTACCAGACAAAATAACTTAAGGGCCGATTCTGTGGTCTCTGACCTCCCCTACTGCCATGTCCACGACTCACAGGTGTTATATCACTTTCCCTTGTTGGGGCCTAAGCCTTCCCAGCCTCCATCCCCCTGCTCTTGCTGGGCCTGTTACATTGAGCCACTGCACAGGACCTTAGTTTATTAGGCACTAGCCCTTGTCTCATCTGCCTTAGTTTTGGGCCTCCGGGCCTGTTCTTGCCCCTCTAGGGATCTAGTCTCACCCCTCTAGGGCTGTGAATTTCTGGCACTGTCTCCACTCTTCTTGGGCACTTGGGCCTCTGGCCTAGGCTTCAGCCCTTTACAGTTGCTACTTATTAGCACCTTAAGCCCAGAACCTTGGATACTAATGGGACCTCCTGCCTCCCCTGCTAGTCCCAATACAGGCCACTGATTAAACTCAAATGATAAGCATCACCATTCTGCTTAAGGCGGCACTAAGACTCTCAGCACAGTGGCTGTAAAACAAAATCTAGTCACCCTGGGCCCTAACTCCCTGCAAGCCCTCAGTTCCTTACTTGCTGTTCCCAGCCATATCAGGAACCCAGGCTTTATCTCACCACTGCCAAGTTGCTACAGAACCAGGCTGACTGCTATGGCTCAGGCTCTGGGTTTATATACCTCTCAAGCCCTACTACATCCAGTCATGTGGCTCCCCAACCACCCCCAGGTGTTTCTAATTGGGCTTTCTGGCTGGCCTCCAAGGCAGCCTACAGCTGCTTGCCTAGCGGCTTTAGCAATGCCCGCATTGCCCAAGCAGGGCACTGTGCTATTATACTATTGCAGAACTGCTAGCTCTGCAATAGATGCTCTGCTGGCCAAGCAGGCTTTGCCCTATCATACTACTGCAGAGCAGATAGCTTGGCACTCATAGCCTATGGCCCCTGGCAGCCTGTTTCTCTGTGGCCAGCTCATCCAGGGTAGAATGGGAAAATACCTCAACTGAGAAGGAGAAAACATCCCAAAATAGCATGACAGTATGACTGACCAAGAATAAGCAAATTGCAGCAGCTCTGGGTTTTTTGCTGAGCTATCAGTGACTACCAGCAGACGTACCAGTGAAAGAAGTCCTTCTCAGATGCTGAACAATCCCTTTTAGCTTTTAAGGTTCAGGCTGTGGATTAAATTCTAAACTATACAAATTCCATAGAGATTTATCTGACCCAGACACCATGCATGTGAAGGACATGGAAGATATGGATCATTTCAGATTAATGCCTTTGCTTTTGGTACCATGCAACTAATAAACACAAGTAAAATGGCTGGCTGTTGATCTTCAAATGGTATTACTTGCACAAATGTGTGCCTTTTCCATCTTTGTGATGTTAGCACACCAGAAGCAAAAGTAATTCTTCCAAAATAAAATTAATCTATAGCAAGGGATGCTCTCAATACATGGCTTAGATGGAGAGGAAGCAACAATATCTGCAATGCTGCCTCTTTCTCCCAGAAAAGACATGGGCACAATGATCCATACATATGTCACCTCTAGGATGAATTACTATACTCCTCTCTCTCTCCAATACTGTATGCGAAGACAATGGATAACTTCTGGTTGCTTTAGGTGGCACCTTCCCAATTGTTTGGGCTCCCTTGATCATATCAGGCCCGTGCTCAAGTGCCTGTTAGGACTCAGAGCAGCAGGCAGGCTTTAGCCCCCAGCTGGCTATGGTCACCAAAGTGGGACTGCCTGTCAGTTGCCTAACTGTCCCCAACCTGGTCCCAGTTATCTGCCTGGATCAGCCTTTTCATGCTTGTCAATAGGACAGATACATTTCTGCCTGGTGTATGGCTCCTAGGCCACCTCTGAATCCTTCTTCCTAGCTCCAGGCTAAATGTGTGTCAAGATCTAGTTCATTGTTTCCTGACTGCTGGCTTCTTGCTCCTGACTCTTGTCCAGATCTCTGTCTTCTGACAGTCAGGTAGTAGCTCATAACTTTAGTTCAGTAATTGTCTTACAGCTACAGTTGCTTGCTCTGGCCACCCTGGCTTTTCACTCTGGTCTAGATCTAGGGATGTGAATAGTTAAACAATTATATGTTTAACACACCACCCCAGTGATAACTGGTTCTAGCTTACCAGTTATCACTTAGCCAGGTGCAGTCTGGGAGGGAAGGCAAGGGAAGGGAAGCCCTGAGGTGCCCTAGCAGGAACCAGAGGGCAGGAAGGCAGGAGGCAGAGAAGAGTGAGGAGGAGGAGAGGGGTGGGGACTAATACTTAATACCTAGGCTCTGTGGACTCTGGTGCAGCTACCTGCAGTCTCACCACTACCTGCCACGAGTAGCCCAGGTTCCAGACAGGCCTCTGCCACCACAGAGCCCAGGCTGCTGACAGCAGTCAGCAGAGAGGCTGCAAGGATCTGCACCATGGTCTGAAGAGCTTAGCTATTAGGTAATAGTCAACCCTCCCCTTCCCCGCTCTGTCCTGTGCCCTTTCCCCGCTCTGTCCTGTGCTTCTGCAGCAGGCCCCAGGAAGCTGCATGCTGGTGGCTGCCGTGGCCTGGTAAAGCCCATCACTGGCTGCTGCCGCCCACAGCTGCCTGCCTGGTGTGCCTTGTCAATACTTTGGCCCCCGGCAGGTCATGCTTCTCTGGGCAGGTGCTCTACAGCAGGGTAGGGTAGGGAAGGCACCAGCCCAGGTCTCAGCACCCACCCCCCGTCTGACTTTTCAGAGCTGCAGGATGGAGCCCAGTGCCACTGTGCCCATTCCATCTCTGCTCCCAGCTGGATGCTTTCTGTTGCTACAGCTCACAAAGGGTCTGGCAAGGGCAAAGTGGAAGTAAATGAGTTCAGGGCAAATCCCTTGGGCCTGTGGCTCAGCCTCGGAGATCCGGCCATAGGGTATAATGGGGAAACAATAAAATATCTATAACTTCATTGTTTGTTGTCCAATTTGGATGAAATTTTCAGGGGTGGTAGACTCTGCAGAGAGGACAAATCCTTCCATGTTTCAAGAAGATAGGTATAGGGGCTTGGGGGAAACAGCACCCCAAATTCTTGAAAGCAAAACTCATGTCACATCTAGGTGTTACAACGTGGCAGGGTGAAAACTGTAGGGTTGGTAGCCTATGCTGAGTCCACAAAGCTTGCTAAGTTTCAAGAAGGTTGGTGCAGAGGTTTGGGGGCAACTGTACCTCAAATTCTTGAAAGCAAAACTCTTGTCACGTCTATGTGTTACAACACAGGGGGGTCAAAACTGCAGAGCTGGTAGCTCTTACTGTGGCCACAAAGCCTGCCAAGTTTCAAGAAGATCGGTGCAGAGGTTTGGTGGCAACTGCACCTCAAGCTGCAGACAAGCAAGCCTCGTGCCATGGGTGCTTGTGGCTTGGGGCAGGGAGGGGCGACACTGCTGCAGGCCTGGCTGCTAAGCTTCTGTGTTCCCAGTTACCAATCAATCAACCATGATTGATAAGACATAAGACAGCCAGTATGTCTTGTGTCCTAACACTCACTTCATAATAGAGTGGATGCACTTTTATTAGGAGCTGGAAAGCAGAAGTTTTACCCTTGTCAAAGGTAAAAGTTTCAGATGCAAAGGATTGTAAAGTGAGGAAATGTACAAAGGCTGATGAAAAACTAGATAACCAGTTTGTCTAAAGCACTGGACCATTATGTACATCATTTAACAATAACAATATATTCAATGGCTTGCATTCCGCCAACTTTAGGACATAATTGCATTGATTCATATTATTAACTGAAGTGCTTTCAAAATCATTGTCTTTATCTTTCTCATCACAAAAAATGAAAACTGTGAAACTCAGTTATACAGAATTTGGTGTTATTGTTTGTGGAGATAGACATTTGGGTAGGTGTTGTAGGTGCCTTTCTGAAAATCAGGCCAGATGTGTACCTAAGAATTACCAGTCTTCTATAATGTCTCTTTAAACAACAGCACACAGTTTCTTTAGTGTGATAAATCGAATGAAACATTTACTGATGTGCTTTACGGATGCAAATACATTTTCAATACTTTAACAAATTATGATTAGCATTATTTGGAAAAATGGGAGAGAATTTTAGGAGTGCTAGTCATCTTTCATCAAAAATTGTTTTCAACATTTTGTTCCATTCATACATACAGATAAATGTTATACTGTTAGATAATACTGCAGGACTTACTGTAAACTGAAATATGATAGTGGCTTCTTTTTTTTTGTTTTACACACATAACACACATTGCTACAAGATATTGAACTCATATTTTAAAATGATAGAAAATTAGGCTGATATACGGTATGACATGACAAGTATGGCCTTGTTGTATGTTACACAACATTTGTCCTGCTCAAATGTTGATCTGTTTTAGTACTAGCTTGAGTTTGGAGCAGTTATGGCAAAAAAGATTCTCTGACTGTCCCCCACCTCCACAGCTGTGACTGGCTACTAGAGGGCTGGTGCCTAAGGGCTGAACTAGGACCTTTACATGTGAGTTGTTGGTGAGTGTGGACAAGTTTCTATTCCTGCTCTAGGTGGGGGTGTGGGGAGAAATGGGATGGGGGCAGGTACATGAAGCTGGGAAGTGGACAATTAATTTGGATGGGGATGGGTAATGAAATGGGAGGTAGAAGGGAAATGGGGGTGGGGGAAGTGTGGTGAAATGAAGAAAGTCAGCCACTGAAAAATAAACAATAATGTACCCTGTTATCTGGCATTTTACTAACCAGCATTTCTATTAACTGAAATGTCCATCTGGCTGGCCAGACATGGGGGAGAGCTTGCATGCAGCAGTTGCCACCCTTCACTGTTGCTGCTCCACATGCAGCCACCAATACCCCTCCTTCCCCCAGCTCCGTGTCTGGCCAGAAACCTCTGTGCCTTGGGTAACCGGCATTTTTAGTTTACTGGCACCCTCCATTTCTCACTCATGCCAGAAAACAGGACTTGTACTGTAGTAAAGAAAAAAAAGGGAAAGAAAAGAATTTAAAAACAAGTAAACTATCAATTAAAGTTTTTTTTTTGTTTTGTTTTTAATAAATTGGGATTTGGGATTGAGGTGTAGGGGGTGTTGGTCATGACTGGGAGGTGGGAGCAGTGGAGGAAGTCACTTTTGGGGGAGCTACTGCCCCTGCCTGAGGAAGGAAGCCGCACTTTATGGGGGCCCAATTTGGCCTCCTGCCTCTGCTCCTAGGGGCTTGGGATAGGCTGCAGTAAGGGGCACTGAGTGGTTACTTGAGGCTGGTGGAAAAATGTGCCTCCACCAGGCAGTGGGAGATGGGGAGAAAAAGCCATGGTTGGAGTCCTTGTTATTCCACTGAGTGGCCTGTGGTGGGAAAGCCTCCTGCCTTGTTCCCTCAGCCCTCCTAGCCTCTACTCCTGGACCAGTCCATGCCCCGTGACCTGGCTGACTAGTCTCCACACTACCAGGGGCAACTGTGGGAAAATTTCAATTAACTGCTTGTAACTGTAGTTCTTAAACTGACAAAGATGTCTGCCAGCTCCGTGCACAGGGTTTGCCATAGTGGAGCCAGGGCTGGGGTCTCTATGAAGCTGGATAGGACTCTCCTTCATTCCCCAGGGGCTATGTTGGCTACTTCTCTGTCCCCAGAGCCAGGCAGAAAGCTTGGAAACTTCAGTTACTTCAAATTCTCTGCATCTTCAACCTGGCACTACCACAAATATGAAGATGAGCTAATTCTAAATGAAGGTTGATGTTAAATGAAAAATGAAAGGACAGCAGTACAAGAAAATGTAAATGCTGTTCTCGCCCTATATAAGGAGAGCAACACAGTTATAAAATGGTGTCTTTGCCTTTGATGGGGTTTAATGTACAGTTCAGGGGTCCTTTGGGATAAACATCAAATGACATCTTCAAAGCCTTGCTCTGCTGTGGTGTCTTTCCCCTGCTAAGCCAGGTTTGGCTCAAAGAGGGATATAGACACCTGTCTCTTTGTGTAGGCTATTTTTCACCTGGGAGGGGCTTGGGAAAGAGAAATCCCATCCCATTAGGGAACTGCCCCTGCTCAACCCTGCTCCACTCCCTGGGGGTTGTGTTGCCCATACCTCTGTTCCTGAAGCCAGGCAGAAGGCTTGGAAACTTCAGTTACAGTGCTAATTGAAGTACCCTTGCCTCTCGTGTCCTGGCTGTCTGTCTTAAAAATCTTGCTTTCTTCTGCTGTCTCTTCCCTCCAAGTTGGGTTTAAGGCTCACAGAAGGAAATGGACACAAGTCTCTTTGTATGGGCTATTTTTTGTCTGGTTTGACTTCCTGGCCTGGCTAGCGGGGGTGGGGACTAGAGCAGGAGAGTCAAAAAGCCCTCATTAGTTGACCAACAATGGCTGAGAATTCAAAGCCCCTGGTCAGACAGTGGCACAAGTCTGTTCCAATCATAGTCTCCCTGATCTCTCTGATTGTTCCAGCTGGTTTTGGATCTTTGAGATGGCAATTGGTGGAGTCACAGCAATCATTGCCCTGGCTAAACTTCTTAGACAGAGGAAGCACCAGTGTCATCTGCATCTGACTGGCCCAAGTAGCTCACTAGGTCAAGGACAGCAATATTTCTGTGAGCATCCTGCTGGTCATGCTGCATGAGGCACAGGATGACCCCACTGAAGCTGCAGCTCTGCAATCCCAATTTCAGATCTCAGCGAGGCACTGAATTCTACCTATGAGTTTGACCTGGTGGAAGCAGCTTGTGCTTGGTACCTGGGACAATGAGCAATTGAGACAAAATTTCAGAATGTCCTGTGGCATATTCATGAGGATTTGTTCTGAGCTCACCTGCCTGCTCTGGGCACTGGGACACCAGGCTTCAGCACTCTTGCCCATGGATACATGGGTCATGATGGTAACCTGGAAGCTGGCATATCCTGACAACCTCCTTTGAGTGGCCAACTAGTTTGGTGTAGGGCAGACAATGGTAACATTTGCCAGGCACAAAGTGTGTGAGGTAGTTCTGCAGCATCTGGGGCCTCAGATGCTCCAGCTCGGGGATCCACAAGAAGTGATTGCTGGGTTTAAGCAGCTGGGAACTGTGTGGGGGCCATTGCCAGGACCCATATCCCCATTCTGCTGGAGGAAGGGTGTTTTTCCTGTTACATCATGGAAGACTTGCAAATCCCTGGCATTGTGCTTTGCAGTTCAAACCCTCATAGCTACTGCCCTCTTCCTCCCCCAGTTACCATCTCAGTGTGGAAGGGGAGGATGTGCCTGCGCAGTTTGGGCCCGTTTTTACTTTCATTGCAGCCAGTGGGAATGTGTCCACATCTTTTAGTGTTGAATTAGTCTACATAGCTTCTTAACAGATACTTACTTATGAAAATTATTCCAGGGTAAAGTAGCGTGTTTAAAGTACAGTACAATAATACCTCCATATTCTGATGTACTTTTTCAGCAGTAGAGTGTCTTTCCATTTCCAAAGTATTTTTAAACTAATTTTGAAAAGTGGAAAATAATGTCCAAATGTGGAGTTATTCTAGAATAACAGCCCCTGAATCACTGTCTCTTTCACTACAACCTTTTTTTACTCCGCACCTATGTACTGTATTTACTTGAATACAAGATAATTGGCACGGGGAAGAAGTCCCTTGTCTTGTAATCACATACAACAAAATCTCACTAAATACATTGTTCATCAAATGCTAAGTGCTGCCAAAAGCTGCATGTGCATAGCAATGGAAACCAACTATGAAATTAATTAAATGTAGCCAACACTGAGCAAGAGTATAAGACACACTGGCCACACTATGCTGATGGAAACCTACCACAAGCCCATCTGAGCAAAATATATGGTAGTGCCTATTAAACACAGTCCCCCTCACCACCAGCTCTTTTAAAGTCATGGTGAGCCACAATAGTTCACCTAGAATTCCTGTAAACCCCTGTCTCAGCCTGTCATCTATGATTAGTGGCAGGCTGAGATAGGGGCCTTGCCCTCCATGAGGTGAAACTAGATCAGGTTGCTTTGCACCTTATCTGCAAATAAATTTTTGGAGCATCCCAGGACTTGTGACAAGATCATCCAGTTCCAGTCATGAGTGGATTCTAAAGTGCACATGGATCCTTTGTGGGGGACGGTATCTGGAGACACACATACTAAGTAGCGAGTAGTGCAGAACTGTGAAGGCCTTGGTGGCTTGAAATGTTATTGACTCAGGTGGGTGTGGTGGGGGCAGTCCAATGAACTATGCGGTTAGTCATGCACCTTTGGCTTTGGACTGATATCATGCATAGTTTGTACTCTACATAACTGGATACGAAAGTGCTGCTCAAAAGTGTATTTTTGGAATACTTGTGGTAAAGCTTGCAGCAGTTTCTAAAAAGGTAACATGCATCAAACCTGGATAAACTAAATGCATGGGCAATATATGAAAATTGGTACAGCCATGTTTAATTTCAAAGTTATTGTTTTCAGATTTGCTCTTTACTTCCATGTGCTTAAGGAGAACTGGCTCTGACAGTAAGGAGCAGGGGAAGAGGCTGCCAGGGGGAAAAATTGGAGGGAGGCAGAGAGCAAAAGGCTCCCAGCCTCACCTCAGATTTATTTCCCCTGCCCTAGCAATGAGTAGAGAACAAATTCAAGGCAATCCTGCAATAATTAGTTTCTGTACCTAAGAAATTATAACAAATTTATAATTTTTCCATTCATAGAATCTAATTATTGGGGCATCATCTTATAATTAGGGCCATCTTCTATTTGAGTAAGTATGGTATTGTGTGCTTTAAGAATACATAAAGGAAACTAGCATCGTTCAAGCCTGCAGTTATGTACTTGTACCAATGGGTCTTAAATTGGTGATATCAAAATTAGGTTTTTTTGAAAGAACACTTAAATGTAGCTACCCATAGTGAGAAAATTTTAATTTTCTACCCCAAGTTTGATCTTTCCATCTTGAACCCTTTCAGTAATCATTTAAAAAAAAAATCACAAATTGAGCTAGTAATTCTCTGTTGAAATACTTGGGGCAGGGGGTGTGTCTATTTTTGACTGAAACTGCAATTGCTGCTAAACCAGCATTTGCCACAGGAAAATTTTTCAATTTTCACTGGGAATAATCAGAGCTTTTTTTTGTTTGTTTGGCTTGTTTTCCATTATTGCTTTGTTTTGAGCTTTGTTTTGAGCTTTGTTTTGTTTTTAGGTCATGTTATTCTGAACTAAAATACTTCTATTTTTCAAACATTTGATTTGTTTTGTTTAACTTCAGAATTTCAACATTTACCTGTATTCTCCAGACAGGGCCATCCCTGCAGGGGCGAATCGGGGCAACTGCCCTGGGCCCCATGTTTTGGGGGCCCCTACAGAGCCAGGCAGAGCAGCAGCAGGGCGAGGCGGAGCGGCATCTCTGCATCCAGCCACTCACTACCTCCCCCCCTCAGTGCTGCCACTGCTGATGGTGGCAGCAGCTTCTTCAGGTCTGGGACATGTGCTGATTTGCCCTGGGCCCTGAACCATACCCGAGTCGCCTCTGCCTCCGGAGCTGTTGCGGTACTTCACAGCCATTGTAATTTGGTTGCTTAAACCCATATTCTTCTTTATGCACCAAATTCCCAGGAACCTCTTCTTCCATGATGCATCACTGTCTTCCCTCTATGATTAAACTGAGTTATGGGAAAAGGTCTGGCCAGGGAATCCAGGCCATGGAGGAAAATGGAGCTTCCATGAGATATCATAGGAGCAAAGTTCGATGTAATTTAATGTTAGAGTATCTCTCAATCCACTTTTTTCTGTAGTCTTTATTTCATGAGTGGAAAAATAACATTTATTTTTACCTGTATTCAAAGCAAAACCAAATATTGAAAAATCAAAATTTCCCTTAGGAAATCAACTGTAGTTACAAGAAACACATCTTTGGTTAGAGACTAAGTTTCAAACAATTCAACGAGAAAAGTAAGAGTTTCAAAAGATGTATGTAAAAAAGCAAACAAACAAAAAAATCCCAGGAACTCTGTAGAGTATTTTTTGATCTTAGAGTAAATATAGCACATGTAAGCAGGTCTGTGAACATTTTCTAATGCAACTCTCTAAAGATTGAACAATACCTGGCCCCTTTTTATAATATTTCTTTTTCTTTTTTATTGCACTTCAAATGTTTCTATCCATTATAGTTTACATTTTCATACTAGTACAAGTAAAGTAAGAACATGCAATATTAATTTTTAAATAATCTCTTTTCAGTAGTTGTCTTTTCATGCAGAGGCTGTCTAAACTAGTAGACACTTGTTTGGTTGATGACAGGAGATTTATTATAAGGAAAACAGCATCTCTGAATGAACCATCAGGTAAAAAATATTTGATGCTATTTGGCTTAGGAAAAGCATATATCTACAGAAGTAAAAACCATATAATAAGCTCGTCATGGGTAAAACTGAGAGAATAACCTTCAAGCCCAAATTCAATTAAAAAGTTGTGTGAGAGATACCTGGTTGAAAAATCTACTGACCAGAGGCATAACAACATGGCTTGACACTCGGGGCATCTGCCACACACAGAGGCAGCGGCAGCTTCCAGCTGCTACCACTACCAGCATGATTGCATGGTAGCAGCCAGTTTTTTTTCATTCTGTCCCTCCACCCCCTCAAAACTGGTGCCCAGGGAGGCTGTCCTAGATGCCCCACCCTATTTGTGCCATTGCCATTGACAGAGGGTATGGTTTATTTTTATTTTTGTCAACTTCTTCTCTGAAGAAGCCTATGTTGTATAATACAATAGAAACTGTGCTAATGGAAACAGACTTTAAAGCAAAAATGTGATTTAATCTGAAACCCACCATGAAAATCATTCATTTCTGTCCTTCTGCCATCTCCACTCTAAAGGGTCAGATGTGAATTTGAATGGTATAGTTTTTGCACCTATTTGAACATGTCTATGGAATTTCGGCTATCATAAGTCATAGAGATCACTATCCTGAGGCTTTTGCATGCTTACTCCTATATGTTTATTTCATATATGGCAGTAATGTAGTACTGTCAAATATATCACTTTTTTTCTATTTTTATTCTATTTATTTTAAATGTATTTATAGACTTTTAAAATTTATTTTGCTGCTAATTTTTCTATTACTCTGTTAGTTAGTTTATAAGTAAAATAATATCCAGTTGAATATAAGAAAATAGTATTTTATGAGAAGGAAACCCCATTTCTGAGTAGAATAAATCTTCAAGAATGATAGCCTCTTGGGCTTTGGCAGTCAGCCTTTTACAAACCAAAAGTTTTCAGAAAAGATAATGTTTAATGTAGACAGTTTCTTATTAAAGATCTTGTCACTTTAAGCCAATATGGTTGTCTCTCTCACACTGATATAACCAATGTGATAGGCTCATGGCCACAGGGAAGATGTAATGCCCCCAGTGGCCTTTCAGCTCCTGCCTAGCTCAGATTCTAATGCTGCTCTCCCAAGATTGCTCGCCTACCATGTCTTGTTCTTCTTAGTAAATGTCAATTAAGGGAGGCTGCCTACAGGCCTTAGAGTGAACTTTAATCCTAGCAATTCCCCACCAGGTCTCTCCTGCGCCCCCACTAGTCTCAATCCAGCCCTCAGGCCTGATAGGTCCCTCTTGGCCTGACTATGCCCATGTAGGGCACACATAGCCTTAAGGGCAAATTGCATGGCTCCTTTCCTGCCCTATACTACACCCCAGGTCTTGCAGGTACTATCACTACAATGTTCAGTTCATACCCCTTTTGGCCCTCAGACCCCCATGGTCCCGTGTTCGGCCCACTTGGGGTCCTGGACCCCCAGTCCAGCTCACAGCCCTATCTCTGGGCTGCCAGACTCCTGGTCTCATGTGCAGCCTCTCTCTCTGGTCTGCCAGACTTCTGGTATCATGCACAGCCCCTCTCAGGCTTGTGGACCCTCATCCAGCGCTTGCCCTGTCCCTGGCCCCATGGACCATCTGATCCAAGTGCCCATCACTCTCTGACTCCTGAACCTCCACACGCAGGTACTCATCCTGTCTTTGGACCTTCTTGGGTCTCACTCTCTCTCTCAGCTCTGCTTGTCCTTGGAACCTCTGATCGTACTCGCAGCCTTTTCCAGCCCTGGGACTTGTGGATCCCCAAGCCCCTACTCTCTAGGCGTTTTCACCCCTAGCTGCACCCCACTTTTTCAGCCCTTGATGAGCTGCTGGCCCTCTAAGTAAGCCTGCCCTTGCAGGGCTCTAGGCCAACTTAATAATGAATACCTGCCCTCTGCCCTTAAATCTTCCCTAGGCTTTACATAAAACAGGGCCACCTTGCCATGTAACCAAGCTCTTCTCTGCCACAGGTACCTTCTCTTGTTCCCTGCATTGCAGAGTTCCTCATTCAGAGCCATTGCCAGTTCAGGAGCTCCTAATTACATAGCTACCAGAGTGAGATTAAACTCACCAATACAGGCTATGGGCTTTTACAACTCAAGCCTGAGCCCTCTTCCAGCCAGATGAGTCCTTCATTAGGTCACCTTAAAGGAGAACATGCATCCCAGTGCTCTTCTACTACCAAAACAAATAGATCAGGAATATGTATGTGACTAAATAAATGAATATTAAGGGATTGTCAGAATTTAGCAGTAATAAAGACTTTAATTTTTTTCCTTAAATTTTCATGGTCCAAGTTACAGTAGCACTATTACTAATTCTTCTAATGTAAATGGAAGATCTTCAATCCTGTTAATGTGGAAATGCAATGAAATATGTATAATAACTAAAAGAACCTCTCCTGAACCCAACCCTTCATGTTTACATTCCAAGGACAAACAATATAATTGATATATTCACATTGAAGAGCTAGCTCTGTTTAAGTAACATGCCTTTTTGTGGAAAAAGGTACTGAAAATGCACAACTTTTTGTCTTAGTGAAGACTGTGAGCCTAGTTCTACAGCAGTTCTATTCTTGGGATTTGGGCCTAATTCTAAAGATTAAAGTTGAAAAATGTATACAGATGTTTGTTTCTGTGTTTTATCTGAAATGTTGTCTTTGTATTTTATGAGTTTATCTTGATGGTTTCTATTGTGAAAAAAGAGCTGACTCTATTCTGTTTTTGTAGTCAAACATACACCATAGGATGTATTAAAACACCAAAGCAATGTTTCTTATGACATCCAGTTTACTTATCTATGAATATGTTCTTAGCTTTTGTTATATTTAAACAAAATACAAATAGTTTCTTAATAAAATACAAGAGCATTTCCTAAGTAAAGATTAGGAGTAAAATGGGCATATAGAATTAAATCCTGTCCTATAAAATTCTATTTAGTGCTTTAAATGTTACCCAGGGAGCCAGGATTTTAACCAGAATGCATTTTAATTCTTAATCACAGATATAGCATTTACCTTACCAGAAATGTAAAAGGTTTTTTGTTTGTTTGTTTGGTGTTTAGCAAAAACTACCTTGGGTGATAGTAATACAAAAGACTTTCTAATAGTCAGTATAGATATTTAGTGTCATATTTAATGCTTTCGTCTTTCTGGGGATGGTTTTATTATATATTTAATAACTGAATTCAGCAGTAACACAATACCCATTTCTAGCTGAACAAAACTTTATTTCTGATAAGTAGATGTTTTGATTATTTTTCCAGTTAAATTAACAGTTAAAGATAATGGCAACAACACAAAATAATAACAAAATAATCAAACCATCCCCAATATTCTGATATTAAATGGAGTTAAGGATATTACAAACTGATAACCTAGGTAAGACATCAGAGGATGATCTTTTTTAAAATGCTCTTTTTAAGCCATTGGTGTTTTGAGGATGCTACAGTTTGGGGCTAGCTGGGAAGCATCCCCTGTACTGTTGCACTATTGTGCCCCAGCCAGCTCTGGTCACCACCTACATGTGTGTTTAGGCAGCATAAATTACTCCACTGTAGAATAGTACTTGTCCTGGACATCACTTTCCTACAGCAGAGTTGGTTAATTTATTGTGCACCACCTGAAAACAAAACCTGGCTGGCCAGAACCATGTTCCAGCTGCTGGCTAGGCTCCATGTGCCCACATCGCTGCTGCTGGAAGGCCTCCAGGATCCCAGGTAAGGCTACTGGGGCCAGCCCAGGTACTGGCCGCAGCCTCCCCTATGCCACCGCAGGGCAACTTGCCACGTGCCAGAGTATGCATGCAGGGGCATTCCTTGGAGACAAGTAGCAGCAACACAACTATGTGCTGCTGCTATTTGTCCCTGGACAAACGTGTGCTCATCTGGACACTCCCCAGTGTGTCCAAAGGAAGCACAAAGTTGCAATTCAGTATAGGTGGTCACATCGACATTATGGGACCTAAATATTTGCCAGAGTGCTTCAGAATGGGAGCCTTAGACTTCTCTGAATATTTTTAAAGAAAAGAGAGACAGTGGTTCCTTTTCTTTACTGAGCACACTCCTTCACAAAATGCTAGACAGGCCACTGATCTTTGCTTTGTATAACTGTACATATAAGTAAATAAGTAACATTAACTGAAATATTCTCCCACTCATTAACCTTATCTTCCATTGCTAATGACTAAAAACTTTCTTCCCCTTCCACATGATTTCAGGAATTAGCAATGTACTGCTAGGAAACTATCTCTTCACAGTGTTTGCTTTTTTATTACTTTTATTATTATTATTATTATTATTATTGCTCCCTTGTTGCCATCCCAGGATGTTAAATTATAACATATGCATCTTCAATTTCTAGAATTACCAAATTGGAGTCTTCTAAATTACCTGGCAGGTGGATGCTATAAATGCTTTGCAGGATAATTTGGAAGGCCTTCCTGTAATCAAAAGACTGTACTTTAATTTTTAAATATACTGACTTTTTTGTTACAGCTCTGAAGGTATCGCACATGCTTTCCAAGCATTCTACACAGCTAAATGACATTGCCATTGTTCCATGAATGAACAGCTGTCTCATAAATAACTATTATGGTGTCATAAGCCAGCAAGTGACTGAACAGAAGTTAGTGATACAAGAAGTGTATTGCTATTATTGAGCCTATTAGTGCATTTACCAGCCTTCGAAAAACTAAATATGGAACCTAAAGAACATATATAGATTGACACAGACCTTTTCCTCTTCCCCCTTTACCCTCCCTTTCAAAAAACCACTGAAGTTAGGGAGGAATAGAACAAAGAAACAGAAACCACCCCTTTCAAATTGAAGAAAAAAAATCTGAGAAATAAAGTCTGCCTTTCTCAAGCAAGGTATGCAGACTCCCAACTGTGCTTATCTGCTACTCTGCCATGGATGCCTTGAAGGAAACTTTACAGCTTCTTAACTGAATAGTGATTTTTGTGATGCTTTAGAAACTTGTCTTTTGATATACATGGTATGCAAACAAACATGTTCTGACCAAATAAATAGCTTAATTAGGCAAATATTACTCATTTTTCATTAAGCCTTATTACTTTGAGGTATAGTGAAATATGCTTTTTCATAGAAACTAGCTCTTCAAATGTCATTTGCTACTGAAGAATAGGTTATGCATGTGCTTTGAAAATACCACTGCAAAGAAAAAGCATTGACTGTTCAATCTTTAAAAAAAAAATCTTTGTAGTATCCTTCAAGTAAACGTTTACTATATTCTATTACCTGGACCATCCAAACTAAAAAATGCATATAGTAAGTTTTATTTAATCTCCTGTTTTTTTAATTCATAAGTTACCTAGAAACCTAAGTCCCTTTGACTATCACTGAAATTTACACTCCTAGGTTGCATTCAGACAAGCACAGCCGTGTGGTAAGTGGTGCTGCACACAGTTCTGTGGCACCACACACTTAACATTTAAATGTTCTCCCCACTGTAAGGACATGCTTCCCATGTGTACACTGCTCCACTTTTTTTTATGACCGGTCTTTTTGACCCCTAGAATATTCGGGAGTCAAAAAACCCTGTGGGAAAAAAAGTACAGCAGTGCACGCATAGGCAGTGCACACCGCACAAAAGTGGAGCCAAGTGTAGCCATGCTCCGGCTGCTGGTTAGGCTCTGTGCAGCAGAGTCACTGTGGCTGCAGCCGTTGGAGGCCCTCAGAACCCCAGGTAAGGCTGCTGGGGCCAGTACAGCCTCCCCTACCACCCTTGAGGTAACTTGCCACATGCCAAAGTGCACATGGTATGGTCTTTCCTCAGGGACAAGTAGTGGTGGTACAAGGTGTGCCACTGCTGCTTGTCCCCAGGGAACCAAATGTCCATGTTTGTCTGGACATGCCCCTAAGGTCTGCATCTACAAAAGAGATACAGGGCATTACTACACATTCATTAATGCAGCATAATTATGATGCATTAAGTTTAGTGCTTGTAATCACAGTTTAACTTAATACGCCATAATCAGGACTACTGTGCATTAGTGCTGGCTCATTCTAAGTGATGCTAATGTGCAGTAGATTGATTCTATTGCCCATCAACACAGGTTTTATGTTCCACGCTAATGCTCAGTAGAATAAGTCTACTATCCTGTTAGCATCTCGTGTACTGGGACTTAAATGAGTTTTACGTATATAGATCCAAAATTCCAATTCCTTGGCATCATCTCACCTTTGAAAATACCTGCACTGCATCAGTGCCTCAGTTCTTGATTTTTCTCTAATTTTTGCATCTGCACATACCTAGAAATATTTGAATAATTTCCAGTGGAATCCGGAATCTAGATATTCTTGTTGGTCTTCCTTTATGTTCAAATCAGCAGGTCCAGATGCTCTCCACCCCAGGGTGTTGAGGAAGCTAGCAAGGGTTATTGCAGGGCCCTTGGCATGGCTTTACGAGTGCTCATGGTGCTCAGGCCAGGTGCCAGATGATTAGAAGATAGCCAGCATGGTCCCCATCTTTAAAAAAGGGAGGAGGGAGGACCTGGGCAACTATAGGCCCATCAGTTTTACCTCAATCCTAGGGAAACTCTTTGAGAAAATCATCAAAGAGCACATCTGCGATGGGCCGGCTTCAGGGATGATGCTCAAGGGCAATCAGCATGGTTTCATTGAGGCAGGTCACCTCATACTAACCTGATTGCCTTTTATGATCAGGTCACAAAAGCATTGGATGCA
>NW_017728909.1:31718962-31748220 GCF_001723895.1 Crocodylus porosus | reverse complement strand
CAACTTCCAAGGGAAGTGGTGCTGGCTCCTACCCTGGGGGTCTTTAAGAAGAGGCTTGATGCCTACCTGGCTGGAGTCATTTGAGCCCAGTTTTTCTCCTGCCCAGGTGGGGGGTCCGACTTGAAGATCTACAAGGTCCCTTCTGACCCTACTTCTTTGATTCTATGAAGTGTTGTCCCAATAGGCATCCTCAGAGCAATCCTGCTGGAATAGATTACACACACAATGTGTAAATGCCTTAAATATTTCAATCAATTTGGCAAATGGAAGAAAGTTATCCAGGATAAAATTCTTAAGAAGGGACTAATTTAGGAACCTATCCCAATTCTAATAAGCACTTGTGTTTTTAGAGTGAACTTAAGAACTAATCTTGCAGTGAAAATCACTTGTGGATCAAAGCCCAGTTTCTTAATTTTGAGGCCGGTAAGAGTCACTAAAATAAGATTATAGTGCAGAACTAACTTGCTCCCTGATGTCATTTCATAAAACGCGAATGCATGTGTTGTTACAAATAGTATCTGATCAAGGACAGTGGTTAAGTTAAAAAACAAAAAACCAGGTCTTGCTCATATGTAGTAAGGTAATTTTCCTCAGGTGCTGACAACTGGCAAAGGCATAGACTGAGCTCTCAATGGCATCTAATTAGAACATAAAATTGAAAATTTTGTAGTGGAGGGAAAAAAAGTATTGCACTGACAGGACTGCCTTGAATATCACCTTTCTGGGGAAAAAATCTTCAGCTTTTAAAAACAGGACTACATTTGTGTCAGAAACAATCGTGCATCCTAGAGCTAAAGGATTAATCTTAGGATCATGAAATGGATCCTAGGATTAATGACAAAAATTTTTGCTATTTTCCACATTCATTTGTACAAAACTGCATATGACCTTTGAAAGAAAGGAAGGGACTAGTTTTGAAGCACAGGTTTAATAATCTGGAACTTGTCAATTCTAATTCCTGGTTGGAAGCTAGGATGGTCTTCAGGTTCAGCTTCCAACCTGCCTTTGGTAGGCTTTGTTTACACAAGGAAGTTATACTCATTTAACTTAATTAATTTTTTAAGGTCTTTCAATTCAAATGTATTCAAATCCCTATGTGGATGTATATAGTGCTAACAATGGAATATATTGACCTATTTAAAAACATTTCACATTTGACATTGACTGTGCCAATACCATCTACTATTAAACTGAAATATAGGGCTTACAGAGGTTTAGTTATGCATTTAAAACAGTTTTGTTAAAGTAAACTTGTTGCCATTTCCTTGCACAGACAAGCCCTTCATTTCACCATGGGAGAGTCACTCCCATTCCACTGTTAAAGACTGTAATCTACAGTCAAATATTTCCTTCACTGAATTTCTAATTAAGGGATTGATTCTGCAAATATTTACACAGGGAGACTACTCAGCCAAAGGATGAGAGTATACCTATGTGTGTGTATATAGACCAAGTCCAAAAAGTATTCCTAAGGAAAACATATAGTAAGCTCTGAATAATTATTGGTATAAAATTTCATTTTTCTTGACAGTCTTGTTCCTGTTAGACTTACTGGCCACATCCAGACAAGCCTGTCTATGGTGCCACACGCCGCACATTCGGGTGTTCCCCACACACCTACCTTGCAGTACAGGGTGGGCTGGGGGGGTTGACCCTCTGAGATCCCAAGGTAAAAAAACCGGTGTAGAAAAATAGCAGGATGGCACACTTGGTGGCAACATGCACCACCCAAAACTGGAGACTGGCCTGCTGGCCAAGCTCCCAGCTGCAAGAGCAATGTAGTTGCAGCTCCCTGAGGCCCCCAGAATCCCAGGCAAGACTGCTAGGACCAGGGCAGTTGCTGACCCCAACCCCCCTACCCCACCTGGGGTAACCTGCCACATGCCAGAGGGAGAAACAAACGTCCAGACACGTGTGGATGAGGCAATTGTGTTTATTTAATGAATATTTTACTTCATTCATTCATGATCCAAAGCCAAATATATATCCATGATTTCTTTAAGACAAATTCTCAGTTCAGATTAGAAATGCTGCAAAATATATTGTCTAAGTAATCTGTTAACAGACAGACAGACAGGACCCTTAGAGGTACTATTTCTAGCTCTCATCAGGCACATCTACACATGTGCTTTACTATGCAGTAGACTAATTTACTCCACAGTAAAGTGTCACTGTCTACATGTGTGCTGCAATTAGGGTGCAGTACATTAATTTACAGTGCCATCAGCTGTTTCCACCAAATATAGGTGCTTTTCAGTGGTAGAATAAATTACAGCACTTAAATGCATGCGTAGATGGTGATGTTTGGTTTAGTTTGTGCCAGAGTTTATTCAGACACATTAACTGCATGTGTAGGTGTGCCCACTGAGTTCCCTAGCTTCCTTTATTATGGTTTTGTTCATTCGTGTGAGTTATTTTTTGGTTTATTGTTTTCAAATATTTGTAAATCGCATCTGTAGTACTAGAGGTTCTACTTATAAGAACCAGTTCATGCAGTTCTTAGTAAGACTGTGGAATTGCTAATCAGGTTTATATCACTTCACTCCTTCAACTGTCTCCAAAAGCAGTGCTATATAAAGCTCACATATCATCTGCTTTTTCTTGACTATCAGATAACCATTATTACAAACTTAGTGCTTTTCTAAATGGTTGCATTATAATACCATTTCATAAATGGTTTGATTCATTACTATAGACTTGTCAAGTAACAGGATGTCTACATCAGAACTATCAAATTTTCATTAACTGAAAATAGATGTCTCTCTAATGCTCATAGTCAGATTTTTAAAATCTCTCTTTCAGTACCTTTCACTCCTTTCTCCAAAATGTTTCTTGTAGGATTAAAATTCTCTACCATTAAGCTGAAATAGTGGATCTTAAGTAATAAGGTTCAACTTATTTTATGTTGGTTCCCAATACTATTATAATACCACATTTCCAATAATCAAATTTATAATTTTATGACTACCTAAGTTAAGATTTTATTTTAATGTTCTAAGACAAGCCATCCATAGCTGGATATTACTGTCATGCTATCCACCTTGTGAAATTATGAATTATTTGTTACTGAAAATTATACCTTCTATAAATCTATTTTGAAAAACTTGGGTATAACTAAAAATAAGGTACAAATAACAACAAATTATGTCAGAAAGTCTTAGATGTTCAATTTATAGAGGCAGTCAATAGTTTGGGTGCTTAGAGTATCTGAAATATAAATATTGTTATTAAAATATCTGGTAATTTGATTATTTCTGGTCTTAGATTGCATGTAATTCTTTCAAGGGACTAAGTGCTGAAATAAGAGGTACAAACCAATGAATCATGGAGGGAGGAGGGATAGGGGAAAGAAAATAGTATTTCCCATTCGGCTAATTTTGTTGTTGTTTTTGAAACGTGAATTTCTGGTTGTATCTGTAATTATGTCTGAGGGTACAGGGCAGTATTGTGTAACATAAAAATAGCTGTCCTGTGAACCTTTCCTCACACGAGTCACCTTTCCCTGAGTTAGTTGACTCAATTGGCCTACTTGCATGAATGTAATTACCCGAAGTATTCGCCAGATCATTATGTGGGCACCTGTATAAATCTTTCACTTCCTAGAATCAGCTACACTGAATTCTCCTAATCAATATTTATTCTTTCCACAAAAATTGAGGGCATAGAAAATAAAATATATGTAATATGTACACACACACACACACACACACACACACACAATATTATTGAATGTATACCGTGTGTGTATGGTATACATTCAATAATATCTTTCATTTTTTCTGCATAAGGAAAAAATAAATAAAATAAAGTCAGTGATACTTCTTTTTGTTTTACACCTGGCACCTAAATTGCAGCATCAAGATATGAGACAGCAAAGTTGTACCGCATCTTTGAACAAAGCAAATATACAATATGTACTCAGTGTTCCTCTACTGAAACTTTTTTTGCAGTAAAATGCGTTGTCAGATATTTCCCCCTTAATAGTTTTTAAAGTATATGCTGAGTCATTTGCACCATCTGCTACCAGCATAGAGAAATGCTGAAGACACCATGGGGCATCTGTTTATTTCCACCATGCTAAATAATATTGCTGCTTTCATTTTAAATCTATTACACACTTTTATATATATTCATTCTTAAAATACTTCCTTCTTTCTATTTTTTTCCAATTCCTAGAATATAAGTTTTTAATCCTCCAAGTCCAATTACACCTTACTCTTAGTTCTTTGTTTTAGAAAAGTTTCTTATTATGATAACTGTAATACAGAATATACCAGTGTATTGGCGACCTGCATTGTTTTGAAGCATGAACACAACTGAGTACTTATGCAGACTGATGTGGCATTCAAACAGCTGCTTTGAAAATTTGAGTTTTTAGCTAGTGCTCACTGTTCTATTTTCCTACTGTGATGTTCTTCAAAAAGGCATTTTAGGGTTTGGTGGTGAAGCAGGATATAGCAAACTATGTAATTTGGAGATCAACAAAGCAATGGATAATGGCTATGTAGATTAATGATCTACACATAATAACAAACTAACAGCCTGGCCCTGATCTCATTGTAGTTTTAGACACATATAGCTCATTTGACCAAGGAATGTTACCTTGATTTTTGCTGATATGTGTAAAAGAAGAATCAGACTTTGAGTACATTTTAGGAATAAATCCATAGCACTAAAACCTTCCGAGGACTCAAAAACATAGCAGAAAATAAAATGTAATAGGTTGGGGGAAAAGTTGAACAGGATGGATAATCAGGGCTCGATAAACAATGCATGGGACTACTATTTTTTCCTTTTTTTTTAACCTCATTTGGCATATTAGTTATAGACTTACAAATACAGTCTCCTGTCAGCACTCAGTTTTGTAAGAGTATTTAATAGATCATGCAAATACT
Source organism: Crocodylus porosus (assembly GCF_001723895.1). Classification (NCBI taxonomy): domain Eukaryota; kingdom Metazoa; phylum Chordata; order Crocodylia; family Crocodylidae; genus Crocodylus; species Crocodylus porosus. Next base: position 31,743,325 of record NW_017728909.1, on the reverse strand, counting down.
TGTGTTGTGAATGCTTGATTAATTGAATTGTATTTGAACTTTCAAATCTTATTTTTCAAAGTGGGTTTTAGGCAATTGTCTTGCATAGAAAACTTCCTTACACAAAAAAATTAAAATAAAGCCATGCTTAGGATATCAGGGCACCTATACCCATGCAGCAAGGCTGCCCCAACATGCTGTAATTATAGCATATCAGAGCAGACTTGATTAATTGAGTTTGCTGGACTGTGGTAACTAATTACCATGCTCCAGCAGACTCCAGCATCATGCTGAAAATATGGCTGCAAGGGTGCTTTAAAGCGTCCCTGCCACCATTTTTCAGCATGGGGACACGGATACACGTGATGCTTTGGGCACTTTAATTAGAGCGGCTCTTGGAGCCAGTCTAATTAAAGCGCCCCTACACATGCTCTCAGAACATGTGTATAAATGCTCTTATAGTCTAACAAAGTGTCCTTCAAAGTCTCTGAAAAAATTATGGTTGATTTCAGTGGTCTTTTGCTTGTGCATTTATACTTTCAAAGGACACTTTGCTGAAACTACACCTGAGTCATGCTAAACATGTTGATATACACTTGTTCTCCTTACAGTTTTTGATCTAAAGCTGAACCCTACAGTTCTTTAGTTTAGTGGTGCTCAACCTTTTGGCCCCACAGGCTGAATGAGTGGTGCCAGGTTGTGTTGAAGGCTGGATCGGGCCCTGCACATGAAGACTGGGACTGTGCCACTTCTACCTGGCCCCAGTACACGGGGATCAGGGCATGCCTGACCTTGTGTGCCCAGACTGGGCCCTGTGACACCCCAGTCAGTGATGTGCTGCCCTGGTCAGCCCCATGCACCCAGATTCACCCCAGGAACCCATCTAGTGTGCAGGGCCATGCTATCTGACCTGTGGGGTTTCATACAGGTCCAGAAATTTGGCAGCAGGGAGTGGAAATTAACACCTGCTGCCAAATTTTTTGATCTGTGGGGAACCCCATGGGACAGGTGACATGGCTCCATGGTCTGGATCTGGCCCACAGATCAGGTGTTGAGCACCCCTAGTGTAATACTTTTTTTTTATTGCAACAGATTTAGAAAAGAGAGAGTTTGAAGTACAAACCCCAGGGCTCTAGTCTCGACCCTTTCTGTCCTAGGATCATCGGCTGCCTAGTTTCCTTTACATCTCGCATTTTTCATTGGGGAAAAAAAAATCACTTTTTTCATGAAAACCACAAATGTCTTAGTGGTTAATCCTGAACAAGTTCAGCTGATTAGATGGCAAGCTCTTTGCAATCACCATGTCTATGATTTTTATCCATGTTTTAGCACACTAGGGTCTCTGAATGCTCCTGTAATATGAAGGGAAGAGAGAAATTTCTGTTCTTGTATCCACAGTCTCTATGGAAACAAACCTGTATTTTCTCTCTGCTACTGCAAAATAAAGACATCTGATTCACACAGTGTAAAGTAAACCCTTATAAATACCAGCTTTATCATGAAAACTTTAGCTAGCATAATCTGGAAAGAAAAAAGATGTTGAAAAAAAAATTTGGGAAAACCCTACTACCATGTGTGCAATGACCTGCCCGCTGCAAGATTTCAAAATTAGTTTTTCTCTCAATGCAGAGTTTTGGCTGACTGATGATAAGCCATGACTGAGGGAGGGGCTTCCATGTGGGAGCAGAACTGATTTGCCTGATGACAACAAAATCCCATGAAATAACCTCTTCAAAGTCCAGTAAACAGAAACTTTTTCTTAGTTCCACTGAGCAAAATAGTTTACCTTTTTCTTGCTGTCCCCTAAATGTGTCACATTATCTACTTGTAAGCCAAGAAGTTAAAAGCATTATAAAATAGATATTTATAGCAGGTTATATAGAATTATATGGCTAAAGATAGCATCCTGTGATCATAGGATAGACTATACTGAGTAAACATACAGTGCTGCGCAGATTGTATTCTATAGGATAACAGCTCCAAATTAATGCTTATACTGCGAAAACTAATTACAAATGTTCAGCAATGACTACTTTTACACGTGAGGATTTCCTGGTGTCATCAGACTAGATTATGTAATGCAATCCTTGGATAAACAGCTTTGGTATTTCTCACAATTACTGTCTTTAATAGATTTTCCAAATTCATGTCATTCAGGTTAAAAATTTTAAACTGATTACTGCTGATCTGGAACCACTGATCAAAGCATTGTCAAATAAGAAATTAAATACGCCTTTTTACTTATTGGTTAGAAAGACTAAACAGAGATTTGTTTCTCCATCAATGTCAGGAACAGAATACGGGACATTTTAAGGAAGCACGTTTAAGCAGTAGCATTTAGAGGGACATTGGACACGTAAACACATTATTGCTGCCTACACAGTACAGATTTTGGTAATTTAGCCATTTAGCCCAAACTATATTATACTAAAAATGCCTTATGGAACTGATGCAAAGATTCTGCATACATGGAATTCTATTCCCAAGGAGCCCAATACTTTATCTAGAACTAAAACAGCTTCCTGAAATCCAATTGTGGAAAATTCCATCTTCTGACTCTGGCTGAGTGTGCCATATTAAGCTTAGACTGAAAATACTGAAATCATCATTATTCTTGAGTTTTTTATATTAAAATGATAATAGTGTGATATATTCAAGTTGACATGGATAACAGCACTGTTTATTTTAAGTATAACTATATTTGGAGACAGATCAATGAACAGAGGAAGCAACTCCTTGAATTCTACTGGGATTTAGCTTTCCCTTCCAAAAACAACATTGAATTAGCATCACTTAAAACATAATGAGGTTTTTTTTTCAGATCAATTAATTATTAAAGGGAAAAAAAAGAATGAGTATTCTCAACAACAAAGTCCCCGGACTCATCCAGACGGGTCCCATATTAATACAATCCACACTGAAGTGTTCTTTTCACTCATTCCATACAGTTTACAGTGGATTTCACTAAGTTTTTAAAAAATCTCTCTCTGTTTTCTCCTCTTTCTAAATTCTATCTGTTTGTCCTTAGACTTTGAACTCTTCAGAGCTCATGTCACTTCCTCATTAATATTTAGAACATGACTGGTCCATCATGGACTCTACAACAAACTAATTATTATTATCATTGTGCTTTTAGGGAATGGCCCCTAAGCCCGAGACTGGAGTTTAGTTATGGATTCAGACTTTCCAGAGCATAAAGATATTTGAATTTTAGTTAACCCCCACTACTATATTTATTTCATTAAACACCTTTTTTCTCTCTCTACCTCTCTGGATTTTACAAGTAACATCTTTTTGCCTAATCTCTACTCTGTATCCATCCCTAGATTTTTAATTGTATTTATTTTCTTGTCTCTTCACTTCTTTTTTCAGTCTTTCCTAAACACATTGGATGCATACAAGCATTACACTTAAATAAATAGAATCCCTGTTTAAAGCAGTAGAAAGTCTTGGTGTACAAGAGTTCACAAGACTTAATTTAGTCTAAAACTGGCTAATGTGGTCTAAAGGTAGACCTTGTCCCATAAAGTCTAACTCTAAATCAATATGAGTTAGACTGGTTTAGGAAATGCTTGTACAGTTCCCCTGTCAGTCTAAGTTAGGCCACTGTCCTCCAGCATCTCAGCCTGCGTCTCTCTCTCCCCTGCTGACAGTGACTTGGTTGAACTCATTTGCTTCAGCTGATTTCACAGGGCAAACCTCTCCCTTTGTCAGTCAAACCCAGTCTCTTTCCACAACACTGCTTCCATTGCCAAGCCACCAGAAGGGCAAACCTCTACCAGCACTGCCACTGCTGGGGCTCTGGCCTCCAGTGTAGGGATGCAGCTGCAGGTGCCAGCAGCAACAGCCATCCCACACCACAGCTGGAGCCTACCTGTGGCTAAGAGGGTGGGAGCAAAACCCCAGCTGCCGGCACGGAAAGCTCCCCCAGTCAAGGTCCTTGTTGCAGGTTTGAACCACAGAGGCAGCCATAATGTCCCCTGGTGGCTGTATGGCTCCTGCCCAGCTCTGTCTCTAATGTGTCCCTCACTAAATTGCTTCCCTGCCACACCTTGTTGTTATTGAGATTAAGTAAGAGAAGCTGCCCATGGGCCTTAGAGTGAACCTGAGTCCAAACAACTTCTCAACAGGTCCTTCCCAGGCCCCACTAGTTTCATTCTACCCCTTACGTTAACTAGGCCTTCTCAGCCTGGCGGTGCCCCTTCAGGGCACCTTAAGGGCAAATTGTATGGCTTCATTCTTCCCCTATACAATGCCCCAAGCCTCCCCAGTGTTAGCACTTCAGTTGTTCATTTCTCTTAGCCTCTCTCAGGACTCTTAGATCCTCTGGGTCTCTCTGCCTTCTTTCTCTGGGCCCTCAGACACCTGACCCCTCACACAGTCCCTCTTGGGGACTGTAGATACTCTAATCTCTTGCTCCATAAACCACAGATTCCCTGCCTGGCCTGGGGCCTCTGTTCCTGGGCTCAGCTCCTTCTGTGGGCCGGGAAACCCTCTGTATCCTGCTCGGCCCCTTCTTGGGGAGCAGAAGGGGTGGTCTATTGTCTGACTCAGCCCCTTCTCTGGATTGGTGGGCTCTGTTCCCAGGCTTAGTCTCTTCTCTGTGCTCTGAACTCTGAACCCCACTCAGCCCCTTCTTTGGGCTTGTAGGCTTTATTCTCTTGTCCTATGTACCCCACACAGCTCCGTCTCTGGCCTGGGGGGATCCTCTGTATCCCTGCTCAGACCCGTCTCTGGACTGAGGGACCCTGTACCCTTGCTCAGCCCTTTCTCTGGGTTGGGGAATTCTCTGTAGGCCTTGAGTCTGTTTCCAGGCCTTGAGGCTGTCTCCAGGCTCCTGTTTCCTTGGGCTTATCTAGCCCCAGACTGGTGTAATGTACGCCTTTTGAAATGTAATGCATTGTGTGCACTGAAAATATGATACAAATGTGCTACAGAAGGGGAGCAACCCTGTGGAGTCCAGCTGACTGTGACCATGGACTGCAAACCCCAGAGGCACCCGGAAGCAGGAAGAGGAAGTGATGAGAAACAACCACGCAGGGTTCTGCTGCTCTACTGCAAACCCCAAAAGCCCTTGGGGACAGCAAAAGAAGAAGCAAACAGATAGCAAGCTGGCTACATGCCATAAGGCCCCTGTAGTATGGGGACTGGGCATGACTAGAGAAGATAGAAACCTCTGTATAGCACAGATGAACCACAGACCAACTGCACATGATTCCTGACCTAGAAATCTGCACAGAGTGACTTTGGACAAAAGGCTGGTTCTTGGAGAAACCTCTGGATGTGGGAAGGGGACTGTATGTGCTGAATCTATGTACCCTAGCAGTACTGATCATTACCTGTATACTTGCTCTCTAAGTGTATGTTATTATACTGTGACTGCCTATTTACCTGTACTTGTTTCTTTCTGTTGACCTGTGACCCTAATCCCTAGGACACTGTATATAATAAAGTAAGGAAACCCCATGTTGGTTGTACTGATTGTGCCTGACACTGCAGGGGTTGTTACCCTTGCCCTTTTTTGGTCAGTTGAGCCTCCAATCAGTCCCCACAAAACCTGGAAGTTACCTCTTGGTCAGCTTCTCTCCTTAAAGTGGCCCTGTTACAGTCCTAGTAGGGGCTCCAGCTTCTGATGGTGGAGGTGTAGCCCTATCTGACAGGACTGCCCCACCTGTAGCTGTGACTGTGGAAGCAGAGGCAAAGCCTTCCCACATCCCCAGCTGGAGTCCCAGGCAAAACCCCCAGCTGACCCTGGACAAAGCCCCCTAAGCCCCAGCCAGAGCTCCAGTTGCAGAAGACCTGCTCTGGGTCTCCTCTCTGACAGTTGAGAGGCTAGGAGGCAGGTGGTGCTGTGATGGGGGGAGGGGTGGGGAAATGGTTCCTTCTCACCACCATCCAATTAGCCCTGACCTGTTCTTTCCTTACTGTTTTCTGTCTCCAGGCAGACTGCAGAGCCTGCAAGACATGCTGGGTTGCATGCTCTAGGGGCCCCTGGATGAATGCCTTCTGCCATGCTGTCTATCTGGAGAGCAGGCAGCCAGATGGATAAATGTTTGCACTGACACCATTTCTTTTGAATGCTTGTATGCAGTCATTGTAAATGCAGCAGTAGTTACAACCCTACAAATTTGTAATATGTATGATTTTCAGCAAAATAAAATCATCCAGCCTTTGTATTGACAAAGGGTCTCCAATCTGATGTTATAAATGTACAATACAAAAGTTAATTAAGTTGAAAATGATAGAAAAGATTTATACACAAGTGCTTTATGACAATATCTATTTATTTATTTAGTATTAATAATGGAGTAATGATGAAGCAAGCATCTGTCAAAAGCATGAGGGCCAGAAAGCCAGCAACAGTAGAAGGGTCAGTGTCAATAAGACATTGGGCACCCAAAGGAGGGCCGTAAGGGCACTCATAGATGATATGGTTGGCTGTCTGAGCTTGAGCACTACAGCTGCAGCTAGCATCATTGAAGATACCCCAAGAGTGCATGCTCACCATAAGCCATCCAACACCCATTCTGAGATGGTTAAGAGCAGTCCAGATCCTGCAGGGCAACTGTCAGCCTGAGAAGCAGAAGCTAGTATTGGGGATGAAGTTCTTTAGCCACAGTTCTTGTGCAGCATATTGCTTGCTCCACTGGTGGGAGATCCATGTTGTGGATCACATGCCATCTGCAGTTTTGATGAGCTTATTGGTCTGAGCAGAGAACCAGTTCTGAGACTTCAGGCAGTAGTTGATTTTCTGGCTTGCAGGTAGTAGGCTTGAGTGCACAGAGCGGTCCGATCTAATAGTGCAGTAGGGCTTGGAGACCAAGGTCAGGCTCAGGATCAATAATATGTGGCAGTGTATAAGCCGTAGTCCAATCTTGGAACTTCATGCATATGTCTGGATATATGTATACACAAAGGCTTCTGGTCACTTTGAACTTAACAGGAAGGCTATCCCTCCCCCAGCTACCTCATTTTACAAAAAAATATAATTAAGGTAAACCCCAAATTATTTGAGAATTTGGGCTGCATAAGGCAATCAGTTTCCATTGGGAAACATTTCTGAAAAGTCAAAAAGACTTAAATACTCCATTAAACAAGGGATTGGCACCAAACTATCAAAGCATTCTCATTGCCTGTCTGACCTAGTGAATATGAAGCAATATTTATACAAAATATATTGTCTTTAGGAGAGATACCACCTCTTCCTTCATTTTGTGAATCTAACCCTTTACATTTACTAATAAAAAAAAATTATTAACCAGTTTATTTTTAAATCAAATTTTAGTTCCCCCACTTTTTTGGTCATTCAAAGTGAACATTAATTCATTATTACTGTACCCACATACAAGATGTAGGATCAGAACTATATCGACACACGAAGTTCACTAACCTAAACAGTTTAGAGTCTTAGCAAGTTAAATTTGAAGGATGATGAAGACAGAGTTTTTGTTTTGTAATTACAAAAATGAACACATTTCAGCTGTACCTAGGTCTTCTGTCTAGCCTTGAAAGATTAGTTGCTTTATTGTGGCTAGATATCTCTGAAGAAATGCATTTTGAGAAGGGATTTGAAGGGGGTGAGGGGAGCAGTAGTTAGTTTGTAGTCTTAAGCATTGTTGAAAAATGGAAAGAAAAAATAATACTTTGAAGCCGTTATCTCAAGAAGAGTATAAGGATATGAACAAGGTTGGCACACTTGGAGCAGATGGCACAACAAGAGGCATTACAAGATATATTTGCAACATAGGTATATAAAGATTTTGGTGTACTACATGTCTTTGCTGAGTCACCGTATAATCTTACTGATATCATCCTTATTCTTTCTTCCTTGTCCCTTCACTATGCCATTCTCTTGCTTGTCCCTTCACTATGTCAGAAGGCTGACATTCTACAGTTAGCTCTCTGTAGTAGAGACCATGGGTTCAGCCAAGCATTTGTGGAACTCAGATCAGGTTTAGGTGGCTTAGTTTAAGCCACCTAAACCTGAGTCAGGAGCACCACATGCAAACATTTGCCACTTTCTGGAAGGAAGCATAGACAACCAGATGCAAGTATGGGAGATGTGGGGGAAACTTGGAAGTCTGCAGTAGGGGGGATTAGTGGGTTCAGGGGGGTTGACAGGTTTGGTGGTGTGTAGGTGAGTCCAGGGGGAACAGGCAATTTGGAGGGAGGGGTCAATAGGTTGGAAGGGATGGCTACCCAGTTGTGGGGGTAATAAAAATCTTTCAGTCAGGGTGGGTGGGAAGGGGAGAGGACACAGTGTAATAACATCACAGCCTTGGGGCTGTACAGTATATCTGGGCTTTTCCATCTGATGAGAACTAACTGTACCTCAGGCACACCATACTCAGGGTGACTTTAGCCCTGCAAAGACTAGCACACCTGGACATGTACATCACTCTAACCTCAGTTAGAATGATCTCAATGTATCACTTCCATATACCCCTGTGTTTGTTTATCTGTGCTGTGAGGCTTCAAGGGCAACATGTTAGTCTGGGCAGTAAAAATTTAACTTCTCTAAAGCAGTTTTCATTTCAATCCTTTGCCAAAGAAACCAGGAAAAAGCCAAGATGAAAGCTGAATCTAAAGGCTTCTGTGACATCTTTAAAATGTTAGATTTGATTTGGGAACAGCTCCTTTGAAACTATGGAAGACCAAAGGGGACTACAACCATGTGTGCAGTTTTGAAAGATTGTGAATGAATTTGTGGGGGTTTCCAGATCTCACAAAAGGTATCCAGAATGGGTGTTATGTATTATCACTGAGTTTGCCCCACATTTATAATTGTAATTCTGAATATGTGAGTATGTTAGCTGTTTTGTCATGACTTTTGATTAAATGTTATCGATCAAGTCTGAATTCTGTCACAAAAAAACCCAAGAGCTAGAAGTAAAAAACTCATCAATGTGAATTAGTTGCTTTACTTTGGAAGTGCAATAGCTAATGGCTGGAAAAAATATAAACCACAAATTCTGTATTGTGTGCATTATAAATGACATAGCTATTCAATGATGTTGAAATGCATGATATTTAATAACTTAAGCTTGTTAAAGCAAAATGCTTGGCAATGGTAATTGATGATATCCATAGTGCATTGTATTAGAACCTCACCTCAGGAAGAACACAGGATGCAAGAATTGGAATTGGAAGATGCCTAGGGAAAATACTGTATAGGGAACCTTCCATTTCTGGAAAGATTTAGTTAATTAGTTTCTTCAAACTGAACATACAAGTTCTACGTGTTTGGGTTTTTCAGATGCAGAAAGGATAGGTTCAGTTAGGAACAAGCTGTTTTTATTTGACGATGATCTGCATAGCATTTTACTAAAATGGAGGAAAAAATAAACCATTAGCCTTGGGCATTTTCTCATTACATTCATACATGGATCATGTGAACAATTAGGCATAAGAACAGGCTAAAGATACAGACAGACCTAGACAGGCTTGCAAGTTGGGCGGATTGGAACCAGATGAAATTTAACATTGAGAAATGTAAAGTTCTCCATGTGGAGATGAACAACCCCCTACACACCTACAGGTTTGGTGGTGCCAAACTGACCAGCACCATGAATGAAAGGGACCTGGGGGTAATAACAGACCACAGTATGAATATGAGCTGATAGTGCAATGCTGTAGCCAGCAGGGCAAATAATACTCTGGCATGCATCAATCAATGTATCTCCAGCAAAACCAAGGAAGTGATTCTTCCACTCTACTCAGCACTGGTGAGACCACAGCTGGAGTACTGTGTCCAGTACTTGGTGCTGCACTTCAACAAGGACATGGTAAAGCTTGAGAGAGTCCAGAGAAGAACCACCCATAAGATCAGGAACTTGCAAAGCAAGCCATATGAGGAAAGGCTGAGGGACCTTGGATTCTTCATCCTGGAAAAAGAGACTGCTGAGAGGGGACTTGGTAGCAGCTTACTGCTACATTAGAGGGCTCAGTGAGCAACTGAGCAACCCAGGGCACCCTTGGGTAAAACTAGGAGTACTGGCCAGAAACTCCTGGAAGACTACTCCAGGCTCAACATTAGGAAAAACTTCTTCATAGTTAGGGGGCCCAGACTGTGGAATAAGCTCCCTTCAGAGGTGCTGCAATCTCCTACCCTAGAAATCTTCAAGAGGAGACTGGATGGTCACCTTGCTGGGGTCACCTGACCCAAGCTGTCTTTCCTGCCTGGTGCAGGGGGCTAGACCCAATGATCTTCCAAGGTCCTTTTCAGCTCTACAATCTATGAATCTATGAATGGTTTTGGAAAGGAAGAAACCAAGACTATATTAAACAAGAGTACATTGGATAAGTGTTTATGATCAGTTTTTTAAACCTTCTAACACTGTACTATGAAATGAAATTGACTTTTTATCCTCATCTCAATTAGGCTAGGATTAGGGCTGTGCAAAATTTCGCTGGCTGTTTCATTTTGATGCTATTTTGAGTTGTTTTGAGTTTGAAACAGCAACATCTAAATTAAATGAAGGCCTTTGAAACAGCTTTGAAACCAAACGAGGGCAGTCAAAATGTTTTTGAAAATTTTGAAACATTTTTAGTTTTGAAGCTGAAACTGGGCTTGCCTGCAGGGAAACAGAAAGTAAAGAGAGGGAGGAGGAAGAGGGGGAAAAGACTGCTCTGATATTGACTGTGTAGTGGCCCAGTGACTGTGGTCCTTCTCTGAGGTCCCTTCCAATCCCAGTGCTCCAGGGGAGGGATGGAAAACTGCATAAAAAGCAGCATTGTTTGAACTGGGCCACTTTCTGCCTTGGGGTTATTAACTGCACCGTCTTCCAGAAGCTCAGCAGCTTTAGACATCAAAGGCTACCATTCACTTCCTACTTGCTAGCCTAGCAAGTGGGATTCAGCAATACCTTTTGCTTTCTTTATATACCCTTTTATCTTATTATTATATTCCTTGATTGATTCCTTTCAATTTAATCGTCTGTCAAAATCCTTTTTTTGTTTAGTCTATTTTGATTCTTTTCAAATCTGTGCTTTCTCTTACAGTGCAGGGAAGCACAGCATAATTATATTGCGTATTATAATATAAAATTTTTATAGGAAAACACATATACATTTATATATTCTATTTATTACATAAATACATACATACAAACATACATACATTCCATAAATACACATACAAACAATTATCTTAACATCTATATATATTGCATAAATCTGATAGATAACATTACAGAAGAAGAACAGACAGATTTGCCAGCACACCAAGACAAAGACAAGACACTATGAAACATATTATGAAGTATGCTGGAAAGCCTTCAGGGAGGGGTGGAAGAGGGAGTAGAGGGACAGCTATAAATTCCTCCACCCCCCTCAAACTGAGACACAGCCTTTTTGCTACAACAAATAGGTTAAGGCTTCCACTAGTACAGGCAGCAAAGAGAGGGGAGAAGTGGCAGTTCCACTGCCTGTGCCCGTGTCTGCAGCCCCTCCAAGAGCATAAACCATAGCCCACCTCCCACTATCACCATGACAACAAGCACCAGTGTGACAGCCTTCTCCACCCTCATTTCACTTTCCATGCTGAGCCTTCCAGCGCCAGAGGAAGAGCTGGAGCGGGAGCTGGAGCTGGAGCTGGAGCTGGAGCTGGAGCTGGAGCTGGAGCCGGAGCCGGAGCTGGAGCTAGAGCTGAGTGCCCCAGCAAGGAAAATTCTGGGCAAGGAGGGGGAATCATCTGAGTTTGTGCTCCACACTTCTCAAGTTTCCCCTAGAGCTAGGTCTCCTTCCCCAGAAGACACTTCAGAGGAGGATGAGATAGAGGTTGTGGAGGCAATTGGCTCAGATGAGTCCTCCTGTTGCTCTGTCTCTGCCTGATGAGGAGGGGGAAACTGCAGCATCCACACATACACCTGTACCCCAGAAGTGAGTGAGTAGTGTGGCCTGGGATCATTTTGAGCTGGCAGATGATCCCACATATGCTATCTACCTGCACTGCCAAGCCAAAACCAGCCCGGGCAAGGGAACAAAACACATGAGCACCACGGGGATGCTGATGCATCTCCTCAGGCACCCCCCCTTGTCCTTGCTCCTCCTCAGCCTGGCACCAGTGAAAGCATGCCTAAAAGGAAGTCCCCCTCTTGCTTCAAAGTCCCCATTCCTCCAAAGCAGAGGAAGGCCACCCTGGAACAGTCAGGGAAAGGCAGACAGAAAGTGGAGTACATTGCAAGGGTGAGCAAGATCACCCAGAGCACTGGAGAGATGCTTGCTGTGGATGGCCAGCCCTTTTGCTTAGGGTTCAGGCAGCTCATGGTACTTGTGGTCCCATCCTACCAAGTGCCCGCTTGCACCACCTTCAGCAGGACAGTGGTGCCCTCCCTGTACTTGAGGGAGGAGCTGCACAGGGCAGGTCCACAGGTGGCCTTAACACTTCACCTCAGACATCTGGAGAAGCTAGGGTTGAGGTCATGCATACCTCTCCCTCACAGGGCACTGGTACAACCAGTCAGGATGTCAGTGGGCTCTCCTTCAAGCCTAGGTGATGGATGAGTCCCACACAGCAACAGAAATCGTGGGGGCCATGAACTGCTTGGTGCAGGGGTGGCTCACTGAGGAGGGCAAGCTCACCCATGGGTTTATGGTCACCAACAATGGGGCCAATACAGGGAAGGTGGCATATGATGACAACTTTGTTGGCATCCACTGTGTGGCACACAAGTTACACCTTTTAGTCACGGAGGCCTTGCAGGGGGATGGCTGCTGGTGACATTGCCAGCACTGCCAGCAAGCTCATTTCAAAATGCAGGAAGGTAGCAGGCTACTTCCACCGGAGCAGTAAGGGGGGCAAAATACTGTGGGACAAACAAGCAGAGCTGAACATCCCAATGTACAAAATCATGCAGGATGTGGAGACTCAGTGCAACTCCACATACCTGATGCTCGAGAAGCTGGTGGAGCAACAGAAGGCCACCCATGAGATGGCCTTGCTTTGGAAGATTAGGATCAGCGGCCCCTTTAACAGAGATGAATGGGATACCATCTCCCAGATCTTGGTGGTCCTCAAGCCCTTCCTTGAGGCCACCGAGACCCTCAGTGCTGGCAATGCCCTCCTTATCCAGGTGATCCCTGTATTGAGGGAACTTCAGAGCCAAATGGAGAGCTTCCAGGAGATCAGTGTTCCTGGCTGGGGCAAGCTGTTGTCACGAGATGTGCAGGCACTGGTGTGGTGGCTGAAGGAGGGTATCAGGAAATGGCTTGCTCCCTTGCAGTCCAGTATGGTCCATGTGCTGGCTACCATGTATGACTCCAGGATGAACAGCAGCATATGCAGCAGTCAAAGCCTGAATCAGTGGACGGAGCTGCTGGTGAAAAGAGGAAGGCAGAATGGCAGAGGTGGAGGGATGTGGAAGAGGGAGATCCACTGTCCCATGCCAGCATGCCATCCACCAGCCAGTCTCTTCCTCTACTACAGGTGCTGCCAATGTGGGTCAAGGGCATGGCTTCCATGCTGGGGTCCGGAGGCACCAGAATCCACCATCAGGCAGGTAGCGCTCATGCCTTGGTGGCTGCCTATCTTGCTGAGGACATGGAGTTGCTACTGTGCAACCCCTTGGCCTCCTGGGCAAGCCACAGCAAGATGTGGCCAGATATGGCCACAGTTTCCCAGGAACACCCTTCCTGTCCACCAACCAGTGTTCCAAGGTGAGAGGGTGTTCAGCATTGCTGGTGATGTAGTGACACCCCACCATACTTCTTTGGATCCTGGTTTGGTGGAGCAGCTGGTGTTCCTCAAGGTGAACCTCCTGCTGCTGGGGTTCCCCAAGCTCCAGATGCAGACTGAGTGAATGCCACTCTCCTCACTCTGTCTGTACCTATTTCCTTTTCTCATTTTTTAAAAATAATTTAATGCCCTGCTCTCAAACCTGAAGGGGCACTCGCTACATCACCAGCCAGCAGAGGAAGAACATGTCTCTGCTGAGCTCCGATGGCAGGATGAACTTGGAGGTATGGACTGGGGCTGTGAGAAAAGAGTACGCCCCAGGTCCTGGGCATGACCACTAAAATGTCACTCTGCCAAGGTTGGGAGCCTTGGTGGGACTGATGGCAGCCCAGCAGCCCTGTAAATGCCAGGACTGAAAGGCAGGAGAGGAGGCATCATAACCTCCAGGTACCACATGCATACACACAGTCCTGGCTGAGGAAAGCCCAGACCTGTCACATCTTTGACAGGCCCGAGGCTTGCTGTTTGCAGTGAAGTTGTGGGGCTTCAGATGGGCTGAGCTTAGTTGCTTGGGATGCCAGCTTTCAGGTCAAAAAACCCTTTGTCTGGCTGAGGAAGCACCTGCAGTTGGTGTGTGTACTGTTCTTGGATGGAATTAATAGTAAAGGACCCAGAGGCCGGCCTGGCATGCAATGCAGGCAAGAAGTCCAGTCAGTGAAAATGGAAATGAAGACATCAGGGGATGTAGCAGCACAGGTAAAAGTGCAGAGGTACCTGGAGAGTCAGGTGTCAGTCAGGTTGTAGCATGTCAGAATTCCACTGTTTACATTGAGTTCATGAGTTTCGGTAACTATTCAGTTGATCTACTAAAAGATATCAAATTAGATTGACCCAAATAACCTTGTCTGGCAGTGCCATGTTCTTAGACCAACACCCCTAGCACCTGTCTCTGGTCAGCTGACCAGAAGGAAGCAGGGCCCTGAGCACATCTAAGCCCTAGAGCTGGGGCTGGCAGGGAGAGTTCTCTGGTAGCTGCTGGAGAAGAAGCTCCTGCAGGAAAGGAAAGAAAAGCTCTATCACAGTTTGGCTGTCTGAGATGCTGCTGGTTATACTGTGCTGCTTACTAAGTTATTACCTGTTGTCATTTAAAGTGGTGGACCAGCTGAGGCTGTAGGAGAGGAGGAGACTTCATTGAGGCACACTACCATGTCATGTAGAGGCTCCAGCACCAGTGAGGGCACGGCTTAACACACACACAGTCACACGTCACGAGTTTTGCTTGTCAGCAGCTTGAGGTGCAGTTTCCCAGAAACCTCTGAACCTATCTCCTTGAAACTTGGCAGGCTTTGTGGCCTCAACAGGGGCTGCCGTACCTGCTGTTCACACCCCTGTGCCTTCACAATTAGTTTTGCTTTCAAGAATTTGAAGTGCTGTTTCCCAGAAACCGCTGCACCTATCTCCTTGAAACTTGGCAGGCTTCATACCTTCAGAAGGGGCTACCAGCTCTGTTGTGTGCATCCAAATCAGGCAAGAAAGGACAAAGTTATAGGCAGTTTCGTTCTTCCCCATTATAGCCTATGGGTGAAACATTGAAACAGAGTTGAAACAGTGAAACATTTTTAACAAAATGAAACACAACATTGCTTCGAAACTACATGAAACTCAAAATGAAACACTGTCCCATCAAAATGGTGAAACAGAAGTTAAAACAAAATGGTGCTTTTTTGCACAGCTCTAGCTAGCATACAAGTGTGAACTGTGTGGGTGTGTGTGCATGTGGTTTTTTTCTACCCATGTACTAAGCAATATCTGACAGGTTTTCCAGAATTTTCTATAACAGTTAATTTAAATGGAATATCTTTTTTCCTATTCACAGAAGGCACATTACCAGCATATTCTTTCAGATCAGTAATTTATGTTCCTATTATACCAATCAAAAATATTTTGTCCATCTCCTTGCTAACTCAGTTATTTTTCCTCTTTTCTTGCAGAATGATTCCTGGGGAAAGCAGTACTCATATGCACTCTTCAAAGCTATGAGTCATATGCTTTGCATTGGTTACGGAGCCCGGGCCCCTGTCAGCATGTCTGATCTTTGGATTACCATGTTGAGTATGATTGTGGGGGCTACATGTTATGCCATGTTTGTTGGTCATGCCACTGCCCTAATTCAGTCTTTGGATTCCTCTCGACGGCAATACCAAGAGAAGGTAATTATTGTTTTTAAATATAACTATTTTACTTGCAAAAGTTATTACCAAGATTTTTAAATTTAGAATAAAGCTTCATGTATTACCATGGTATAACCTAGCAGTGATCTTTATTGGGTATGCAGAAATACAGAAAAACAGTGGACCAAATCATCCTTGGAGTGAATCCATAAATATCAGTAAAAACAGTCTAAAAATTTGAAACATAAGTTAATAATTGTGTTCTGAGGTTTAAAATGTGATGTGAATCACTGATCCTTGAGCCCATTACTAACCAACTGCTAAAAATGGAAAATTAAGTTGCTGCAGTGTCAGTAATGGTTCCTGCGAATTTCTGAAATACTCAGAAAATATTGCTATTTCCCTAGACACTCTGGTGTTCCAACAGACTGCAGTAATACTGTTATTGTTCTGGTGGGAATAAGGACTGCAGGATCTGACCCTTTTGAGTGGTTTTCAATTGCGGTTCCACATAAGGTGCTACAAGTCTATAAGCATATATCTAGACTGCAATCCAAAGACCTATCCAAGAAAACTTTAACTTGGTTGGG
Organism: Crocodylus porosus; assembly: GCF_001723895.1. Taxonomy (NCBI): domain Eukaryota; kingdom Metazoa; phylum Chordata; order Crocodylia; family Crocodylidae; genus Crocodylus; species Crocodylus porosus. Next base: position 31,726,910 of record NW_017728909.1, on the reverse strand, counting down.
TCTTCATCATAATGTGCCTGAGGAAGCACAGGGTTCAGTGCAGGCTACTGGGACCCTCTGTATATACTCAGGTATGTAGTTCATACAATGCTTCATGCTTCCATGATGATACTGAAGCCTACTAATTTCAGTCTGGTTTAAGCATGTGCCTTTGGACTGTAGAGACATACTCCAAGGGATATCCTAAGGAGTTCTTAATGAAAGAATAAAAAGATAGATAAATCTAGTGGAAAGGGAATAACAAATACTGATTCATTTTTATGATACAGGTTAATTACAATTGATTTATTTTGGGCACAGTAAAAGTAGGTGTTTTAAAGGAACTAAAAGATATATAGATTAGAGCTCCATGGTGATCTCAAGAAGGTGGTGCTAAGCATTTGAGAGCTCTGTGAATGAAGAATAGAGACAAATACTGACAAAGTTATCAGTCAGACAAATGGCAAATGTTGTCAGAGCCAAGATAATAGCATGCGATATGAAACTTCCCAAAGTAGGAAAGGAATTTCCATGGTTATATAGCGCTTTGGAAGTTATGAAAAGAAGCTCAGACCTGGTGTGATAGTAGAAGGGGACCTAATGGTATAATTTAAACAAGGGGTGCATAGAAATCAGATCAGTAAGCTTGGGGGAGAGCTTTACCAGCATTTTGTATGTATGAGGTAGAGAAGCCAGAAAAAATATTGCTTTTATCTACATGGAATATGTGGGCCCAAACAAAAATTTGGCAGAAAGGGGGGAGTGGGGAGAGGGGGGTAATAATTTCTAGTGTTTATGACAAATAGTCAATGGCCTGTATATTCTGGGGAAGCGAGAAGAAAAAATGAAAAATAATCAGAGTAATAGAAATGGTGAAGTTTTCTCTAGAGACAGAGAAGTGGAGATGGTGATGTTTTTTGTGGAGGAAAGTGAGCTTCTATTTGCTATGTTAAATTGCAGCTCACAGCAGGACAACTGGAAGAACTATCTTAGAGATGTTTGATTTGATGGAGAGAGGGATGTCTGTGATGCAAAGAGAGATTTTCTAATCCTTGGCATAATGGTAATTCTTAAATATCTTTCAGTATTAAAGATTAGACATGTCAAGTGCAAAGTGATGAAATAAAAGGTTGGCAATAGAGGTTTAGAGAACTCACAGAGGTGTCTCAATGTTGAGTAAGGACACCATCTCAAGATAGAAAGGAAGATCAGAGTATTTGCTTAGATATGACAAGATTTCAGTAGTATGGAAAAGGATATTGACATATATTTCCTTCATCCATCACCAAAAATACTCCCACAAAAATGTAACCACTATATCATAGCAAACTCAGAGATATAGGTTCCCTTACAGGGGCAAAATAAGTAAGGTTTGACACTGGAGACAGCACCTGATCCCAACAGCTGTAGCCAACAAAATAAGCTCAGTCATCAGAGTGCACTGTATCTGGGGCGAGTGCTGTACATGTTAGATCCGTCTTCCCTCAACAGAACATAAGGAAGTGTGCTTCCTGATATTCACTCTTGCTCAGTAGAAACTGAGCAGACTAGAAGAAAAGAACATTGAATGATGCGTCCAGTTTTGGGCTCCACAATTCAAAAAGGATGTGGAGAAGCTTGAGAGAGTCCAGAGGAGAGCCACGCGCATGTTCAGAGGTCAGGAAAACAGATCTTACTAGTGATGGAGAGAGCCATGGGACTCTTTAGCCTGGAAAAGCGCAGGCTCAGGGGTGATCTGATGGCCACCTATAAGTTTATCAAGGGTGACCACCAGGATCTGGAGGAACGTTTGTTCACCAGAGCGCCCCAAGGGATGACGAGGTCGAACGGTCACAAACTCCTGCAAGACCGTTTCAGGCTGGACATAAGGAAGAATTTCTTTACTGTCCGAGCCCCCAAGGTCTGGAACAGTCTGCCAGCGGAGGTGGTTCAAGAACCTACATTGAATACCTTCAGGAGTAAATTGGATGCTTATCTTGCTGGGATCCTATGACCCCAGCTGACTTCCTGCCCTTTGGGCAGGGGGCTGGACTCGATGATCTCCTGAAGTCCCTTCCAGCCCTAATGTCTATGAAATCTATGAAATCTATGACTGCTGCTTAATTGCAGCAGTATTAGCCTTGTTAAGACACAAAATTGTACTGATTTAACTTTACTGTATCTCCTGAGTAGGGATACAATTATTCAGATATAGTTGTATGGACATACATATATACATACACACAGAAAGAGTAAGGAGAATAAGTTATATCGATATAAAGAAAACATCTTTGCACCCTTTATATTGACCTTCAAAACTGGGGTTATGTATTCAAACCTGTAACAGAAGAGATGTTCAAATGAACAGATAAACCAGTTTGAAAATGGCTGAAACAAGTTTGAGATAAGCCTGGTTGTATGTAGTTTCAGACTTAACAGATTTGGCTCAAAGTGGTTTATGTAATGTCTGTCCCAGACCCCTTGCTGGTTTAAGATAAACCAGACTCCCCCCACATCCAGACATGCTCTCTGGGCTAGGTGGGGCTGTCTGCTCCACAACAGAGGTGGCCCCTCCCCTCTTCTCTCTGGCTGGAGCTCTGGCAGAGACTGCAGGCACAGCAGGGTCTGCCTGGCTTCCCTTGCTGCTTGCTGCTCAAGCAGGAATCTTCCCCTCCCATCTCTCACAGCGCAGATCCCAGCCCCATGGACTCTAGGCATGTGGTATGCTAGGTAATGCTGAGAGGTGTCTATGTGTCTCCAATTTCACTGGGACAGGCAGACAGAACAGTGACCACTTAGGGCTTTTTGGCGCTAATCAACAGGTCAGCTGGTAAGCTGTTTAAGATTTTGAACTAGTGGGAAGAGGCTATTGTTTTGCTGATGGAGTGATAAACACTGTTATCAGCCCCCTGCTGCCTTGCTTCCCTGTCAGTTTGCTGCAGACAGTATAATGAAGCAGGGAGGGACATTGAAAACCTTGGTATCATCAACAGATGCATGCACTGCTCCCCCTGCCCCATTTCTTCAGAGTGCTAGCAAGGGGCTGGGGCTGGCAACTCTCCCACCCCTTGAGCAGGCAGCAGAGAAAAGCAGGCAGACCTCCCTATTCAGAGGTCCTGTGGGGCCTAGCCACGCTCCCCCTCAGCTCAGCTCCCTGCAGAAGGGAAGGGAGGGATGCTTTAACACTCCACAGCTTCTTGTCTGAGCCACTGCAGGCATATGCCTGAATGTCCTCAGTCCAGAGAGAATGTTCAGTTGCAAACTGGTTCAGCCTAACCAGATTAGACTAACCTGCAAAGATTGAATCAATTCAGGCTCAGGCTTTTTGCAAGTCTGTCCCTAGCCCTAGAGGGGCCCTTAGATAAAATTAGACAAGTTTCAGTTAGAACAGGAACTTCATTAGTGGAGCTCTCCATTACTTTGCCCCTGATTGAAATGTCAAGTGCTTGGTCCTGTTCTTGGACTGAGTTGAACATGTTGGTATATTCAAGATAAATTATAATGCTTTAATGCTCCCAAGTGATTATTAGTATTGACATTAAATCTAGTCAATTTATATAGATCAGCAGAGAGTATTAAAAAATTTGGAGGAGATGCACATTTTTATATTAATTGTGTCTTGATTTCTCTTATAAATCATAAACAATTTTGTTTCTGAGCACTAGTCCAGTGGGACCTATTATTGTTGAAACGCAATATTTATTACTTAATATGTTAAGGTAACTACGTGTACCATTAAGGTAACTACGTGTACCATTATAACACATTGACCAAAGTATTAAAGTCCCAGTGTATTTTTTAAATGAAATGTGCATTCATAAAATGATTAATAATCTATTCAAATTAAACTATGCTATGAACTTTTTTTCAAGAAACAGTTGGTTTGTCTATTAATGTTCATGTAGCCAAATTGCATTAAACAGCTCAAGTTCAGGCATGACAATAAGACAATAAAGACAAACAATTATTATCTCTGCAAAATAGGTTAAGTTCAACTATAAGAATTTTTTCCTTATATTCAGATTACTTTTTTCCTTACCTAATTTTACCTCCATGTTCCTAATTAGAATCACTGCTGCTATTTTACATTAGTTAATCAACTAAGTTGTGAAATAAGATTGGGTCAGACATGGACTTGAAGTATCCCAGTGGGTACCCTGCTCTGCTTTGAACCTTGCTATCCATTAGTTTATGGTACTTTAGGCTCTTTTCAAGCAAACTAATTCATTTTATTCAAAGAGTAATACTTTTATGAGATGATATTGCATAGAGAAAAACCAGCAGTTGGATGCAAAGTTTATACAAATTTAGCTCATTGCTTAGAGCTCACTATTTAGGTGTTATCTAGTGATTTGAAGCTTTAGAAATGTTTATGTTAATTTTTGTGTCAATTTTGAGCATCCAAAATATGCCTACAAATAGATAATGGCATGGGTTAGGGCCTTGTTACACATTGCACTTTGAGCTGCTCAACTGTTGATCGGTGTTAGTACTAGCTCAAGTTTGGAGTAGTCACATCCTAAAGCTAAAAACTTTCTCTGACTATCCCTTGCTTGCACAGCTTTAACTTGTCACTACAGGGTGGGTGAGCCAGGACAAGAATATATTGGGATTTGGAATTGGGATGTGGGGAGTGCTGGTCATGCTTCCAAGGGCATCTAGGAGATGGAAACTATGATGGAAGATGCTTCTGGGGGAGCTGCTGCCTCTGCGCCAGGAAAGAAACCCCAGCTCATGGGGACCCAATCTGCCCCCCTGTTTTGTCATCCCCTGCCCACTCATTCTCCCTAGGTCCCACTCCTGGACTCAGCTGTGCCTGGCTGGAATGTGCTCTGCAGGCTATTTGCTCCTGGTGGGAGAAGGTCACACCCTGGGGGGCAGGCGTGGGGAGTTGGCTTGGTGCCAGAATCATCCCTGAGGCAGGACAGTTTAGGGAAGATCCAGAGGGGGATGCAGTGGCATGGTTGCAGCCCCTTTTCAAACTGTACTGTGGAATCAGCAGTCAGGGAATTTTAAGTCCCTGAAGTAAGTAAAAATCCCACCCTCTTGGCACTCACTCCCTTTCTTCCATTATCAGAGACCCCTTCCCTTCCCTTCCCTTCCCTTCCCTTCCCTCCTCTCCCATTCTCCCCCACATCTGCAGCTTCTACTGTTTCTCAGTTAACTCAGGAGTGGGAGAAGCTCCAGAGCCGCTCCTGTCCTGCTCCTGCCAGGCTGTGTAGAGAGCCAGACTCAGCCAGAGACGGCAGCAGTGGCAACAGTGGACACATTCCCCCTCCCTGCTCAGTCCTCATGCATTTCATAGATTTAATAGGTCTTTTAGGGTTGCAGGGAACCTTAGTAAATCATTGAGCCCGACCCCCTACCCTGGGCAGGAAAGAGTGCTGGGGTCAGATGACCCCAGCCTAGTGTTTGTCAAGCGTCCTCTTAAAGACCTCCAAAGTAGGGGAGAGCACCTCCTCCCTTGGAAGCCCATTCTGTAAAGAAGTTCTTCCTTATGTCTAGTATAAATCTTCTCTCTGTCAGTTTGTGGTGGTTGTTTCTAGTTACTCCAAGGGGGCCCTTGGTAAACAGAATATCTCCTATTCCTTGCTGCCTCTCTCCGCCCGATGAATTTGTAAACAGCCACCAGATCCCCTCTCAGCTTTCCCTTATGGAGACTGAAGAGTTCCAGGTCTCCCTGAAGAGATGTAGGACTGCAGGTGCTACCAGTCAGCCTGCGAGCAGTGCAGGGACAAGGAATCTGCCAGCTGCTGCTGTCCCTGAGTGAACCTTGCTCCCTTAAGTGCCTGCTTCCCACAGTGCTAGCTGGAGCAGAGCAGGTAAAGAAGTAGTGGGAAGTCAGGTCTCCTTTTTTTTTTGATCCTGGGAAAATAACCAGATGGGAAGGGGGGAAAAGCCCCTGAGCACAGAGGGGAAAGGAAAATGGTGGTTGGGAAGGGTTTCTTACTTCATTCATGGACTTAAAAAAGTACTTGCCTGCTATTTCCATGACATATTCTGCCCACCCTGGCAGTAGGGAAACTGGGGGGATGTCAGATACAGTCATCTTTTAGTGCTAGGCACTGCTTTTTCACCCCCTCCCCTCTAAAATCCTGTGTTTGCCTATAGGAAGATCCAATTTGTTTTTTGATTGGAAGATGTTGGTGAAGTAAAACCTGATGTGTAGATCATAAGAAGGGTTAGACATAAGATTAGTACTGAGTTTGTCAAATGTATCAAGGCAGATGCTTCTGAGCATGGTCACTAGAAAAATCTAAATACTTAGGAAACCTTACTGGCAAAAATATGAGTCTGTAGACTTTGCATTTGCAGAATTGGGCATGAATTGTGAGGATGACACTTTTGGATTTGTCTGCTTAAATTCTTCCTATGCCCAACCTTTGGTACCTAGAAGGGCTATATTTACAAAGGAACTTTTCTGACTAGTCTTGATCTGATAAGATGTTTCAAATGCAGGTCATAAAAACAACATAGAGGAAGGAGGGAGGAAAAATAGTTTATTGGTGCTACAATTTGCTGGTGACAGGTAATTAACTGATAGGAGGGTCAAAAGCATTCATTATGTAATGTGGCATGTAAAATGCACATGCAAATTATGTAATGTCATACACATCCAGGTGTATGTATGTACCAACATTTGTATCTCTGAAAAATGTTACTACCATTAGAGCAAGATTTTTGATATACACGTCATATTTCTTTTAAAAGAGTGTGCATTAAGGACCCTGGCAGACATTAAAACAATTGTGTAAAAGCATTTGATCCCCAATTCCCAACAATTGTGTGTCCTGCCACACGTGTATGGCAGGATGTGATTGTCGGAATCAAGGATTGAACCCAGTCACACCATTATGCTAACAGGAACCTTGCAACCCAATTAAGGTTGGCAGTATTTTCACCCAGGCAATTTAACCCTCCTCTGTGCCTCATCAGCTCAGTTGTGAATAGATCCTTCAGGAGCTGCAGAGGAAGGTGTCTTCAGGTGCCAGGTCAGGATGAGTCCTTTAGCTCACCGCCACCCAGCACCTGAATGCCTCTTGCCCTGCAGTTCCCTCAGGAGTATTTTGTGGGACATTTTTGTAGCTACTTTCTCATTTTGGTGTGCTGTTAATTCCCTGAACATGCGGTATGGTATTTATGGCACAATTAACAGGTTATTTGTGTCCTAAGTGTAACGTCTCCCAGGGGCCTAAGAAGTTTAAAGGGTAACATGATTTTTATACTTGTATAGTAGCTCAGATATAAGTAGACAAGGTGATTCTGGCAACAAAATTAGTGCAGGATATCAAAGTTACATGTCATATATTTGTAGTCACACAACTGTGTTCAGAATATTTTTCTTCTTCAGTTAATGTGACTAACTGAGGTATATTGCACTGATATACAATGACTTCTGTAAATGGCTTCCTTAGTCTCACTGATGTTATCAGGGAAATTGTTGATAATTTGATAAATCCAAGATTGGCAAAGGATGACCAGCAGGTCTCAACCAGATTGGTGAGGGACAGCTACCTGATCTAATGCTTTGAACTTTAGGGTTTTGTATGGGGAAATTAATCCAAATATATAGCATCTCCAAAGCGTGTGAATCATGGATGTCTGATCAAGGTCTTAGTGTCCTCAAATCCTTGCATGCTTGACATCTGTACTATGTATACGGTCATACTGTTTTATTTAAGAGAGGGATAAGCTTTCTCCGTATTTTTGGAGAAAATTGCTAGCCTGTAGCTTTGCAAGTATTCATAAAACTAGGGCTGTGCAAACCTTTGAGTGGTAATTCAATTCAGAAGAGATTCAGCCTCATTTGGTGCTGAATCTCTGAATCCAGATTAAATCAGGGGACCAGTAAAAAGGTCCAAATTGATTCAAAGCTCTTCAAAACTTCAGAAAACATTCAGAGAGCCATGATGATTTGGGCTGTCCTTGTCTGCTGCAGCAGGGAACTGCAGCCAACCCGGAGCTGGTGAGTAGGGAAAGGGGAAGGGGG